>NC_136419.1:48077500-48693333 GCF_052625555.1 Lactuca saligna
TGATTGTGCCCATTAGTTTTTTTCAATTTATTTGATCATCCTCAGTGTTTAGATGCTTCCAAAAATGAACTGATCTCCAAAGACATGCTTTCCATTGTTCCACCTTATTCCATTCCTAATGTCGAGGGCAAAGGGGGCAATGGCAATCGGCAAAGGCAAACAATTAATTGATTATATAATTAATATAAATTAGCAAAACAGTTTGCGGATTGTTTTGACTCGTTGAGTTTAGTTTATTACACTTTATTCAAAGATAAAAACTGTTAAAGAAGATTAGTGACCGGAAAATTGACTCTTGAGACATAATGATTATGGGTAGAAATAAAGAAGTTTTATTAAGAAGATGAACAAGGGGATTTTACTTTTGCAATCATTATTATTTATAGTTTGCTAAAATGTAACCGATGTATTGTCAAATATGTTAGCAATTTGTGGTAAATCGATTGTTTGGAATATTAAGAATCGTGATTGTACTATCAAATTGAAGTATTTCGATGATACTCTTAAAATCTCAATTTGGATAAAACTCAGCAATGTTTAAGAACAGAGAATGAATAAAATTATGATATTGTGTTTTAGAATAATGATAAAAATTGATAGAAAAACTGTCATAAAGTAGTTATATAGCCTTCAATTAGCTATCATAAAAACGGGTTTCAAGATAAGAGTAAAAAATCGAGACAATTTTCTAAAATTCGGATTTTTATGCATTCTCTTAACGGATTTTTATGCATTTTCTCAAATTTGTGGCTCTACCCCTTGGATCCTACTAGGGGTTGTCACCCCTTGGACCCTGCTAACAAGGGCGCTGCCCCCGAACCCCTATGGTTTAGGGGTTTTTCTCCTAAATGACAATGTACTTTGAATCAAGACAAGCTCAAATAAGTGTGCACTCTGCACCACCTTTACCTGTTCAATATTTGTCAATATCATATTAGTCAACAAATTAATCTAAGTCATTACACTTAAAGAACATTGATAACATAAATCACCAACAAACTATCCCAAAAAGTTTTGTAGAAAATATATATTTTTAATCAATGTATCTAGATTGATGTTTACAATAAAGATGAAAACGAAAACGATACAATATTTGTAATCTTTCTATTTGGATTCATGTTTACAATAAATACAAAAAATCGAACGATACAATGATTTTCGAAAAATATAGAGACATGATGCAACTTTTAAGCATTTGCTAATTTGACCATCATTTTCTAAATTGTACACATCCATCATGCTTAGATTCCTTTAGGGATCATCTAGTATATTGTAGAGAATTCATGGGTTGTAAATATTAGGAACATATTTTTTGACGTAATTATACGCGTTGAGGCTTCTTGAGTGACCCATGTTATTTGCATTTCATGCATGATTTAGTGTGTTTATTTCATGATTTAGGTTTTTTAACTTCTGTATTTTGATTTTGGGACATTATATGTGGATTGGTGGAACTATGTTACATGCACATTTTTTTTTGTTGATTTTAAGGATGTTTGAATAATGGATCATGCTTGGGGTGATGTTAGAATGTTCTAGTGCATCTCAAATTTAGGGAAGATTGGAACAAGACCGAGAAAGTTACAATTTTTGAAGTTTGAGCTACCCAAAGGATTCCTCGAAAGAGTCATTTTATGCCTTTGAGACGACTCGGCCAAACCATGCTTAAAATTGAGAAAAAGTTGATCGACATAAGCCTCGACACTGTTAAGCCACTTACATAACTTGAGTTGGATAGCAAGTCGATTTTGAGTCTATACCCCCCCCCCCCTCCCCTCCTCCCTAGTGATTATGGTTTCATCACTTAAATTTAGGCGTATCAAATCGATTTTAGAGCAAAAGATCATTGAAGTGCGCATTCGGAAGCAACTTTTTCAGTATTTTTATCAACTGAATTACGAAAAACATGTGTTGATTTAATTTCAACCATGCTTGGATGAAAATCCTACTTGTTTAGGTTGTTAGTTCGATGTTCGATTATGTTTGATTGATTTCATTGGATTGAAGTTTGAATTCTTTTTTAATCTAGTGATTCAAGTTTTATTTGAACTTAGTTGCATTTATTCTTTTTTATGAAAAACCACTTGAATTAGGTTCATAGTTAACTTAGTTGATTTAGGAAATCCATGATTGCTTTATGAATTAAAACAAGTAACACACTAGAATAGAAGCTCTGGCCATGCTTAAAAGCTCCCGAATACAGCCGCACCATATAGAATCGAATCCCATAATATGCATGATCTCCAAAAGATAATCCCAAGACAAAGAATCATAAGCCTTCTCAAAATCCACTTTAAAAATCATAAGAGGACTTTTGAAAGCCTTACTCCAAGCTACCACCTTATTCAAAAGAAAAGGACCATCCAAAATTTGTCTACCTTTATCAAAAGCAAACTGCTCCAAACTAACAACAGAACCAATAACTTTTGCCAACCTATTAGCTAATAGCTTACCAATAATTTTGTATTTGCAACCAATAAGACTAATATGTCTAAAATCCCTAATGACCTTTAGGTCTTGCACCTTAGGGATGACAGAGAAAAGGAGATCCATTGTCATCGTTTCTTTTTATTTTAGCTATGGAGGGGTTTCATGTTGCTTTGATTAAAGCTCAGCAAGTGAATATTTTTCGCGGAATCTCCATAAGTGACATCCACATCTCTAATTTGTTTTATGTTGATGATGTTGTTTTGCTTTCTACTTGGGATCCAGATAATGCCAAATGTATTTTACGTATGTTGAGGTGTTTTTATTTGGCATCAGGTCTCAAAATTAATTTGCAAAAAAGTAAGTTGATTGGAGTGGGGGTCCTTTTTTCTCAAGTGGAGTCTGTTGCTAGTACTTTGGGTTGTGTTCCAGGTTCACTTCCTTTTGTTCATTTAGGGGTGCCGGTTGGGCAAAATATGGCTAGAGTTGGTGTGTGGTCTTCTATTCAGGATCACTTTTGATCCAGATTATCTGGTTGGAAAGCGAAGACTCTTTCTATCAGAGGTTGTCTAACATTGACTAAGTCAGTTCTTGGAAGTTTGGGGAGTTATCTGATGGCAAACTTTATGGTTCCGTCTAGTGTTCTTAATTCTTTGGAGTCTCTTCGTTCTAGATTTTTTGGGGTGCAGATTTAGAGGACACATGTATGCATTGGGTCCGTTGGGATATAGCTTTGGCTGATAAAAAGAGGGTGGTCTTGGAATTGGAAGTTTGTTTTCTTTTAATTGGGCACTTCTTTTATGTTGGTGGTGGAGATTCTTTCATAATCCAAATTTGATTTAGGTCAGAATGGTGAAAGCTTTACATGGTCCGGATGGGGGTTGTTATTCTTTGTCGTTGAGAAGAGGGTGGATAGGTCCTTAGAGTGGGATTATTAGGATGTTAAAGCAGCTTAGAGATCGAGGTGTTGAGTTGATCTCTTTCTATCCGATTAGAGTTGGAGATGGGAGTAACAATTCTTTTTGGCATGATGCTTAGAAAGGTGATCAACATCTTGTAGTGTCTTCTCCTAGAATTTTTGCCCTGGATGTTCATCGGAGGGTTTCCATTCAAGATAGGGTTATGGTCGGTTGGAATGTTGATTCTCTCAGACGAGTTCCTAGGGGCAGTATAGAGCAGACCCAACAGGATGAGTTGACTGATTTGTTGTGTGATCTCCACCTTACTTCTTTTCCTGATCGATTGGGTTGGTCTATTAATGTGTCTTATTCTTTTTTAGTTTCGTCAGCTAGATTTCTTATTGATAGTGCTTTGTTGGAGTATGAGTGGTTGTGAGACTAGATGGAATAATTGGGTGCCTATCAAAGTAAATATTTTTATTTGGAGGTTGCGGTTAAGGAGTATTCCAACTAGAGAAATGTTGTCTCATCATGGAATTATGCTTAACTCGATCATGAGCCCTATTTGTTCCATGACGGTTGAGTCTATTGAATACTTATTCACGGATTGTATTCATTTGAGGGATATTTGGTCTCGTGTTGCTATTTGGTGGGATGTTCAGATTCATTTCCCGTTATCAATTGATTCCATTCTTTTTTGGTCTCAGTCGATTGGTTTGAGAGGTGGTCGAAGAAAAGCTTTTGACGCGGTAATTTTTACAACTTTATGGTGCGTTTGGAATTTTCAGAATGCTTCTATTTTTGGAACGGTTGTGCCTAGGAAATCTTTTATTTTTGACGATGTGGTTGAGAAATGCTTTTTTGGATTTCTAATAGGTGTACTAAAGCTAAGATAGGGTGGTCTTCTTGGCTCCATAGCCCTTCTATTGCGTGTAATTTGTTGTAATGTTTCTTTTTCTAGCTTCTTGTTAGTTTTTTCATAAAATCCCTGTCGTTCTAAAAAAACAAGTAACACACAACAAATTGGTTCTTAATTTGTATTTAATTCGTTGTAAACTTAAAATCACATATTTTTATGATTATACGCTTATGATAAATATTTAACATTACGGTGAATACTTGTAATAAAATTAATATATTTTTTGAATCAAAATATAAGAGTTTATTTATTTATTAAATCATTAATGTTAGATTTAGTTAAAGAGCTTCTGTTAACTAAATAAATTTACATGTAATGAAATGTTAGAGCTTATTAATGCAAGCTACTTGGTATCAAATATACATTAACAACTATTCAAACGCCAATTCATAACACAAATTCATAATTAAACACATTATAGTTGAATAGAATGTGAAACCCAAAATTCTTTTTCCATTTGTTTTTTCTAAAAATCTGGTTTTTACTTTCTTTTATGCTATTTGTTTTCTTTCCGATAACAAAAATCCCCTTTTATTTACTTTTTTTTGTTTATTCACAAATTTCAATAGTATATACCTTGTCTAAAGAGGTATTTTACAATACATGTGTGTTTGTAAGGATTCAACTAATGCTCCCATTATACTATACTTTGGTAAAAAGACAGTGCGTGATTTTATTTATTTTTTCGTTTAACAACCCAAAAATTTGGCATTGTTGCAAGACACATGACGATTCTAATTGTTTTATGACTCGATCTTTACATATAGGGATACCATTGGAGCTTGACATAGAGATTGAGAAAATAGAAAAGAAGCTAAGGAAACAAGCTAGGAATCCGTACATGCAATTCAAAGGCTCATACAATCAGACATAACCTAAAAAGGATATCCTATTACTGACTGATCAGTACTAGCATGCAAGTCTAAAAACACGTACAATAGGCATATAAGACATCCTTCCTAGATCCTCAGCACTAATCTAGCATGCAGTTCTTATAATCATATCATAACATAACATGTATGCCTATCTTGGGGAAACTTACTTGAGTTCGGCTGATTGCACGCATCACACACCTTGTTCTTTTTAAATTTCTCTTCCCTTTTCAAGATTTTTTTATAAAATGATTTTTACTTTTGAAAATTTTCAAACCAAGTCCTTAGTTTGAGTTCAGACACACCCGAGAGTGTACCTAAATCCCTCAAACCAATGCTCTGATACCAACTTGTACATCCCTGAAACCAAAACTGAAAGTCGTAAGCACAAAGCTTAGTGAGTTCCCCCATCATACCACATACCATATAACGCCTATTCCTCGGTATCTTTCAACCGGTATCTGTTTGGCATAACTGGGAGTTGGACTCCTCTTCGGTATCTTTCAATCGGTACTCGGGAACTAACATCCCCTTCGGTATCTTTCAACCGGTAATCGGGAGCTACCCCCCCCCCCCTTCGGTATCTTTCAACCTGTATCCGGGGACTATTTCACCCCTATCATTATCACATAATAACATGTCATAAACATATTGGTTCTATGATAACATAACACAAACATACTGAATCACATAATGGCATATCATGACCATACTGGTCACACAATAACATATCATAAACATACTGCTCACATAATGACATATCATAACCATATTGGTTACATAATCACATATCATAAACATACTGCTAGGCATGCATCGGTATCGTCCACCCCTTCGGTATCTTTCAACCGGTAACTGGGGACTATTGCACCCCTACTACTACTAACACATATCTCGTAGCATCTCAGCACAATAAGCATATCAAATAATGGCAACCAGATAACTATCAAGAAGACAATCATCTCAAACATAATCAACTACTGGTGGGCCGACATTGGTGCCTTAGACCCACCCCTACTGGAAGGTAACTCACCTCACACTGCTGAAGTACCACAGACTCAACCCCACATTGCTGAAGTCCCATAGACTCAACCCCAACTGTTGGATGACAGATTCCCGAACTGTCAACACCAAAATAACACCCAATTAATAATTGGATCCCAACACATAACCATAAATACATACTTGGATAATTACTACATTACCCCAAGGTTGGATTTATTCAAGCCCAAGGCCTAATCCATAGGCCTAAAGTCAACTATGAATCAAAGCCCAACATATGGCCTAATTTTCCAAATTGGGCCCAAACCTTTGCATGGTCTCATTCTAAGGCCCAACCAAAAGTCCAGTCCATCATTTGGTATTTTTAATGGCCCAATATCTCATAATCACAAAGGCCCAAACTATGGCCCATCTATGGCCTAATTTTCCAAATTGGGCCTAAACCCTCAAATGGGTCTTACCCTAAGCCCATCAACATATTCTAGTCCATAAGATTATTCTTGGATGACCCATTAATAATCCAATTACCAAAGCCCAATGGAAAGGCCAAACTAAAGGCCCAAGTGTTCCACATAAAATGACGATTAGGGTTAAGTGTTTCTCACTTAACCCATTAAGGACTTAACCCACTAAGTACTTAATTCACTAAGGACTTAATCCATTATGTCCAATATTGCTTAGATTAATTTCTCTAATGATTATTATTTAATATTTCAAGTTATTAAATAATTCATGTGTGTGTCCTGATAAATTCTCAAAATTAGGGTTTTATTGGCATTAGGGTCTTCCAAACCCTAATTAGGGTTTCCAACCCAAATACTAGCCCATTTATAAATTTGTTGGGCTTTTAGGTCAATTAGGGCTTTATTGGGCCTATTAGGTCCACTAGAATATCATTAAGCCCATTAGTCACATGCTTGGGCTTTTAGGTCGATTAATCTTCATTGGGTCCATTAATGCTTACAAGGCCCACTAGGGTTTCAAGCACCCCAAACGAATCAAACTCAACGAGGCAAGCACACCGCTACCCGACACGGCGGTCGTTGGCGGCAGGAGGCAGCAACCACTAATCTAAGGTGGTGGTTTTCAATTACTTTTATTATCCCGACCACATCACAATTTACAATAATATCCAAATGACACACACACTCATAAAATAACACATACACACACAGAGCTATACAGTGGTAGCTGGCGGTGGTGCATGGCGGCAGCTACCACCCTATGTTGGTGGTGATGCCGTTTCCGAGAGCTACATTTATGCACACACACACACACCAACTGAAATGAACATCTTTGCTTCTTCACTCAGAAAGGAAAATCAACCACCCACCTGGCGGCGTACGGTGGCGGTGGTGATACGAGGAGGCGGCAGAAACGGAAACAACTTTGCTAGCAGCGGCAGCCACCATGGCCGGTGGCCATGGTGGTTTGTCTTCATGTCTTCCAGTCCATCAAGTATCCAAATCGAAATCAACAACCCAAGAGTACCCCCATGCCTACGATACATTGTTAAAGCTCACACGCACCCACCCTTACAACGATGGTCAACGGCGGCAGTTGTGGAAACAACAACATGGATGGCGGCGTGTAACATCACGGAAATTCAGAAGTAAAGTTGAAGGGTTAATAGTGTGAGTAAGAGGGTCAACTTGGCGAGTCGATGGATAGACTCAGCGAGTTGAGTTGCGTGTCAGGTCGCGTGTTAAGTGAGCAACTCGGCGAGTCGCATGGGTGGACTCGACGAGTTGGTGCTGTATGGAGAAAACCCTAATCCTGGGGGTTGAGCCCTATATAAAGAACATAATACCCTCTCCCTAGCCTCTATACTCTCCCTTGAAGTCCAGAAACCCTAGCTTTCGGTTGTGAGAGAGTTGGAGAGCATATAGATCCTTGGAGGAGGAAATCATGAAGGGGAAGTGAAGAACAAGAAGGTTGGAGCAAGGGACTTTGCAGAGATTTAGCTTATTCTTCAGTTGGAGTTTTCATTTGAGGTAATAATCTGCTGTTTGAGCTTTTGTGCATCTAGATCTATCAATTGTGGAGTTTTTGTGGTATGAATGAGGTCCATCTCAAGTTTGGTGTAAGATCTGAGGTTGCTACCTCAAATCCAGGTTGTTAATGATCTAGAAAGCCATAAAGTCTATGCTCAAGAGTCGTTGGTGAAGTTCTTTTGTCCCAAACCCTAGCCCTAGAGTATATTATGCTTAGATCTCTTTAGATTCACGTAAAGTTTGCAACTTTACGTGAGGAATAGCTTGTGGAAGAGTAGATCTATGGATTGGAACCCCTGCATGGCTTGGAAAGCCTCTGTATGGGTTAAGAGCTAGTGGTACTCGGCGAGTCACATGGGGGTACTCGGTGAGTTGCATGAAGATAAGAAGAAACTCGGTGAGTTAGAAGAACAACTCGACGAGTTGGTTGAAGATAGCCTTGGACTCGACGAGTCTGTTCTTGGACGCGGCGAGTCCGGTCTTGAGGTCCTAGCCTTTTCTGGTTAAGCTGAGAATCGGTGAGTCAAGGGATGACTCAGTGAGTTGAGATGGGATTTTTCAGAGTTGAGGGACTCGGCGAGTCAGCGGGCTGAGTCGGTGAGTAGGGTTAGTCAGGAAGTTTGACTTTGACTTTGACCAAGAGTTGACCAGTTGACTTCTAAGGGCATTTTGGTAATTATTGGTATTTATTGGGTTCAATCTTTTGGTATTATCAGGGGTGGAGTTCGTGTCGGAGATTAGAGTAGCGTGATCTTATCTTTTCAGTCAGCAGTTGCAAGGTGAGTTATCCTCACTATATCAACAGGGTCTAAGGCACCAAGGCCGACCCTTTATCGGATTGTAATCTGGGTATCGTGTTATGTTGTTGCTTTGCTATGTTTTCATCCTGGTAGTTAGGATGGTATATGTTAGAGACCTGTTTAAGATTGATATCCTGGTATATAGGATGATGTTATGCTAGTGACCGGTTAGGTCGGTATTCTGTTTAGAGTATGTTATGTTATGTGATCTGCTAGATTGGTTTGATTGGATGTGAATTGTTATATGATTGTATGTTTATGTGGACATGGTTGTTGTCTGGGGTTGGGTTGAGGCGGGTCCTGCTTTGTGCTGTAGGCCAACATACCCAGGGCGGACCAGTTATCCCAAAGGCCCAGCGAGTGGTCCGGATGGGTTGTAGGCCCCACGAGGGCGGACCAGACGTGCCGAGGCTCGGAGAGTGGACCAAGACGAATGAAGGCCCGATGCGGGCGGACTAGTCATACTGTAGACTCAAAGAGTGGACCAGGAGGGTTGAAGGCCCAGTGCGGGTGGACCAACCACACTGCAGACTCAAGGGATATGGCTAGACTCGGAGGGTGAACCAAATGGACTGAAGGCCCGGTGCGGCGGACCAGTCACACAGAAGACCCGAAGTGCATCGCTGTTCTGTTCAGTTATGATATGTTATGTTTGGTATATGTGGTTGGTATTTTGGGGGTATCTCACTAAGCTTTCGGGCTTATAGTTGTGGTTTAATGTTTTTAGGTGCTTCAGGAGACCGTGGGAAGGTGAAGGCGTGATCATACTGCTCCTCATGTTTATGTTTTACGATATGGTTCTGGGAAGACTCTGATAATAATTGTATTGAAAACCTTTTTGTAATAATTTAACAAAACTCAGTTGTTTTTGAAAAGTTTAAATTGGTTTGAATTTTTAGAGTGTTACACGCCGATAGCAACAACAACAACCGCTATCTCGGTCTTCATTCTTGTCGTCGAATTCACACGATCAGCGGTTCACCATGGTGTCATGGAGGCGGCGGCTAGAGGCCAGCATAAGGAGAAGAAGAAATTGCGAAGTGACGGTCGTAGTGTTGAGGTCACTGGCAGCCTTCGCTAATCGAAAACATGGCATGGCGGCTGTGTGATGGCGGAGGAGAGATGGTGGCGCCAGAGGGAGTCACAAGGGTGGGGAGATGCGGCTCATACCGTTTCCTTAAGGTTAGGGTTTCTTACGCTTTTAAAAACCTGACACCTTACAACCTATTGCCATAATGGCAGAAACAGTCCCTCCCCATGAAATTTTCTTTCAAAATAAGGCTAATATTTACCATTTAAACTTTGATCCCATAAATTTCTTTCATAATAGATCCTTAAATTACCAATCAGCCCCCTAAGCCTCCAAAATCTCTTCGAATCAAGTCCCGATAGATTACCAAGTAGTCCCTGGTCTCATAATTATTTACAAAACCAATCCAAAACTTACACGTTTAGCCCCCGACTTCTAATATTGTAACAGTTAACTCCTCGATACCAACTCTTATTATATAATTATTGATTTTAAGTCTACTATCCATTAATCAACTTTATCTATTTATTTATTTAATGAATGAGGGGTTACACATATGCTTGCTATATTTACTTATCAAATCACACACAACAATATGTTTTATAACACCAAGTTACTAGTGCGTTTTAACATTATCAATGTGCAAATCACTTGTAGACTGCAACTCATATCTCTCCGTTTGAATAATATAAGATATTATCATCTCATGATCACTCATGATAAAATCCATGAAATGATTCAAATGAGTGTGGGTTTAATCCAATACTCGAATCTTATTCCACGAGCACTCATGAATACTGCAATTATGTCTAAAACACCTAGACAAACTACAAACCCATTCATGACAGTTTTACCTCAATACCTACTTCCAAAGTATGATCGACTATGGACGATTTGAATAACCTAGTTATTCGGGAAGTGAAAACATGCAAAGTGAAACACACGAATAATACTAATCATATATGGCCCCAAATTTTTTTGAGACATATTGATTACTCATTATTCATTGTATAATGTTTCAAATAATCAACTTAATACTTGAACTAAAAGAATAGTTATCTCATGCTACAAACATGCACACTATGTTTACCTATGGTCCTTTATTTGTGGAATAGATCCATTGAAAACATTTCAACGATTCTCATTTTACAATTCCAAATCCTTATGATAAATGTAAGAATACAAGATTCTTTGCCATTTACTGAAATCTGTTAGATTCTAAACTTATATGCAATGATCCTCTTGTAATGACTATGCACAAAAGTCACAAAGACTTAGCAACATACATTACAAATTATTCCAATGGAGAGAAATTCCATGGAAATGAAGTCTTATATTCAAAGTACATTCCTTTGAACATCGTTCTTGCATTAAGTTTTCTAATCTTACACAGATTTAATGTATAACTTCCACCTATGGAAACATTTCCATATTCCCATTTTGACTATCACTTCTGAACAACAGTCACATCTTTTCATAATATGTCAATATGGTCCTTTCCAAAATTTAGACCATACTTCCAACTGTCCATGAGCAACCAATCTTTGGTAAACATCAGATTGTCCTCAATAATTGCTTAATCATTTTAGTCATATCTATTTCTATTCCTTTTTCCATCTTAATTCCCTAGGCATTTGGAAAAATTAGAACAGATGAATATTACAACACATGTAATTGATCCTATATCTGCAATATATGGGACACGGTTCATGATGCTTCACATAAATACATGATACTAGACCGGTCTTTTGCTATAATATTTCTATTTGCCATGTTCTCATAATTCGAATTATGAAAAGGGATGTTGTAATAATAATCGAATTTTAGAACGCAAATAATATTTCCATATATAGAATTTCCTTATGTTGAACCATTTCATCATAACATTCATATATACACTTAACTAAATTTGATTAAAATCTCAATCTAAGATTTTTTGAATTCGAATGAAGTATAATTTCCTCTCCCTTAATTATAGCAAAACAACTTTTCAAACCCTGCAACTTTGCAAATTGAAACTTTTGTTTTCTATAATTAACATTGATAACTTGCAACTAGCTTTGACATGTATCTAGAAATCAGCTTGACTTCTAGAAATCAATATTTTGTTGACTTTCATTGTTAAAGTTTAGATTTCTGATACGAGATGCTTCGATAAGACTTTATCTAAGCTTCCAAAAATCATACACCTTTCATAAGATAGCTCACATGTGTGTCTAAACAATTTTAGAGCTATGAAAAGGGATATTGTAATCATAGTCGCAAATGTTTAGACCTTTTCCATTTCTCACAATTTGAATTATGAAAAGGGATGCCGTAATTATAATTGAATTTGAGAATGCAAATATCATGATTTCTATCTCCTTAAATCTACTTAGTGAAAGCGTTTCCTCATAATCATTTCCATCAATTAGAGAGAAACCTTATGACACTTAGATTTTATGGTGTATGTGTTCCTATCCATGTGAATTTGTCAAACCATAGTCACAAGACAAGGTTAGCAATAAATCCAAACTCATATGGACTAAAATTGTTCAATCTTAACTTCTTGCTACTTGGTAGCACAAGGGCCAACCATGTCTTCCAAGTTGTCATGCAAACAATTGAGAACTCATAGAACTCACATGAATAGGCAAATTTTAACTAGAATGGGCACAGAAACAAGAATATGTCAACATTATAGGTTACAAACCTCGAGTCATGTGCTAGTGATAAACAATAGGTTTTGTTCTTGATTAGTTCTTGAAACTTTTCAAGATCTTTAAGACTCCCACTGACCTCTTGACATATAAGATTCACTTTGTCAAGGAACATTACTTGACAAACAAATATTCAAGAGTTAGTGCGGACCCTTATCAAGATAAACACTTCACACATTTGGTCTTAGTTGGTCTTTGTTTTATCAAAAACATCACCACTTACCAATTTTAAATGTACAAGAGTAGAAAACATTTTACTCTACATTTGATAAGTGTTTTAAACCTTCTTAACGTTATGTCACTCAAGGCTCGATCTTGGAGTGTTACTCTAAGACTCAATTTTGGAATGAAGTATGATTCATCTTTTGATTTAACCATTTCAACAATTCATGATTCCTCTTTTTAGTTAAACAAATGCACTAAGATGTCCTTAGAGGATCAATTGTGATATGGTTTTTCATAATCATTAAGATGATCATAAAACATGATACTGAAGTACTCTCCAATCTTTTCAGATTGGAGAAACTTTTATCTTTCTACCTAATTTGATTATTCTCATTCGTCCTGCTATACATTGAAACTTTTCCAACATTTCATAATTATACTTAAACTTGTAAGCACAACCATATTTACTAAAATTTAGTAAATCATGACAAATAGCCTTATCGTTCTTTGTGGTGGACCTGATTAACATACAACCAAGTGTACCCGATCTCCTAATCCTTCACTTGACTCACATATACATGTGAACAATGAATTAGTCTTAATTTCCCAAAGATGAAAATTCGCATTCATCATACAATACAAGTTGCATGATTCCAAGTTTCTTTCCAACTGAAACTTGGGTGATGAGAATCTTTCCTTATTTGGTAAATTATGACACTTCCATAAACGAAAGAGTCAAATCGATTTTCCAATATTACTATCAGTAGAATCATATAAACAACAATTTTCACAAATGCTATTGTAAGGATACTTAAAATAAATAATAACTTTTCTTTATAAAATTTTTGAAAAAACTTTTCCTTACAATGCAATGAAAACTATAATGTTATCTATTCCTAAGTAATCCATCATAACTCTTAAGCAGCAGCTCAAAATTTTATCTTCAAATCATGCGATCAAAATCCATCTTCGCGGTCATATTCATCATACTCTTCTTCTAAGCTTCCTCTCTTTTTTTTCGATTCCACAAAACATCAAAATGCGACCTAGTCACATCATGTAATAATAATCTCCAAATAGGAACTTAATAGAGTTAAATAGTGGACTTACTTGAAGTAGAGTCAAACTTTTTGACTTTACCATCCTTATGATCTTTTAGGTAAATAGGGAAGCTTCGCAACCAATACCCCTTCTTTTGACAATAGAAACATATGGACTCTTTAGGAATGGTACACGGGACTATCTCAGACTTAGCATTTCTCTTTACCATTTGGTCAACCGGGTTGACTATAGCCGATCCCTTTCCATCGGGAAGAGAAGACTTTTCTAGACTTCCAATATTTCCATTGTCATTGTCCATGTAATTTTGGGAAGTAGATCTTCCAATCAAATTTGTCTTACTAGTGCTCCAAATCATTGTTGATTCAGCAGCATCAAGCAAATAAGTAAGATCATTAAGGGCCATGTCATGGTCTATCACGTAGTAGTCCTTACTGAACTCACTATATGACTTGGGAAGCGATTGAAGAACCCAGTCAACAACCATCTTCCTCGAGACTTCGACATCTAGCTCTCCCACCCTATCAATATGTGACTTCATCTCTAAGATGTGAGTACATATAGACATTGCATTCCAATAAGGATTGAGTGACCTTGAACTTTTCAAGAACTTGTGGGTTAAGGAGAATAATTGGAGGAGGTAGAGGAAGTGAAGTATGATTTCCAGTCCTATTAATGCACAACAAAGGGATTAATCTTTCTTATTGATCGTCGTGTGAGATATCATCTTCATTAGGAAAGCTTTATCCAAAAGTACAAGGAAGACCATAGTTGTCATAACTAGACATCTATGAGGGAGAAATTCAAGCAAGTTGATTTAAGTCCTTAATATAACACCAATATGAAATATTAAGGCTAGGACCCAACACAATATTTTATAGCTTAGAAGAGGGATGTTGTAATCCAAGCTACAAAATATTTGAAGGTAGGTAAATGACGATTTACCAATTTCCACCATGGAAAAACGAAAAAGAATTTTAGGTATTAAATGGATTGAAATTCCTAGATCCTTTAAGATTCATTGAACTATTTAATGGCATGTTTAAACCTCGATTGTTCTCTTCAAGTTTGTGCCTGTGATGCCGAGGATCACAAACAAGGAGTGAATAACCATGCAAATTAGCTTGGTACACTTAATGTGACAACCACATAATCAATGTGCTGGTTAACCACATACACTCCATTGATCTATGATTAACATCAAGCTACCCTTTGCCACACATTGCCAGTCCTATATTAGTACATCGATTAACCACACATGTTCCACTAACGACTTAACAAGGTGCAAAGTGCATTTTCATGGGTTAGCACCAAATTCACATTTTCCTAAAGTAACTAAGATTGGGAATTGAATAAATTTTAGTTACTTTATATTTATCGTTATACTTTTAATGAAGGGAGAATTAATGTCCTGTCCTACCCGTTCGGCTAACGACCCTCCACCAGTCAAGGAAGCGGTGGGTGAGAGTGGACACCCATTAAACTACCATTTTATAGGCAGTAACCTTATATCCCCCTTATAGATCGGCTTCGTGAATGAGGCCTACTAACGGTAAGACTGACTTACTCTTATATATATATATATATATATATATATATATATATATATATATATATATATATATATATATATATATATATATATATTAACTTTTAATATTATAATAGTATAATGGTTGAATTTTAACTTTTAAAATTCTAAGGGTTGGAATTAAAGTATACATGGGGGTTAACTTTACAAATTCCAAAACTTGAGAGCAAGTTTTGAACAATTTAAAAAACTTTTGGTTTCCATAACTTATGAGTTTAATATGGTTTTTATGGAAGACTTTTCAAGTTCCATAACTTGAGTATAAGTTGTGGAAGACATAAAACTATTTTACGATGACATTTAAAATAAGACCTTTCATTTTTTCATAACCTATGAATCTTAATGAACTTTAAAAGTAAAACTCTTTATATTCCATAACTTGAGGACAAGTTATGGAGTTCATAAAAACCATTAAGATCAAATATTCTAATCAACACAATAATCAAATAATTTTTCTATGATCTAAATCAAACTCATAAGTAAAGATAATTCACATCAACAATTTTCAAGAAACTAGCTAATCACATAAGCTAATACAAATCTTGAAACTTTGATAATAATCCTTTATTTGGATGAGGATAACCATTACCATAGAATCAAAATCAAATTTTATGAATAAAATCATTTTTTGTAATGATCCTAATCCAAAACAAGCCAAAAAAACTTGAAAATCTGCACTCAGGACTGCCAACTCATCGAGTTCCTTGATGCACTCGACGAGTCCAAGAGTATCTTCAAGCAACTCGTCGAGTCACCTAGTGGACTCGGCGAGTCCAGATGTCAGAATGCAGAAAAAATGAAATTTTTTTGCATTGAAAACCAATAGTAACATCAAATATAATAGAAAACAACCCATGGCTCTGATACCACTGTTGGGTTTTGTATACTAAAACATCCTGTGGTGCAAATAAAACCCTAAATGCTTTGGATATATGTTTTCTCTAATTATGCATGTAATAGTGTTTCCAAATCATTAAGCCTATAGCTAGCATGCAATTGACATAAACAATATAAAATACTAGTTAGGATGGCATACATTTTGTTGTAGCTTGAAACCTTGTAGTATTTGGCCTGAAGAGCTTAGCACCATAAGTATGAATGCCTCAAATGGCTCACAACACACCTAGGACAAAGGTGACTCTTGAGAGAGAATTTCCATGCACTAAAACATCTCCATGAACTCCAAGAACTAGAAGTCTGCATTTTCAGGTTATGGAGCATATATTTATATGTAGGATTCCAAGGGTCATGGGTATAACCCAAATCCATACCCATGGGTTTGTGATCCATGATTCATGTGGCCCAACTCTTTATGTATCCATACATAAACTTAGTTCAATATGGATCATAAGCCCAACACATATAAATATAACCAATTACCATAATTAGTCCTCATAGATTTAATTAGTCTCTTTTGATCACTAAATTAATTCCAAACTAATTCTTGATCAATGCTAATTAAATCATATGATTTCATATTAATATATTAGAACTTATAATACATTAATAAATCATATATAACCTCTTCTCAAAAGTTCATCCTAACAAATTGTCCTGATGATATGCAACCCAAATGGACCATGCTACTCTTGGGTCAAGTACATAACAATAATAGTTATGGGCTTAGACATCTAATCCAACACTTTGATGGATCATGGTTTTCTTAAATGATTTTAAAACGAAAATTTGGACCGTATTTTTGGGATGTTACAAAAACCACTGCTACCACATCTAATAGCGCGACTGGCCGGATGACCCCATACGACTCATCGTTGAAACTTCCACCAACCCTGCAACACTCGTGTATGCTAGCCATACATAAAATTGGACCCTATAGATATTCAAATATCTAATCCTACCTTAAGACCTTCATCAAACAAGAACAGAAAATAAGGCCAAACCAAACATTCTCAGGCTATAAGATCTTAGTTATATATGACCATGATGCATACACTAAGCAACTACATTAATGATGTCAATTTCATAAAAGAAGGGCCCTAGTATATCAAGCATCATATAACGAGGCAATTCTATCATGCAATTCCTGAAGATCCCTAGCCTATCACTAGCATGCTGTTCTAACATATCACAATATGAAATATGAGTATGGTATTTTGGGGTCTACTTACTGGCTCCGGATGATCGTACAAAACATATCCTCTTTAAGTATATTTGAAAACTATTTAAAAATCATTTTGAAAATATTTCTCCTTAGTTTATGACTGGATTCACACGAGTGTTCCTCCAATTCACTCAAACCAAGGCTCTGATACCAACTTGTAACATCCGAAATTTTTTATAAAATTTAAACTTTTCAAAACAACCATTTTTCTACAGAAGTGTTTACAAACACCGTTATTCCCAAATCATTATGAAAAAAATCAGAATCTCTTTCAACATAGCTTTCAAAAAAACACATTATTAGAGTTTCCCAGAAATCATAAGTCCAAAAATGCGAGGATGTGTATGGTCATACCTCCACCTTTCCAGGATCCACTGAAGTACCTGAAACCATAAACCAAAGCTGTAAGAACGAAGCTTAGTGAGTTCCCCCCAAAATACAAACACCCAAACAGGTAACATATACAAATAACAACATAATATGGGTCCAATCAACCATCAGGTTGGAATACCCCAGACCCTCAACCATAGGGTTGGGATGCCAACATAATATGGGTCCAATCAACCATCGGATTGAAATACCAACATAATATGGGTCCAATCATCCATCGGGTTGGAATACCCCATGCCCTTAACCATCGAGTTGGAATGCCAACATAATATGGGCCCAATCATCCTCGGGATGGAATACCCTCAGCCCTCAACCATCGGGTTGGAATGCCAACATTACTATGGGTCCAATCATCCTCGGGATGGAATACCCTCGGCCCTTAACCATCAGGTTGGAATGCCAACATACTATGGGTCCAATCATCCTCGGGATGGAATACCCTCGGCCCTCAA
Organism: Lactuca saligna; assembly: GCF_052625555.1. NCBI lineage: Eukaryota > Viridiplantae > Streptophyta > Magnoliopsida > Asterales > Asteraceae > Lactuca > Lactuca saligna. The sequence continues at coordinate 48,095,922 of NC_136419.1, forward strand.
CCATCGTGCTGGAATGTCAACATACTACGGGTCCAATCATCCTCGGGATGGAATACCCTCGGCCCTTAACCATCGGGTTGGAATGCCCCGACCTATTGGCTTATGCACAAAGCCGAGAAACCTCAGAAACCATTCAAATATGTGCACATATAACAGATAATTATATCATGGTTTACATCCTGTCAAACAGATCTAACAAATCACTAAGCATAGCATCATACTATCTACCAGGATACCGATATAACAAATCAAAACAACATAATAACATCCTATCTATCAGGATATCGATCTAACATATCATTACAACATATAAGCATACGATAAACCATGATAACAATCCAAAGGGCTGGCGTTGGTGCCTTCGTCCCATAAGTACAGTGAGGAAAACTCACATCGAATGCGGAAGCTCCCCGAAGGAAAGTCCTTAGCTCCTACCCTACCAAATTCTGAGCTATCAATACCAATCAACACACCTAATTATCAATTGGGTTTCATGCCATAATCTATAATCCATACTTGGGGTAAAATGACCATTTTACCCCAGACCCAACATACACCAAAATTAAGACCCAAAACCAAAAGATCAACAAAGGCCCACCAATGGACCAATTTCCCAAATTGGGCCCAACCCCATATGGGTCTTATCCTAAGCCCGTATTTTCCTTCAATCCAAATCAGGTTACCACAAACACCCCTTGGGACAAACTTGCTTAAAGACATAAGTCAAAAGTCAAAGGCAACGGTCCAAGTTGACCCAACTCGTCAATTCGTCCTTCAACTCGTCGAGTTTCTCCATTAATCTGCACATATCGAGAAAACCCGATTCAACTCGTTCAGTTTACTCACCAGCTTGTTGATTTCCTCTATTATTATGAAAATATCAGGGAAAACCAAGTCAACTCGTTCATTAAGCCCCTAATCCGTAAAGGCATGTCTACAAAGCATAGATCTGACTTCCTTGAGCTGGAAAATCACGTAACGTTGCTAACTTTACATCCACGCATGTCTAGATGAAGGTCTTAAGCTTCAAATGAACTTAACACTCGACTTGATACATGCATGGCATTAAGATCCTCTTAAAGTTTGCACCTTTAAGCTTAATGGTAGCAAAACAAACTCAGATTTGAAAGGATGAACCTTTACACCACCAATATTATCCATAACTAAAAAAGGAGGCCAAAATCACAATAAAACCCAAATAAGAAGATATAATCTATTAATCACCAAGTTCCAGACTTTTTACCTCAAATATTTGCAAAAAGTGTGATAGATTCCAGATCCCAAAGCTTCCCTCCAAGCTAAACAACATCAATCTCTTCCACGCCTTCACTATGCACCAAAAGCACACTAAATCCACTCAAAACTACAAGATTCCCAACAAGAGGCTCACAACTCGATTTAGGGTTTCAGGAGGGAAAGGAGGCCAAAAGAAAGACTTAAGGCCTTTAAATAGGGTGCAAGACCCTAAAATTTAGGGTTTCCTTCTGAGTAGCCAACTCGCCGAGTTGAGGCTCCTCAACTTGTCGAGTTGCCTCATTAAACTTCACAGTCAAGCCGACTTCTACTTGTCGGGTTGAGGCTCCTCAACTCGTCGAGTAGACCCGCTAATCCACGATTCTTCATCTTCAACTCGCCGAGTTGGTTCCTCCAAATCAACGAATTCAACTAGAAATTGGCATAATTCACAATTAACCTTCTAGATTCCAGGTGTTATAATGTATGATTTTCTAGTCTTTAGTATACAATGATCAAGGCACCGTTTATACCAATGCATTAAAATTATTAAAAATATATCCAAAAATTAATCTCTAGTAGATGGTGGAAAGACTTGTGTATTTAGTGTATCAGTGCCTCCTAAGTGTTTCCACTTTCCACCTTATAAGAGTCTGCGTTTTTTATAACCTATTTGTTTAGGTTGTCGATTTTTTTTATCATTTGTAATGTAACAGTTCGTTTTCTATTATAATGAAATCTTGTTCATGTTTGATTACTATTTGCTCTCTAGTATTATTTATGATGATAATAAATTTTCAAAAATCATTTAATTATGACAATGCCATCAATGATAGTTTCACAAATAAAATACACTACTAGAAAATTGGTGTAATAGCTACAGCGTAATCCGTTGCTATTCCGTAGCTATAACCGGATAGCTACGGAAAAATTTCTGTAGCATAATGGCATGTGGCTAAATTATAGCTACGGATTAGCTACGAAATAGCTACGGAAATTAATAGCTACGAATTTCCTACCAAATAGCTACGGAAGTGAATAGCTACGAAATAGCTACGGATCCAAATAGCTACGGAAATCCGTACCTATTCTGTAGTTAACTTCGATTTATTTGAAAAAAATAAATCAAAAAATTTCCAAGTTTTTGTCAAATACCACATTCAATTCACATTTGTCCCAAATACCATATAAAATACACCAAAAAACGTTCCTAATACCAAGTTTGACACATTCCATTCCATTGTTCAAAATATCTTATAAAAGTAAATACTAATTAACAAAACAAACAATACCAAATGTTTACAAATTCAATTGTTCCAAAACAGCTAGGTTAGCTCCATGGTCCATATATTGAAGTGCTTCAACAAAGGATCAAGAAAGTGGAAACACACACTACACTTGGGCTCACCATTTTCAGCTTCTAGCTTGTTTATGAAATGAAAACAATTTAAACATTATGAAAATAAAGAAACATATTAAAAACATATACCTAAAACAAAACATACCTTGTTTTATTGTTGTGACAATGTATAGGATTGTATCTTTTTAACTAGAATTGCGGTTATATACACGGATCTACAAACTCAAACATTTATGAAACTAGGTCAAGTTGAAAATATCCATTACAAACAAAAGATAAATAATTAAATATATAATATAGAATTATCTCTTACCAATCCAAGTGGATTTCCAACTGCAAAACCTGAAGTCAATGAGCAAAAGTTCTATTCTAAAAATTACTATTGGCTGACGTGTCATACACAAGATCAAAAACTCCATTCTTATGTAGAAGCCACAATAGGATTATCACTGAAACTCATAAAAAAAGTTGAATATTTACTCAAAATTGATTAATTCGATTCTCAATAAAGTCAAAAGTCATATTGACCTCCTTACCCGTAGGGAAGATTGCAAAACTGTGATTACCTGGACCACCAGCTTTCCGAACCTATTGAATTAAGAAATCCCAAACATTACTATTGAACTTTACCACAAATATAACATTTTCAACCAAAATTTAACATAAAATCTCAAATTCGACCTAAAATATAATTTAAAACCTCACATTCAACAAAACAAATCAGAATTATCAATGAATTAAGCATCTAAAATGTATACATGAAGTAATTTCAAAAAAAGAAAAGAAAAAAACTAGGGTTTCACCTTTTTAAAGAAGAAATCGATCAAAAGGGGCAAAGACAGAGAGGAGGGAAATTGAGCCATAGAAGAAACCGAGTGGGGTTGCGTTGGGCGGCGACGGTAGCGACGACAACGATCGACAGAGGTTAAGAGCAGCTGCAGTCGTCGACTACCTTTAATGGGGATTTTTGTTTTCTGTTCGTGGATGTGCGTTATGTATTCAATCTGGGAAATAAATGAAAGGATTTTAATTAAAACAAATAGCTACCGATTTTCTACAGCCTTGTTTCGGACTCTGCTACGGATGGGCAATAGCGACGGTTTAGCTACGCATTAGCTACGGCCAACAAAAAAAACGGGGTCGGATTCGAACTCGGGTTTCCTGTATATACTATAACCATCATACCATTTGGTCGAGCATGCCACATCCGTATAAAATTGGTGTCTTATTCGTTTTATACACTCCCTTATTATTATTATTATTATTATTATTATTATTATTATTATTATTATTATTATCATTATTATTATTACTATTATTATTATTATTTCTATTATTATTATTATTATTATTATTATTTCTATTATTATTTAACTATTATTATTTATATTATTATTATCATTATTATTAGCTATAATTTAATCCCGAATGTGCATACGACTTTATGAACGATATTAATAGCTATAAGTTGGTTAAAATATATATTTTATCAATCCAATTTTCATGTCCAAAAATTTTAATTTATATATATATATATATATATATATATATATATATATATATATATATATATATATATATATATATATATATATCGATTCTGAAAAACATTTATATGAAAACTTCACCATGTCATATCATTTCATAAAACCATAAACTCATGTCTAAAAATCATATTATAAAGGTAGTAACAATGTCAGAGTACAATCCTAAGACATTTCATAGTGCGGAATCCAAATGTGTGTATGATGTGCAGCTACCGCGCCGGCTCCTTCTCCTTCGCTGAAGAGGTACCTTAAACAAAACTAAAAACTGTAAGCATGAAGCTTAGTGAGTTCCCTCATCGTACCACATACCATACAATCACATAGTATACACATTATCGGGCAATTCTGGGGTGCCCGACCTACCCAGTACGGCCATTCTGGTGTGCCGACCTACCAGTATCAAGCCATTCTGGGGTGCTGAGCTACCCATCGCTCCTAACAACCGAATCATCAGGGAATATTTCACCCCTACTGCTACTATCACATATATGATAACATAAACATACAATCAGACATATCTGGGGTGTCCGAACTACCCTTCATTCTTAACAACCGAACTTGGGGACTATTCCCCTCCTACTACCACTATCATATATAACATATCATGCTAGCATATAAGCATATCATAACATACTGTCAGCATATCTGTGGTGTCCGAACTACCCTTCGGTCCTAACAACCAAAGTCTACAAATATCATATATAACATATCATGCCAGCATATAACATATCAGGTAATAGAAAACCTAGATGATATCATAATGACGATCATTTAACATACAACTCCTAGTCTCCTACTGGTAGGCCGACATTTTAGCCGTATACCCACCGCTACTGGAAGGTAAGTCGCCTCGTAAGGCTGACTGCTGAAAAGCTGATCTGCAGATGTCTGACTGCTGCTCCGGTGGTCCTCCGACTATAATTCCCAAAAACACTTAGTCAGACACTGATAATTGTTCCTAGGGTAAAATGACTATTTTACCCCTAACTAAGTCAAATCCAAAGTCAAAGTCAACTTCCAGTTGACCTGACTCGCTGAGTAGGGCCTCCAACTCGTCGAGTAGTCCCTACCCTTCATCTGCCCTTCTTCACGCTTCTACTCGTCAACTTTAGCAATGACTCAACGGGTTCTCCTTCTAAAACAACCTCGAATGAACCTTTATTCGACTCACCGAGTTGTATGAACAACTCGTCGAGTTCATCTTCAAAAGTTAGGAGATTACCTTGGACTCTTTGAGTCTGCTCATGCACTCGTCGAGTCCTATGAACTCCAGGTCTATAGAAAAGTCCACCACGTTGGGTCACTCCCTTAGACCCTCTAAAACCCTTCTAACACTCAACTGGGTTCCTTTGAACCCTAACAGAAAAGGGGAGTCAAGCCTCAGACTCACCGATTCCCAAGAACAACTCGCCGAGTCGAGGTTGTCCAAGTCTCATTTCTTGATTTCTGATGTACAACACTTGTCCAAATGATAGATCTAGGCTCTTAAGATCGATCTAGCACGTAAAGTTACGAACTTTACGTGCATGCATGGGACTATGAGCTAAAAAGAGCCCTAAAAGAAGCTTTTGAGTTGCATGGGGCTTTCCATGGGTGCAAAGGAAATCCTTTTCTGTCATCTAACCCCTTAATGAGCCTGGATCTGAAGCCTTAACCCCCACCATGCTTGCAATCATGGTTGGTCACCAAGAATGGCTTATAAAAGCCCTAAATCTTCCGAAAAAGGGATCTAATACAAGAAGGAACAAGGTTTCAACTTTTATACCTTCCAAGAACTGTAGATGATGCACAAGCTTGACTCTTCTGGCCAACCTCTTGGTTACTCAAGCTTTTCCTTCCTTCTTGTCACCAAGAATCACCAAAAGGCCTTTCGATCTTCACAACACGATTTGGGTTATGTATGGAGTGTTCTAGGAGCATAAAGGGGTGATTGTGGTTGTATAAGGTTGTTTAAATAGGGTGCAAACCCTCATATTAGGGTTTCGCCCGGCCAAAGTCTACTCGCCGAGTCTTGCCACCGACTCGAAGAGTCTGTCACTTAACCCCCGGGTCCAAACCACTACTACTCGACGAGTTTGGTCCATCAACTCGTCGAGTCTCAGTCCAAATTGCGAAAAGTTCTTGAATGAAATACATACCAGGAACCGGGTGCTACATATATGATCATGTATAATAGAGGTGTGAAAAAACGAAGCGAAAAAAACGACGTTTGGTGCCCGAAAAATCGAAAATAAGAAAATTTTGTAGCTAGTCTGTAGCTAATTAGCTACGTATGTTTCTTATTTTCGATTTTTCAGGCACCAAACGACGTTTTCCCGCTTTATTTTTACCACATATCTATTATACATTATGATCACTATTTTCACCAACTTATAACAATTAATATCATTCATAAAGTCGTGTGCACCTACGCGACCCATTACTCGTTTAATGGTTTAATACTATAATGCTTATTAATACATTTACATACAAATACTCACAAACACACACACACACACACACACACACACACATATATATATATATATATATATATATATATATATATATATATATATATATATACAGACATTCACATATAGATGGACACATATACCACAACTCATTCATGTAGATAAACATACATATACAACACATAAATCCATCACAAGTTGGTGAGAACTATAGGCATTACAATGTTAAACCGTGAAAATGAGTACCTGATCCCGAAGGTGCACACGAATTTATGAACCATAATAACAACTATAAGTTGATGGAAATATAGATAAACATGTATAATAGAGCTGTGAAAAAAACGAAGTTTGGTGCCCGAAAAATTGAAAATAAGAAAAATTTGTAGCTAATCTGTAGCTAATTAGCTATGGAGTAGCTACATAATTCTAACGGAAAGCATATTCCGTAGCTAATCTGTAGCTACTCCGTAGCAAATTAGCCACAAAATTTTCTTATTTTCGATTTTTTGGGCACCAAACTTCTTTTTTTCCACATCTCTACTATACATGTTAATCTATATTTTTACCAATTTATAGCTATTAATATCGTTCATAAAGTCGTGTGCACATACGAGATCCATTACTCATTTAATGCTTATTGATACATTTACATACAAATAATCAAAAACACGTGTATGTATATATATATATATATATATATATATATATATATATACATATACACGTACACATATACGACAACTAATTGATGTAGATAAGCATACGTATACAAACATAAACCCATTACAAGTTTGTGAAAACTATAGGCATTACAATGTTAAACCATGAAACGAGTACTTGATCCCGAAGGTGAACACGACTTTATGAATGATATTAATAGCTATAAGTTGGTGGAAATATGGATAAACATGTATAATAGATGTGTGAATAAACGAAGCGAAAAAATGAAGTTTGGTGCCTGAAAAATCGAAAATAAGAAAAATTTGTAGCCAATTAGCTATGGAGTAGCTTCGGAATTCTAACAGAAAGCATATTACGTAGCTAATCTGTAGCTAATTACCTGTGGATTAGTTACGAAATCTGTGTTTCGTTAGAATTTCGTAGCTACTCCGTAGCTAATTAGTTTCGGATTAGCTACAGATATTTCTTATTTTTGATTTTTCGGGCACCAAACTTCGTTTTTTTTCACTTCTTTTTTTCCACACCTCTATTATACATGTTTATCTATATTTTCACCAACTTATAGTTGTTAATATCTTTCATAAGTCGTGTGCACATACATGATCTATTACTCGTTTAATGCTTATTAATACGCTTACATACAAATACTCACAAACACATATATATATACATACATATATACAGTTACACTGTAACACTCGATTCCTGGTACGCATTTAATTCCATGTATTATTGTAATTTACCCTGGGACTCGGCGAGTTGAAGGCCCAACTAGTCGAGTAGACTCGGCTTTACGCACAGATTTTAAGTGACCTACTCGGCAAGTCGGGAGACCGACTCGGCTAGTAGGAGATGTCTGAGTGAAACCCTAAATTTGAGGGTTTGCACCCTCTTTAAACAACTTATCTCCTCCCATATCAGCCTTTATCATCCCTCACACTTCCAGAAGACCTTAAACTGAAACCCTAGCCTTGTTTGAGTGCTCTTAAGCCATTTTGTGCATTTTTTGGTGGTTGTGAAGCTTGAAAAGAAGAAAGGAGCTTAGGAGTTCTAGTTGAAGCTAGAAGATCTAGAGATTGTGTTTCATCTCCAGCTTATTTAAGGTAAAAAAAATCTTCAATCTTGACTTTCCATGTGGTTAATCAACTTTAGGGCTTGGATTTTGGTATCTTTAGGGCATTTCGAAGCCATTTTCGGGTTGTGGGGTGTAATGTGGAGTTATGGTGTCAGATTTTGGACTTTGGAAGGGTCTCATGGAATACAGGTGCCAACTCTATGGCCATGAGAGCCCCATGCATCTTGTAGGTCTCATTTTTGGTCCTTTTGAGCTTAAAAACCCATGCATGGACGTAAAGTTCGTGACTTTACGTGTTATATCGACCCTAAGACGTCAGATCTACCCTTTGGATGAGATGAGCTCAATAAAAATTTAGTTTATGGACATGGACTTAGTGGACTCGGTGGGTTGTTCTTAAGACTCGATGAGTCGGGTAATGGTTCCCCGACCTTTGCTGTTTTGAGGAGTCTGGTTGAGTCTAGAAGGGGACTCAACAGAGATGGACGTGATTATAGACTTGGACTTCATGGGACTCGACGAGTGTATGAGCAAACTCGACGAGTGCAGGGCAATCTCCCAACCCATGAAGATGGGACCGACGAGTTGTTCATACAACTCAGCGAGTCATAAACTGAACACATTCTTATGAAGGAGATGAACTTGACGAGTTCAAGGGTGAACTCGACGAGTCAGCTGAAGATGGTCCCGATTTTATGGTTGAAGTAGGACCTGTTGAGTTGTTGCTAGACTTGATGAATGGAGTCGGGGGTTGAATCATTTTGAAGGAATAGGGACTCGACGAGTTGGTAGACCAACTCGGCAAGTCAAGTCAACTGGAGGTTGACTTTGACCAAAGTTGACTTTAACCGGGATTTGGGTTGACCCTTATGGGGGTTGTGAGTACGAATTGATGACTTAGTAGAGTTGTCGTGTAGGGATTGAGGAGCTGATGAAATTCAATTTTCATGTTGGGGACAGTTCAGACACTACGCGACATTGAGATGAGTTACCTTCCAGTAGAAGTGGGTCTAAGGCACTAAGAGGACAGTTCAGACACACCAAGGACAGTTCAGACACTACGCGGCATATGGTTTGCTATTACTTGATATGTTCTATGTGCCAGTATGCTATGTTCTATGTGTTTGTGTTAGTAGGATGGGAGTAGTCCCCGATCGGTTGTTAGGACCAAAGGGTAGGTCGGACACCCCAGATATATCCGACAGCAGGTTCATGATAGGTTATTATGTGATAGTAGTAGGGGTGAAATAGTCCCCGTGATCGGGTGAGATAGACCGAAGGGTAGGCAGGCACCCCAGAATGGCCTGACATGGGTAGTCAGCAACCCAGAATGGCTTGACATGGGTAGGTCGGGCACCTAAGAATTGCCCGACAGCATGTATGATTGTATAGTATGTGGTATGATGGGGGAACTTACTATGTTTTTTTTCGCTTCGTTTTCTTCACATTTCTATTGTACATGATTATCTATATTTTCTCCAACTAATAGCTATTTTTATCGTTCATAAAGTCGTGTGCACCTTCGAGATCTCTTACTCGTTTAATGGTTTAATATTGTAATACTTATTAATATTTGCAATTTTTGATACGCATACATGTAGACCGATACACATAGATAAAAATAAACATACACACACACACACACACATATATATATATATATATTTATATATATATATATATATATATATATATATATATATATATATATATATATATATATATATATATATTCAAATGCACACACATACACATATGTACTTACATACACATACAAATCAATGTCAGATACAGGATCAAAATAAAGGGGTATCCCGACAAAATAGAAATCGTGTAATACACAATAAGAAAAAATATTCCGAAAAAAATTATACTGCTAATTTTTTTTAGGGGTATCCCATGATACATACTAGATCTGTCATTGATACAAATATATATATTTCCATTTATTATAATTATTTTTCATTGTTTATAAATTAAACATAGATTATTTCACATTATTGATGCGTTAAACGTAGTTTTTTTCGTTTAATCATCTGTTAGTGCGTTAAATACATTTGTTACAATTATTATATATTATTATGATGTTTATAAATATTATTTTTAATATTATTATTATTATGATTGTTAATTGTTCGTGTCTTAAATATGTAAGAAAAATTATAATAAAAAAAAATTTAAGAGTCAAATAATGAAAAATAATAATAATGGGAGTAATAATAATAATAATGGAAATTATAAATTCTTCGCTATTTCATAGTTATTCTGTAACTATTTTCTTCCGTCGCTAGCTCGTAGCTATTCCGTAGCTAATTAGCTATGAAATTGCTACGAATTTCTATCCGTAGCTACTCTGTAGCCATTCCGTAGCTAATTAGCTACAAACGGGTTGGCATCCGAAGCTGTAAGTCCCAAATTTGCTTGTGTATCAATCAGATCCGTTTGATGGTGCGGAATCCCAATAAAACGAATGATTCTAGATCAAAATAGATGAGAAAAAGAAGAATAATAATATGAATCTTGAATGTATTGATGATATGAATGAAGTTCCTTACACAAGATTCACACACTTACACACACTTATGCTTCTCTCTCTCTCTCTCTCTCTCTCTCTCTCTCTCTCTCTCTCTCTCTCTCTTGGCCGTACACTCTCTTTTGTTCATCAATGCCTCCTCAACCACCTAACACCTATATATATATACTTGCGGAATATGGTCCATAAATGGGTTTACGGCCATAAACACAACCGTAAACATACATACAGCCGTAAACACCAAGTTGTTTATATTCCTAGACTGAAAAATATATATTTTCCTAGAAAAGTAAAGTATAAACCAATATTTTAGACCCAACAATCTTCCCATTGGTTTATAGCTTTGTTTTCTAATTAACCCAACAAGCCCCCCCTAAAAAGTAGCTGACTTTTCTTGTCAATCTTCATTTGGATTTTGGCTTCAACTTTAATCTTCGAATTCTTCACAACTTCAAGATGAACTTGATGAATCTTCAATAAATGAATTCATCTCGAGCAGTTGGGCTTTTCTTTAGAATTTGACATTGAACGCACATTGAGTGAGGAACGTACATTGAGTGAGGAGGCTTCTTGTAGAGATTCTTGAAAAATGGCGCTTTTAGCTTGAGAATCTTTAGAGAGAATAGAGAGATCAAATCTTCTGGATCACCTCAGCAGGTACATGATAGCAACAAATTGATTAAGAAGACTTCAATGAAATTTGTCACATAATCTTCAAGTGAAGCTTCACCTTGCTTCAGGGATTGAAATATTTAAGTTGAAAGAATAATCTTCATTTCTTGCTCCTTCGAATGAGAATTCTTCGATGATCACGGATGAAGCACTGGCTTAGAAATCTCAATACAATCTCCATGAGCCTCATCTACATCTGAATTCACTTTTCAAGACAAAACAAAACTAAAGGAAATCTTCGAACGAGAATTCTCCGATGATCACGGATGAAGCATTGGATTTTTTATATTTTCTGAAAGGTCATTATTTTGTGGTTTGGGCTAGACAATTATTTGTATAAGTCTTGTTAGGTTCTTGGTTGTGTTTTAACTGATTTATAAGAGTTTACGGTTGTGATAGTGCGTACGGCCGTAAACAAGTTTACGGCCAACCTACCCCTATATATAGGGTGTGTCAGATTTGTGTCAGGTTGTTGACGAATCAGTCAGTCTCTATAGTTTACGGCACCAAGGTGTATTAGACGTTTATTCGATATATAAAACGTGTGCATGCTTGGATTGAATATGTTTTCTACTCCATTCTTGCTTGATTGATTGGCATTTGTTTGGTCACTATTGGATTCTCAGTTTTAGGGACTTACACTAGTTATTCTGTTACTATATTAGAGCATCCAATTATGTAGCTGATTCGTAATTATTCCGTAGCTAATTTCCGTAGGAAAACCACATGTTTTCTAGTAGTGATAAATAGCACTATGAACGTTGTGATATTGTGAAAACCACTAATTAATATAATATTTGAAAAATCACGTTTTTATACTTCAAAATAAAATTATTGTATCATTTCATCAACTTTTATATCCAATTGTTTTTTTATCTTTTAATTTCAAAATATGGTTTTTGTGCTTCATCTTGAATTCCAACTATCCTTCAATTTCTATTATATACCTTTCAATTTGTTATGAATTTAACAAGAAAATATTTGTAGCTTTGTAAAGTTAGTTTTTTGTCTATCTATTTAAAATATTGTCTGTGTTTTCTCATCTCCCTATTTAATAAAAGAGTAGCACATTTGACAAGTGTCAATCAATTAGAGTTTCACATTAATTATTTGCCACTTGTCATTCTAAGGTTTTTCCTCATTAATTAAATTTACACTAATTCACTCATCTATTTTACACATATCAAACACGTCAACAAAAAATTTATTTATAATATCTATTGCCTAATTTATTAAATTGTTAATTTTTTTTCTATCATTGCTCAATAATTACCTTATAATTTAATTAAAATTATTTTTATCTTTCTAAGCCGTGGTGCCCACGAGTTATAAACTAGTGTATTATATAAATGTAATGTAAAATATGAGTTCATTACACTTCATACCAAGATATTAGTTACATAAAACTTGAAATTTTGAAATCTAAAAAACCTTATTCCGTTGATCAATGGAGTCTATAAGGTAATAGAGTGTTGACATCACAATGAGAGCTTTATATTTCACCAATTCGTATCAACCTCTTCTCTCTTTGGTTGCTTGATCCAAACAATGATGAAGCAATTTAGAAGAAGAAGAAACTGAACGACCATTCATAAACATTATTGTTTAGGATAATAAAATGAAAAAGTCTACCTTTTGAATTTAGATTACAACTATTTAAATTGTAGCACGGTCTCCATAATAACTCCTGCTTTTTGTGCTTTTTGTAAGGGTTATTTATTAATGCAAAATAATGAATCATTGGTTTCTTTCACAAGTATTATTTATTAACATCTTCATTTCATATACAAAAGATTGTGTCATATCCCATTGTAAATGCAAACCATGATCCGTACGTAGAGGGTTCGTGGTTTCTAGTATGTTTGTGAATATATACCATCAACTGGAGATTATGGATTAACTAAACTTACATGAGAATTTTTTTTCTTGATCAATATATCATGGTATCTGTTATTCCAACGGGTCTTCTTCATAAGACAAGTCTACTCCTTTAATCTTAACATCAGCTTCGGATATAGATTCATCTTAAATATCAGACGCTTATTATGATCCTGGTCTTAAGGGATATCTAAAAACATGTTGGAAGACCTTAGATGTTTGAAAAGTATATGTCAATATGAATGCATTGATCTGACTTGATAACATTATTCTCAAAATATCCCTTATAACTCACCATCATATCAATTGTCAAATGAACAACACCACAACCACTATCGGAGTCATTCCAAATCCCTAACATCATTACCTCTCTCATATAGGTCAAGTAACTTTCACAAATGAAAACAATAATGTGAGAAAAATGTCAAAACTTAATATTAGTGTTATTATTTTTTTTTGTAATATGCATGGATTTGAAAAATTAATCGTAGTTCATTATTCCAAAAATGTAGGTTTACATATGTTGTAGACTTTTATGAGGGTTTAGTTCATAATTCTGAAAATTTTGTGTAACAAATTTTGTTGATTAGTGAGAAAGGGTAGTGTAATTGATAAGTCAAAATATTCCCTTCCCACTATATCACAAACGTTTTTAGTGGAATAAGTGGTAGTTTTATTGAATCCGGAAAAATATTGTTATCTTGAAATATAAATTCACTCTATATTATCATTATAGTGAATAACTATATTTAGAACCCTTAATCTTCATCATATGACACTTATTATTAGTTATTAGTTAATATTGTTCCTCATCATATTTAAGTTTAATGAAACACAACCTTAAGGTGATAATGCGGTCAACAATGCTCGCCAAAGATTTTCTTAGGCAAATAATGTAGTGATCAATGTTCAACAAATACAATTGTTTTTGAAGTAAAATATTTTTTTAACTAAATGCGCTCTTTGGGAGGTAGTCGTCATTAGGTTGTTTCTAGTGGTCGTCCTATGGGCGAGGAGTTTTTTCATAGGTGATTACTTTTTCTAGATCAGGTTTCGTCTCTCTTTTTGCTTTGTATAAGTTAGATTTATGTCATGTATTGAATATTCAATAATTCATCGAACGTGTGAACATGTTTTTTTTATTTATTAGAAACTATTTCCAATCTTGATGTTGATGATTGACAATATGTCGAAATGACAAACGGGGATGGGGAAATTGAGGCATGATTTTTCATCATTTAGTACCCATAGGAACAAATACCATCAATATTATAACTCTACTTATTTTAAATGATCATCCCTTTCCATGTATGTCACTACAACAAAACAGACTTTCACCCACGACCCTATTTGTGGGTAATCAGTGGGTAATGGTCTTTATCCACGGATTGTCCATGAAACCAGATTCGTGGGAAAAAGCTCGTGGGTAATGTTTTCCCACGGGTTACCCTCAGAATTACCCACAAATTATCCACGAACAAATTTACCCACAGATTTACCACAGACAGTTTACCCACAGAATTACCCACAGTTTATCCACGAGCAAAGTTACCCACAACTTATCCACAACTACAATACCCACGGAATATCCACGAGCAAAGTTACCCACAGCTTATCCACAACTTGATTACCCACGGGTTTTCCACGGCTCTATTACCCACATATTTTCCACAGAATTGTTTACCCACAGATTTTCCACAAATATTCTTTTTTGGTGATTCCGTGGATAGTCTGTGGGTAACATAACAGATTTCAAATGTTATATATTTACAAATTGCATAAAATCCAAATTTTTGCAGTTAATTTGAAAAAATATAATATGACCAACAAAGTTTCAACAAAATCCATAAACTTAATCTAGAAAGTTTCAAATATAAAATATACAAAAGTTTCAATTCCCAAATTCATAAACTTAATCTATGGGAAGTTTCAAATACCAAGACCTACAAATACTAAACTCTACACACTAATTGTTTGGCATGAATTTACTCCAAAGTTCTTCCATACGTTTTCCATAGTTTCTTGACGTGCTTTGGATTCCTCATGTTCTTTTCGAAATTGTTCCAACTCTTGTTGATGGCGGGCTTCGGACTCATCGAGTTGGGTTTGCAAGTCCCGTATCTAAAAAAATGGTAAATCAAACAATATTATCCATAATAGCAACATAGTTTACTATTTTTACCAAATATAGGAAACATATTTACCTTTATTATCCATAATGGCAACATATTTACATTTTCTATCAGTAATAGCAACCTAGTTATGTCTAACAACATACTTTTCTCATAACACATCACCAAGTTAATTTAACAAAGCTAAACATATTAATTTCAACCACTTTAACAATTTCACAAATCCTAAACACACCACTATAACAATTTAAACAACCAAAACATATATATGAACAATATAATAACAAAGAAAAATGTACCACTTTAATAACTTAATAAACCCTAAACATACAAATTTAAAATTTTAACTAACCAAAACATATCACCCTAATAGCAACATACTTACATTTTCTAACCATAATAGCAATATATATTTTTATCCTTAGTAGCAATGTGGTTTACTCTTTTTACCTAATACACAGGAATGTATGTATGTGTGTGTGTGTGTGTGTATATATATATATATATATATATATATATATATATATATATAAACCAATTGTGGCATGTTCTCTATGGACTATGCTCGATCTCAACAAGAGGTATTGCTATTATCGTTAGAAAATGCAAGTGTGTGTGTGTCTATATATATATATATATATATATATATATATATATATATATATATATATATATATATATATATATATATATATATATATATAGACACGCACACACTTGCATTTTCTAACGATAATAGCAATACCTCTTGTTGAGATCGAGCATAGTCCATAGAGAACATGCCACAATTGGTGTCCCGGTCACCACGAAACTTGGATCCGAGTTTCCTACCCCAAAAATCCAACCCTTCTTTCTCCCACCTACACACTGCTCCCACAATCTAACATCACCAAGTGGATGCAAAGTGAGGTCATCACCATATTTATCCTTCATTGCATTGTGGTACGTTTCCTACAATTTAAAAAAATTAACACGAATGTTATTGTGATAAAGACTAAGAAAACTAATATGTATATCAAATAGAAAATCTAAATTAGAGAAAGATAACTTACATATACTTTTTGAGCCTTAAGGGTAACAAACTCTAGATTTTGGCTCCCACTCGACTCCTCTCCGGAAACCAACCTCAACTTTGAACTTGCTTTGAGGTGTGTCATGCAATAAACTTTATCCCATGTGCATGCTATCCATTACTATGCATAAGATGTGGGATGTTTGTATAAAATTCAGAATGGTGGCAGATGTGTTAAATTTGGGTGACTTGTGATCGACAATACTTATGCTTAAAACAATGTGTCCAACTTTGTCTGGTTCTTGAAGGTCAACAAGGTAAAAATGCGTCCCTAAAACTTGTGATACATTTGCATTGGGAATTACAAGTTGTTTTCCTCTTTGGCTTCATTTGATTGTAATACAACTCGTAATATCCACCTATAAGGAGGATTGTTTAATGGCTTTCTTAAGGATATAATATGTTGATCAATGTTCAACAAAGACAATGTTTTGATGCAACTGTATTAACAAAAATATGGTCAATATGGTATTTTCGATACAATAATATTTTTGGAGCTATAAATCCCAAAAGAGCATTTTGTTTGAGTCATATTGTTGTTAACTGCTAGAAAACGTAAATATTGCTATTTTATCTTCGTAATTTTTTTCTTCTAGCTTATTTATAGTGTAATATGGTTCTGCCGTAAAAAAAATATATACTCAAGACAAAAAGGAGAACTTTGAGTAACAAATATTCCCATGAATTAGATTACAAGATTATAAGTAAAACCTATTCTATTGTCACCAATGACAGTGTTAACTAGGGCGTCAGTGGTACAATTGCATCCCTAAAAAAAATTGTATATTAAATTTTAGATATTAGTTTTCTATATGTAAACAAGCTTAACTATCTAACATTGATTATACCTTGCTGCATATTTTTTTATCTGAGGAATCAAAGTCACCACTTGATCCATTGATTGCATGAATGACGAAAAACATACCAAAATAATAAAATCTTCAAATAAATACTTAACAAATCCTAATTAGCATTAGATTAAATAATATGGTCAAATTTATCTTCAAATCCAAAATTACTACAAATCCTAACCATTTTCGATTCTATTAAAACTTTTATAAAACCTCACAAATATTTTAATGAAAAGTTAACACCAACCATAAAAAACAAAAACCCTAATCACAAATATTTTAATAAAAAGTTAGCACCAACCATTAAATAATAATAATAATAATAAAAAAACCCTAATCTCAGAGTCTTTGATCACACCAAAATGTCACATCAATTAGTTTGTGGTGAATTCTCCATATAAGCAATCAATCACTCTAACTTTGAGAAGCACTCTTATTCTCTTTTTATCTTCTTCCATCTGCATTTATGTTTGACGGATAAATTTTATATAGGAATGTTATGATTTCCCCAACTTTATGTTAACTAGCCGAATACTCGTTTGTTGCGTAAAATATAACAATATATTTGAAGTTTTTATAAATATATTTTTTTAAATATATCAATGACGTTGTTAGCTCTTATATAATAAATCTTATAATAAGTTAATATAAATATATTTTTTTTTGAATTATATGATAATATAGACATATTTTAAAGTTATATAATCTTAATCGTCTCAATGATATCTACATGCGGGTTACTTGTGAATTAAATTAAGTATAATATATGGTTTAATTATATTTATAGTTGTTATGGTTAATTAATTTAAAAAAATTTATTTGCTTAAAATTTTAATTTCTGTCATTGTAGTTATTTAAAACATCAAACATTGCTTTTGTTTTTATAGGTAACAATATAATTTTTTTTCATATAATTTAACTTTAACTATTGTTGTTGTAAGTTATTTAAAACTATGGAAGAATCCCGCTTTTTTTCATGGTATAATGTCTTAATAAGATTAAAACTGAAAGTACAATGTTATTAGGGGTAGATTAGTACATTTTGACTAAGCTTCCTTTCAATCAATAATGCATCATATAGCATTATAGCCCCTCAGAGCAAAGATTACACCTTGTACCTATCTTGTCATCAGCAAATTACAAATTATGCTAATGCATTTAATCAGATAATAACAAACTCCATTACCTCAAAATATCTAAAGAATCCAGAGCTCATATCACCAACAAGAAATCCCATATCAATTATATTCTCAGTAATATATGTCATATATAAATGAAATATCCCTTCCTGTAACCAAATTAAAGTAACAATATTATAAAACCTAACAATATGAACAACAAAGAAATTATAAAAAGAAAAGAAAATTACCTAATATCTTCTTTTGTAGGACTCTCAAAATGGTTAACTTAATAAATATCTCATTCACCACTTTTCTTGGACTCTTTTACCCTTATAACAAATGATGATCAAAAACAACAATTGTTGCCTATACATACATTTTGATGTGAAAATTCAATGTCGTCGTAAATCAAATTTGAATTTTGAAACTTACTATTAGGAGGCTCAGTAGATAAGAGACTAAATACATGTGCTGCAGAAGCATCCATTGATTCTACATCTTAATGTGCATCTTCAGATAGGTTACTTACATAAAACCCTAAAATCCATCATACATAATTACATATGTACCCTAGGGATACAATTTTAGATTATGATAATAAAAAAATAGTACCATCAAAATTTAAATCACACATGCAATTGTGGGAAAGCCACCGAATAAGGTTAATGGTTGAGAAGGTGAAGTAGGGCATATCCACTTAATCTAAAATAAAAATAAAAAAACATTAAATAATCAAGTTTAGAATTTAAAATTATCATTTATATGTAAAAGACTGAATAATAATTGTTTTCGTACATTTGGAAGAGGAAGAGTCTCGAAGAGCTGGGACCAGCTGCTAGAAGAATATAAATATTTGGATTTCAAATTCTCAATTGTTGTTAAAATATAAATATAAGGGTTAATTTGGGGATGATAATATATTGTTGAAAATATTGCGCTATTTGATCGATAGATTCTAAACAAATTAACAAGAATAACAAAGCAAAGAACACGAGAATGGATCAAAGATGTCGAATGATTAATATCTCACACCTCAAAAGAGCACGATGAAGAACTTCGACTTTATAGGTGTGGTTAGGGTTACAACGCTATTGCTATTAATGAAAACATTAACCTCAAAACTATACATGCATGCATATTATATACGCTAACCCTAATGAATAAATCGCGGTTGGACAGGCCCAAACCGGTTAATCAAAATGTTAACAAATAAGCCCATATGACGCAACACTCTAATCTCAACAATCTCCCCCTTTGCGTTAATAGAGGCGAGATCTTAGTTCGGCTGAGAAAGAGCAGACTTCTTCACCGTATTGAACACCTTCGGTATAATGGCCAGAAGAGTATAAAAAAATGTATATACCATCGAAGCATGTCAGAAATATTCTTCTTGTCTGAATCACTGTTGTATTTGCATCGGTGAGTTATATCAAGAACATGCTCCAGGCAGGAAGTGGAGAACAGATGTTTGTCAGCAAGAGCGAAAAGGAATTTTTCACCTTCGCCTCTTGTGAACATGATAGTGAGATGTTTCGGGTCAATCTTACCCATCTTCATCTTATTGAGATCACTTGGCTTTCCAATGGGCTTCATTGTTGGCTTCTTTCTCAGAACATCTGCCACTTCCTGATCCATCTTAGCAACTTCATGGATATAGGAAGCCAACATTCTCTTTATATGATCAAGGATCGGATCATAATGTTCTTGACTAGTGAGCCGAATGTTGAACAACAGAATCCAATCACGTGGGTTTAGATTTGGAAAATCAGCCAACGTGATCACATGCACCGAATCATCAGAACCCTGGGTCACCCTGAACTTCACATTTATGAATTTCCTAGCAACAGTTGGTTTAAAAACCTTGACAAATGTTATCTTCTGAGCACTCCATGTCAAGTACTGAGGTTGAGTGACTTCCAGATAATAGTCAACTAAATCTTTATCAACCTTCGGGTGAGGAGAAGGGACTTCGACTGTAGGATCAAAGCAATGGAACACAAATGCCTGGCAAATGATAGGCATATCGAACTGCGAGTCCTTCGTATTATCACAATCAAACGAGGCAACCAGCTCTAGCCAATGGACACTAGGAGACTCAATCGATTCTTTTATTAGGCTTTCCCTAGTCCAGGTAAGAAAGAGAGCCTGTTTGCAGACCATAGCATCATGAGCTTCTTTTAGTTTTCGCTTTTTCTCTTCTTCTGCTCTAGTTATCCTCAAATTTTCATCAATTTCACTATCTATTTTCTTCCTCTTTAACGCCTCAGCTATTGTCTCTTCCTCATCATCATCATCATCAACAATACCTTTCAACTTTTCATGACCAGAACTCGAAGCTACATTAACCTTTGGTTCGGTTTGTATAACTATTTTGGATAGAGTTGGAGGATTTTGAGCTTCTCCCCCTTGTTGCGGATCAACCATCGGCTCCACAACACCGTAAATCTGACTCAAATATTTTGAATAGGAGGAAGAAGTTTAATGGTCAAGTGATTCCTGATAGTAAGGGTGAGCACAGGATCATGAGCATGTACAAGCTTGCTTAGAATTGAAAGAACATCCCCAGTACAACTTTTTAGAACCACCCTCTCAGTCTTAAGGGATGTAATCTCCTGTTGAGCATGAGAAAGATGACCAAATTGGACGTCTAGTTAAGCCGTCTTTTGAGCAAGGTCATCATTAATCTTCTTGTCTATGGGTAGGTCAGCTTGAAGCTTTTCAAACCGAGATTTGACTGAAGAGAGAAGAGAATGGTGATCATCTCTGATCTTAGAACGAACTGTATCAAATTTGAGTTTCTCATCTTGAAGGGTCTTGGAGAGATTATCGACAGAGGTATTAACTTTTGCTTCATTTGAATTAGCATGGACTTTGAACAAATCTAGAAAGATTTTCGATTCTTGAACAACTTCGGTCACTTCTGATGTTGCATTCTTACAGGACAGTGTGGAAGCTTTGACTGCATCAGTGGACTTGTCAATTGACGAGGTATATTGCTGTAAAGCAGTATCAAGAAAAGCCTTCAATACCATATCAGAGTAAGTGGATGGGAAAGCAAGCAGTTTATCAAGTTTGTCATGAAGACTCTGCAAATGTTGCTTTGTCACTGGAGTGTCATCATCATCTTCATTGGGAAGTCGATAGGGACTGTAGTAAGTGGAGTCAAACTCAAAGTTTTCACCTCTCAGAATAGGCTCGGATTCGGTTGAAGAGGATAGGGAGGGTGGTTTGGCGGTAACAGGGGTTGAAACACCAACTGTATGTGCCCCCGTATCAGATACATTGACTGTCACCGAAGTTCCAATGGTGGTGGTAGTTATTGTTGTTGTTTAAGAGAAGACTGGAGGTGGTAGTGGAGCAGTAGAAATTGGTTGAGAAGTGACAGGTGGTGGAATGGGAGCAACTGAGATTGGAACTGTGGTCTCTTTTGGAGAGGGAGGAGGACTAGGAACATTATCTTGTACCCGAGGAGATGGGGATCGAGGATGAGTGTTTCCCATTGGTGAGTCTTCATGGTGAACCTCCTCTTCTTCCTCTGCAGATTGTTCGCTGCATTGGAATCCGCAAGGCGAAGGTACCTTCGGTCGTTTGGCCATTTTCTTCACCTTTTTCCGTTTAGGAGCCGACGGTGCAGCTTTATCCACCTTACGCTTTTTCGCAGAAGAGGGACCTTCGGTCTCATTTTTCTTGTATTTTGGCTTCTTCCCCCTCTTGGCTGGTTTATCGGCAACATCCAAGGCACTCTGCATCTCCGGAGTTAGTTGGAAAGGACCCAAAGGTGTCAATTTCTTGTAGTTAGCCATGACTTTGCTTTCACTAGAGACACAACGAGTCATCGATTCCGGAATGGAACCGATAAATAGAAACTTCGTGCGATCAGAAAAAATAATTTTCATTGTGTGAAACGTAGCAACCGAAGACAAAAGAGCATCCACCATAACTAGAATCTGAAACTTCTCAATGGCTTAAAGGGTGATTATCATCAAAAAACGACCACATGATATCTCCAAATGTTTTGATGAAGAGTTGAGGCTCTGCACTAGCTGCGACCAGATCAAAGATCCATAATCCAGATGGATTCCGTTGTAGAGACCATAAAGGATGGTCATAAAACCCTAACTTACCCCATCAGACCCGGCAATCCATTTTGCCAACCCCTTGTATATCAATGTAAGCAAACCATTCCACTGTGGAGGTAAACACGACTTCTTAAATTTGGTCACAGTAGTAAGAACGTTGGTGTATCCCATTTCATAAAACATTAAAAAGAGTTGAGATGTGGTTATAAAATCTGGAGAAATTACAGAGGCATCAGTAGCAAGCCCTAGAAGGGAACAAAATCATGTCTTGGATACAGAGGTTTTATGATTGAAGATATCAAATAAGATATGTTCTTTGTTTTTTTTCATAGAAGGTCGTTGAATAGACTTGAGAAAGAAGGGACATAGGCACTGATTCGACGTATGTAAGAGCGATCACCAATGGAGAATACTTGAGACATTCTACCACGTGAAGAATATATGAATCATAAACGAAAGGATTCAGTTGAATAATAAGTTTATGATTGGGTTTGATTGACAGCAAAGTAGATGAAGTGGTTTGCTCTTGAATAGAGGATGATTCCGCCATTGTTGCTGTGAAGAAGAAGATGAGCAGTTGTATTCGGGAGAGAGGTTGAAGAAGGTGAGAAGGTACAGTACGTGTGAGACCCCCTTTTATAACATTGCCTGGA
This sequence comes from Lactuca saligna, assembly GCF_052625555.1. Lineage (NCBI taxonomy): Eukaryota > Viridiplantae > Streptophyta > Magnoliopsida > Asterales > Asteraceae > Lactuca > Lactuca saligna. The sequence continues at coordinate 48,119,262 of NC_136419.1, forward strand.
GAGAGAAAGAATCCTCTATGATGATGAGACGATCTCTGAAATGGCGCGTGGAAAAGCGCGATTTGACATCTTGGAATTCCTAGATTTACGTCATAATGTTTGGGTATAGGAAACGTTTCAAATTCATGCACCCAAATCTCATCCTATGTGGAATTCTTATTCGATTACCGTCTCCTCAATTCCTCAAAGTTACGTACAACCAGCTATAAACAAGACTTGGTCATTCGCTTTATATTAAACAACCTTCGCTTCTCCATAAGAAAGTAAAACACTTTAGCCTTTAGAACCGAAAGCACAAAACCAAAAAGTGTCATTAGTAACACCAACAAGTGTTTGGAAAATCATAAAGATCTTCGTGCAATAATGTACCAATGCTAAAGAAATAAAGCAAGATGTGTGTGGGATAAATGTGATGTCTTGAAGACATAAATTAAGCGATCCTAGGCACGAATCTCTTCCTTCAAAGTCAAGAGAGGCTGAGAAGTGTCTGTGTGGTTTCCCATAAAATACGATCAAATGTTTGTAAAAAAACATTGAAAGATATATTTTCAAGTATAGGCCTTAGTGGGTGGTTTATCTTCAACTGAACCTCGATACTTAAAATAAGACCGAAAGTAGGATTTAGTACTTGTGAGACCGATGTGGCTTGTTGAACAAGTAGGTGGGATAGTATTTAAAGTAACTAGGTGCTTATGAGGAATCTCAATAACAAAAATAAAACTGGATCATATGGGAAGAAACGTCTTAGTTTTAGACAATTTCATAAAGATCACTCAAGAATAAAAAGAGATGCCATCATGATAACAAGTAATAGCTTGAACATTGTAGTGTTCACCGTCAATTCATTAAAGGTATTGGATTTTGGGTTTCACTCAACACGTGGTGCACGTATCTAAGATCATGAACATAGATGTTGTGTAACCATAAACCTCAGTGGTAATTGCTGAGAGTCTTATGGGTTACAATTATGAAACGAAACGTGATGGATAAAAATGAGGTTGTTAAAGAACTGAAAGTACCTCTGCTAATTAAGAATGACAAAGCAGAAAACTATTAATTCAATGTGAGAAGAGTAAGGTAGCTCATGACTTGAGTGAATTTAGCATCCTATTTGTGAAGAAACGATAAGTGTAGATCGAATCATTAAGGCTTTACTCAGAGTCTAGGAGGCTTCGGTCTACATACATCAACATGCTTCTAGGGCCTCTTAACTAGTACATAGATGAAAAGAGATATACCTGCCCTAGCTCCACACGATGTAACAGCTGTGATCATCAAGCCTAAGAAAGAAAAGAAACAAACACAAAACAAAACACAATTTTTTTTTTTTTGAAGTTTTGGATTTTTCTGAAAAATAATAAAAACATAAAATATTTTTGGAGTTTTTGTTATGAAAATAAAAGGGAAATAATTAGTAAGTGAAAAGATGGACAAGATATATACAAAAGATACAACCAAAACCGAACTTCATAAAGATGAAGCGAAATGGGCCGAGTGTTTGGTTCATTTCGGTCGCCAAAAATTCCGGGACCGAAATAGACCGAGCGTTCGCTCTATTTCGCTTCTCCAATTTTTCAGTGAAACGGAAGAGGTTTTGGTACCGACTCAACTTCGATCATTTCCAAGCCTTGTAGAATTTTACTAAAGCTTGCTTCCGGTAGGGCCTTAGTGAAGATGTCAGCCAGTTAATCTGAGGACCAAACGAAGTGAACCTCAACATTTCCATCTTCAATGTGGTCCTTAATGAAGTGTTACCTTAGTGCAATATGTTTAGTCTTTGAGTGTTGCACTGGATTGTGACATATTTAAATCGCACTTTCAGAGTCACAGTAGAGGGGAATTTTCTTCATACTCAAGTCATAATCTCTAAGTTGGCTTTGTATCCAAATGACTTGTGAGGTACATGATGTTGCAGCTATGTACTCAGCTTCGGCTGTGGAAAGAGACACACATGTTTGTTTCTTTGATTGCCAACTGACAAGTTTGCCATCAAGGAACGGACACCCACCAGTTATGCTCTTTCGGTCCAATCCACATCCACCTAGATCAGCGTCAGAAAAGCGTTGAACAAAGAAACCGGATTTAGCAGGATACCAGAGACCGAGAGATGAGGTTCACTTCAAATATCGAAAGATGCTTTTCACTGAGACCATATGAGGTTCTCTTGGATTTGCTTGAAACCTAGCACAATAGCACATGACCCTATCGTTTGACGATAGAGAGTCATATCCACGACCGGTTTCTCAAGAGATGGAGTCAGCTTTGTGCCAAATGCTATAGGAAACTTTACTTTGGAATCTCCCGTCATGCCAAACTTTGCTAACAAACTCTTAGTGTAAGCTTCCTGATTAATGAATATGCCTTCTGGTCCCAGGCCCTTGGAGCTTGCTTTAAGCCGTAGACTACTTTATCTAGAATGTAGCAATGTTCAGGATACTTCTCGTTCACAAATCCGAGTGGTTTTTCAACTTAGACCGTTTCTTCTAGTTCTCCGTTAAAAAAAGCACATTTAACATCCATTTGGAAAACTTCGAAGTTTTTATGTGCAACATATGCCAGAAAGATTCTTACTGATTCCAACCTTACTACTAAGCAAAGGTTTCCTCATAATCTATTCCTTCTTCCTGACAATATCCATGTACTACAAGCGTTGATTTTTTGCGAATCACATTTCCTTCTTTATCTAACTTGTTCCTGAAAACCCATTTTAAACCAACCACAAATGCATCCTTGGTGTGGGAATCAGCCTCCAAACACGATTTCGTTCAAATTCATGAAGTTTGTCTTGCATAACTTGCACCCAATCAGAATGATCAAGAGCAGCATTTACTGTTTTTGGTTTAATTTTGGAGACAAACGAATTAAACATGTCGGATTCTACTTGAGAGAATAAAACAACTTGTTTCGCCTTATGTTGAGAGTGTGTGAGAACACCCTCAGATGATTCACCAATGATTTGAGTTTTAGGATGATCCTTTCTCCATTTTATGAGAGGAGGGTAATTTGGATCGTAGGCGGGATCCAATTCAACGTTGATTTCTTCTTTAGGTTCTGATTGATCTCCCTCTTCATTTGTATTTTCATTCTCCCGCTCAAATGGCGAAGTGTCTCCCATATTTCGATCAGATACCTCCCCTTCGGTTGGTCTTTCATGAGCTAAAGTATGTGATACTAGTTTCTCCTCCTGGAAAGGAAAAATTCGGTTGGTTTTGGTGCAGAGGGCCCCTTCCCCTGGAATGTAGAGCTTCTTGTTGGAGGGACAATTGAAGCTGGACTTTCGTCTATTTCAATAGGTTTGCTTGGTGTCTTCTTATTGACTGGTGGTTCGCTTTCCATGTCTTTTGCAGCTTCGTCGATGATCTTCTTCAAGTGATTGATGTTGTTGTTTGCTGCTTTCGCTTCCGAGTGGACTGCCTTCTCTGGTTCATTAAAGAGGAGAATATATTCCTCAAATAGATTTGAAATAGGAACCGAGACTTGACCTGATTCTTGAAAGATGTCCTTCGTTGGACTTTCACTTGTTTAAATCTTCTTCATGTATTTATCATCAAAAGTGACATAGTAGGTTTCTTCAATCTTCTTTGAGTGTTTATTGAGAACCCTATATGCCTTTGAGGTAAGCGAGTAAGTGTGGGTGGGGACCCGTATCTCTCAGTAGCGTGATTATGTGTATGGTATGTGATAGAAGCAAATGTCCTTTTAGGTTGCCTTCAAACTTGACAATTAAATAGGATTATTATTGGAGAGAGAAGAATGATTTATTAATTTATTACTTGGTTAATAAATTAATTTATTAATGTATTATGGATATAACATATTAATTATAAATCATATTGTTTAATTAATATTTAATCAGAAATTAATTTGGAATTAACTTTGGGATTAAAGGAATTAATTGAAACTGCAGGGACTAAAGGTGACAATGTTCATAAGGTGAGCATTGAGCATTCTAGAACCTCCCTTAGAGGGATGGAACGAAATCTAGAGTGTCCTAGGGTTTTCTTGGGCTCTAAGGGTACCTTGGAAGCCTTAAGGAGGAAGTTAAGGGATTTGGGTTATGTAAGATACACCTACTTTATCCTAAACCTTCCTTATCACCTATATAAACCCCTATAGGGTTGGATTTCATCTAAGGGCACTCTAAGAGAGGCTAGGGCTGAATTTTCCACTTCCCTTCTCTGTCCATAGCAATCCTTGGTTGCTAGGTTTGTTTGTGAGCCATTAGAGGTACGACAATTGTGGCGCTTGCTACCAAAGTTCAAGATCTTCAAGGATTTGATTGTTATTACAATATAACAATAAAGGCATGTATCCTAACCCTAATTATATGTTAATTTCGAAAATTACATGTGCCTCCTAGGTTTTCTAGTTTTTGTGTTCAATGCTTGTATGTCTAATAGTGAAAACATATATCCTCAAATTAGGGTTGCATGCACACATATGATTGTTTGTTTTGTATAAAACCCACCAATATTGAGATACACTGTTTATGATTTTTATATAATGTTCTATGACTATGGTTTTATTATTAAATTAAAATGAAATTTTTAGAATGTATTCTTGGGATGTTTCAATTTGGTATCAAAGCCTTGGTTTGAGGGATTCGAGCACACTTTCGGGTGTGTCTGAACTCATAATAATGAATTAGTATAGAATTTTCAAAAGAAAAACCATTTAAAGAAAGGGTTTTTGAGAAAAGAAAATAATTTTAGAAAAGTATAAATAAAAGAACTTTGAAAAGAGAAAAAGGGTGTGGTGCATGCAATCAGCCGAGCTCAAGTAAGTACTCCCAAATTACCCATACAAGTTTATGCTATGTTATGTTTATCAGCTTTATGAGAACAACATGCTAGATTTGGACTAATGATCTAGGAATGATGCATTATGTGCCTATTATACGTGTTTCAACTTTATGAGAACTGCATGCTAGTACAAATTAGTCAGGATGATAGCCTGATTAGTAAATGCTTGATTATGTGTACTCAATGTTCGGATGTTGCTTGCTTGGTGCTTTTAGGAGCTCTAGTTGTCTTTCACTAACTAGTAAATGAATGTGTTAAGTTACATATTGCAAGGAGTAAATAATTTCAGAAGGTTAGGTCTAGCTCTATTTCGCAGCTCTTGTTTGATTCCAACCGTTGTAGGGTAGAATCTCTCATTTGAAGAATTATCTAGTCTGAGTAATATATAATAGTATTCACGAGCTAGTTAGGGAAAGAAAACAAGGACTTCTTATGCAGCTAATGGAAGAGAGTGGGATTGTGATCACCCTAGGTCAAGCCTAGGATGAGAGTAGTAGAGAGCAGTAGTAGTAGAAGGAACTTGGTGGAGTCAAGGCAGTTCTTGAGGAAAGTGCGAATAGATGTGGAAGGTAGTATGGGCCCGTAATACTGAAAGCAAAGGATCCGTACTCAAATAAAGGAAGACTGAGATAAGACCAGGGAACTTGTAGTGTTTGAGATCTCTTGTGTCACACCCCCGAACCAGACGGCGGAAACGTCCGGGGGCAGTTGTGACTCAATTGAATACCATCACAACGAATATACATGAAACATAACATCATACATTACCAAGCATTGGAATAATACAACTGGTAGCGTTTACATTTAGTACATTGTTCCCTAACATTACATGCCCAAAAAGTAGATTGTTCGGTGCTAATTAAACAAGCAGCAAAACGTCACTGAGTACACTTATCCCTTCGATTTATCTATTACCTGAGAATACAAGTATTTTGAAAAACGTCAACATATGAAATGTTGGTGAGTTCATAAGTAATGTTTGAAATCCAATGTTTGTATTGTTTCGAAAACCACCAGAAAATCCGATATTTTCTGAAAATAGTATAACGTAAAAAAAAAGTGTGAAGATCCGTGAGTATGCTTGTTTGTTTTCTATAGGTGTAAGCGTACGAGTTGTAAAACTCGGCATGTAATTCGTAAGTGTATTAGTTGAAAACCCTAGGAAAACCCAATGTTTTCCTATCACTTTGCTTTAATTAGTTTTTGTGTTGTTGTTTCGTTACGTTAGAGGTATTCATTGAGCTCCGGAGGCATTGGGTATACAGTGGGTTGTGAATTGTTGTAACGTACGTTAATGAAAACGTCCAGTTGACAACCGTACAAGCGATCCCTTAGGCGTCGCTCGCACTTATTCACATAACCCAACCCTCCCGGACTTGTGTAGTCCCACGACCGAAGGGAAAAAGAGAAGGTGCGAAACCCTCGGTATTTCCCTACGTCGTTCAAGACCATTGCGAATGCGAAGGGCCCGAAGCCCAACTCGCAATTGTGAGTTCCCGACTTTACTAGCAGCACCGAAGGACCCTTGGGGACCAGCAGCACGTTTGCCATTGAAAGTCCTTTTACACGAGGTTAAGTTGTATTGGACCCAACTACATGTAAGCAAGTATCCTTTGGGCCTAAAGATCATGTCATCGGGCTAGCTAGGCTCAACAAGCATGATTTGCAACTTTTGGGCCTAAGGAATGTACGTTGACGTATTGAGTAATTCCACGAGAGTATAGAGTTCCGAGAGTTCCATATGTGTATTGAGCGTTGTAGTGTTAGTAGTTTTGGATTTGTTATTGATTCGAGACCGAATCAATTCGTTTAACAACGATTTTTGGTATTGTTGTGTATTGTGTCGGTAGTCGAGGTGCCAATATTCGATCAAGTTGCGTGTATTGAATTAGCCTTGAAAGTTTTCTGTTTTCAGCCCCTCATTGTTTGTAAAATTTACTTTTTCAACCCTCTAATTATATAACTTTCCGGTTTGGTCCTTAAATCATTTTTCTTGACATTTTAACACCAAAAATTATTGAAATTAATATTTTTCAGCATATTATTCATTGAAAACAGTTTAAGTCCCTGAAATTGCAGTTTTCTCGGTTATAACCCCTCTTTTTCACAGTTTTTACAATTTTGGCCCCAATTGGAAAATTTTTTGCAACTTTGGTCCTTTTTAAATTTGAAAAGCATTTTAAACCTTTGAAAAGTACTTGTAACACTAGTAGTCCACTGTTTTACAGAAAAACACAGTTTTGGCCCTCCAAAACAGAAAATTTCGCATAATGGGCCCTATTGGGCCGAAATTGTCATTTTTAGCCCATTAAGCTTGAAATTTATGTTTTTAATCCTCCAAAAGAGTATATTTTCAGAAAATACATTATGGAAACTGTTTTGACTCATCTCACCCATCAGATTTCGAAATATTTCATTTTGGGCCCTTCAACTTTGTATTTTTAACATTTATGTCAAAAAATGAGTTTTTAGCCCAAAGTATGTATTGTTAAGCCACTTAGCTATTTTTCTTGGTATACTTTGTATGTAGTAGTATGTTTTATGTTAGTATCATTTAACATAAAGTATATCTCGGTTTTTAGTGATTTATGACTAGATCCAACATCATAATCATACCAAACACACATATAAGCATAGAAATCATACAAAGCATACACATAATGATAGATCTACACCTTTGCTTGTATTCTCCCCCACAAAAACTTATAAAAATAAAAAATAAGGGGGTATGAAGCTCACCTTTTCTTTGATGTTTCGGTTTTGAAGAAGAGATGAGGAGATTTTTAGTCCTAGCAACACCTTGAAGTAGTTTTCGAGCTTATGAAGTTTCTAAGGTGTGATCATGGAATAAAGTTATGTAAGAAGGAGTTCTTAATGTTACATTGAAAGGAGATGTTGGTGTTTGATAATAACTTACCGAATATGGAGATTGTGGTGAAAAATCCTCTTGTAAACACCCTAACTCTTGAAATTTTTGGGGGATGATGGAAGAGTTGTTCTCGAGAGCTTGAGAGAAATTTTTGGAAGTGAAGTGTGTGTGTGTGTATGCTCTTCTCGGCCAAGAGAAATAAGAAGAGAAATAGAGGAGATAAGGAGTATTGCATGAAGGGTAATAAGTGTCTAGATGTATGTGATTATCTAGATATATGCTAGATAATCATGTGTTGGCAAAGTCTAAATCAACCTCCTTCCATTTGTTTATTTTTTTTTTTTTTGGAATGATATTGGGCCGAGATTGGGCTAAGGTAAATTAGGATGAGGTGATTTTTTCCCATTTTTGGTCTTGATTGAATTTATGAAGCCCAAAAATCATTTTTCGGCCCATTGAGCCTTAAGTGCATTTTTGGCCCACTTTGACATAAAGGAATGGATTTATAGCCCATTAGGGTTAATTAGATTAGTTATGGCCCAATAAGGCTCATTAGAGATAAGATGAAATATTTTAGGCCCACATGGCCCAAAATGCTAAGGTTTTATGAATGTGGTCTATTTAGAGCCCAATTAGGGTTTATAGGCCCAAGATAGTCAACTTGAAGGTTTATTGCTCCATTATGCCCAATAAGAGAATCCTAGGCCATAGTAAACTTGAAATGAGATATCTAGGGTTTCCAACCCTTATTTGAGCATATGAGATATATTTGAATAGGAATGGAGCATAGTATTCACTTAGAGTACAAGTTATCACACTAGGTGAATGATTGCATGAGAGTAGAATTTCCTAGCAAAAATGCTAGTTGTGACATCATCCCCCCGTTAGAGGGAATTTCGTCCCGAAATTCTTTTGAAAGATAGGTTCATGAATGAGAGAATACGTACTTCATCTGGTCTTTGCACTTCCCATGTGAATTCCGGTCCACGCTTTGTGTTCCATCGAACCTTCACAATCGAAATGTGGCTTTGTTTTGTATGCTCTACTTCCCTATCTAAAACACCTCGACTGGTTCTTTGATGAACATGAGATTCTTGTTTATTTTGATCCCTTATAAAGGAATGATAAGAGTTTTTCCTGATAGGCACTTTTTCAGATTCGAGATGCTGAACACAGGGTGTACGTTACTGAGCTCTACAAGTAGCTGCAGCCTGTTAGTCTTTGGACCAATCCGAGCAAGAATCTTGAACAACCCGATGTATCGTGGGTTTAGTTTTTCTCGGCTCCTAAAGCAAATCATTCCTTTCCAAGGAGATTCCTTTAATAACACGCGATCCCCGAATTGACATCCTAATGGCTTACGCCGCTTGTCAGAATAGCTCTTATGTCGGTCTCGCGACGTTTGAAGTCAAGCTTTGATTTGGATTATTTTCTCTGTTGTTTCGCAAATCGTTTCTGGGCTCATAAGAATACTGGCGAGTGATCTGCATTTATGACTATAAAGAGTTTCGAAACGAGCAATCTTGACGCTCGTGCGATAACTGTCATTGCGTGAGAATTCATCCAAGGGCAAGTGGGTATCCCCTGACTTATTGAACTCAAACACCCAGACTTGTCGCATGAATTCGAGTGGTTGAATGGTTCGTTTGTTTTGGCTAGTGGTTTGAGAGTAGCAAACAATGCTCATATTTAGCTATGTTCCCATAGCCTTCTGGAATGACTGTCAAAGTCTTGAAGTAATCATGTTCTCTCGGTCCAAGATAACAGATACTGATATTCTATGGAGTCTCACGATCTCTTTGATATAGATCCATGTAAATCTCTCTGTTTTGTTTGATTTTAGTATTAGCAGGAAATAGGCAGTTTGGGTTAACTTATCGACGATCACCTAGATAACGCCCAATTCAACTTGCGTACCTATAAGCTTCGTCTTTCAACTCCGAGAGTTTTATCCATCCGTGCATAGCTTTCGTTGCGATATTCCCCAGCTTTGATGCTTTCAAGGCTGGTAGTAGGTGTTGACAGTGTTTCGTTCTCGCTTCGTGGGCAGACAAGTACGTTATTGATGAAAATAATGAAAAGGCTACCTAGGAATGGTTGGGAAGACTTGGTTCGTAGGGTCCATGAATAGTGTGGGAGCATTCGTTGGACCGAAGGGTATCACAATGAATTTGAAATGGTCGTGACGAGTTCGGAATGCAGTTTTGGAATGTCGCCTTCTCGTACTCAGAGTTGATGATAACCGATTCTTAGATCTATTTTAAAGAAGTAACGAGCTCCTTGGAGCTGGCTAAATAGATCGTCAGTCCGTGGAAGTAGGTATCGATTTTTAATGGGGAGATTATTCAATTTCCTAAAATCGATGTACCCTCGGAAGGATCTATCTTCTTGAAAAACAAGACCGGAGCTCTCTAGGATGAGAAGCTTGGTATAAGGAATCCTTTGTGCAACAATTGTACTCAGTTGACAGGATAACTTGTGAATTTTTGGCGGGAGTCAACCTATAGGGTGAATTGGCAATTGATGTGGCTCCCGATATGAGGTTGATTCGAAATTCGACCTGTCTCTCTGGGATATTCCCGAAAGTTCCTTGGGAAACACATTTGGAAAAATCACATGCTACTGGAATACCTTGTATGCCTACCTCTTCTTCGGTCTTGTCCACAACATGAGTGAGGAGAACGTATTTCTTCTAGTGCAGGCACTTCTGCGCCTTGATGCACGAGATAGGAAGAGGATTGGCGCCAGGTTTATCACCATGGATTATTAGAGTTTTCGTGATTAGGAAGGTGAAGGTAAACGGCCTTCTCGCGACACATAGAATCAGCACGGTGGGGGCTTAACCCAACCATTAAAACTCCTAATATTTACCGGTAAGAAATCTATTTGTAATGAATGGTTGTTTAGTGTTAAGGTGTACTCCACATAAGTACCCTAGGTTAAATCAGTTTTCCCCATTGGCCATGTCCATTGAGAAGGCTTGGCTTAGCTTTTGGGGATGTTGTTTTAGTAAGTGTTTGAATATGTTACTAATCGAAACTTCACTCGGATTTACCATTGAATAAGAGGTAAGCGAAAGAGTTGTCAAGTAGGAACATACCAATAACAACCGTTGGGTCTTGGACTGCTTCGCCTTGACCCCAGGTCAGGACCATTTCTGATCTTTCTGCACCTTGATCGTTATCCTTGGGGCAACTACGCCAGAAGTGACCGGTTACTCCACACCCATAGCAGGTGTGAATGGTCTCATTATTGGGGTTGTTGTTAGGGTTGTTGCGATTTTTGTCGTTTTCATTTGGCTGACGCTTCTGGCATGGATAAGTTCTACAGAATTTGGCGGGGTGATTCTTTCGGTTGCATTTGTCACAGTGCATCTCCCGGCAGGCTCCATTATGATGGAATTTGCACTGGTTGCATTTTGGAAGGATTCCAACATATGGTCTCCTGGTTGTTGGTGTAATAGGGGTCATGGTCTCATGAACAGCAACAACATGTTGCTTCCTTGAGAACCCTTGAGTGGGATGTCCATTTCTCTTACTTCCAGACCTCAGCTTCCTGCTCTTAAGCTTGGGGTTTGGAGTTCCTTGATAGGTTGTCACTTGTTGGTTTCCATGTTCGTCCCTTTGGCTGGGGTTGCCAATGCTATTCCCGCCTCCATTTGGGTTGTTTGCATCGATTTGTGCCATAGTAGCGGTTATTGCCGCCATTACAGCAGCTTGAAATGTAGCAGAGTCCATCTGCAGGAGCGGTGTCTCGAGGGCGCGCTTGTTATCCTTGCGGGATGGCATTTTCCTGTGTTTCCATCTACATCGCTATGATGTATTTGCGGTAGTACGTAATCACATATTTGGCATGATCGTTGCGTATATCCTTAGAGTATATAGGTTGTTCTGGTTTTGAGATCCTTGAGTGTCTAGCGGTCTCGAGGGTTCGCTTGTGCATATTATTGAGTCTTTGCAGTAATGTGAAATCAATATAGCACCTAATTGTTTCAGGGTAAGTACCATCTCAGTACACGAAAGAGAGTCATGTCGGATAGTAGGGGGGAACTAGAAAAGGATGATCCTAATCGTGGCGGGAAGTGTCTGGTGGTGGTGATGGTGAAGTGGATGCACCTTGGAGACGAGCTACTTGTTACTCGGTATCTCATAGGTGTACCTCCCAAACTAACTGTCTCGCTCGAGAGTCTCCATTCACTTCCCGTGTTTGCCTTTCACCCCTCTTAATAGCAAGCCACATTTGTTTCGTTCGATTTGGGGTGTCCTGATCTTGGTTATCAATACTTCGGGTGCGTCGGACCATGATTGGGAGAGCCTGGTCAGTGAGTCCTTTATGGCCAATGGTCGGAGAGACCTCGGTTCCTACCCTAGTGTGGTCGTATCCCTTGCTGGTGACTCTATTTCCAAATTTCGTATGCCCAAGGGGGCATGGGGCCACTGGGGCCCACACGATAAGTCGGTATTCTGGCTTTTCATGGATGGTTGATGACATCAGATTCTGCATCCGAGTCATCATCATCTCTACCCTTGGGCTCTTCCTCCTCGAGGTCCACTATTGTCTCAGCGGGTTCACCTGCGAGTTCTACTCCGTGTTCCTCCGGTGGTTCTTCCTCTGGATCGAGCCACCCTACTGTTCCTTGACTAGGGAGATAGGGTTTTCCTGACTAATGATACTTGTCTATAGCGCATTGCACGAAGGACTATGAATACTAGAAACAAATAGCATACCAATTACTCCTATAATTCTACAACTATTGTATAGATTTAGTTGGGGTTCCCTTCTTGGAGATTAAGGGGTATGTTTTTAGATTCCCTAGCTATCACGATTTCTTCCAGACATGTGATGGTTGTACCTTGGAGGGAATGTAGTTGATCAGGCTACATCCGCTCCTTGATACAACCAAGAACAGTCCTGGATTAACCGAGATACTAGCATTATCTTGTTTGGTTCGGTGTTAGGTTCTCGTTCCTAATACAAGCAAGGGTGTTTTATTGTTATGTTTTACTTCTTTTGTTCAGAGTTATGTTAGTCCTTCTTTTGGTTTATATTTGCATATCAATGTATGGTTAGATATGCTAGTTCACTATAAACAGAGCTCTGATACCAACCTGTCACACCCCCGAACCAGACGATGGAAACGTCCGGGGGCTGTTGTGACTCAATTGAATACCATCACAATGAATATACATGAAACATAACATCATACATTACCAAGCATTGGAATAATACAACTGGTAGCGTTTACATTTAGTACATTGTTCCCTAACATTACATGCCCAAAAAGTAGATTGTTCGGTGCTAATTAAACAAGCATCAAAACGTCACTGAGTACACTTATCCCTTCGATTTATCTGTTACCTGAGAATACAAGTATTTTGAAAAACGTCAACATATGAAATGTTGGTGAGTTCATAAGTAATGTTTGAAATCCAATGTTTGTATTGTTTCGAAAACCACCAGAAAATCCGATATTTTCTGAAAATAGTATAACGTAAAAAAAAAGTGTGAAGATTCGTGAGTATGCTTGTTTGTTTTCTATAGGTGTAAGCGTACGAGTTGTAAAATTCGGCATGTAATTCGTAAGTGTATTAGTTGAAAACCCTAGGAAAACCCAACGTTTTCCTATCACTTTGCTTTAATTAGTTTATGTGTTGTTGTTTCGTTACGTTAGAGGTATTCATTGAGCTCCCGAGGCATTGGGTATACAGTGGGTTGTGAATTGTTGTAACGTACGTTACTGAAAACGTCCAATTGACAACCGTACAAGCGATCCCTTAGGTGTCGCTCGCACTTATTCACATAACCCAACCCTCCCGGACTTGTGTAGTCCCACGACCGAAGGGAAAAACAGAAGGTGTGAAACCCTTGGTATTTCCCTACGTCGTTCAAGACCATTGCGAATACGAAGGGCCCGAAGCCCAACTTGCAATCGTGAGTTCCCGACTTTACTAGCAGCACCGAAGGACCCTTGGGGACCAGCAGCACGTTTTCCATTAAAAGTCCTTTTACACGAGGTTAAGTCGTATTGGACCCAACTACATGTAAGCAAGTATCCTTTGGGCCTAAAGATCATGTCATCGGGCTAGCTAGGCTCAACAAGCATGATTTGCAACTTTTGGGCCTAAGGAATGTACGTCGACGTATTGAGTAATTCCACGAGAGTATAGAGTTCCGAGAGTTCCATATGTGTATTGAGCGTTGTAGTGTTAGTAGTTTTGGATTTGTTATTGATTCAAGACCGAATCAATTCGTTTAACAACGATTTTTGGTATTGTTGTGTATTGTGTCGGTAGTCGCGGTGCCAATATTCGATCAAGTTGCGTGTATTGAATTAGCCTTGAAAGTTTTCTGTTTTCAGCCCCTCATTGTTTGTAAAATTTACTTTTTCAACCCTCTAATTATATAACTTTCCGGTTTGGTCCTTAAATCATTTTTCTTGACATTTTAACACCAAAAATTATTGAAATTAATATTTTTCAGCATATTATTCATTGAAAACAGTTTAAGTCCCTGAAATTGCAGTTTTCTCGGTTATAACCCCTCTTTTTCACAGTTTTTACAATTTTGGCCCCAATTGGAAAAATTTTTGCAACTTTGGTCCTTTTTAAATTTGAAAAGCATTTTAAACCTTTGAAAAGTACTTGTAACACTAGTAGTCCACTGTTTTACAGAAAAACACAGTTTTGGCCCTCCAAAACAGAAAATTTCGCATAATGGACCCTATTGGGCCGAAATTGTCATTTTTAGCCCATTAAGCTTGAAATTTATGTTTTTAATCCTCCAAAAGAGTATATTTTCAGAAAATACATTATGGAAACTGTTTTGACTCATCTCACCCATCAGATTTCGAAATATTTCATTTTGGGCCCTTCAACTTTGTATTTTTAACATTTATGTCAAAAAAATAAGTTTTTAGCCCAAAGTATGTATTGTTAAGCCACTTAGCTATTTTTCTTGGTATACTTTGTATGTAGTAGTATGTTTTATTTTAGTATCATTTAACATAAAGTATATCTCGGTTTTTAGTGATTTATGACTAGATCCAACATCATAATCATACCAAACACACATATAAGCATAGAAATCATACAAAGAATACACATAATGATAGATCTACACCTTTGCTTGTATTCTCCCCCACAAAAACTTATAAAAACCGAAGATAAGGGGGTATGAAGCTCACCTTTGCTTTGATGTTTCGGTTTTGAAGAAGAGATGAGGAGATTTTTAGTCCTAGCAACACCTTGAAGTAGTTTTCGAGCTTATGAAGTTTCTAAGGTGTGATCATGGAATAAAGTTATGTAAGAAGGAGTTCTTAATGTTACATTGAAAGGAGATGTTGGTGTTTGATAATAACTTACCGAATATGGAGATTGTGGTGAAAAATCCTCTTGTAAACACCCTAACTCTCGAAATTTTTGGGGGATGATGGAAGAGTTGTTCTTGAGAGCTTGAGAGAAATTTTTGGAAGTGAAGTGTGTGTGTGTGCTCTTCTCGGCCAAGAGAAATAAGAAGAGAAATAGAGGAGATAAGGAGTATTGCATGAAGGGTAATAAGTGTCTAGATGTATGTGATTATCTAGATATATGCTAGATAATCATGTGTTGGCAAAGTCTAAATCAACCTCCTTCCATTTGTTTATTATTTTTTTTTTTGGAATGATCTTGGGCCGAGATTGGGCTAAGGTAAATTAGGATGAGGTGATTTTTGCCCATTTTTGGTCTTGATTAATTTATGAAGCCCAAAAATCATTTTTCGGCCCATTGAGCCTTAAGTGCATTTTTGGCCCACTTTGACATAAAGGAATGGATTTATAGCCCATTAGGGTTAATTGGATTAGTTATGGCCCAATAAGGCTCATTAGAGATAAGATGAATTATTTTAGGCCAACATGGCCCAAAATGCTAAGGTTTTATGAATGTGGTCTATTTAGAGCCCAATTAGGGTTTTAAGGCCCAAGATAGTCAACTTGAAGGTTTATTGGTCCATTAGGACCAATAAGAGAATCCTAGGCCATAGTGAACTTGAAATGGGATATCTAGGGTTTCCAACCGTTATTTGAGCATATGAGATATATTTGAATAGGAATGGAGCATAATATTCACTTAGAGTACAAGTTATCACACTAGGTGAATGATTGCATGAGAGTAGAATTTCCTAGCAAAACTGCTAGTTGTGACACCTTGAGTTTTGACGAGTATTATGGTGATTGTGATAGTATATTTATGAGTATAGTGACGCTACATGGTAGACCATATGGTAGTTTTGGTGTCGACGAGGGATCAGGCTCGAACTCTTTAGCCGGGCAGCTCGATGATCAGATGAGGGAGTTCATTCCATTTGATATTATGCATCGTATCACTTACCAGACTCCGGTGATCTTCGGTATGATCGGGAAGGGCAGTTTAGAGATTTGTTATGAGAGGCAGAGTGCATTCCGCACTAAGATGGCAGTACCGATTGAGGTGCAATAGTTTCCGCAAGAGTTGTTAGAGCCCCATCAGATGATTGATATTGTGGTAGACAGAAGAGGAAGGAGTAAGGTAAGGCATCATGACATACTACATAATAATAGTAGGTAGATCAGGAGTACCTCGGGGTGTGAGACCTTGGATGATGTGACTTCTAGAGCAAGAGAATAGGATATTGACTTGGAGCACATTGGGAAGAGGGAACTAGATCAGTTGCTTATATTGAGGGGTCTCGGGAGGAGACCATACATTTCGGATAGCTGTGTCAGATTCAGTACAACATGTGCGGGAAACTGCACGATGGAGCCTTTCGTTCCAAGGGTTTGAGTAACTCTAACTCTCGGTTATCCTATGTTTGTGTTTGAATTATATATTCAAGAGATGTCATATATCAATTACATATCGTGAAGTATTAGCGGATAACGAAAGATTATTTCCCTAATTGCGGGATTGGGAGAGTACAACGTCATCTTAGTTTATTTCTAGACTAAGGAGCAGCACGAGGAGCATTTGAGGGAGGTGTTAGAGACTTTGAGGAGGGAGAGGCTTTTCGCAAAGTTCTCCAAATATGAGTTCGGTTACGCGAGGTGCAATTTCTTGGGCACCTTGTCAACCAGAAGGGTATATTAGTCAATCCCGCCAAGATAGATGTCGTAATGCAGTGGGGGATTCCGTGGTCTCCAACTGAGATTCAAAGTTTCCTGGTTCTAGTGGGTTATTACTGGAGATTTATTCGGGACTTATCCAAGATTTCAGTTCATTTGACCCGACTAACCAAGAAGTCGGTGCCATTTTCTCTGGGGCCTGAGAAACAGGCAGCCTTTGAGACTCTCAGATAGTGGTTGTGAGAGGTACGTATTCTTACCCTGCCAGAGGGTGTTGATGATCTCATAGTTTACTGTGACGCTTCGATCACGACATGGGTGCAGTATTGATGCAGCGCGGTCATGTGATAGCAGGCCTTAGAGAATCAGTTGGGGATTTCAGTCGGGACATGACTTTAGTTTGGGATGCTAGGTCAGGTGCATGCTCGATGCTGGATGTGTATGGTAGGGTAATCAGCGGTAAGACCATGGTCACCGGTTGAGCTAGTATGGAAAGTTATGTAAGACTACGGGATAGATGTAGCATTCATTAGCAGCCAGACAGCGTGGAAAGTGATGTAAGATTGCAGGGCAACTGTAACATCCTTCATGTGATCAGATAGTGTTAGAAGTGTTATAAGTCCGCTGGTGTAGTGTGACAGCCCCATTTTCACGGCCAGAAAAGACCGGTTTTGTTTATGCTTTGTTTGAAAATCAGAGTAACGATTCAAATAAATGTGTTGCGGAATTTGTTCCCAAAATAAAATATGATAAAGATTTATCGAAGCATTTCCAAATAAATGTACTTCATTAAAAACCTCGGGATAAAATGTTTGATACAGATCAAAAGCATAAACAGTACAATATAAGCGTTACAACATTTATTCATATCTACAGGCCTATAATCCATAATCCCTCATCCAAACATCACATCTATGCTCAATACAAGAAAATGAGTGGGTCAGGCTTGGGAGCCTGGTGAGCACATAGGGTTTTCAACCAAAAATAAATAAGTTTATTAATTTCATCAACCAACAATAACCCGATTACCCGTTCCTGTTATCCTCAGTTTACATCCCTAAAACACCTATCATAAGGGACCTAGCCTAAGGATTATCATCGGGATGGATACTACTGCTAAGGGGGTTCCTTAGCAATAAATATCTTAAAGGCAACCATGAGGAGGATGGAGTACACCGGTGAACACATCGTTCACAAACACCTACAGATTGTGAGCCTGCTAGCGTTCTACTAGACTGTCTAGAAAAGTTCGTGGTCGTCATCTATAATCTTCTATATGACTGGAAACATTATCAACATCGACATCGAGGCCTCTCATCATTTTATTTCATCGCACACCAACTATTACATCTACCCATGTTTTACCCAACTTATTTTGTAGATATAAAATACATATACAATTTAAATCATTTAAAACATGTATAAAATCTTTCATCCAACATAGACAGCAAGTATTCAGACAATATGCACACATATCACGTAATTTATATAAAATACTTCATATCTATGTGTAAGATGAAAATAACTATGCACTCACTTGTTAAGGTGGTGATTCTGAACTCAGACAGCGCTTCGCTTCTATTAATTTATTTTCTTTCGACGAAACCTACTATCATTACCACTAGATTTTAGTCTAATTTTCATTGCGACTAATCATTAGTCTAGATTTATCATTAACTCAAAGTCTACTTCATGATCTATCATGTAAGGAACAATCAGGTAGATATCGGGTTTATGTAACATTTAAATTTTGACGCTTATTTTTATCCTTATTTATTGTATTATTATAAATAAGTATAAAGCACATAAATTCACATATTTCACATAATGATCAATTAATTCATCTTTATTACTTCAAAATAGGTTACAATTTTTGACTTAGACTATTACATCATCTACCATTGCTTAGTACCGAAACACGGGTGTTACAATTCTCTCCCCCTTAGGATGATTCCAACCCAAAATCACGCATCAGCAAACAGATGTGGGTAGTGACTCATCATGTCACTCCCTGTTTCCCAAGTGAGATTTGGCACATTGGAATGTTTCCAATGGACTAGCTCTTAGTCGACCATCTTGCGTCGTAACTTCTTAGTCTTACGGTTAACAATTTCCTCAGGCTCTTCGATTAGCCTCTTATTCTCATCCATCCTTAATTCTGAGATTGGAATTATGTCGGGAATTTCTCCCGTGAACTTCCTCAAATAACACACATGGAAAGTGTTATGAATACCATCTAGTTCTTCGGGTAATTCGAGCTTGTAAGTTTGATTCCTAATCTTCTGAAGAACTTTGAATGGTTAAATAACCCTTGGAGTTAGCTTTCCTCGTTTCCCGAATCTTATAAGTCCCTTCCATGGTGAGACTTTAAGCAAAACGAAATCTCCAACTTCGAATGCCATCGGTTGTCTCTTCTTATCAGCATAGCTCTTCTGACGATCTTGAGCTGCTAACAGCCTTTCCTTAATCCCCTTTAGCTTTTCAGCAGTCTGATAGACTATCTCGGGGCCCATAAACTGATTTTCTCTAGCCTCAAGCCAACAAGACGACATACAACACTTCTGTCCACCCAAAGCTTGATAAGGTGCCATCTTGTTACTCGAGTGGAAACTATTGTTGTAGGAAAATTCTACCAGAAGTAAGTGCCCATCCCAGTTACCTTAGAATTATAGGTTACAT
Organism: Lactuca saligna; assembly: GCF_052625555.1. Classification (NCBI taxonomy): domain Eukaryota; kingdom Viridiplantae; phylum Streptophyta; class Magnoliopsida; order Asterales; family Asteraceae; genus Lactuca; species Lactuca saligna. Next base: position 48,138,688 of record NC_136419.1, read on the forward strand.
GCTCTCAGTATATCTTCAAGTGTTTGTATTGTTCTTTCGCTCTGACCATCAGTCTGCGGATCGTAAGTTGTACTTAAACACAATTTTGTACCCAATTTCTCCTGTAAACTTCTCCAAAACCTTAACGTGAAATGACTATTACAATCTGATACAATCATTAGAAGAACACCGTTAAGTCTTACAACTTCCTTCACGTAAACATTTGCAAGCTTATCCATAGACCACCTCTTGTTAGCTGCTATGAAGTGTGCACTCTTGGTGAAACGATCCACGACCACCCAAATCATGTCGTGACCGTTCTTCGTCCTAGGTAGTTTAGTCACAAAATCCATGGTGATGTATTCCCATTTATCCATGGGTACAGGTAAAGGTTCTAAACTCCCATACGGTTTCCGATGTTGTGCCTTAACTCTTGTACAAGTTACACACTCTGCATCATACTTTGCAACATCGAGCTTCATCGTCGGCCACCAATAGTAGGGTTTTAGGTCCCTATATATTTTTGTGCTGCCGGGATGAATCAAGTACATGGTCTTGTGAGCTTCTTCCATTAGAATATCTCTTATTCCTCCCGTCTTAGGTACCCAAATCCTTTCTTGGAATACCTTTAATCCTTGACTGTTTGTACCGAACTCCAATGTTTTTCCCAAAATCTCTTCCTTTCGGTCATTTTTCTCTGAAGCTTCTTCCTGAGCTTTCTTTATACTTTCCACAATTGTCGAGAAAATTTCTGTTCTCAATGCTCTTCGCCTTTTTCTTTCAAGATTTACTTTTTGACTTAGAGCATCAACTACAACATTTGCTTTACCATGGTGGTAAAGTATCTGACAACCGTAGTCCTTGAGTAACTCTAGCCAGTGTCGTTAAATAATATTCAATTTCTTCTAATTAAAGAGATACTGGAGACTCTTATGATCAATGAAAATTTTGCACTTCGTGCCATAGAGGTAATGCCTTCATATCTTTAGGGAAAATACTACCGCTGCCAACTGCAAATCGTGAGTGGGGTAGTTCTTTTCGTGCTCTTTCAATTATCGAGATGTGTATTCTATCACATTTTCTATTTGATTTAGAACACAACCCAACCCGACTCCTAACGCATCTCTATACATTGCAAAGTCTTCAACTCCATCGGCTAGATAAAGAATCGGTGCTTCACATAGCTTCTTCTTTAGCTTTTCGAATGCTTCTTTGTGTTTCTCACTCCATGTATACGTAGCTCCTTTATGGCTCAAAGCTGTGAATGGAGCAGCTATCAAAGAAAAGCCTTGGATAAACCTTCGGTGATATCCAGCTAATCCTAGAAAACTTCAAACTTACGTGGGACTTTTCGGCCGTTCTCACCTCATCACAGCTTCAATATTTGTTGGGTCAACCATTATTCCTTCTTAGTTAACCACATGAACCAAGAATTGGACTTCTCGGATCCAAAATTCACATTTGGAGAACTTTTCATAAAGCTTCTCCCTCTTCAACACTTCTAACACTTCTTGTAGATGCTGTGACATTCCCAATTTCACGGCCAGAAAAGACCGATTTGTTTATGCTTTGTCTTTAAAATCAGAGTAATCGTTTAAAGAAAATTGTTGCGGAATTAGTCCCCAAAATAAAATATGATAAGAATTTATCAAAGCCTTTCTTAAAGAAAAGTATTTTCATTATATAACAAAATCTCAAGATGTCATGTTCTGATACAGACACATATGCATAAACAAAACTTACACTTATTTACACTAATGATTTACATCTCCTTTAATCTCTCAGTGAAATATGTCTTCGTATTGATACCTATGATACAAAGAAAACTGAGTGGGTCAGGCTTGGGAGCCTGGTGAGCATATAGGGTTTTCAACCCACAATAATATAAGTATTCTATTCAATCATCAAACAATCAACCTAATTACTCATCCCTATTATCTTCTTTATTTCTTAAGGTTTTACCCTAAGAATCGACTATCCTTCCTTCATTCGTTCCTAAGGATTAACCTAAGGAATTGTCACAAAGTCCATTGTTGCCTGAGGTTAATCTACATAGTACTGAATCTATAGCTACCAAGGTTCATCTACATAGTACAAAATCCGTAGCTACCATCGTTCATTTACACAATACTAAATCCATAGCTACCATGGTTCATCTACACTGTACTAAATCCATAGCTACCATCGTTTTATTATGAGGCACTAAATCTATAGCTGCCAGAGTTTTTAGAGTACACCAGTGAACATTAAGTCCACAACACCTACAAGTTGCGAGCTTGCTAGTGTTCCACTGGACTGTCTAGAATAGTCCGTGGTTGTCATCCATACTCTATTGAATGATGGGAGCCATCGTTTGGGTAAAGGTTTCAATCATTTTTTCACATGTCACCCTCATCTCATGATCTATCTCATCTTTCGTCTCATCCTCAAACTCATCTTTCATTACACACCAACTATTTCATCTACACATGTTCTACCCAACATATTTGTAGATATAAATAACATATATATAATTTAAATTATTTAAAACCCTGTATAAAACATTTGTTAAACATCCATCTCAAGTAAACAAACAACGTATAAACACATAACACATATTTCATAGCAAATACTTCATATCTATGCGGTACAAGAAAGTAACTATACACTCACGCATATAAACAATAATATATATATATATATATATATATATATATATATATATATATATATATATAGACACACACACACACAGACACACACACACACACACACACACATATATATATATATATATATATATATATATAACACGTATTTTATAAAATACTTCATATCTATGTGTAAGATGAAAGTGACTATACACCCACTTGATCAGAAGATGATCGGACAGCACTACGACTTGTAGAAGTACTATTCTTGGGTAAATCTGGAAGATCTACACAAAAACTGGGCTCCTCGCGGGCAGGGCTTCGGCTCGAGAATCTCACTTCTCGGGATCTACGGAAGTTCAGAACTTGCTTCGGGGCTCGGGAATGAAACAGGGGCTTAGGGATATAATTGGCATGCAAATTGAGGCAAAAACTAGAGATAAGAAAGAAAATGAGCAAAGAAAATGGTTGATCTCGGTTTCTATTTATAGGCTGCTAGGTCTAGGATTACACTGGGTGTAATTTCCAAGTACATTGGGCGTAATCTTGGTTACGTTGGACGTACGCTTCGGATAAGCTTTGGTATGTGTGCCACGATCTTCAAAAATTCATATCTTTCGCATATGAGCTCCATTTTCAACGTTCTTTATATCCACACGTAGGTAAGATTATGCTCTACAACTTTCGTTTAGACTCCGTTGGCTAATTTTGCCTTTATTATTTATTATTTATTTTTAGTAGGCCGAGACACGAAAACTCCGTTATAAATTCATAACGTCTTCATCCGACGTCCGTTTTCGTCTGTCTTTTTACCATTGGACTACTATCAACAAGATCTTCGATTCTCGTTTAGATTGTTTCGGCTAAAAACCGCTCGATCTCAAATCGAGTATTCGGGCTACATACTGCTAAGTCGAAACTTAGAAAAATCATAACTTCCTCATACGAAGTCAGAGTCGAACGTTCTTCTTATGTACACTCTTGGTTTAACGTATTCTACGACTTTCATTTAGATCGCTAAGGCCAAATATTGCTCTAACGTAAATTCACTATTTACATCATGCTGTATCGTGCCAGTTCTGTCGCAAAACTTTGACAGGTCATAACTTCTTCGTTATAACTCGGATTTCGGCGTTCTTTATATATACGGAATCCTTGTAACATATACTAAAATTTAGTTAAGACTACTCCTTCTAAATAATATTCTATCAAAAAGTCATTTTTGACGCTTAACGTCTCTAAATTGACTAGCCCGGATCTACATGCGTTACAATTATCTCCCCCTTAGGATGATTACGTCCCGGAATCATCAATGAAATCGGATTCGTATACTAACTCCATACGTTAACTCTCCATCCTAAGTAATAACCGTGATGCCCAATCTTTCATCTGCTCTTCATACTATGTTGGACTTTCAATCGTAACCTTCAAGATACAAAATAAATCCTTATTGTGGACTCCTTATTCTTCTCAGGATAAATACATTCCTTTATCTATTATAATAGACCGATGGGTCGTGTCCCAATGACCTCTCATCGTAGTCGGACTCAATTTGATATGACTGCTAGGGTCAGAATATCAATCATCTTTTTAGTCATTACCGAAACAATGGTAACGACATACTTGAATAAAAACGAACTCAATTACAAGCTTCTTGGTAACCTTGTGACTTTCCTTGATCTAAGCGTGAGTCATGTGCTTCCAGTAGTATAGATCTCTACTACTATTCACACCTACTCATACTCGTCCTAAGTATTGTCTCGTAGTCCCCAAGTCCTAAAATCACAAAACAATTTAACACATATGAATGTGTCTAATTAATCATAAAAAATTTCCTAGACTCTACTAGGACTTCTTCCATGCGTATCTTTTATCATCAATTCTATTTCAACTCGGTTGGTGATGGAAAATCTAGGTGATGGGGCAACTTCAAGAATTACGCCTACCGTTCCATCATCCTGCCAATCGAAGGTGTACTTCAGACGTATCGTACTCCTTTAAATGTACTGTTATTTTATCAAACATAAACTAAAGGCAAGATACCACCTTCGATATCTTCCAATAGGTGTCACTCAATACATCAGATAACAAAACCAGGGTTTTATATTAATTCTTGAAACTATTACACAAAAGTTCAAGTTCACCCTATACTATGCCTATAATAGGCTACACCATAAGTTACATCATAATTTGATCTTTGGATATGAAATCCTTATTCCTGATTTCTCGTGTTATTGTCTACTTCATCGAGGATCATGTGGAATTCTCTAGGCTTAGGTGGTGCCTCTAGCCTTGCTGCCCTATTTTTCATTGGCAGTCTATAGACATGTGCCCCTTGCCTCCGCATTCGTAACATACATTATCATTATGTGTACAATTCGAGGAATAGTGGTCAATCCTTCCACATTTGTAACAAGTTACTTTTTCGTTGCATGCTCCAAAGTGCTCCTTCCTGCACTTTTCACACCACTTGGCTTCATATCTCTGGTCATCCAGGTTAGAGTTTGCCAACTTCCCCTTATTATCAGGTCTTGAGGATCCTTCAAGCTTCCTCTTCTCGCCAACTTCAGCTTTCTCCAGACCCTTTTCCTTTATTTGGGTCTCAACATTCTTGTCTTCCCAGATAGCGACTTTCAAAGTGGTTGCTTGCTTGACCATCGGACCAAAGTCTGCTGGTAACCCAAGGGCAAACTTGTTGACCTTAGAAAGTTCCATTGGAAGTAGGTATGGAACAAGCTTCATCTTCTCCATAAAACTAGTAGCGTACTCGGCGACGCTCAATCTTACCTTCTTCAGATTCTAGAACTCATTGTTGATTTCTAGAAGATCCTGCTCATAGCAGTATTGCATCTTTAGTTGCACAACAAACTCTTCCCAAGATATCTTGCTAGTTGTTCCCTTGGGCATCAAACCAGCTAGTAGCTTCCACCAGTTTAGCACTCCAGACTTTAACAGAGGAATTGTTAGAGTGGTTTTCTGTCTGTTGCTACATTCGCAACTCTCAAACATTGTTTCCATCTCGGAGATCCAATCCATAACTCGTACTGGCGTTGGTTTTCCAGAAAGACATGCGGGTTTTGATTCCATGAAGTCCTTGTACTTGCATCCTTTTCCATCGTTTCCTCTACCCCGGTTATTCTGCCTTACAATCGGTGGGTCGTCTTGACCAATGATCCCACTAAAGTTTCCTCCTTCAGACGGGCCTCCATTTACTTCGGGCTCTTCAACTTGAATTGACAATTCTTCACGATTCTGCCTAATCTGACGTTTGGTTTCCTCCATCTGACGATTCAATATCGTTTGAATCATCAATTGTATTCCAGCCATTGTTATCGGCTCAGGTGTTGCTATTACAACCGGTGCTTGCTCAACCACAGGTGGTTGATTCCTGTTTTCGTTCACGTTTCCAGCTCCACTTCTTGTTCTTTCCATTCTTGATCTATACACAGAATAATGTGATTTTAGATCTTCATTCATGGTAGATATTCAAATCATCCTTATCACTCCGAAACGCTTACATGCTAGTTCTAATATCGTAGTCGTACGCTTAGAATCCTAAACACATAAGGTTTCCAGATCCGTTCGGCAACAGACCATAGATCCGAACAAATAATTGCATCAATATAGCTATCACACAAAATATTTAGCACATAAAAGCATTTTAGGCATCATTCCTAAAATAAACTAGTGCTTGTGTCAATTTAGGTGTACTACCTAACATATTTTAGACGCACTCCTCACAATAATTACTTAGCATTCTAAGTTTAAGTCTAGAAATTTCCTACAAATTCCTAGTTCGCTTAAACTAATGCTCTGATACCAACTGTGACATCCCCAATTTCACGGCCAGAAAAGGCCGATTTGTTTATGCTTTGTCTTTAAAATCAGATTAATCGTTTAAAGAAGATTGTTGCAGAATTTGTCCCCAAAACAAAATATGACAAGAATTTATCAAAGCATTTCTTAAACAAAAGTATTTTCATTATATAACAAAATCTCGGGATGTCATGTTCTGATACAGACGCATAAGCATAAACAGAACTTACATTTATTTACACTAATGATTTACATCTCCTTTAATATCTCAGTGAAATATGTTTGCGTATTGATATCTGTGATACAAAGAAAACTGATTGGGTCAGGCTTGGGAGCCTGGTGAGTATATAGGGTTTTCAACCCACAATAATATAATTATTATATTCAATCATCAAACAATCAACCCAATTACGCATCCCTATTATCCTCTTTATTTCTTAAGGTTTTACCCTAAGAATCGATTATCCTTCCTTCATTCGTTCCTAAGGATTGACCTAAGGAATTGGCACAAAGTCCATTGCTACCTGAGGTTAATCTACATAGTACTGAATCTATAGCTACCAAGGTTCATCTACATAGTACTAAATCCATAGCTACCATCGTTCATTTACACAATACTAAATCCATAGCTACCATGGTTCATCTACATTGTACTAAATCCATAGCTACCATCATTTTCTTATGAGGCACTAAATCTATAGCTGCCAGGGTTTTTAGAGTACACCGGTGAACATCAAGTCCACAACACCTACAAGTTGCGAGCTTGCTAGTGTTCCACTGGACTGTCTAGAATAGTCCGTGGTTGTCATCCCTACTCTGTTGAATGACGAGGGCCATCGTTTGGCTAAAGGTTTCACTCATTTTTCACATATCACCCTCATCTCATGATCTATCTCATCTTTCGTCTCATCCTCAAACTCATCTTTCATCACACACCAACTATTTCATCTACCCATGTTCTACCCAACATATTTGTAGATATAAATTACATATATACAATTTAAATTATTTAAAAACCTGTATAAAACATTTGTTCAACATCCATCTCAAGTAAACAAATAACGTATAAACACATAGCACGTATTTCAATGCAAATACTTCATATCTATGCGGTAGAAGAAAGTAACTATACACTCACGCATATAAAAAACAATATATATATATATATATATATATATATATATATATATACATAACACATATTTTATAAAATACTTCATATCTATGTGTAAGATGAAAGTGACTATACACTCTCTTGATCAGAAAATGATCGGACAGCACTACGACTTGTAGAAGTAGTATTCTTGGGTAGATCTAGAAGATCTTCACAAAAACCGGGCTACTCGCGGGCAGGGCTTCGGCTCGGGAATCTCACTTCTCGGGATCTTCGAGACTTCGGAACTTGCTTCGAGGCTCGGGAAAGATATCGGGGCTTAGTGATATAATTGGGATGCAAATCGAGGCAAAAACTAGAGAGAAGAAAGAAAATGAGCAAAGAAAATGGTTGATCTCGGTTTTTATTTATAGGTTGCTGGGTCTGGGATTATATTGGGCGTAATTTCCAAGTACGCTGGGCGTAATCTTGGTTACGTTGGGCGTACGCTTCGAATAAGCTTTAGTATGTGTGCCACGATCTTAAAAAGTTTATATCTTTCGCATACGAGCTCCATTTTCGACGTTCTTTATATCCACACGTAGGTGAGATTATGCTCTACAACTTTCATTTAGACTCTGTTGGCTAATTTTGACTTTTTTATTATTTATTTTTAGTAGGCCGGGACAGGAAAACTCCATTATAAATTCATAACTTCTTCATCCGACGTCCGTTTTCGTCTACCTTTTTACCGTTGGAATACTATCAACAAGATCTTCGATTCTTGTTTAGATTGTTTCGGCCAAAAACCGCTCGATTTCAAATCGAGTATTCGGGCTGCATATCGCTAAGTTGAAACTTAGAAAAATCATAACTTCCTCATACGAAGTCAGATTCGGATGTTCTTTTTATGCATGCTATCGGTTTAACATATTCTATGACTTTCATTTAGATCGCTAAGGCCAAATATTGCTCTAACGTAAATTCACTATTTACGTTGTGTTGTGTCGTGCCGGTTCTGTCGCGAAACTTCGACAGGTCATAACTTCTTCGTTATAACTCGTATTTCGGCGTTCTTTATATGTACGGAATCCTTGTAACGTATACTAAAATTTATTTAAGATTAGTCCTTCTAAATAATCTTCTATCAAAATGTCATTTTTGATGCTTAACATCTCTAAATTGACTTGCCCGGATCTACGGGCGTTACAGATGCTTGTCATGCTCCTCCTGGATTTTTTAGTAAATCAAAATGTCATCTATGAACACTGTCATGGATTTATCGAGGAATGTTTACAAACCCTGTTCATCAAATCCATGAATGTTGTTGGAGCATTGGTTAGTCCAAACGACATATCCAAGAACTCATAGTGTCCATATCTGGTTCTGAACGCAGTTTTTCACAAAATCTTGATCTCTTACCTTCAGCTGATGATATCCTGACCTAAGATCAATCTATGAGAAATAGATCGAACCTTGTAGCTGATCGAATATGTCATCAATCCTTGGCAATGGATACTTGTTCTTCACTGTTGCCTTGTTCAGCTCTCGGTAGTCTATACGTATTCTCATGCTTTTGTCCTTCTTTATATGAATAACACTGGAGCTCCCCAGGGTGATGATAGGTTGAATGAAACTATTGTCCAACAACTCCTGAAGTTGTGTCATAATCTCCTTCATCTCTGTCGGTGCTAATCAGTATGGTGCTTTTGCTATTGGCGATGTTCCTGGTAACAAGTATATCCGAAACTCCACTTGTCTATCAGGCGGTAATCCAGGAAGATCTTCGGGAAAGACTTCCAGATAGTCACACACCACTGGCATATTCTGCACCTCCTTCTTTTCCTTCTTAGCATAGATCACAAATGCCAAATACGATGTGCATCCCTTGGACAAGCATTTCATGGCTTTCATCAGGGAGATGATTCCAAAATTTACTCTGTGTTTGTCCCCGTACACCATAAATGAGTCTTCTAGGTGGATTTACCCTTACTATCTTCTTCCTATAAAGTATCTCAGCATCGGTGGCGCTAAGCCAATCCATTCCCAACACGATGTCAACACCGTTCAATTCTATGAGTAAAAGTTCTTCATGGAACTCATTTCCGTTTAAGTCGATGACGATGTTCTTAATACGATCACTAACACGTATGAACTTTCCACTAGCAACTTCCAAAACTAGGGAGTTATCAAGTTTTTCTACATGTAATGCTAATTTTCCTCCAAATTTATGTGATACAAAGCAGTAATTCGCTCATGAATCAAATAGTATATTGGCAGGTAATCCATTTACAAGAAAGGTACCTGAAGTGATATCTACTGCTTCCTTTACAACCTCAAGTGTCATCTGGAAGGCTCTCACCTTCGGCTTTGGTGGAATGTTGGGCCTTCCTGCCTCCTTATTCATCGGCCAGTCCTTCGAGATGTGCCCTTCTTCATTACACCCGTAACAGACTTTCTGGGTGAGGGTGCATTCATTGGCATAGTGCCCGGTCTTTCCACACTTAAAGCAAGTGACCCCTCCGTCACATTTTCTATGGTGCTTCTTCTTTCACTTGTCTCACCATTTGGCTTTACCTCCTCCAGACTTCTTTGTACCATATTTTGAGAACTTGCTCTTCTTGCTGAAATTTGATGACCCATCAAATTTCCATTTCTCACCAACCTTTTCTCTTTCCAGGCCCTCTCCCATATATGGGTCTCCACATTCTTAGTAGCCCAGATGGCAACTTTCAGAGTGGTTGTTTGCTTGACCATTGGACCGAAGTCCACTGGTAATTAGTGGGCAAACTTGTTAACCTTGGAGAGTTCGTGGCCACTCGCCACCGCCGACCACCACAAAGTGGCTATATGTGCATTTTATTTTTGATGTGTTATTTTGGGTTACGTATTGTAAATGTAATTAGAGATTAGTATAATGAAAAGAAAACTCAAACCACCACCGTAGGATGGTGGCTGCCGCCTCCTACCACCACCAACCGCCGTGTTGGATGGCGACGTGCTTTTGCTTGCATGTAATTGATTTTTGGATACTTGGACAAAAAAATGGAATAGAAACCCTAATGGGCATAATAAACCCTAGTACGCCTAATGAAGCCCTAACTGACCTAAAAGCCCAAGCATATGACTAATGGGCCTAGTGAAACCCTAATGGGCCTAATGAACCCTAATTGATCAAAAGACCTAGCTATGAGGTCTATTGGGCTAAGATGGGTTTGGGAACCCTAATTAGGGTTTAGAAAAGCCTAATTAAGGTTTAAAAAAGCCTAATATTGGATATATGGGCCTTGGACTTAGTAGGACCCACTTTTAGGCCATTGGAATGGAGTTGTGAATTACACCCGATCACACCATATAACTTATCTAGTAGAGTGATGGACTTAATGGATTAAGTCCTTAATGGTTTAAGTGAGAAACACTTAACCCTAATTGTTATTTTATGTGAAACCCTAATCTTACTTGGGCCTTTCCATTAGGCTTTGGTGATTGGGCCAATAATAGGCCATCCAAGAACTATCATATGGACTAGAACATTTAAATGGGCTTTAGGGTAAGTCCCATATGAGGGTTGGGCCTAATTTGGAAAATTGGGCCATAGATAGTCCATAGTTTGGGCCTTGATGGTTATATGATATTGGTCCATTAGAATGCCAAGCGTTGGACCAAGAATAAATGGTTGGGCCTTAAGGCAAGACCATGTAGAGGTTTGTGCCCAATTCGGAAAATTGGGCCATAGTTGGGCCTTGGTTCACTATTAGACTTTAGGGCTTTTGGATTGGGCCTTGGACTTGAGTCAAGTTAAGTTAGGGGTAAAGTAGTCTTTTACCCCAAACATGGATTTATGGATATGTGTTGGGGACCCAATTATTAATTGGGTGTTATTTTGATGTTGACAGATTCGGGAATTTGTCATCCAATAGCTAGGGTTTTGTCAACGGGACTTCAGCAGTGTGAGGTGAGTCCTCTTCCAGTAGGAACGACTCTAAGGCACCAAGGTGAGCCCGTATATGTGAAACATTAGTACTTGAGTGTGGGTGGGGCCCATATCTCATTATTATCTAATTATAGATATCAGTTAGATTATTGGATTGCTATACTTGTTGTCTATGTGATACCTGTATGTGTTGTTAGGAATGTGAGTGTGGGCGAGGCCCGTATCTTATAGTAGTTGAGTGTGGGCGGGGCCTGTATCTCATAGATAGCTGATATGGTACATATTTATATGCTTAGTGATACTTGTTGTTTGTGTACTAATTGTATCTAATTATATGACTAGCTGTGTGTGGGCGGGGCCCGTATCTCATTGTAGTTGAGTGTGGATGGGGCCCGTATCTCCTAGTCAGTGGAGTATGGGCGGGGCCCGTATCCCCTAATCAACGGAGTGTGGACGGGGCCCGTATCTCCTAATCAACGGAGTGTGGGCGGGGACCATATCTCCTAGTTAGCGGAGTGTAGCCGGGGCCCGTATCTCCTAGAGTGTGGGCAGGGCCCGTATCTCTCAGTAGCATGATTATGTGTATGGTATGTGGTAGTTTGGGGAGACTCACTAAGCTTCGTGCTTACGGTTTTTAGTTTTGGTTTCAGGTACTTCGGTTTTCAAAAGAGGAGCTCGGGATGATTGCAGTGCACACACCATCTGTTCAGCCTAAGATGTTTATACTCTAATATTTTTGACAGTTATGATATTTTGAGATACACTGTTTATGATTTTTATATGATGTTCGATGACTATGGTTTTATTATTAAATTAAAACGAAATTTTTAGACTATATTCTTGGGATGTTTCAATATAATAATTCGTATACTAAGTTGATATAATATATTAATTATTTTGAATTAAATGATTATATATAAATCTATTAAACCTGCATAATCTCAATCTTTTGAATGACCTCTACTCGCGGGTTACTCACGAATAAAAATAAAATATAATATATGGTTTAATGTTATTTATAGTTGTTGTTATTGTTAATTAATTTTTGAAAATTTATTTGTTTTATTTTTTAATTTCTATCATTGTAATTATTTAAAACATCAAACATTTTTTTTATTTTAAAAGTAACAATATAATCATTTATATGCAGTTATTTTTAACTATTGTTATTGTAAGTTGTTTTAAACTACTTATTTGAAAAGTTTTAATGATTATAAAAATATATTTAGGAAATATTTTAGTTTAAATGATATTACAATTTAGTTTTTGCATTTAGCACTTTAATTTATCACTTTTAACTATTCACAAAATATTCTTTGGGTATTTTAAATGGAACTGAAATTTATATTGAAGTTGACCCTGTAATGTTATATTTAAATTAACAATTTAAGTATTTTGTCCAAACTGTTCAAAAGTTGTAACTTTAAACTGATAATGGTTTACATATAACAACATATTAAATCTAATAAAATTAAATATAATATGTCAAAAGTTAAAAACAGAACTTTATAAGTAGAAGTAAAAATATTATTTTAATATTGAAATTTAGTTTATTTATGATTACACTTTAGGTTTCATACTTATTTAACCTTATTAACCAATTTATAATCATTATTAGAAAGACACTACAATTTATTATTTTTAACTATATTTAAAATATTTTTTGGGTTGTTAAGTTGAACTAAAATTTATAATTTGATATATCCATGATTTTTATAATTTGATTTTATTATTTATAATTATGGTTCATTAGTTTTAAAACTACTTATTATTATTAATAAATGAAAGAAAACTTTTAAAAGACACTTTTTATTTTAATTAAAATGTTAAACATATACTAAAATATAAAGTGATAAGATAGACAATTTATATTTTAAATAGACTTACATGGATATTATGTATAATATTGCATATCCATGATTTTTTATTAATTATTACTTTGAAGCAACACAAACATACAAACATATATAGAATATTTAATTAAATATTATCTATATCACTTTCCATAACATATGATCGATAATATAAATCTACTCTAATTTATATTAAAGTTTCAACCACAACATACAATGATTGTTTTAAAAGAATAATTAAACCAAGAAAATATAAATAAAGAATTAATATATAAAAAACTTACAAATTAAAAACTTTAACATAATAACATGTCTCCAAAAAAATGGTCCAATGCCCTCAAATCAATACAAAGCATTTAAACTTGTTTTCTTTGTGAATTTTGTATGTGATTTGTATTTGTGTGTCTATTCAAAGCCAATGATATTTTTATAGTATACTATCCATTAATTGCTAATTAAACATATTATATAAGTTATAAAACCTTTCATGATATGTGATTAATTACTTTGAAGGTGAAAAGGTGTGGAGGGGGGGGGGGGTTTCAAATGCATGATGTGCTTGGAAATTTGTGTGGGGTTTTCAAATGCATGAGGTGATAGGAAAAATGCCTCATTTATAAGTAGAGTATGATATAAATTATAAAATATCTTTTGGATATATTTTAGTTAAAATGAGATTACAATTTAGTTATTGCATTTAGCACTACAATTTATCACTTTTAACTATTCTTAAAATATTCTTTGGGTTTGTAAGTGAAACTGAAATTTATATTTAAGTTGACAATGTAATGTTATATTTAAATTAACAATTTAAGTATTTTATCCAAACTATTCAAAAGTTGTTGCTTTAAACTGATAATGGTTTACATATAACAACATATTAAATCTAATAAATTAAGTATAATATGTTAAAAGTTAAAGACATAACTTTATAAGTGGAAGTAAAGAAATTATTTTAATATTAAAATTTTGTTTATTTATGATCACATTATGTTTGATATTTATTTAACATTATTAACAAACTTTTAATCATTATTAGAAAGACACTATAATTTATCATTTTTAACTATTTACAAAATATTATTTGGGTTATTTAAGTTGAATTATAAAGTTATATTTAAATTAACAATTTAAGTATTTTATACAAATTGTTCAAAAGTTATAGCTTTAAAATGATAAGGTTTACATACAACATCATATTAAAACTAATAGAATAAGTATAATATGTTAAAAGTTAAAAATATAACATTGTAAGTAGAAGTAAATATATTCTTTTAATATTGAAATTTAGTTTATATATGATTATACTTTATGTTTGATATTTATCTAACCTTATTAACCAACTTATAATCATTATTATAAAGAAATTGAAAAGTCGTGAGAGTTTCAAATGAATGTGGTGAAATGAAGAATGATTCCTTTATAAGTATAGTGGACGAATTCATACGAGTCATGCAGTGTGCAATTATATTGTTTAAAATCTTGATTTTTATAACGGGTGTTTAGTTGTTAGAAGTTACTATGACCAAGTTAATAAAATTCATCAACGTCCGGATTAAAAAGCAAGACGTTCAATTTAAAAGAAAAACATCTACTAAGTGGGTTAGTCTCACATTGACGTTTAATTAAATATACATTTGAGTTTAGGTTTTATATTTAAAAATACACATAATTTTCAACTATTAGAAAAATAATCTTATGATACTTTGATTTATGGTTGTGATTTAAAACCATTTTTATTTCAACCAATAAGTTATATGCATATATTTGATTGAAAAATGAAGAGTTGGTTTGAATAATTGATTTTAATGTATTAAATAAATCAAATCAAGGAGGTTAAAGTGAATGATTTAATTAAGTTAAAAAAACCAAGTATGTTTGGTTAATTACTTGAAAGATCAAGAGTTTGTGTAAGTTTCAAATAAATATTTTGTATTAATATGACATTTATTATAAAATAAAACCAAGATTAGTGAATAACTAAAAAATACACATTTTAACAATCTTGGCATTGATATTTCTTATTAGGTGTCTGTTTTATAGTTTCAATATGTATTATCAATTCTATTATTAATTATTAAGAATTTTTTGTAGGTTTAAGTTGTGGAGGTAGCTTGGTCGAGCTATGTGTTCCTTCATAGAAGTCCAATTATTATTTTATTGCAATTAATCTGTTTGACTCCTTACTCTGTTAATGTTGATTTAAGAAAATCACTACATTGATCATTTTCAAGAATATGAAACATGTGAATGGATAACAACAATATAATTAAAAACCAAGAGATACAACTTGTACAACAAACCTACAACAATTAACAACGGTAAAGGGTAAAGTTTTTGACATCATCTTTAAAAACATCAATGCATCATCTCATTAAAAACTACAAATTTCCTCATAAAATCAGCTCATTAAAGTGAATTTCTACATCTCAATATGAACTTCAACACAAAAACATGCATATTGTTCAAAATGTGAGGTAATCTTCAACTTAAATATTCATTAAATCTTAGAGTGTTTATAAATAAGTTCAACAAATTATGCATATCACATTTCAAGCAGGGTTAGAATCATAAAACTTGAAGTTAAATTCTAACCCTTAATTGCAACATTCATCAATTAATTTTACCCCCAATAATATAAACTTATAAGAAATGGATTGTGTAGAGCCTTACCTTTCAAAAAATAATTTCCCGTAGTTGTATGGTCAATAAAATATTGCATGTGTCAATTTTTAAAATAGATGTTAGAAAGTTCTCAAACCTAAGAGCTACTTTTATTCACGATTAAAAACACAATATGTGAACAAACCAACAAAAAAACAATTGGTTTGATTAAAAACACAAAATGCATACCTTGCTTATTATAGATTATTAAACTTCAATATTATATTGACAACATAAGACTTTCATTTACACCAAAAAAAAAGAACAAAGGATCACTAATTAGACAAAAGAAGTATTTTGTTTTCGTTTAGGATATTTGTTTCTATAAAAGTAAGTATTTATCGGTTAACTATATTTGTGTGAAGGGAATTTCAAAAGTCAAATTAAATCCTATAAGTTGAATAGTCTTGGAAGTTTCAAATGAATGAGATTCATTACGTTGAAAATGAGGGTGTGGGGGTTTCAAATGCATGAGGTGTTGACAAATTTTTATAGGGGTTTCAAATGCATGATATTCAAGGAAAAATGGTAGCTTTATAAGTATGTATAATAATGATATAGATATAGATAATGATAGGCGGATATAACAATATATTTGAAATCTTTACATATATATATATATATATATATATATATATATATATATATATATATAATATATATATATATATATATATATATATATATGTTAAATATATCAATTACGTTGTTGTTAGATCTTAAATAATATATCTTATAATAAGTTGGTATAAACAATGTTTTGTATTATATCATAATGTAGACATCTTTTAAAAATTTATAATCTCAGTTATCTCAATGACCTCTACCTGTAGATTGCTGGTAAATAAAATTAAATATAATATAAGGTTTAATGATATTTATATTTGTTTTTATGATTAATTAATTTTAAATAATTTATTTGATTAAGATTTTAATTTCTATCATTATAATTATTTAAAATATCAACCATTATTTTTGTTTTTAAAGATAACTATATAATTTTTGTACATAACATTACTTTTAAATATTGTTGTTGTAAATTATTTAAAATAACGTATTTGAAAACTTATAATTATTTTAATTTGGTTTTAAAATTTTAATCTTTTTAAAATTTATTTGATGAATACTTTTAGTTTCTTTGATTACAATTATTTAAACAACCAACATTATTTTTGTTTTTAAAGATAAAATTATATTTTTTTTATAATATTACTCTTAACTATTCTTATTGTAAGTTGTTTTTAAGCTATTTATTTTAAAATTCTTAATGATTATAAAAAATATTTTCATGGTTTTTTGTGTTAATTTAGGATTACAAATTAGGTTTAACACAATAACTTATAACTTTCAATTATTTATAAAATAGTCTCTCGATTTGTTTCAAGTGTAACTGAAACTTTGATTTAAGTTAATCTTTTAACATTATATTGAAATTAATAATTTAATTATTTTGTATATAATCATAAGTTATACAAAATTTGTGATTTTAAAATGACAATTACTTACATGACAACATACTTAAACTAATAAGTTAAGTATAATATGTTAAAAAGTTAAACTCATAATTTTATAAATAGAAGTAAATTATGATATTTTAATATTGTAGTTTAGTTAATTTATTATTAGAATTTAGTTTTTCCATTAATTTAACATTATTAACCAATTTATAATAATTATTAGAAAGAAGTTGAAAAGTCATAAAGGTTTCAAATGAATGTGGTGCAAGTAAAAAATGTCACTTTTATAAGTATACTAAACGAATACTCCCGTATTGTGCATAATATAAGTATACAATTGAAATATTTATATTTATTAATATTTATGTTTTTGTTAATTATAACAATAAGGTTGTTGTTAATTTTGATATAATTGTTCTTATACTAAGTTGGTATTAAACACTGATTAATTTTAATGATATTACAACGTAGACATCTATTAAAACTATATAATATCCACTGTCTTAATGAGTTCTATCCACGGATTACTCATAAATAAAATTAAAAATAATATATGGTTTAATCTTATTTATAATTGTTGTCATTGTTAATTAATTTTTAAATTTTTTTTGTTTAACATTTTAATTTCTATCATTGTAATTATTTAAAAACATCAAACATTATTTTCTTTTTAAAGATAACAATATCATTGTAATTATTTAAAAACATCAAACATTATTTTTCTTTTTAAAGGTAATAATATTTTTTTATGTTACTTTTGACTATTTTTGTTGTAAGTTATTTTTAAACTACTTATTTAGGAACTTGATGATTATAAAATAGTTTTAGATTTTTTTAATTATGTTTGGGTTACAATTTAGGTTTTGCATTTAACATTATAGTTCATATATTTTAACTATTTATTAAAACAATATTTGGATTTTATTTGATGTTTAATTGAAATTTCGATTTAGGTGAGCCCTTTAAAATCATATTTAAATTAATAATTTAAGTACTTTATATTATTCAAAGCTATCGTTCACATTCCAAAACATATCGAAACTAATAAGTTGAATATAATATGTTAAAAGTTAAAGACATAATTTTATAAGCAGAAGTAAAAGATGTTAGTTTAATACTCAAGTTTAGTTAATTTTAGATTAAAATTTAGGTTTTTCACTTATCTAAGATTATAACAAATTTATAATCATTATTAGAAAAAAAAAAATTGAAATGTCATGGGAGTTTCAAATGAATGTGGTGTTTGGAAATATGCCTTCTTTAAAATTATACTAGACGAATTCCTGCCGGTTGTTAAAATATATTGTTAAAATATTGAAAAATATATGCTTAAAATGGTTATGTTATTGATATTAACTTTGAAAAAATATTTTGAACAATATTATTCATTAACATCAAGTTAGATTCCTCATTAATAAAATTAAATATAATTATCTATTTAATATTATTTTTAACAATTGTTATGATTGATTAATTTAAATTTTTACTTATGCAATTATTTTCTAATTTCAATAATGATGTTCATTGAAAATACAATTTATTTGTTGTTAACATTATGTAATTTATAAATTGATGTTATTATCATTTAAATTTATTGGTCTTTAGTTTAAACCACTTATTATTATTAATAATTAAAAAAGTTTTTTAAGAAACACTTAATATTAATATTAAAATGTGAAACATACACTAAATAATAAACTGATAAAATAGACAATTTGTATTTCAAAAGACACTTACACGGATAATATGACATATCCATGATTTTTATAATTTGATTTTAATTATTTATAATTATGGTTCATTAGTTTTAAAACCACTTATTAATATTAATAAATGAAAGAAAACTTTTAAAAGACACTTATTATTATAATTAAAATGTTAAACATATAATAAAATATAAAGTGATAAGATAGACAATTTGCATTTTAAAAGAAACTTACATGGATATTATGGATAATATTGCATATCAATGATTTTTAATTAATTATTACTTGGAAGCAACACAAACAAACAAACTTATATAATATTTAATTAAATATTAACTACATCACTTTCTATAACATATGATCAATAACATGAATCTAATTTAATTTACATTAATGTTTCAACCATAACATATAATGATTGTCTTAAAAGAATACTTAAACCAATAAAAAAAGAATTACTTTATAACAAACTTACAAATTAAAAACTTTAACATAATAACATGGCTCGACAAATGGTCCAAAACCCTTAAACCAACACAAAACCTCTAAACTTGTTTTCTTTGTGAATTTTGTATGTAATTTGTATTTGTATTCTACTCAAAGAGAATGACATTTTTATAGTAGACAATCCATTAATTACTTATTAAACATCTTATATAAGTTACAAAACTTTTCATGATGTGTGGTTAATTACTTTGAATATGAAAAGGTGTAGGGGTTTCAAATATATGAGGTGCTTGGAAATTTGTGTGGGGGGTTTCAAATGCATGAGGGGATAGGAACAATGTATCCTTTATAAGTATAGTATGACTTTGTGAATTTAGTATATGATTTGTATTTGTGTGTCTACTTAAAGAGAATGACATTTTTATAGTTGACTATACATTAATTGTATATTAAACATATTTGTGGCCAAACTTTAAATATTAAAAGGTTCCTAGAATGTGTAAAAATATTGATTGCAAGGACCAAAAATGTCAAAATAGGTAAAGAATGAGGAGCAAAGCGCAGGGACCATTTCTGTCAAAAAATGCCCAGAATTTTCAAAACGGTTAAAGAATTAAAGGGGTAGGAATTAGCAAATTTTTAGAAAATGAATCAAAGTTGTCAAACCGTTAAAGTTTTGTGGCCAAACTTTAAATATTAAAAGGGTCCTAAAAAGTGTAAAAATATTGATTGCAAGGACAAAAAATGTTAAAATAGGTAAAGAATGAGAAGCAAAGTACACGGACCATTTCTGCCAAAAAAATGCCTAGTTTACTATTTCTAAGCTTCATATATATATATATATATATATATATATATATATATATATATATATATATATATATATATATATATATATATATATTAATTTTAGGTTTCTTACGGAACAGTATTGTCCTTTCATTGGTTACTTTCATTTTTCATTTATTATGTTTATTTTTTCTTTCTGTTATTCAAAAGACTTGAGCAAATGGGTTTCACCGACTTCTAGTACACCTACAGGTGTCTTCCACCACCTTTCCTTTCCAATGGGATGCTTACACAATTTCTTCCACCGTCTTCTCTCGGTCAACTTGCTTCCACTGTCTTATCTCAGTCTATTATCATAACAATTGACGGGAAAAGTCCATTATCCCACCAAAAGAAGATTTCCATTACACGCGTTTTCTTCTTTTCATTCACAGTCGTCAACAAACCTCCATCGATTCTACCTTCGGGTCGTCTATAAATCGGAAGAAGGTGGCAACAAACAATTGCTTTCCACCGTTGCTTTTTCCACCTCCTGCTCCACTTCAGGAGGTCGACGTCTTCGTCACGCGGTGATGTTCTTTTGAGTTCGAAGATGAAGGGTGGATTTTAGGGTTGTAAAGACTCGCCACCATCTGCACACTTGCCACCATCAACAATCACTGATTATTGATGTGCTTTCTCTAATAATTGAGTCCTTTCATGTATTTCTTTCCACTTTCTTTCTGTTTTGTTCAACGGTTCCCTCCAGGTATGTGTTTCTTTTTTTTGTTCTTCTGTGTTGCTTTTTTGAATGATGATTTCGTTTTCTACTGAATAGGGTTATCAATTTTGGGTTAAAGGCTTTATTCATTCCATTTTCAGAAGTATTAACAGTAGTATGAACTGGGTTTCTATCCTCCTCTCCGACTTTGGTTACCCCATTATGCATATCGATGAACATGCTGGGTATTTTAAGATGAGGGAATAATATGACTTGGCTTTACAGGTATATTGATTTTTTCTTTCAAAAGCCCTTTATGCTTTAGATGTGTGGTGAAACAAGCAAAAATAAGTTTACAATGAATCCAACAACATATTCTACTAGAGATTCTTCTTTTTAAGACAATTTTATAAACTACTCAAACCTTTAAAAGTGAAAAATTATCATAAATAAATAAATAAAATTGGATGAAACATTGATGGGTGAGTGAATTTTGTGTTAGGTTGTGAAGAAAGCAAAAAAGGTAATGTTGTAAAATTGATAGATGCTTCTCCTTCCATTCAGACTAGTGAAGACTAAAGACCAACACATTGATAAAGAGAAGATAATAGAAGTTCAACTTCCTGAGAATCCACCTCCGATTGCAGTCGGCTTCTAGTTGCTGCTGGTGGTATGACCACGTCGGTTGCCAGCAGCAGTGGCTGGAATCGAGATTCCTGTGTGAAGAAGAAAAGGGAAAGCAATTGGGCCACTCGACTCATTCGTTGACGCGGAATGAAGACAGAGATGAAACATCGACAAAATTGGTAAGACCAATCGAAACTCTAATTGCTCAATTTTTGTAAAAAGCTCCATATTTACATCTTCTGTGTGTAATCATATGCATAAGTTTGACCGTGTGTATGAACTGATATTTATGCACATGGAATCTGATGCCTCCCAGTTTGCAATTGCTCTTCATCTGTATGAATCATATTTCTTTCTTTGAATGGAAACGAGGTTTCTCACCACCACCACCACCATCAGTCTATAAGTCATTGTTCACCACCATCGTCACTCTATACGCTTCAGCACACGATTGCCCTCGATTTACTTTCAAGTTTTTCAGGTAACTTTTTCGTATTTACTAATTCATTGACATTTTTTGATTTTCCACAATTAAAGTCGTTACTGTTCTTTTGTTTCACTTTATTTATTAGATTTTCTGTGTTTTGAGGACAAGATCCATTTCAAAGCAAGACTACAAACTTCTGCAAAGAAGGTAGGTTTTAGGGTTTATAACTTATTATACCTGATGTAGTTACGAAATTGTAATACTTTTCTCTGTACACCAATGTGTATGTACTCATATTTGAAGTAATAGTTGACATTCTTCTATATTATCTAATATTAATATGTTACTACAACAGTTAGATTCAAAATGCTCAACTACGTAAGGAGGAATTTGTTGATAATGGCATATCAATAAAAAAGTAATATTCCTTCTTTTAATGCTTAGTTATGTGAATGATATATGATAATATATCTAAAGACATTTATTATATGTATTAAGTGGGTTGTATTGATATATGTTAAATGCCTATTTTATAATTTGTTACAATAATTTAGTCCCTATCTTTTACATTTTATCAATTAAATTTTTATGGAGTCCTTAATTTATGTCATATACATTTGTACAAAATAAAATCATAGGTAGAAAATAGAAACACCAAATTGTTCTACCATCTTGACCACCATTGTGGTTCTGGATTGGGCTTCTATGTTGTTAATTTATTCATAAAAATAAACAAAACCTAATTTATAATTAGACAAATTTTGCTCAAAAATGAGAAATAAATCAGCCAATCTATTAGTGAAATTGCTAGATTCTCCAAAGTAAAATGTTTCAATCTGTTTACCAGGATCCGTTTAACACTATTTAGGAACCAACTACCAGCTGTTTTATAATTTTTATTATATGTGACATTACATACTATTTATTGTGTTTAATGTCAAGTTTTTTGTTTGGGTTTTTGACTTAGCAGATGCAGCAGAGTTAAGAATGCCAAACGGAGCCTGCATACTTTATGAAAGTAGAATAGTAAGAGGCAACAGATGCCAAAACTTCAAAGCAACATCATGAGAGTGGAGCAAAGCTTATGTAACATAGAACAAAAACCTAACCCAGGGGCAAAAATGTCGACAATCAAAGCAAAAATCAATACAAAATATTAAGCCTTCTGACCCATACGGAGCATGGGTCACAATACTAGTTCTGAATAAAATATAATAATTAGAAAATGAACATGTAAAGAATAACTTCAAATTTTGATTTATGTTGCAGGAAAACTAGAGACGAAAATGAGATTGATCTTTTATCATCAATTCAATAATTTTTGTTAAAGAATAAATTAAAAAGGAATTCTTGTTTTCACCTAGATTTTAATGGTTCTAAACTTTGATTATGTTTGTACCCAGTATTAATGATTATCACGATGCACATTTTTTGGTACAACTAGTATCAAACCCATGTAATTCGTGGTGTAGACATATATCCAAAATTTTGGCAAACTAAAACTGATACCTTTTTGATAAGCTTCGCTTTGTCAAAGAATCTATAAAAGCATGGAGATGTGTGGAGTTTGAAAAAGAAAACAAGGAATTGATTAATTCAAAAAAGAAGTTGAATGAACTAGACATAGTCGTTGAGGATAGATTGTTAACTGACTTGGAGATCACAAATTGGAAAGAAATCAAGCAAAGAATTATTGAAATTGAGAAAATGGTGAAGCTTGATCTGATCCAGAAATCTAGGATCAAATGGATTAACGAAGTCGAGAACTCGAGATTCTTCCATAATTCCATCAAAATAAAAAACAGACAAAATTATTTGCATGGTCTTATGGTGAACGGCATATGGGTTACTGATGTTAACACTATTAAGCAGGAAACCTAGATTTCTTTACAGATAAATTTCATGAAGAGTGTCCTGTTGCCCTATTCTTCAAAATTTTAATTTCAAACAACTTAGTGATGAGTTATAAAACCGGAAAATCGGAACCAGAACCGGTATAACCGATATAACCGGAAAATGCTTAAACGGTCCGGGTATTGAGTTTCAAAATTACTCTTATCCAGGTTCCATGTATTTCGGGTATGGGTCCAACGGGTCTAATTAATCCAGGTTATTGAACTGAATTTGTTTAAAAAACCAGAACCGGGTCCGGGTTTAGTGGGCCAATGAACCGGTTTAGGTTTATTGTCCAAGGAACCGATATAGGGTCAAGGAACCGGTTTAGGTTTTTGAAACTTTTTTTCCCTATTTTAATCTCAATTCCTCAATATCCTTAAAGATGAAAAATCTCTTTGCCAACCATTGACGACAAGTATTAATTATTTCTTTGAAAATTATTAATATAAATGTCTAAATTATATTTGTAAATGAAAACTACAAGAACCAACATCTACTAATTATCCATAGATAGGAGCAGTGAATCTTCTTTCGATTGTTTATTCGAACAAGTATTAAGGAATTAATATAGGAAGGATAAGATAAAATAATAATAAAAAAATGTATTTTGAATGATTTTTTTCAGGTTAAAACTAGCAGTGTTAAAAGAATAAGGACTATACTTAAATTCATATGCATTATTTTATTACATATAGGAATTAATAAAATAAAAATTCAAAGATGACTTAATTTAATGTATTATAATGGGTAAATTACACGGATGATCCTGTGGTTTGGGGTAACCTGCGCGCCTAGTCCCTGAGCAAGATTTATAACTCAGATGATCCCTAATGGTAAAATTCATAACCCGCATGATCCCTCACTTAACATTCCGTCTAGTTGCTCCGTTAAAACACCCCACGTGCAAGGCACGCAGGGGTATTTTTGTCTTTTCATGTCACCCAGTCTTCTTTAAACATGGTTTATTTGTCTTCCTCCCCCATTTCTTTCTCAATCGTAGTCTTCTCCTCCCACCTTTCTTCTCACAGCCGATCAAACATGGTGAAATGCAATTGTGGTGCGATAGGCGTTATACGTACTTCAACTACGAAAAGAAACCCAGGTAGGGCATTTTATGCTTACCCATTAGAGGTACAATGCTGGAATTGTTTTGGGGGATTTTCAATTGTAACCCTAGTATATGTATGTGCTAATCGAAGCTATTCACAGTACAGGGACCAAGGTCTGGGTTTATTAAGTGGGTAGATGAAGAAAAGCATGGTCATGAGGCGGAAATAAAAAATGAGGGGCTTGAAATCCAAATTCAAGAACTTGAGGTCCAAAATCGGAATCTGAAGGCATTGTTAATAGTCAGTTGGTTTTTGTTTTTTGGGATAGTTGTTTACAAGTTGTAGTGTTAGTTTTAAGATCAACTGATGTAGTTGCAGTTGTTTACAATACATTGTAATGAATCTTATTTGTATCAAGGGTACCCTTTTATCAATGAAAATGATATTTTGTTGAACTTGATTGTATTTTACAATTTGTGATGTATCTTGGGACATTGGTTAAACTACATTGCTAAAAGCAATCAAAAGATTACATTGACAAAAGCAGATGACCAAAATAAAAGCAATGCCAAAAGCAGATGACCACAATAAGCAAAACAGATGACCAAAATAAAAGCAATCAAAAGATTACATTGTTTGTCAAAGGCAAAGTACATTGCTAAAACTGGATACTATAATTACACCATTGTTTTTCAAAAGCAATCAACATAACCATCACAACACATAAATTAGTTCAAAAGAAGACAACGTTTGTCAATATCAACCAAAACAATACATAAGCACCTAAAAGCCACATTTATGGGACACCTTTCCCTTTTTGCTAACACTTGCCCTCACTTTTGCACTTTCATCCTTCACTTTTTCACTTCCAGCACCACTAACATTCCTTGAAGTTTGTGATCCACCAGCCTTCACTTTTCACTACCAGCACCACCAACATTCTTTGAAGTTTGTGATCCACCAACATTCCTTGAAGTTTGAGAACCACCAGCCTTCTGTCCCTTGCAAGTCCTTGCATTATGCCCACTTTTGTTACACTTAGAACATGTCACTGATTTGTGTGCTCTTGACAATTGGTTACCTTTCACCAAATCTTCAACCTCCATGGCAGATCTCCTTCTCTTTTTCTTTGGTCTTCCAATGGGCACATGGTGTTTTGGAGGGAGTAAGGTTGTAGGGCATGTAGACTTCTCCCACATGTTCCTTCCATTGATTGGTTGAATTGTAAAAGAATACATATTCTTCCATGTTTCTACCCAATACGTTCGATGGACCTAATGTTCGGGTATCTTATCAATTTCTTTGTTCTTCAACATCTCCCACATACATGCTATTGCATGTGCACATGGTATACCTATTAGTTCCCACCTTCTACATGAACATGTTTTTTGGACCATATCTACCACAAACTATTCCAAAAGATTTTTACTGACTTGATATTTCCCATTCCCATAGAAAACAGACCTTAATTGTGAAGCCTATTTCTTCAGTTTTTCAACCCATATGGTAGCTGTAGGAGTCAAGGGACCTACAGCTTTATCAATTTCCTTTTGCACAGTTACAATTTTCTTCACTAAGTACTCTCTAATGTACTCCAAACATGTAATGATTGGTACATCATGACTTTCAACAATCTTGCTATTTAGAGATTCACACGTATTGTTAAGCATAGCATATGTATGAGCTCTACCTGATAAATCATTAAAATATGTATGAGCTATTTACAGTTTCACACATATTGCACAGCTACAAACTAATGATCTAACATTAAAATCTACCTGTAAAGTGTGAACGAGACCAATGTTGAGGAGGAATGTTTTTAAGCCACTCATATGCATCATTATTAAGTTTTCTAAGTTCCTCCATTGATCGTTGAAACTATTGAACAGTAGATGCTTTTGCACAATCCCATAGCAAGTCTTTGAATTGCTTTGCCCTCCAATTAGCTTTCATGTTTTCATGGATATGACGAAGACAATAATGATGCTCAGCGCATGGAAACAACTTTGCTATAGCAGGTAACACTCCCTATATAATGGAAAATTGTATTAAAAGTATACCATATATAATGTATTAATTTGATATTCGAATTAATACCTTTTGTTTGTCTGTCATAAACGTAAAATTTGAGTTGGTTCCTAAACCCAAATCATCCCCTAGACAAGTTAGAAACCAAGTCCATGAGTTGGTACTCTCAGATTCCACAACAGCATAAGCCAGTGGATATGTTCCATTATTACCATCAATTCCCTACATAAGTAAAAATTTCACAATTAAAGCACCATCAATAACCTAAAATACAACTTTTTATAATATAAATGTAGTTCATATGAAAAAAGGTTACCACAGCTGAAAGTATTTGTCTTGGGTATGGACCCTTCATAAAAGCACCATCGAGACCAAGAAAGTCTCTTCTTCCAGCAGCAAATCCCTTTTTTAAAGGACCAAGACAGATGTATATGCGCTTGAAAGTTCTAGTTTCTAAATTTGAATTTGGTTCACTCTCTACATCAATCTTTACAGTCGTGTCTGGGTTATGTTTTTGAAGTTCTAGAACATAGTCTCTCAACAGAGCATACTGACCAACATAATCCCCTCACACCTGATTGAGAGCTTCAGTTCTAGCCCTAAACACTTTCATCTTGGAAAGTCCCACTTGGTAATCACGTTGCAGTTGTTCTTGTAAAGCACGAATTGGAATAGTTGGCTTAGATTCCACCTGAGTTTTAATCTTTTTGGCGAGAAACTTATAAGTACAAGCTTTAACATTCCGAGTTTGGAGACAACGATGTTCTTTGTTGTAAGATTTGACCATCCAGTTTATATCACGTTTCCATTTACTAGCGTAGAGGCTCCACGGGCACTTCTCTTCATCTTCATTGTTGACTTCTTGTTGACCTTCCCCACTTTTGTCTAAGTTTCCCAGTTTTGGTATTGTCCCCCTACACACAACTCTTACCATATTCTTGTCATTTTTTTCAAAACCAAGTTCCCTTCTTGTCTCAATAGCATGGACTTTAACTCTTTCTTTAAACTCTTGGGCTGTATTAAAGGTTTGAAGGATATAAAATGGTTCAGCAACATTTGCTTTATCATTCTCATAAGCTCGTTGGATAGATTTGATGGTCTTCTTTCGTTGACCAACTGGACCTTCATCCGAAGATGAGCCTGACAAAAGTACATTGTTATGTAGTACTTCATTAAGCTCTCCAACTTCATTCTCTTCTTGTACCACATTGTCATTCATACCTCCAACCCACTCTGCATCCATATCAATGTTATTATTGAAATCATTCATGTCAACTTCTACATCATCTAAGATGTTGTCATTGTCAACATAAAATTCTATATCATCGGAGTCACTGGATTTATAACCACTATCATCGTCAAAGTTGTCCCCACTTCCAAATTCTTCTTCGTTTATGTCCTCAAACATGTCCCCACTTTCAACTTCAACCCATGGATCTTCTCCATCCTTGTTACCATCCCTAAATTCAACTTCATTTGTGTGCTCAAATTTGTCCCCAATTTCAACTTCAACGCATGGATTTCCTTCCTTGTTATTATCCCCATTATCAGTTATGTCCATATTGTCATCTCCAGTGAGGTCCATTACATTAGCCTCTTTAGAAGCATCCCCAACAACATGTGTCTCCCCAGTATCATACCAATCTAAGAAAAGCCTACGAGAACATGATGGAGTTCAATAATTTCCTTTATTTGAAATTTTGCTTGATTTGGGGACATTGTGTACGTATGTAATTGGGTTTTTCCATGTTCAATATAGACTTCAATCAACTTATGCTTGGAAATGAAGGTACCCAGATGTCTCACATCGTGATCACTACCCAAAGCAAATAACTCGAAATCTAAATCTGAAAAAGGTTGTTTAAAGTGATAGTACAAAGGTATACCTTCATCAACATAGCCTAACTGTTCCATCATTTCATCAATGTCATGCACTGAGAAAGTATCCATGTCGAGTAAGTCTATATACGTTTGTTTTCCTTTGATGTACTTTCTTCCAGGAAATTTGGTGAACTCTCCACCATGGTATAACCTAATGGAAAAGATTGTCGGATGCCCCCCTGTGAAATAGCCCACTTCAGATAAGGTTTCAACAAAATCCAAGTTATAGAAGATTGAGAGTGAAAGAATACTTACAGTAACGACGTCCAACATCGATTTCCTCCATATTTGCACGTATACGCCACAACACCATTGCGTTTCAGAGGAGAAGATATCACGATTAGGGTTTTCTTATCGGAATGTTGAAATTTTTTCTGGGTTTTCTGAATGAAAAGATGGAGTACATAGCAAAATGATCGCCTCTTCGTATACAACATGGCTGTAACACTAGAATATTAAAAAGACAAAAATACCCCTGCGTGCCTTGCACGTAGGGTGTTTTAACGGAGCAACTAGACGGAATGTTAAGTGAGGGATCAGGCGGTTATGAATTTTACCATTAGGGATCATCCGAGTTAAAAATCTTACTCAGGGACTAGGCGCGCAGGTTACCCCAAACCACAGGGACCATCCGTGTAGTTTACCCTATTATAATTAATTAATTTTGTCCCGTCTCATAAAGAAGTATTTAAATAAAACAATTCATAATAAATATGCTTAAATAATTCAAAATCAAAGTCTAATATTCAAAACAATTCAAATCAAAATTCTTAAATAATTAAGAACAAAACAACACATATTCCTTGAACATCTTGTCGAAATAACGCATCTTCAATCTCTATACATAAAACAAAAATAAATATATTTAGTATTAAAAAAATTTTAACAGATAAATTAAAAGCACAAAACTTATTACCTAGTTATATTATTCGGATTTTTGGCACACATACAACAATGTCTATTAAGACTACTTGTAGCGTGTCTCGATTGATCGGCTTTAAGTATAGCGAAACAATACTTACACTTTGCTTGCTTTCGTTCAACATCATCATCTTCTACTACCCACAACAATGTAGCCAACATGTGGACATCTCTTGCAAAATCAAATGCTAAACAAATAAGTAAAAAAATCTAGGTAGATTTAAAACATGTAAAAAAATGAAGTATTAAAGAAATAAAACTAATAGATTCAAAACGTAACCTAATTGAAGTATAAAGACGTAAATTAGTTAATTACTTTAAATGCATATTTGCATACAATTAAAAAGAAAGATACTTGAATTAGGCGGTTAGCTTCCATGAATGCTCTTGAAAAGAAAAAAAAACAACTTCAAGTCTTCAACTTAGACACATACAACAATGTCTATTAAGACTACTTGTACCCTGTCTCGATTGATCGGCTTTAAGTGTAGCAAAGTAATACTTACACTTTGCTTGCTTTCGTTCAACATCATCATCTTCTACTACCCACAACAATGTAGCCAACATGTGGACATCTCCTACAAATTCAAATGCTAAACAAATAAGTAAAAAAATCTAGGTAGATTTAAAACATGTAAAAAAAATGAAGTATTAAAGAAATAAAACTAATAGATTCAAAACGTAACCTAATTGAAATATAAAGACGTAAATTAGTTAATTACGTTAAATGCATATTTGCATACAATTAAAAAGAAATATACTTGAATTAGGCTGTTAGCTTCCATGAATACTCTTGAAAAGAAAAAAAAAACAACTTCAAGTCTTCAACTTTGAGAATAATAACTTAAGTGAAAATGTAAAGGTGAGATGCCCTATTTATAATGAAAAGTTGTGATGTGTTGACAAAACATGAAAATTAAAAGATCGTTAATGTAAAAAAAAAAATTATCTTTTTGCTTTTATGTTCATGTTTTCAAAGTTGAAACCTTTAAAGGTCAAAGATACAAAAAGACAAGTTAGCGTGGTTACCCAATAAATAAATAAATAACAATTTAGATATTCTACATATATTAAATAAAAACACACAACCCAAAATAAATTAAATTGGAAAAGGTGTTTAAAATAATTGTCCAATAATCCAATACATTATTTCTTTATTTAAAAAAAAAAAGAATTAATGGTTGATATGAACTATGAACGTACAATACATTACCTCTCAATTCTCATTATGTCTTCCACGATCCACAGTAATATTATACTAGTTACCAACCATTAATGAGTCATTAAATTACTTCTTAAAAAAAAAAAAACAATGTCATGATTTATGTAACCTTAATGTAATTTTTTGTTTATTAATTTTCTTTATAAGGGTTGAAAGATTATGCGATTGAGGTAATTACAAAAAAAAAAAAATCCAGGTTTTCCGGTTCTAAACCCATTTTACCCGGTTCCGCCTTACTCTCTTTGATATCTCCGGGGTTTTCGGTTCTAGACCCACTTTACCTAGTATCATACTCGGAACCGAACTGGAACCAGTTCCTATATACCGGTCCGGTTTCCGGTTCTACAAGATCCCGTTAACCAGTTCCGGGTTTTTCGGGTTCGGGTCCATCCGGTCCAGGTTTGGACCCACTTTCATCCCTAATCGAAGTTTTTGGCGCACCTTTTGACTTGGCTGAAATTAAAAGTGCCATTTGGAATTGCGGAAATGTGAAATCCCCTAGGTTTGACGAATTCTCCTTTAAATTTATCAAATATTTTTGCCCAGTGTGAAAGACGACATTATGAGATATGTGAAGCATTTTGAAGAATCATTTGTCTCTATAAGGGAAGTAACTCTTCTTTCATCACCCTCATGTTTGAGGTTAAGGATGTTGGATTAGGTGTTTAAGCTCATAACTATAATTAATATGTACTTGACCCGAGAGTAGAATGGTCCATTTCGGGTTGCATATCACCAGGACAATTTGATATGATGGATATTTGAGTAAGTGGTTATTTATGATTTACTAATGTATTATAAGTATAATATATTAATGGAGAAATCATATTATTTAATTAGTATATATATATATATATATATATATATATATATATATATATATATATATATATATAGTTTGGGCTATTGATCCATGATGGGCTAAGTTTATGTTAGTATCCATGAAGAGTTAGCCCACATGAGATATGGATCATAACCTAAGTGTAAGAATTAGGATTACATGTGACTCTTGGATTCTACACTACATATGTAACCCCTTTATGCACAAGATTGACACACTAGCTAGTGATCTTGGAGATGCTATAGTCGAATTTTGGTGCCTAGAAACTCTCTCTAAAAGTACTCCTTTTTCATGGTGTGTTGTGAACCGTTTGAGGCATCACACTTGGGGTGCTAAGTTCTTAAAGGCCAAATACATCAAGATACAACTAAGAGGTAATCATCTAATATATTTTTATGATATAATTATCAAATTGTATGCTAGTTGTAGGCTTCATGCTTTGGATATTTTTATTGCATGTATAACTAGAGAAAACTTAGATACAAAGCATTTAGGGTTGTATATGCACCATAGGATGTTGTAGTATACAAAACCCAACAATGGTATCAAAGACATGGGTTGTTTTTTTGTTGTATTTGATGCATGCTTAGTTGTTCAAAGCTGGAAAAGTCGAAAAACTGCACTCTGCAAGGGGGACTCGACGAGTCCACTCATGAACTCGGCGAGTTCATAGTGAACTCGACGAGTCCATTATCGGACTAGACAAGTCGGATAGCCTGATTGCAGTTTTCGGGTTTTTGGCCAGAATTGGATTAGGATCATTACCACAAACTGTTATATATCATAAAATATGTTTTTATGATATCGTAGTGATTATCCTCATCCAATTAAAAGATAATTGTCAAAATTTTAATATTTGTGTTAGTTTATATGATAGGCTAATTTCTTGAAAATTGTTGATTTGAATTATTTTGACTTCTGGGTTTAACTAGATCAAAGATAAATTATATAATAATCTTTATTAGTTAATAAATTGATCTAAATGCTTTTAAAGAATTCCATAACTTGTCCTCAAGTTATGGTAAATGAAAAGTCTCATTTTTTAAAATTGCTTTAAACTCGTAAGTTATGGAAACCCAAATGTTTTAAGAGTTACAAAAACTTGTCCTTAAGTTTTGGTATTTCAAAAGTCTCAAATTAAGAAACTCTTGTAATTGAAAGGTGTAACTCTTGGGTTCATAAATTAAAAAAAATAATTAAATAGTTTTTAATTTTGATTTTTGTTATTTAGAACCTTGATGTTTTTTAATAGTTCAAATTACACCTTATGGACTTTATTAAATTAATTAAAACATTTAAATAAAAGAGAATTGATAATTTCATAATGACATGGTTTAAGTTTAATTAGATAAAGAGTTTAGTTTAATTAATAGATTAAACCATCAAGTATTTTAAAAGTTTAAAGTACACCCTTATACTATATAAAATTAAAAGTTTAATATATTATATATGTATAAGTAAAAGGTCACTCTTACCATTAGTAGGCATCATTCACGAAGCCAATCTATAAGGGGGTCATAAGGTTACTGTCTATAAAATGGTGGTTTAATGGGTGTCCATTCTCATCCACTGCTTCATTGATTGGTGGAGGGCCGTTAGCTGAAAGGATAGGATAGGACACTGAACCCTCATTAAAAGGATAATGAATTATAAAGTAACTAAACCCTTATAAATTCCCAATCTTGATTACTTTAGGAAAAATGTGAATTTGATGCTAACCTATGAAATTGCACTTTGCACATTGTCAAGTCGTTAGTAGAGCATGTGTGGTTAACTGACACACTAACTTGGACTAGTAAGGGTGGCAAAGGGTAGCTCGTAGTTTGTCATAGATCAATGGAGTGTGTGTGGTTAACCGACACATTGATTAGGTGATAAATGACTTTGAGAGTACCAAGCTAATTTGCATGGTTATTCACACCTTGTTTGTGATCCTTGGTATCCCAGTCACAAACTTGAAGGGCATAATCGAGATTAAACATGCCATTGAAAAGTTCAATGAATCTCAAAAGAATCTAGGAATTTCAATTCATTTAAAACCTAATGTTCATTTTTGTTTTTCATGGTGGAAATTGGTAAATCCTCATTTACCTACCCTCAAATATTTTGCAATTGGATTACGGCATCCCTCTTCCAAATTGTAAAATATTGTGTTGGGTCCTAGCCTTAATATTTTATTTGGGAGTTATATTAAGGATTTAAATCAACCAACTTGAATTTATACCTTGTAGATGTCTAGTTCTAACAACTATGGTATTCCCGAATCTTTTGGAAATAGATTTCCTTATAAAGATGATATTCCACAGCACCATTGAGGTGAAAGATTAATACCTTCTTCGTGTTGTAATGGAACTTCTCTTCCTCTACTTCCTCCAATAATTCTCCCTAACCCACAAGTTCAATGATTTGAAAAGTTCAGGGTCACTCAAGCCCTATTAGCTAGCAAACACCAAGATGGAAGGTCTGTGTGTGCACATGCCTTGGAGATGAAGTCACACATTGGCAGGATGGGAATGTTGGGTGTCGTTGTTTCAAGGAAGTAGGCTGTTGACTTGGATCCTAAATCACTTCCTAAGTCATATAGCGGGTTCTTTAAGGACGACTATATGGGAGATCACGACATGATCCTTATTGATCTAACATATTTGCTTGTTGCTGCTGAATCAACAATGATTTGGCGCACTGGTCAAGCAAATTTTAATGGAAGATCTACTTCCCAAATTTCCATGGACGCTGACAATGGAAACATTGGAAGTCCATAAAAGATTTCTATTCCCAATGGAAAGGGATTATCCATGGTCAAGTCATTTGACTAAATGGTAAAGAGAAAGGCTAAGTCTGAGATTGTACCATGTACCATTCCGAAAGAGTATGTTTGCTTCTATTGCCAAGAGAAGGGGCATTGGTTGCAAAGCTGTTGTATCTACCTGAAGGACCACTAAGATGGTAAAGTGAAAGTGTTTGACTCCGCTTCAGGTAAGTCCATTACCTAACTCTATTAAATTCCTATTTGAATATTCTTATTACACGATGTAATGTAATTACGTTTTGATGTTTTGTAGAAGCAAAGGAAGCTTAAAGGAAGAGTGTGCTGAGTCTGATTGCAAAGAAATGGATTTCGATCGCAGGCTCGATGATCAGAATTTTGAGTTGCTGCTTAAGAGTTATGATAGATTGCTTAGAAATATTTTGGAACATACTTTTCATATGTAATTTCATTGTGAGGAAAAGTTTTTTCCGCTTTCTATAAATAAATAAAATTTTGATTTTATCTTGTTTTATATTTATCCTTGCAATGACGTTTGTGAGAATTGATGTTTGTATATATCAATTGTTAGCAATATTGGAAAATGGATTTGATTCTTTCGTTTGTGGTAGTGTCATAATTTACCAAATAAGGAAAGATTCTCATCACCCAAGTTTTAATTGGATAGAACCTTGGAATCATGCGACTTGTATTGTGTGATGAATGAGAATCTTCATCTTTGGGAAATTAGGACTAATTCCTTGTTCACATGTATATGTGAGTCAAGTGAAGGACTAGGGGATCGGGTACACTTGGTTGTGCGTTGGTCAGGCCCTCCACAAAGAATGATAAGACTATTCGTTATGATTTACTAAAGTTTAGTAAACATGGTTATACTTACAAAATTAAGTGTAATTTTGAATCATTGGAAAAGTTTCAATATATAGCAGAACAAATAAGAAGAATCAAATTAGACAGAAAGATAAAAGTTTCTCTAATCTGAAAGGAAAGGAGAGTACTTGAGTGGAAACATATC
Source organism: Lactuca saligna (assembly GCF_052625555.1). Taxonomy (NCBI): domain Eukaryota; kingdom Viridiplantae; phylum Streptophyta; class Magnoliopsida; order Asterales; family Asteraceae; genus Lactuca; species Lactuca saligna. Next base: position 48,174,430 of record NC_136419.1, read on the forward strand.
ACAATTTATCCTCAAAGGACATCTTAGTGTAGTTATATGACTAAAAAGAGGAGTCGTGAGTGCTTAATTATTTGCATAACAACTTGGAAGCAATGGTAGGCCCTTTAGCTGCCAGGTGGCAAGAAATTAAGATTGAACAAGTTTAGTCCATATGAGTTTGGATTTGTCACTAACCTTGTCTTGTGATTATGGTTATGATAAATTCACATGGATAGGAACACATACACCATAAAATCTAAGTTTCGTAAGGTTTCTCTCCAATTCATGAAAATGATTTTGAGGAAACACTTTCACTAAGTAGATTTTAAAGAGATAGCATTTGTGATATTTGCATTCTCAAATTTGATTATGATTATGACATCCCTCTTCATAGTTTGAATTGTAAGAAATGGCAAAAGGTCTAAAACATTCAGAACTTATTGTTGTAAGTTCTAAAATTGTTTAGACACACATGTGAGCTATCTAAGGAAAGGTGTATGAGTTTGAGAAGCCTAGATAAAGTCTTATCGAAGCATCTTGTATCAGAAATCTAAACTTTGGTAAGAAAGTCAGCAAGTATTGATTTCTAGAAGTCTAGCTTATTTCTGGGTACATGTCAAAGCTAGTGGGAGCATATGTGTTATGCTATTAAAGAAATAATTGTTATGCTAGTAGGAGCATAATCATTATGGTAAGTATTGCAAGTTAGCAATGTTAATTATAGAAAACAAAAGTTTCAATTCGCAAAGTTGCAGAGTTTGAAAAGTTGTTTTGCTATAATTAAGGGGGAGGAACTAATACTTCATTTCAAATCTAAAAGCTTAGATTGTGAGATTTTAATCAAATTTAGTCAATGATATATATGAATGTTATGTTGGAGTGGTTCAACATAAGGAAGTTCTATATATGGAAATATTATAGCAAGAGACTGAAAATATCATGTCTTTATTTAAGACATTATGAATCGTATCCCATATGTTTCGAGTATACGATCGATTGCATATGCTATAATATTTATGTGTTCTAAATTTTCCAAATGCCTAGGGCATTAAGAAGGAAAAAGGACCAGAACCGCATATGACTAAAGTTGTTAAACAATTGCTAAGAACAATCTAAGGTTCCCTAAAGATTGGTTGCTTATGGACAGTTGGAAGTATAGTATAATTTTGGAAAGGACCATATTGACAAGTTCTAAGAAGAGGTAACTCTTGTTCAGAAGTGCTAGTCATATGGAAATATGGAAATGTTCCATAAGTGTAATTTATCATAAAATCTGTGTAAGATTAGAAACCTTAATGCAAGAAGGATGTTCAAAGGAATGTACTTTGAATATGAGACTTCGCTTCCATGGAATTGGGTTCTGTAACCAACAACCAAAGGAATACTTTGTAATATCTTTTGCCAAGTCTCTGTGACTTTTGTGCATTGGCATTATGAAAGGATTATTGCATTTAAGTTTAGAATCTATCAGACTACAGTAAATGGCAAGAATTTGGTATTCTTACAATTACCATAAGGATTTGGAATTTTGAAATGACTATCATCTGGAATGGTTACAATTGATCTATTTCACAAATTAAGGACCATAGGTACACATAGTGTGTATGCTTGGAGCATGGTATAAATATTGTTTAATTCAATAATTAAGTTGATGAATCGAAACATTATACAGTGAATGATGTGTAATCAATATAGTGATTAAATAAAATGTGTTTTATTTATATTCATAAGTTTTGAGACCATATTGGATTCGATTATTCTTGTGTTTCACTTTGCATGTTTTGACTTCCAGAATAATAAGATTATTCAAACTATCCATAGTCGATCATACTTTGGAAGTAGGTATTGAGGCAAGACTGTCATGAATCTGACTGTAGATTGTCTAGGTGTTTTAGACATAAAACAAGTTTGTTGCAGTGTTCATGAGTACTCCTGGAATAAGATTCAAATAGTGGATTAAACCCACTCTCATATAATCACTTCATGGATTTTATCACGAGTGATTATGAGACAATAATATCTTATATTCTTGAAATGGAGAGATATGAGTTGCAGTTTACAAGTCGGTTGCACATTGATAATATGTAAATGCACCAGTAACTTGGTGTTATAAAAAATATTGTTGTGTGTGATTGATGATTAGATAGAGTAAGTATATGAGTCAAAATTTATCCATTCCTTTTACCCTTAGAGGGATAAAAGCAGTATTTGTGGGCCCCTCGATGATTTAGTGATGACAATCCTAAGTGCTTGGCCAAGCCTGGAATGATTTGATTTGTTCAATTAGTCGGTCGTCTTAAATCCAAAATTGGGAAACAACAGATGGACAGAGAGAATGATTATAATCCATGTCTCAATCCATATGATATCTATGTTGGATAAGGTGTCTAAGTCCATAACTATTTCTGGTATGTACTTGACCCGACCCGGCATGGTCCATTTGGGTTGCATGGCACCATGCAATTGGATAGACTAAATGAGAGAAATAACGCTTGGAGATTATTAATATATTATAAGTTCTAATATATTAATAATATTATTTGATTAGTTTGATCAAGAATTAATTTAGAATTAATTAAGTGATCAAAAGATAACTAATTAAATATATGGGTTGATTAAGTAAATCATCCATATCTTTTATAGTGGGCTAAAAGGCTCCATGGATCATCAAGTTGGGTTCCACCCATAGGATGCTCCATGGATGCTCCATGGGAGTTACAAACCCATGGGTCATGGAAATGAAGAGTCATGACACATTAGGGTTTAACCCTAGATGTGTCAACACTATATAAGGAATATGATCTCCTCCCAAATCGGTTACACTAAGTAATAAGGGGGCTTGGCCGATTTTGAAGAGTGTGTATTCTCTCATAAGTTCTTCCAAGAGCATTTGGTGTTGTGTGAAGCATTTGAGGCATCACCACTTGAGGTGCTAGGCTCACAAGGTTTCAAGGAACACAAGCAACAACAAGGTAAGTTATTCTATCTATACTTTATGTTAAAATTGTTCCCCATGTATGCTAGATAGGATATAACCTTGAAATTCAACTTTGCATGACAAATTAGACAAACATAGATCCAAGGTTATTAGGGTTGCATGTACACTTAGGAAGTGTTAGAATGCTCAAAACCCATCAGTGGTATCAGAGCCTAGGCTTGTTTGCTCTTATTTGTGCTTAAAAGTTGAAAACAGAATCGAAAATTTGCTGTCTGCGATCGGACTCGTCGAGTCCATAGGGGGGACTCGTCGAGTCCACGTGTATCTTCAACCAACTCGGCGAGTCATGTTCATGCACTCGGCGAGTAGGGTCGAATGAGTGCAAAATTTCGATTCAGTTGCTGGAAAATGAATTAGAAACATTACCCTAAACTGTTTTAGTAAATGTAAACTTGTTTTTGGTGGTGTAATGTCTTGCTAATTCATTTACAACAACTAGTTATCAAAATTACAAAGTTTTATGTAATTTTTGATTGTGTTCATATTCATGTTCTTGTTCTTATGAAGTTTTAGATGATCATAGGAATTATTTGTAACCTATTTGGTAGTTTAATTCTTGATCATAATGTGTTTTAATGGAGTCCATAACTTATCCTTAAGTTATGGAAAACCAAGAGTCACTTGAGTTAAAAACCATTAAGAAAACACAAGAGTTATAAAAATGAAGAGTCTTCATTTTATGACTCTATTAAACTCATAAGTTACAAGAAATGAAAAGTTTTGAAAGTTACAAAACTTGCCCTCAAGTTTTGGAACAAGTAAAGTTAAGTTAAAACTTTAGTTCCAACCCCTAGAATTTTAAAAAGTTAAAATTCAACCCTTATACTTATATTATGAAAATTTAATAATTATATATATATGTATAAGAATAAAGTCGTCTTACCGCTAGTACGCCTCATTCACGAAGCCGGTCTATAAGGTGGGTATAAGGTTGTTGCCTATAAAATGGTGACTTAATGGGTGTATATTCTCACCCACCGCTTGCTTGACTGGTGGAGGGTCGTTAGCCGAACGGGTAAGACAAGGACTTATAAATTCTCATTCAAAGTATGATGAATATATATAAAGTAACTAAATGTTTATTAAATTCCCAATCTTAGTTACTTTAGGAAAAATGTGAATAAGGTGCTAATCCATGAAATTACACTTTACACTTTGTCTAAGTCGTTGGTGGAGCGTGTGTGGTTAACCGGCACACTAACTTGGACTTAACAAGGTAGGTAAAGGGTGACTTAAGGTTTATTATAGTATCGGTGGAGCGTGTGTGGTTTACCGGCACATCGATTGAGTGATAAACTTTAAGGGTACCAAGTGATTTGCATGGTTACTTCACACCTCGTTTTGTGATCCTCGGCATCCCAGTCACAAAACCTGGAGGGCACTCCCGAGATTGAAACATGCCTTTGAAAAGTTCATTGGATCTCAAAGAATCTAGGAATTTCTAAAACCAATAAAAACTAAATATTTAATATTTCGGTTTTCGTGGTGGAAATTGGTGAATCGTCATTCACCTACCTTTCAAATATGGTATAGCTTAGATTACGGCATACCTCTTCTAAGTTATATTATATTGTGATTGGATCCTAGCCTTAATATTACATTTGGGTGTTTTATTAAGGACTCTCTTAAATCTAAACTAAACTTGTTCTTCTTTTCAGATGTCTTCAAACAATGCTTCTGGCTCGAATCCTAATGGCTCCTTTACTCTTATGAGTCTATGTGGGAAAGTCATCTTTGATGGATCCAACTTCAATAAGTGGATCAGAAACATCAGGATGATTACCCGCTACGAGGATAAAGAATATGTCCTTGACAAGGAGCTTAAGGAAATTGACGAGTCCACTGCAACTCCCTAGGAGATCGCTGACTTTCATACTCATGAAAGAGATGCAACCAAGGTGGCTTGCATCATGTTAGCCACCATGACAGCTGAACTCCAAAAGTCGTACGAAGACTTCTACCCTTATGAAATGCACCAAGATTTGATGGAAAGATACCATCAAAGTGCACGACAAGAGAGGTACGAAGTCATCTGCTCCATGATAACAACCATGATGAAGGACGGAGAGTCCGTCACGAGCCACATGCAGAAAATGCAAAGGTATGTGGATCGGTTGCTGAAGCTCAATGTGAACTTCCCTGAGGAGCTTGCAATAGATATCATTTTGCACTCCTTACCATCGTGCTATGATCAATTCCGCATGACATATCACATGAACAAGGAAGAGGTCACCCTCAGCAAACTTCAGGGACTTCTCAAGACCGCAGAAACAGGTCTTAAGGGGAAGTCGGTTGCTATCACTCCTACTCCAGAAACAACTCCGGTCTTGGCAATCGGGCAGAGTCGAGGGAGGAAGAGAAAGAGATCTTCAAAGGGTACCAAGGCTCGGACCCTTGATGGCTCTTCTTCAAGTGGAACCAAGAAAGGTTTCATTACTCCTTCTTCTGACCCAAAAGAGGCTGAATGCTTCTATTGCCATGAAAAAGCTCATTGGAAGCGGAACTGCCAAAAGTACCAGCAAGATGTAAAGGATGGGAAAGTCAAACCCAACCATGCAGGTATTTACACTATCATTTCTAATAACTCACCCCATTCGAAATCTTGGGTCCTTGATACAGGTTGCGGTATTCATATTTGTTGTGACTTGCAGGGACTAGGAAGAAGTGAGAATGTGGAGCAAGGAAGAATAAACTTAATCATGGGGAATAGGAAAGTTACACCTGTCACCAAGATTGGAGTTTATACTTTATCGCTAAGTAGTGGGTTAAATTTAGATTTGAATAAATGTTGTTATTCGCCAGAAATGGCAAGAAATATTATTTCCTTTCATGCATTGTACAAACAAGGTTTCACCTTTTCGTTTGATAATGAAGTTGGTTCGATTAATGCTTTCTTTAATAATGTACTTTATTTTAAAGCATTACCTTGTGATGGTGTGTATGAAGTTGTATCTATTGTAGATAACTTAGGAAATAATGTTTTGTGTATTGATTCTACTAATAATAATAACTTGGATAAAGCATCGTTATGGCATTGTCGTCTTGGACATATAAGCAAGAAACGCATAGGCCAACTCCAAAAGGATGGAGTCTTGGAGTCGTGTGACCTAAAGTCAAATGATAGTTGTGAATCATGCTTACTTGGAAAAATGACAAAGTCACCCTTCACAGGCTCGTGTGAAAGGGGTGAAGGTTTGTTGGACCTTATACACACGGATGTGTGTGGACCATTCAAACATGCCACAAGGGATGCTAATCGTTATTATTTGACTTTTACCGATGATTACAGTAGATATGGATATGTCTACTTAATCAAGCATAAGTCAGAGACTTTCGAGAAGTTTAAGGAATTTAAACAGGAAGTCGAGAATCAATTGGGCAGGAACATTAAGATGCTTCGATCCGATCGGGGTGGTGAGTATCTTAGTTCAGAGTTCCTCGACTATCTAAAGGAATGTGGGATTGTCTCACAATTGACACCTCCCAGGACACCGCAGTTGAATGGTGTGGCTGAGAGGCGTAATCGAACCTTGTTGGACATGGTTCGTTCCATGATGAGTCGAGCTTCGCTACCAATCTCATTCTGGGGGTATGCCTTAGAGACTGCCGCCCATATCCTTAATCTAGTCCCTACAAAGAAAGTTTCCAAAACTCCTCACGAGATGTGGACTGGTAAAGTACCTAAACTAGACCACATCAAGATTTGGGGCTGCGAGGCTTTCGTGAGACGCGAGACTCATGATAAGCTCGAACCCCAAAGCGAGAGGTGTATTTTCATCGGCTACCCACAGCAATCCTTTGGTTACCTCTTCTACAGACCTAGTGACAATGTTGTCTTTGTAGCAAGAAGAGGAGTCTTTCGAGAGAGAGAGTTTATAAGCCAAGGAGACAGTGGGAGGCAAGTTGATCTTGAAGAAATTCAAGAGTCAAGTGGTGAAGGAACTTCAAACTCTAGCCCTCAACTTGAGGAGGAAACTCCTGTTGAGCCAATTGACGAATCTGTACCTCTGAGGCGTTCCACGAGAGTTAGGAGTGCACCTGAGCATTACTATGGATTCCATATTACTGCAGAAGGTGAGACACTTATTAGTGATGAGACACTAGTAAGTCAAGATGACCCTAACAGCTACGAGGAAGCCATGGCGGGCCCCGAGTCTGCTAAATGGAAAGAGGCTATGGATAGCGAGATACAATCCATGTATGACAATCAAGTTTGGAACTTGGTTGAGAATGTACCAGGTCGAAAGACTGTAGGGTGCAAATGGGTCTTCAAAAAGAAGACCGACATGGATGGTAAAGTACACACTTATAAGGCTAGACTGGTTGCAAAGGGCTTCTCTCAAATTCCTGGAGTGGACTATGATGAGACCTTTTCTCCGGTAGCCAAGATTAAGTCTATTCGGGTTCTGTTAGCCATAGCCGCATTTCATGACTATGAAATTTGGCAAATGGATGTCAAAACCGCTTTCCTTAATGGGAAGTTGGCTGAAGATGTTTACATGAGTCAGCCAGAGGGTTTTGTCAGTAACGAGTACCCTAATAGAGTGTGTAAGCTTGAGAAATCCATTTATGGATTAAAGCAAGCACCTCGCAGATGGAATCTTTGCTTTGATGAAAAGGTCAAGGAATTTGGCTTTTCTAGGAGTGAAGATGAATCTTGTGTATATGTCAAGGCTAGTGGGAGTATAGTTAGCTTTTTGGTATTGTATGTGGATGACATACTACTCATAGGAAACGACATTCCAACCCTGTAGGAAGTAAAGTCCTGGCTTGGAAAGTGTTTCGCTATGAAGGACCTTGGTGAAGCTACCTATATTTTGGGGATAAGAATCTTGAGAGATCGGAGTAAAAGACTAATTGGACTTAGTCAAAGTACCTACTTGGAGAAGATTCTGAAGAGATTCAGAATGCAAAACTCCAAGAAAGGAGAGGTGCCCATCCAGAGTAGCGCCAAGCTGAGTAAGACACAAAGCCCTAGCACTGAGGCTGAGATAACAGAAATGAGTCGATTACCTTATGCTTCGGCTGTAGGTTCGATCATGTATGCTATGACGTGTACTCGACCTGATGTAGCCTTTGCCTTGAGCATGGTTAGCAGGTTTCAGGGGAATCCTGGCAAGGCACACTGGACTGCGGTAAAGAATATTCTCAAGTACCTGCGAAGGACTAAGGACTGGGTCCTTACCCTCGGTGGGAGTGATGACTTGAGAGTTGTAGGGTATAGTGATGCTAGCTTCCAAACTGATAGGGATAACTTCCGCTCTCAGTCGGGCTGGGTCTTTACCCTAAATGGAGGAGCAATTTCTTGGAAGAGTTCCAAGCAAGAGACAGTGGCTGATTCTACTTGTGAATCAGAGTATATTGCAGCTAGCGAAGCAGCAAAGGAGGCGTTATGGCTGAGGAACTTCATTGGAGACCTTGGAGTTGTACCAGCTATTAAAGAGCCGATGGAAATTTTCTGTGATAGTGAAAGTGCTGTTGCCTTAGCCAAGGAACCAAGGGATCACGGGAGATCCAGACACATCGACAGAAAATACCATTTCATCAGACATCGGATCGAAGAAGGACTCCTCGTGGCAAATAGGGTATCATCAGATGAGAATCCAGCAGATCCCCTCACGAAGGGACTGACTCGGGTTAAGCATCTCCAGCATGCTCGGAGCATAGGGCTGAAGGATGATATTAGATTTAGTAGTTAGATAATCTCGAAATTTGTAAAGTGTAATTGACATTTGATGATGAATAAAAGTGTTTTATTTATGAGTAAAGTGTTGCTATCTCTTGTCGATCGTTTACTATATTTCTTTTGCATGTTTTGACTTCCAGAATAATTTTGTTTGGTATAACATATTATTCAAACCTCCACAGTCGGTCATATGTCGGAAGTAGGTATGAATCAAGACTGTCATGTTTGATTGTAGAGGTCTGGGACAAGGCTACAACAATCATGAGTGCTCATAAGTTCTGAGCATTGGACTCAACCCACGCTCACTGGAATCACTTCATGGAATTCTATCTCGAGTGATCGTGAGACGGTAATATCATATAAGTCTTTAAACCTAGAGATATGATTTGTTACTTACGAGTTGGTTATGCATTGATTGTACGAAAAACGCATTGGTAACTCGATGTTATAAAATCGTGCTCTTATGTGTAATTCAATGAGTAGTAGAACAAACATATGAGTTGAAGTTTATCTGTTCCTTCTTGGATTAGAAGCTGATATCTGGGCCCCTCGATGATTTTGTTTTGACCTATGTACCGGGCCCGGTCAGAACTAGATTGATGTGTTCAATAAAGTTCTTTGTCAAACAAATCGGAAATCGGGAAACAAATGTTGGACAATAAGTAAGACATTGTTCCATGTATTTGTCCGACTGATATCTAGAACAGAGGATTATATGATCACTTATCTTAAATGGCGTACCATCATCTTCTCAAGTTTCGAGAAACCTTGTAAAGAGCTACGATTGCCGATCGGTTCCTGAAGTCATACTTGCAGTAATAGTTACTAGACTTATCCAAGTGGGAGACTGTTGGATAAGGTGTCTAAGTCCATAACTATTTCTGGTATGTACTTGACCCGACCCGGCATGGTCCATTTGGGTTGCATGGCACCATGCAATTGGATAGACTAAATGAGAGAAATAACGCTTGGAGATTATTAATATATTATAAGTTCTAATATATTAATAATATTATTTGATTAGTTTGATCAAGAATTAATTTAGAATTAATTAAGTGATCAAAAGATAACTAATTAAATATATGGGTTGATTAAGTAAATCATCCATATCTTTTATAGTGGGCTAAAAGGCTCCATGGATCATCAAGTTGGGTTCCACCCATAGGATGCTCCATGGATGCTCCATGGGAGTTACAAACCCATGGGTCATGGAAATGAAGAGTCATGACACATTAGGGTTTAACCCTAGATGTGTCAACACTATATAAGGAATATGATCTCCTCCCAAATCGGTTACACTAAGTAATAAGGGGGCTTGGCCGATTTTGAAGAGTGTGTATTCTCTCATAAGTTCTTCCAAGAGCATTTGGTGTTGTGTGAAGCATTTGAGGCATCACCACTTGAGGTGCTAGGCTCACAAGGTTTCAAGGAACACAAGCAACAACAAGGTAAGTTATTCTATCTATACTTTATGTTAAAATTGTTCCCCATGTATGCTAGATAGGATATAACCTTGAAATTCAACTTTGCATGACAAATTAGACAAACATAGATCCAAGGTTATTAGGGTTGCATGTACACTTAGGAAGTGTTAGAATGCTCAAAACCCATCAATCTAGAATGGAGAAATATATAATCCCTTATCTAATGGATGCGTCATCGACTAGGTTAGAGTTCGACAACAACTTTAAAGAGCTACGATTGCTAGTCGGGATTTTGGAGTCGTACTTGCAATAATAGTTATTAGACTTATCCAAGTGGGAGAGTGTTAGATTAGGTGTCTAAGCCTATAACTATAATTGGTATGTCCTTGACTCGAGAGTCGCATGGTCCATTTCGGATTGCATATCACAGGACAATTTGATAGGATGGATATTTGAGTAAGAGGTTATTTATGATTTACTAATGTATTATAAGTAATATATATATATATATATATATATATATATATATATATATATATATATATATATGGAGAAAACATATTATTTAATTATTATTGATCAAGAATTAATTTGGAATTAATTTAGTGATCCAAAGAGACTAATTAAATTAACGGGGACTGATCATGTAAACCAGTGATTGATATATATATATATATATATATATATATATATATATATATATATATATATATATATATATATTGTTTGGGTTATTGATCCATGATGGGCTAAGTTTATGTAACTATCCATGAAGAGTTAGCCCACATGAGATATGGATCATAACCTAAGTGTAAGAATTAGGGTTACATGTGACTCTTGGATTCTACACTATATATGTAACCCCTTTATGCACAAAATTGACACACTAGTGATCTTGGAGATGCTATAGTTGAATTTTGGTGCGTAGAAACTCTCTCTAAAAGTCCTCATTTGTTCATGGTGTGTTGTGAACCGTTTGAGGCATCACACTTGGGGTGCTAAGTTCTTAAAGGCCAAATACATCAAGCTACAACCAAGAGGTAATCATCTAATCTATTTTTGTGATTCAAGTATCAAATTGTATGTTAGTTGTAGGATTCATGCTTTGGGCATTTTATTACATGTATAACTAGAGAAAGCTTAGATCCAAATCATTTAAAGCTGTATGTGCACCATAGGATGTTGCAGTATACAAAACCCAACAAAGGATCCACTTTCTCTCAATGAGTTCCTTCCAATTAGCCTCATTGGATGCATGTATAAAATCATTGTCAAATCCCTTGCTTCTAGTATAAAAAGGGTCATTGTCTCGGTGGCTGATGAAGTTCAGAGTACCTTTATCGAAGGCCGAAATATCATTGACGGTCCCATGATCTTAAATGACGTGTGCATGTGGGCTAAGAAGTGTAAGAATAAGACATTTTTATTCAAGGACGACTTCGAAAATGCTTTCGATTCACTTAATTGGAATTATTTGGTTTCATTCATATCTTAAATGGGATTTAGTGAGAAATGGATTTTCTAGATAAAAAGGTTGTTTATCCTCTTCTACAGCCTCGGTATTGATAAATGGATCCGCAACTAAAGAATTACCCATTACCAAAGGTGTATGACAAGGAGACCCTCTGTCCCCATTCTTGTTTATTATTATAATGGAGGGTCTCAATGTTGCCATGAAATCCGCTTGTCAATTGTCGCTTTTCTAATGTGTCAAGATTCCAAAGGAGGGCACTATGGTTTCTCATTTATTTTATGCTGATGATGCTCTATTTGTGGGAGAATGGACTTGTTCCAACATTGAAACCTAACATGGGTTCTTAGATGTTTCCATGTTACGTTTGGTTTAAAAGTCAACTTTCACAAGTCTTAAGTTTATGGGATTGGTGTCTCTGATAATGAAATCGCTAGTTATGCATGTATTCTTGGATTTGATGCTACTTCCTTTCCTTTTAAGTCCCTATGAGTTCCAGTTCGTGTCAATATATTGCTGATAACGGAATTGGCAATCGATTATTGAGCGAGTTCATAAGAGACTATCAATATGGAAGGCTAACATACGTTCATTTGGAGGTCAGTTAATATTAACAAAAGTTGTTCTCGGTAGTCTTCCAACTTACTATCTCTCTTTATTCAAGGTTCTTAAATCTAGATTACCTTGAAAAACTTAGAAGAAGATTTCTCTAGGGTGGCAGTGAAGAAAAAGGCAAAATATGTTGGGTTGCTTGGGAAATCGTCCTTGGTGTTAAATAATCGTGAGGCCTCAGTGTTGGCTCTTTGTTTTCTTTGAATCGGGCCCTTCTCTTTAAGTGGTTGTGGAGATACAAGACACAACCTACTGCCATTTGGAATCGTGTGGGTTGTGGTGTTTATAACCTGACCAGGAAGTCGTTCGAGTCGTTGGGCATGAAGACCCTTTCTGAAATTCGGTTTTTGTATTGGGTCTGGTTCCAATACTCCGTTCTAGTATGACAACTGGTATGACAATGGGTATATGGCTTGGAAATTCCCTCTCCTTTTTGAGCTGGACAAAAGGAAAAAATGTTTCATCTTTGAGAGGCTTTCGCAAAGCAACCCTACTTAGTACTTGGACTTGGAAAAAGTTTAACATGGACCCTTTGGAAACTATGGAGCTATATAATCTTAACGATATTGTCTCTTCGGTCTATCTTTCAAGTGAAACATACTCTTTGTTCTCAAAGCTGTTTGCCAATGGGCTCTTTTACGTGAATGACCTTAGAGCCTTGATTCGTTCAAGGTGACTCATCTAATGAGCAACCTTACCATATGGACTCATGTGGTGCTCTTGAAAGTTATTTGTGTTGTTTGGCGAGCTTGTTTTCGACTGAATTCCCTCGTCAACATCCCTTGCAAGAAGAAGAATTCATGTTTCGAACACTTCCTGGCATACATGCGACATGGAGACGGACGAGACAAACCATATTTTGGTGGGTTGCACTTTATGATGGATACTCTGTGATGAATTTTAAATTGATGCAATATCCTTTTACAACTTTTCAATAAAGACGTGAATATCTTCGATGAACTTGGCGGATAACATTCTCACTACCATGTTTAGTTGGATTAAATATATGGGTAATTATGATGATTATAAGTGGGTTGATTGGTGTTGTAATCCCTTTAACATCTTGTAATCTTTTTGTTTTTCTTGTCCTCCTTTGCTTCTTTTAAAGTTGTGGCTAATAATATTTCGACCGGATAAAAAAAAGTTTGGAGATCCAAACAAGCAAAACTATAGTCTAATTTATATCTTTTGGCTAATTTCAACTTCTTGAAAACCTATAATCGCAATTATATATATATATATATATATATATATATATATATATATATATATATATATATATATATATATATATATATATATATATATATATAGGGTTAGGTTCATTTGAGACCACCTATATTTTGTGAGACCGTGATACGCATTTTTGTTTTTTTTTTTTAGTTAATTCATGTTCCGAAAATAATATTTAATTTTTTTTTTTTGATTTTTCCATTTATTTTGCATTTTAAAATTATTTTTAGAATATGTACAGTGTAATATTTTATTTAGAATATTTCACGTATTTAAAAAAAAATAGATTTTTTTTTAATTTTTTTTTTTGGTTAATTCAAGTTCCGAAAATAATATTTAAAAAAAGAATTTTTAGATTTTTCCATTTATTTTGCATTTTAAAATTATTTTTTAGAATATGTCAGTGTAATATTCTATTTAGAATATTTCACGTATTTTTCAAAAAAAAAAAACGGATTTTTTTTATTTATTTTTATATTTTTTTTAGTTAATTCAAGTTCCGAAAATAATATTTAAAAAAAGAATTTTTGGATTTTTCCATTTATTTTGCATTTTAAAATTATTTTTAGATTTGATCTCACGGTCTTACAAAATTAGAATGGTCTCAAATGAACTTGAACCTATATATATATATATATATATATATATATATATATATATATATATATATATATATATATATATATATATATATATATATATATATATATATATATATATATATATTAAGATCGTGTGATCGTCTATATGTTTAACTTATTTGATGGATCCACGATGAAGCGGGCCATTGGTGGGATTAGTGGCCGGACCCGGAAGGTATGGTTGTATCTAAGTTTGGGCCATCACTATTAACCTACGGAGTTGCATTTAGAGCAATCAGAGCTAGCTAAGGTTACACATAAAAGTTGGATCTATCCAAAAACCATTTTTTTTCATATATTTTTTTTTTTTTTAAAATCCGGATCATATTTTTAATATTGGATTTCGGATATATCTACCCATGAGACATTACCGCCATGTTGACTGTAAACCGAATGTTAACCTTGACACCGATTTAAACTCTAATCCAATTCAAAACTTCAAACTTTATTAAAATGTAAAAATGTAAATGTGTTGTAAAAATGTAATAAGTGTTATTTTTTTTTTATAAAATAATAAGAATTTCACAAAATAATTTGTTTTTTTAATGAAAAGGATTAAAAACTACATTTTTAAAATGCAAAAAAAAGTAACAGCTGTGCGCAACTGCACAATATACTCGTTCATTTTTATTGATAGCGACATTTTTTTATAATTTCACCGACAAGAGTAAATCGCAGGCAACCATCGGAACGATACTACAGATTTTCCTTGCTACGGGGTTTTGTGTTTGCCCTCCAATGGCTGTTTCCCAATTTTGAGTCTCACGTACTTGTCAATCTTACCTTTCACTCGCTTTATTCTTCCCTTCATAAACCCTAGAAACACAACGAATCATCTTCTCATCGCCTTTCCTATCTAAAACACCTTAATTTAGATTCAACCCCCTCACAAAATCTCTATTTTTAGCTCCAGATTCTCTCCCAAACACCTGTAGATTGATGCGCTACGTCTAATTTTTCTAATCGATTGAACAACTGTTTATACAGAAAGGGCTTGTCGATTTTGAGGTTTAAGTTTGGAGGTTACGAACGCGTTAACATGAATAGTAATCACAAGAAGAGGAATTTTCAGATAGAGGCGTTTAAGCACAAAGTTGTTGTTGATCCAAAGTATGCTGATAAAACATGGAGGTTACTCGAGCATGCCATCAATGAGATTTATAATCATAATGCCAGTGGACTTAGCTTCGAAGAGCTTTACAGGTTTGTTTCCTTTGTTAATTTCCGAATCATTCCATGCTAATCAGACATTTAATTTCTCATTCCATTTTGTTCAATCCATGAGAAGAATCATCTCTATAAATCTTCCTAGGTAAGTAGGTATTATAAATGCTTTAATGGTGTTAGAATAATGATCTACAAGAAACCGAATACATTAACAGAAACAATAGTCATCTTGCTAGGGTTCAACTGTTTTGATTGTCCTCCATTTTTTAAGAATATCAAATCTATACATCAATTGAATTCTCTATCCATTGTTTATAAGCTGTTACCTTTTTCACAACTTTTCATTACTGATTCTCACACTGTAGATCATATACTTCAATAAGGTTTCTGATATCAAATCTTGATGCCAATTCAGAAACGCATACAACATGGTATTACACAAATTTGGGGAAAAACTCTACACAGGACTAGTATCCACCATGACTCACCACCTAACCTCCATGTCAAAATCCATCCAAGACACCCATGGTGAAATGTTCTTGGAAGAACTTAACAACAAATGGACTGATCACAACAAAGCCCTCCAAATGATTCGTGACATATTAATGTACATGGATAGAACGTATGTCCCCAGTAGCCATAAAACCCCTGTTCATGAACTTGGTCTGAATCTATGGCGGGATAATGTGATCCACCTCACCGGGATCCAAACCCGCCTTCAAACCACTCTTCTTCAACTCATACACACAGAAAGAACGGGTCAAATTATAAACCGTGGGCTCATGAGAAACATAGTCAAAATGTTAACAGATTTAGGACCTTCTGTTTACAAATTGGATCTAGAAACCCCGTTTCTTGAAGTATCCGCGGGTTTTTACCGGGTCGAGAGTCAGGAGTTTATCGAGTGTTGTGAATGTGGGGATTATTTACAGAAAGCAGAAAGACGTTTGAATGAAGAAATCGATCGGGTGTCGCATTATTTGGATTCAAAAACCGAAATCAAGATAACGAATGTAGTCGAAAAGGAAATGATCGCGAATCACATGACAAGATTAGTGCACATGGAGAATTCGGGTTTGGTCAACATGTTGGTCAACGACAAATACGACGACTTAAAAAGAATTTACACTTTGTTTCATCGGGTCCCACATGGTCTCGATACAATACGCGAAGTGATGACATCGTATCTTCGTGACACCGGGAAAAACCTCGTGACTGATCCCGAAAAGTTAAAAGATCCGGTTGAATTCGTGCAATGTTTATTAAATGAAAAGGATAAATTCGATAAAATCATCGGGTTTTCATTCAACAATGATAAAACGTTCCAAAATTCGTTGAATTCTTCGTTTGAATTTTTTATAAATTTGAACCCGAGATCACCCGAATTTATTTCGTTGTTTGTGGATGATAAGTTGAGAAAAGGGTTGAAGGGAGTTAGTGAAGAAGATGTAGAGATTCTTCTTGATAAAGTAATGATGTTATTTCGTTATTTACATGAAAAAGATTTATTCGAAAAATATTACAAACAACATTTAGCAAAAAGACTTTTATCAGGAAAAGATTCATCCGATGATGCTGAAAAAAGTTTAGTTTTAAAGCTTAAAACCGAATGCGGATACCAATTCACTTCAAAACTAGAAGGAATGTTCACCGACATGAAAACCTCACAAGACACAGTTCAAGGTTTCTACGCGACCCACGGGTCGGACTTACCCACGGGTCCGATCCTAACGGTTCAAGTCTTGACCACGGGTTCATGGCCGAGTCAACCGGGTGCGAGTTGCAACCTCCCGAGTGAACTCACGTCCATTTGCGAGAAATTCAAGTCGTACTACCTCGGGACCCACACAGGCCGCCGTCTGACGTGGCAAACAAACATGGGGACCGCGGATCTCAAAGCGAACTTCGGTAAAAGTCAAAAACACGAGTTGACCGTATCGACATACCAAATGTGTGTGTTGATGTTGTTCAATAAGTCGGAGCGGTTGAGTTACAAGGAGGTGGAGCAAATGACGGAAATACCCTCGGTGGATTTGAAGCGGTGTTTGCAGTCGATGGCGTGTGTGAAGGGTAAAAACGTAATTCGGAAGGAGCCGATGAGTAAGGAGATTTTGGAAGATGATGTGTTTTTTGTGAACGAGAAGTTTGCGAGTAAGTTTTATAAGGTGAAGATTGGGACGGTGGTGGCGGTGAAGGAGGAGCCGGAGAAAATGGAGACGCGGCAGAGGGTGGAGGAGGACCGGAAACCGCAAATAGAGGCGGCGATTGTGAGGATAATGAAAGCGAGAAGGGTGTTGGATCATAATAATGTAATTGCTGAAGTGATTCAGCAGTTGCAATCGAGGTTTTTGGCGAATCCTGGAGAGATTAAGAAGCGGATTGAGTCGCTTATTGAAAGGGATTTTTTGGAGAGAGATGCTTCGGATAGGAAGTTATATCAGTATCTTGCTTGATGATTTTTTTTTTTTTAAAAAAAAAAGTTGGAATTGTGTACCTTGTGTTTGGTAATGAAAATATTACGCTTGTTAGCTTGTTAGTTTTAATGGGTATTTTTTATGATTTATATTTAGTGCTTATAATTTAAATACATTGTCGATTGACAATTTCGTTAACATATATTTCAACTAATTTGTCTAATGATAAGAACTCATGAGTATGAAGAAAACGAGCAATATTGGTTAAGAGGTGGATTATAACTCAAAACTTGGATGGAGTAAAGAGACGACACTTGCAATGCACAAATATATAATGATAATATACGAGCGAAAAATGAAGGGATGTTTTGAACACAAGAAAGCGAGATTAAAAACCATAAATTTCTAGAGGATTTTTCGAAGACAATATATTCAAAATGGCATATAATTTATTAGTCTCTTTATACTTGAAGTTAAATAAAAGCAATACAAAAAATTCCCCCGAAAAAATAATTGTTGTATTGTTAATACTGGGGCAACATCTCAATTCGCGGGTAAAATGAGTAAAAACATATTTGATATTACAAAAGAACAAAAAACTCCTTATAAACTTATAAAAATAGCTCTAAAAAAAACCCAACAAAACCATAGATTGTTAGACATAGTAATTCGCATGTGGCTTCGTCAAGTGGGAGGTAGTTTTGAGTTTGTCGTTAGACATAGTAATTCGCATGTGGCTTCGTGAAGTGGGAAGTAGTTTTGTGGCCCATTAGCATAATATATTTAAACCCTAAAAAAGATTTTAGTTTATTTTTCACACTCAAAGATAAGAGATTTCTCTCTTTCATAGCTAAATAATAGGTTTCTCAAAACAATGTTTTTGGTAATTTTATATATAATTGTTTTATCTTTTGTAATAATACAAGTATTTAATGCACAAAATGTTCATTAATAACTTGTACATTCTCAGATGCTTGAGAGGAAACCACGGACGAGTTGAGAACTCTCAATGGCAATATACCATTGCAATTTCATGTCTTCAAAAATGACAAAGTAATTTTTTTTTTTTTTTTTATAGATAACACAAAATCATATACAAAATCACATATATAAAAGGTGATTCTACATACGTGTAGACAAAACCTCATACATTCTTTTTAGTTGAGTTAATAAAAAAAAATTATTTTTCTAAAATTTCTCCTTTTAAATACGAAGTTGAAGGCAGCATTAACTCGTTTAAAAAGGTGTGCAGGATCAGTCTTTTAACTGGGTTGAGCCATAAGCAGTAAAGTGATCTCTTTTCTAATTTGGACCTTGAGCTGTTCCTAATGAAAAATGGCCCTAAACAAATGGGTGCAACAATTTGTAATTGTATAATGTATTTTCATGTTTCTCTATAAGATATTAAAATTTTATATTATTATAAATATGCTTATATCTTTATAATTTTGATATGTAATAGTTCTTATAGAACTGTTCAGAGGTGGCAATATGAACGAGTTAGACAATTTATCAAAATAGATACAAATAAAAAGATTTAGTAAATTTTTCCAGATGCGATGAAAAAATCCGATAAGCCCTAAATACTTTCCTTGTTCACAATGCATGTCATGTCAACACGATATAAACATAACTTGACAAATACTATCATACTGAATGCCACAATGGACGTCGGGTGAAATTCGATGAGTTTATCCATTTGAAATTCATTCTAATTGTGTAATAAGAAATGGAAAACTTGTCTATTGATTTATCGACTACATATAAAATATTAGTAGCTCAAAAATCAAATTAATTGTGATTGATTATGATTTTGTGAAATTAACCTATAACAGGTTGAATAAGAACACAAAACAATATCATTGTCAATAAAAATCATTTTTAACAATATTTATATTAAGAAGCTAGCAAGAGACTAAAGAAAATGAACAATTACATGAGGATGACACACATTGAATTTTGCATCAAATCAATCTATTTGATAGCAAACTATTGTTTCTATACACCAGGGGCAGTTCAACAAGTTTGGGGCTTTAAGCGAATCAAAAAATTAGGACCCTTTCTGTTACAATTCACAATTCACAAAGTAATAAAGTATAACTAAAATTATAAAATACCATTGAAGTGTAACAGTGAACTTTAGTTTGAGAAATATCATAAATTTTTGAACAATGGGTTGATGCGGTTTACCTTCAGTGATAGATAATCAGATATGTAGATAACAGATAATCGATCTTTGAATATTTCCTCAGATTCCAGATGATTAGGTTGTGATTATTTTGATTTTTGAACAATGGAGTTTACCTAGTAAAGTACAAATCGTGAGAATGAGTTATTAGAATATCAGTTATGTTTTTATGGAGAAGCCGACTAGTCGAGAATGGAGAAGGAGCCTAGAATCCTAATCACTAATCAGAGATTCAAAGTCTCAGAATGGAGAAGAAGAAGAATGGTCGTTTGTAGAAGAAAATGAATAGAATTTTTGAGGCGTGAAGGCTAGCAATCCACATTCACTAATTTAATATGGACATTAGAGGTCAGGTAATAGAGTTGGGTATTTGATTAAGTGAAGCTCCATTGAAGTGGGGCCCTAAACCCTATCTTTGTTGAGATACAAATAGAGCCGACCTCCTATCTACAACCAACTCAAAAATCAACAATACTTTTTAACTATCATATTTTTCTTAATCTTTTTGTTCCCAAAAACGATATTATTGTCAAGATATCCACCAAACACGAAAAAAAAAAAATGATAGCTTCCATTCTCATCTTTTTGTACTTTGAAATACTTAGAGCCTTCATCCAAGCGAAAACATCCACCAAACGTGAAAAAAAAGAAAGATATGTTCACTTATCTACCAAGTGCCCTCAAACTTTATTAGCCAATTCACATTTGATATTCAAGCTCTTCATTTTCCATCCCACAAATCGGACAAAAAAAAAAAGGAACAACCATTCCTTTCCATCAAGATTATCTTTAAGCGATAACCGATTCAAAAGTAAGCACTATACAAAAATGTTTAACTTTTCAGAAGGACAAAGTTATTCCATATAACCAATTACCATTAGCAACTCAAATCATCTAGTCTATAACAGTCAATAGAGATCTTATTATAGTTGTTTAGTAACATGATTTAGAAGGTTATATGCATTTAGATACATATTTAAATAACTTTCGATCTAATTATGTGTCTCATTATATATATATATATATATATATATATATATATATATATATATATATATATATATATATATATATATATATATATTAAAGTTACCAAAAATTGTAACAGTACTTTTTATTTTGTTTTGATTGGTTGGAATTTCTTTTGTTCACAAACAACTCTTTCACTTTGATTTCAATTTTTCATAACTCATGCCTTTTATTACATAATATTAGTTCCTCAACTATATTTGGGTCATTTAAAATTGCTTTTATTTTATCTTTTTTTGTCCTTCTACTTCCGTTGATTATTTGTGGTATTATAGGTTCCTATGTATTCGTTTAATTATCATTTTATTAGTTTTGCTTACAGATTCATTGATGTTTTTTATTTCTTATTTATTTATTTATAGATCAGTTAAAGTGGTAATGAATTAGCAACTCAAACTATAAACATTTTCAAAGAACAAACAACGGAAAAAATTGTCGCATTTGATCCCGCAACGCGAGGGGTTCCCCATCTAGTTTTATTTAAATATATATATTTTTTATTTTTGCAACTTGATTTAATTTTTTTTTTTTTACTTTATCGTGTCATATAAAAAATTAGATATACTTCTGTAGCAGTTATAATAAGTTAATGACTCACGATTAAATTTGAGAAACTAATTTCCCAAAAAGAATAATATATTATGGGCGTTTTGTATGATTAGATCTAATCTTATCTTGTTAATCATTCCAAATCCATGTCATAAAAATTATATTTAAATATCATAGAATAATAATGAAATCTTGTTGCCACCCACATCATCCAACCAAAAATGGAAATGTGGCAAGGTTCAAATATCCATGCTAATATTAAATTTACGCCTAAATAATAAGACCACAAGTCCTATACTACTTGCCTTTAAAGTTCAGATTAGCAGATAATATAAGTATATATTATAGATATTATTCACTCATGTCACATCATTATTCAATTCCCAAATTACCCCCATACCTTTGACCAATAAATATATACCGACATTAAAGTTCTAAGAAATAAATATATAGATTTATAAATAGAAATAGAGGACAAATCTGTCGATCATTAAAAGAAAAAAAACTTTTTCTTTAATTCTGATAAATTAAAGGTACGACCGTACGAGTTGTTTTTAATAATTTGTAATAATTAACAAGTAATGTACAAATTAATATAAATCAAAATATTATATTTTTTAGTTGAAATATTATTTCAATATATATATATATATATATATATATATATATATATATATATATATATATATATATATATATATTAAAAAAAGACATTTACATATTTTCCACTGAGTTTTATTTTATTTTATTTATTTATTTTTAATTCATTGTTTTTGGTTCATATTTAGTTTTTATAATCAGTTACTCCAAGTTAAACTGAAAAAATAATTTAATATGATAATATATTTTTTTAATTTGTACACATTTTATATTTAGGACCGGTTTCTTCACATTTCGTTCACAACATCCTACATGGAACAATTATTAATGATTTCAGCTCGTCATTTACTTATCAATAACATAATTCACAAATCGGTCAAATAATATAGATGCCTTAGTTTACTCCAAACAGAAGATGTTTTCGTCTTTGGTTTCATTTATTCACATAGCAAATAACCAGTATTTTATCTTAGAAGATGTGGCATCCCCAATTTTAAGGTCAGAAAAGGCCTTTTTAGTTATACTTATTTTAAAACGGAGTTTATTTATAAATACGGAATTTGTCACATAAAAAATATTTTTGAAAAAATATTTTTCATTGATTATTAAAAACATAAGATGTCATAACTGATACAAGAAGCATAAGCATAAACACAGTCATTACATGTTTTACAATATCTTATTATACTAATGGCCTATATCTTCTTGAATCTTTCAGCAGATCATTATCCGTGTACCTTCGTATTGCTACCTGTGATATAAAGAAACTGAGTTGGTCAAGCTTGGAAGCCTAGTGAGCACATAGAGTTTCCAACCCATCACATTTTTATTATATTCTTTTAAGTAGATATATCACACCAAATAGATTAATCCCGATTACCCATTCTTGTTATTATTACTCTTCGATCCTAAAATGATAATCTTAAGGGACCTATTCTAAAGGATCTTTGTAGAAACGAGTAGACAACACCTCCTCGTGTATTCTTTAGCAATACATGTCAGTAAGGCTACCATGAGGGGGATAGAGTACTCGAATGAACACATGATCCATACTCCCATATAGTATGATTCATTAACACCTACAGATTGGGAGTCTACTAGTGTTCCACTAGACTGCCTAGAAGAGTCTGTGGTTGTCATTAATACTTTACTAGATGACTGCTCTTAGTTGGACATAGTCTCTTACCATTATATTATCTATGGTATGGTCTTTCACCATTATATTATCTATGGTATTGTCTCTCACCACTATTTTATCTCTGGCATAGTCTCTCTATTATATCATATCTTTCTCTCTCTACCCTTTTTACGCAATACAATATAAGTATAATAAAATACATATATAATTTATTACAAGTAAAAATCATTATCTCATTTAGCACAAATATCATGTACATAGATAATAAGCATATATGGCATTTAAGCAAATTGAATACTTAATATCTATGTGTAAGCTGAAAGTAACTATGCACTCACTTGTTAAAAAGTGGATGCCTTAAAATTTGGGCAGCGTATCGCCTTAGCACTTAGGTTTTCCCTTGATATGACATTTGTTTAATTATCACTAGGTCTTAGTCTAATATTCCTCATGACTAATGACAGTCTAGATTCCTCAACGATCCTAATGTCTACTGATCTATAGTTGATAAGGAGTAACCAGTTAAGATCATATCGGAGGTAGGGTCCGTTTGGCATACATAATATACTGTTTGGAAATCATACTTTAAACACCTCACTAAATCTAGCCTATACATCACCCACGTAAGTATATCAAGAAGTAATATAACTTGGATTCAATGACAAAACTTATTTATAAATTCATAACAACTATGAATAAAAATATAAGTTATAGTGAAAGCAATATGAGTGTAGCTTAACTTATAGAGATTTTTTAGCGAAAACCGGGAGATTGCATTGGCAGAACTCCGACTCAAGAGCTTCTACTTCTAAGGATCTTAAATACTTCAGAACCTAGTTGAATACCCTAAATAGTAAGGAAATATTGAGATTTTGGCTCTATAGAGTTCAAAGAGAAAGAGTTGGAGGTGTGATGAATGAATAAGGGTTGCCTGTTATTTATAGGCGGATATTGCATATGCGCGTTGTGCATTTTAAGGTGTGTGTCATGCACTCCAGACAAGTCGTTCCTCTCGCCTTAGGACATGTGGCATGCTCAGTTTGGTTTGACGTGGACCCTTTCTAGAAGTGTGTGTCATGCGTATGCATACGCTGTACAAAACCTAAATTTTCTAAATTTCAAAACTTCTTCATACGAGCTCTATTTTTTACGTTATTTATATCCACACATAGATATTGACGAGATCTACAACTTTCATCTAGACTCCGTCGGCTAATTCTTAATTTATTTTTGAAGTTGTATTTTTATAGGCTTAGATTGTTAAAGTCCGTATAAAAATCAAAACGTTTTCATACAACCTCCGTTCTTGAATGTCTTTTTATCAACAGAAAGGTATTGACGATATCTTCAACTCTCGTTTAGATTATTTTTCCTAACAATCGATTGATCTCAATTTCGGTTTCTGTATCGCACACAGTTGTACAGAAACCTCTAAAAATCATCACTTCCTCATGCAATGTCAGATTTAGGCATTCTTTATATCTACACTCTTGGTTTTACGACTACTACGACTTTCATTTACATTATTTTTCCTAAATAATATTCTGTTGAAAACATCTATTTCTCACTATGATAAACAATTATCTAATTATTCTTTAATCATCTAACCCTATCTTATGGATGTTATAGAAGAGCCATGTATGAGAATACCTCATTAATGATTGTCCTACGTAGGATGAAACGTGTTGGGCATGTCAAACCCAACAAATAAAAGGTACAAATGACTCCTTAAACACTAGTACTATGCACTAATAATGTATTACAAGGTAAGTAGGGTCGATCCACAGAGACACGAGAGAAGTGTTTATACCTTTTTGCGTAAGGTACAAAAAATGGTCACAGAATGGGGGGAATTTATAAGCAATGATTTAAACTATAGAATAAAGCAATAAGTAAATGATTGATTTAATGAAGTAGATTCAAGATTTGTAAGGACTCCAACTCCATGCAAGACAAATTAGTAATGTGATTCCAATGATGAAATGATATTTGTTCAATTCTATCTAAATTGGTACATGTAAATGCTAACAAGATCTAGCACCTCCCATTCACCACATTGATTAACCAAAATAAGCTCTTTGATTAATCCTAACCTTACCAATCTAATATAAACAAGCTCTTAGAATTAGGTTGAAAGATTGCATTAAACCTTATGTGAATGTTCCCAACCACACTCAATACTTCTCATAAGCTCGGGAGCATAAGAATGTGTGAATAAGATTTACACTAAATTCATTCAATAGAAATCAGTTTAATGCTTGTCACCTAGTCTAATTTACAAAAAAAATTACGGATTTTACAATTAGATAACTTGAATGATCTAACACTAATTCAAATGGCCAATAAGAATCACAAGTAGAATCAAACATTCGATTGAAACAAAATCAAATTCACTAGATATAAAAATTGAAAGAAAACATCAAGTCATATGATTGAAATCACAACTAGAAGTCAAGACATAAAGTTGGAGAATATAGGGTTCTAGCCACTCATGACTAGAACAAGATCACAAATCTAGAAAATTAAATTAAAGTTCTTACAAAATGAAATCCAATGTTCCTAAGTGTTAATCAACTTCAAAATCCTCAAGAAAATCGCGTTCTTTACTCCAAAAGTCAATCCTTCTAAGTAAAAAGTCGGTTCCCCCCTTTAAGAATGGTGACAAACTGCTTTAAAACCCACGTTTACGTTTACACAACCCGCGTAAATTAACACTGTCATTTACATGGACCGCGTAAACGCAAAAATATACTGCACATAAATCTACGTTTACACGGCCTGCGTAAACGCAAGGCTTGCATTTACACGGCTGTGTAAATCTCTATAAAGCCAAAATATTCATTTCTTTGATATCTTGCTCCTCGGTGCTCCGCAAGTCCTGAAATTTTGTCCGCAACTTTTATTTACCTCCTCTAACAATATCCTACTCCAAAAGTCCCTAAAATATCACAAAAGTATTTGAATGAAATTGCCTCATGAAAAATCCCGAAAAACATGCAAAATGCATGAGTTTAAGCCTATATGCAATGTACTTTTATGAAATAGAGCTACAAAATGGGTACATGAAATGCACCTAACAAAACGTCGCAAAAACCCAAGCTAAATTCTTCAGTTTTAAAATAATATAACATGCATTTGCAATAAGGTTACATTCATAATAAATCATTTGTTCATAAACCATTATTCAGAAATCAGAGTTTTAATGAAGACAATGCAGAACCTCGAATCATAAAGCTGTTGATGTGTGTGTACAGTCACGCTTTTGCAATCCGACTAGTACCTAGAAAATGTTTAATCCACAACTGTAAGTAAAAAACTTAGTGAGTTCCCCAAATATGTCATACAATACAACATATAACAATAACACTGGAGCCAGTGTTCTAAAAGGCACCTCATGGCACGCGCCAACGCGTGAGGCTTGGCTTCGCTGTTACAAAAAACATCATAACATTGCTATTAGGCGTGGTGATTGGAAGGGTGTGATATGGCATGCCATGGCACTTTATGGCTTGTATTTTTTCATTTGAGACACGTTTTTTTTTCCTCTTTGTTATGTCTTTTCTAATTGGGGATACAACTATTATGTTCTTTGTTAACTTTTTGTTATTAGTTATTGATATACCACTTCTAAAAAGTAGTTATATTTAATACTAAGTTATATTTATGTGGTAATATAATTATAAATTAATACAAAATCGCCACCTTACACCACGCCTTGAAAAAAGCTATGGCTCGCCATGGCTCGTTAAGCTTGAGGCTTCGCCTTGCCACCACACCACGCCTTACACCATTTAGAACCTTGAATGGAGCTATCAACAATTCTGAATATCACATACAACATATAATATAACAATTTTGGGTTTTCAACAATCTTGGGAACTATCAGCAGTCCATATGGGCTCACAACATCACTTGTGGATTAACAAAACGCCTCACGAGTTATCAGCAACCTTTGGGACTACCAGTATTCCCATGTAGTTATAGTAGTCCAGGAGTTATCAAAAACCTAATTCATATAAAGCAACAATGAACAGATAAGACCCCTCTGGTCAACATATAATACCACATAGGCAAGTATAGTGATAGGAATCACCTTTCACATAACAGCTAAACACCACAAATCTCACCTGAAGAAGATTGATCCTACATGACACCTAACATCAATAAAGAGTACCCTCTTAGTCTACACTCCAAAACCCTTAGTTGACCAAAATTCAACCCATGCCAAAAGTCAATGGTCAAAGTCAAAGTCAACAGCCTATAGTGCTAACTATCCAGCCTCACATCATGACCAGACCTTGGTCACGTTGTGAGAGTCCACTTGGTTCAATTCCAACTTGTCTCGACCTAATCTAGCCAACTCAATCAATGAAAATCATCTAAGCTAACCTCACGATGTGAGCAGCCTTCTGTCACATTGTGAGTTCCAAAAATCTCAGTAGAAAAGGGGTCATTCAATCCTCATGTCGTGAGATGCTATGTCTCACGTCGTGAGCACAGTTTGAAGCCAAAAATGCAAAGATTTAAGTCCATAATCCATTAAGCCTTTTAGTCTAGCTTTCTAGAAGGTCTTATAATTCCATAATACACTTAAAAGTTGATGCTTTATGGATATGTATGTCCACTACATGCTAGATCTCATTTGGGACCAAAATGTAGAAATGGTCATCCAAATTTCATGCAAAGATTCAAAACCCAACCATTCACTAGATTCGAGCTTCATGACACTCTAAGGACCCTTACAACCCATATCCATTCATTCAAACTTGCTCAACAAAGAGAAGAGTAGGAAAATACTTAGATCTAGCCATATGCAACAATAAAGGTGGAAGCTTTGACGCTTAAAAGGGTCCATAGATAATATGAGGTGATGATAATGTTTATTCCTTGCAAGATCCACCAAAAGATCACTTTCTTATTTTTCTTTTCTTCTTTAAGGCAAGAAAAGCTCTAAAAATCTCAAGAATCAAGCATGGAATGAGGTTTAGGGTTTTATGAGATGAAAGGGTATTAAAGGCTGAAACTGAACCCTAGAAATATCTTAGAGAGGATTAAATACGAAGGAAACCCTAAAAGATCATGGGCTTGGGGTGCAGCAGTACTCACATAGTGAGCCTCTATGCCTCACATCATGAGATCAGTCCCGGGCACAATTTACATTTTAACCCAAGTCACGTCATGACCACTCAGTGGTCACGTCTTGAGACTCCATTTCTTCCAAAAATAAACCTTTTGACTACTTGAAACCCTAAATCGATCCAAAACATGTGTTACAACTCTCTCCCACTTAAATTAGATTTCACCCTTGAAATATACCTTTTTCAATCATTCTAAAACCTCCCCTTTACAAATTCCCTCGAGGGATCTTCCAGCCAACTACTTCTTACTCGAACCATCGCCACCCCGAACACCCGTATCAGTGACTGAAAAATCCAAGGATTTTCAAAACCAGGCATGCAAGCCAAACTGGAACAGAGACTTCCCAATGTTAAAATCATGTCCCTTGACAGAGAATGAAGATCCACACCTTACAACCAACCAAAACACGAAAAACTGGCTCCCCGCCCTAACCTAAAACTTCACGCACATGTTTTTCCCCCTGGCAGACAAGGCCTCCCTCCTCATCAACCATGCTAATAAATACTCAAAGATCTGACCCCAAACGTAACCTCTCCGATCCTACGACGTCCCACTGACAACAAAAGATATGAAACACTACTAACTGCGAATTTGACAACCTCGATTACTGACATCCGAGCAAACAAAAAGAGCGAGAGCTAAACTAGCCCACACATCCTCCTTGGTTCAAAAACCCTGCATCCGACTTCCTGATAAATCATAACCAACCAACCAATCCCCTAAGCGCAATGATAGTGTCATATTTATACACATTTCTAGGCATGATTTTAATACATTATAAGCTATAATTTGCTTTATTGCAAAGATATTTGGTACTTATAATGTTTATATTGTATTTTGCAACCAAAAATGGACATTATTGAAGAGAAGGACTGATACTGACAAAATCTGGA
This sequence comes from Lactuca saligna, assembly GCF_052625555.1. NCBI lineage: Eukaryota > Viridiplantae > Streptophyta > Magnoliopsida > Asterales > Asteraceae > Lactuca > Lactuca saligna. Next base: position 48,203,591 of record NC_136419.1, read on the forward strand.
TAATTGAAGGAAGGGGAGCTGAAAAAGACACAAAAAGGATGTTGTTTGGACAGCTTGACCCCTTGTCAGTGTTTTAGCCATATCTCATGACTCGTAACTCCGATTAAGGCGATTCAAAATGATCTGAAAACTAGAAAAAATTTAGGACGACTTTTGTGTTTGTTCCAAAATGTGAAATCCAACTCCCAAGACATGGTGATCAGCACCACGACGTGGTGATCACCACCACAACATGGTAAATGGAAACTTTGTGATCATTGAGTTGACTTAGAGAATAAGTGATATTCATGATGACCATAATGTGGTGCCTCTTAACTACACCATGGATGCCAGAATTGGAAACTATATATATTCCAGACATTAGGTCGTTTCTAGGTAGTAGAGGCCTTAGGGATGCGATTATTCACGAGGAAAAACCCTTCCAAGAGCCCTTGGAGGGCAGAATTCGACTAGAGATGAAAGGGTAAAGAGATTGGAGCAAGGAATCGAATCCACACATCCGGTTTGATTAGTTTGATGTTTAGCTTGGTTTAACTTTTATTTATGTGTACTTTAGATGTAGTTATGGGCTAAAAACCCTTGGCTTCATTTAGATTTCTTATTTGATGGATTGGTGAAGTTAGTTTTAACTTTAAATATTGTTTGATAAATCTAAACCTAGCTTGTTAAAGTTTCTATCTTTATTGCCTTATCTCAACATTGTGTAGTTAAACTACAACTAATTGCATGAAATTGATTTACCTAGCTATTTATGATCATTAAATTGTTAGAGCTAGTGATTAGTCATATCCTAGTATAGGTGATAAGGTAGTTGCTTAACTGTGTTAGAGAGCAATATTTGATCATAATATTTGCTTGATTACTAGACTTAACCAAAGAATAACAGTCTGTAGATTCTATCATCTAGAGTCCAAGTTACCTTCAAAATTAGTTTAGTGTCCTTAACTTACATGATCATTAGGGTTAAGGTTATTGAATTGACTTATGTTAGTTAGTCTGATCATGATGACTAGTAACTTTTATTTGGTAACTAATGGAATTAATCCATTGTCTTGAAATCAATCATAGGAAGCAGGTGGGATTCGAAGCTAAAGGAAAGTATCCTTTATTCTCAATTTAAAAGTGTCTTTCTAATTGTTTGCTTTAGTAATTAGTTGAGTATTTTAATTAAGTTAATGAAACATCCCAAAATATGGTCTAAAAAATTTCATTTTTAATAATAGATAAAATAGTATTTTTCAACATCATCCAAACATTTCAAATAAAAACCAATGTAACAATTGCCATAAAATCAGAGTAAAACATTATGTACGGAATCCCAATGGTGTGTGTGATGCAGTCAACCCGAGCTCTTCTATTTGTAATCGGAAATACCTAAAACATAAACTAGAAACAGGAAGCACAAAGCTTAGTGAGCTCCCCGAAATACTACATACCATACATATCATGCAATAATGAGATATGGGCCCCTACCACACTTAGATAATAGTAAGATACGAGCCCCGCTCAATGAGATACGGGCCCCGCCCACACTCGGATAGTAATGAGATATGAGCCCCACCCACACTCAGATAATAATGAGATACGGGCCCCGCCCACACGCACATAATGGGCCCTGCCCAAGAGACATACATATACAAGTACATACAAGTATCACACAGACAACAAGTATAATCACATACTAACAAGAGGCGTACTTGGTACCTTAGACTCGTTAAACCCAGTGAGGAACCTCACCTCGAAAAGCTGAATCTCACACAAGGAAATCTTTAACTGCTGCCCTGATGACTCCCGAGCTATTAGTGCAAAATACATCCAATCAAAATTTAATACTCCATCTTAGGGTAAAATGACAATTTTACCTCTTGCCTAATTTGGTTCATGACTAATGTCCAAAAACATAATATAAAAGGTCCATCACTAGATAAACTTCCAAAGCCCACCAATGACCCACTTATGGCCCAATTTTCCAAATTGCGCCCAAATCCTCCAATGGGCTTTACCCTAAAGCCCAAACATATACATAGTCCAAAAACCTGATTCCTGATGGTCCACTAAAGCCCAAAGCAACAAGGTCCAAGAAAATGTCCAAAGGAAAGCCCACTGTTGATTCGAACGTTGGGCGTTCCCTTGTGGAACGTTACGCATTAGTCACCAGTCAACAGATCGCGAGCCTCAGCTAGAATGTTGGGCGTTCCTTGACCCAATGTTGGGCCTTTGCACATTGCTGCCCAAAAATGCTTATTAAGCACTTAATGCCTAAAGCCACACAACCAGAACATAGATCCAAGCCCTAAAGATCATCTAGAACCATAAAGTCATTGACTTGGTGGCTTTGCATGCCCCAATATGCCCCAACTTTAAGATATAGAATTCAAATTTCATAAAAAACTATTAATCTCATGCATGGGGCTTATAAAACTCTAAAGATGCAAAATTTATGAATCTAAAACATTAGAAACACCAAGAGGAGCAACTCAAAGCTCCTGGAGTGATCATAACTACAAGATCTCAACCATGGGACCAAAAAGGGACCAAAATCCATAAAAACTTAGATCTAAGCTTCTAATGAGCAAGGTTAGAGCTTTATAGCTTAAATATGCTATAAATGGAGCAAAGAACCAAGATCTATAAGCTCCTACTTGAACCACCACCTTGCACAAAGCCTGAATGTTGGGCGTTCCTCGACCCAACGTTGGGCCTTCACAAATTGATGCCCAAAAATGCTTATTAAGCACTTAATGCCTAAAGCCAGACGACCAAAACATAGATCCAAGCCCTAAAGATCATCTAGAACCATAAAGTCATTGACTTGGTGGCTTTGCATGCCCCAAAAGGTCCCAACTTCAAGATATAGCATTTAACTTTCATAAAATGGGATTAATCTCATGCATGGGGCTTATGCAATTCTAAAGATGCAAAATTTATGAATCTAAAACATTAGAAACACCAATAGGAGCAACTCAAAGCTCCTGGAGTGATCATAACTACAAGATCTCAACCATGGGACCAAAAAGGGACCAAAATCCACAAAAACTTAGATTTAAGCTTCTAATGAGCAAGCTACAGCTTTATAGCTTAAATGTGATAGAAATGGAGTAGAGTACCAAGATCTATAAGCTCCTACTTGAACCACTACCTTGCATAAAGCTTCTCTTCCTTGAATGAGCTTTAAACATACTCCAAAACACATACAATAAGCTCACAACACTCAAGGAGGCTATATGGTTTTGAGATTAGGGTGTGAGGCTATGGAGGCTAGAAATGAGGCAAACACATGGGACTTAAGGTGTTTAAATAGGTCTTAAACCCTAAAAATTAGGTTTTGAGCTCCATACATAAACGCCCTGCGTTCGAGCTCTCCCTCCAAAAGTCCAATCTTGGCAAGAATCGTTCCTACTTTCCCACAAACTTGAAAAACAAGGCCAAAAAGCAATAAATTAATATATAAGGGACCAAAAATGAATAATACCTGGATCGGATGTTACAATTCTCCCCCACTTGAATTAGACTTCGTCCTCAAAGTCCACCGCCTATAACAATTCGTGATAATGCTCCCTCATCTCTTCCTTCAGTTCCCACGTCTACTTAGACCCCTTGCAGTATAGCCACTGCACCCTAAACAACTCCACAACCTTGTTCCTCAAGGTTTTTGCCTTCCGATCTAAATTCACCACCAGTCTCTCAATGTAATTCAAACGGTCACCCACCTGAATGTCCTCCAAAGGTACAACTGCGGAATCATCCACTAAACACATCTGCAACTGAGAGACATGAAAGGTGTTATGAATCTAACCGAGCTCATCTGGAAGATCAAGATGATAAGCTACCCAACCCACCCGAGCCAAAACCCTGAAGGGACCAATATAGCTGGGGCCTAACTTGCCTCGCTTCCTGAACCGGATGACACATGTCCAAGGTGACACCTTCAGGAGAACCATGTCTCCCACGTGAAGCTCCAAGTCCGATCGACGCCTGTTGTCACACCCCGAACCAGACGATGGAAACGTCTGGGAGCGGGTGACTTCATCTTGTAATATCATCACAGTGTATATAAAATTAATCAAAGACAACATCATCATTGCACATGAAATATAACAACCATCATAGTTTACATCAGTGTGTTGGTTTACAAATTTCACTCCAAATGTCAAATGTATGATGATAATAAAAATACACAAAGATCCATGTGTTCTTGATGACCAACCTGCTTAACGATTCCCTGAGAATACAAGTTATTTTGAAAAACGTCAACGTATATAATGTTGGTAAGTTCATAAGCATGTTTGTATGAAATTTTTTGTATCATTTGTAAACACCAGAAAATCCAACATTTTCCCAAAAAAATGGTTTGAGATATTTGTTTCAAATATTATATTATAGCATGGGTGTTTATATTTTGAAAATGTATAAAGAGAGAGTTCCAGAAAATCCTATATTTTCAGTTTTAAGTAAAATGTAAGATATAGTGTTTGTTTCCCAGAAAATATGATATTTTCTATCTGTAAAAGAGTTGTAGTCTTTAAATCATAATACATGAGTGTTACAGAAATGAATAGTTCATATGTGTATCAAAAGTACAGTAAATGTATTCCATAAATATGTGAGTTGTTATAACCATGCTTGATGTGACTGATATTCTTGTCATGACGTTCTTAAGGCGTCGCTTGTTTAAGATAAGATATGTGTCACCCTAAACTGGCCTAGTCTAGCTGTAGCGAACAACTTAGGTGTGGGGCTGTCAACCCCGTATAGATTTATACACAAACTCTCGCTCTCCCTTTAGGAGACTTTGGTTATAACTACAAGACTTAAGGTTGTACGCTAGGTAGGTACGGGTGAAAACGTGTCTCACAGGAGCCTTAACTGAATTTACGCGAATAGTGTATCATATTATTTGCCTGTTAAAATAATGTTTTGAGTATGCATTTGATTACAAAACATTGGTGATGAAAATACCATTTGTCTTTATCCAAGAGTCAAGTATTGTTTATTATTAGCCTGATTAACATAAAGTGTATCGTGAGGCCCAATAAGAAAATCAATGGGCCTATAAGGCCCAATAAACAAGTAATCAGTATAACAAGGCCAATAAGCATATTATGGGTGTGTCAAGCCCAATTCGAGTAGAAATGTCGTAAAGAGCCCATTTATTAAGAAAATGATCGTTTTAGTTCGATTTGTGCTAAAAATGACATAAACGGCCTATTTTTCTTGAAAATGACCGTTTTGGCCCAAGTAATCAAGATTTCTCAATAAAGGCCCACTTTTGTCAAAATTTAATTATTTGGCCCACCAAAACCAAAAATTCACAATAAAGGCCGATTTTCATTTTAAATGACATTTTAAACCAAATAAAACCGAAATTTTGTAAATAAGGCCCATTTTGATAAAAATGACATTTTAAGTCCATTAATGCCAAAATTTTACATTTTAAGCCCATGAAACCGTGAACTTCCAAATAAGGTCCATTTTATGAAAAATGTCCATTTTATCCCATTAAAACCGTGAAGGCCCAAAAGAAGCCCATTTTGTAAAAAATAACACTTTTGACCCATACAAACCGTGAATGTCATAAATCCCATTTTTATCCAAAATGACTCTTTTGGTCCTCTTAACATCATCATTTGGTAAGGTATTTCAAGTTTTATGAAAGTTTAACAAGATTTCATGACATATTCACACCATAGAAGATAAAAATACACATATAAAAGCATAAACACTTAGATCTAACACAAAACAAACTTGTATTCTCCCCCAAAACATAGTAAAACCAAAAAAAGGGTATGAAGCTCACCTTGAGTGATGGATTCAGTTTTGATGAAGAAATGAGAAGGAATGAAGGTGTTTTTTGTCTAGCTTGCTCCTTTGATGAGGTTTTTAGACTTAGGGGGTTCTAAGAAGTAGGAATCACGAAATGAAGTGTTTATGAGTGATAAGTTGATCATAAGAATGAAGTTAAACTTCTTGAATAGAGGTAACTCACCAAGAATGAATGAACTTTGAAGAAGTACTCTTGAACACAAACACAAGCACACATGATTTCTTGAAGGAAGGATGAGAGAGTTTCGGGAGGGTTGAGAGGAGTGAGGAATGTAAATATGTTTTGAATTTGCAAAGTGATGGAGGTGGTGATGTTGCTCCTTGGCCGAGGGTAAGAAGGAAGAGAGAAGAGAGAGAAAAACTTGCATTAAAGTATCAGAATGTCTAGTTGTATGGGAGGTTAGTTGCATGGATATCCTCCATGCAATAAGGAGGTATCAAGTTTTAAAATTAATTAGATTTTCTCTCTCTCTCTCTCTCTCTCTCTTTTTCTCTCTTTTTAACTGAGAATGGGAGGGGAAGAAAGGAAGAGAGTCTTGGGCTTGATATAGCATTGGCCCATTTAGGATTTTCGATCCATGTGGGCCCGCATATTAGCTTTCAGCCCAAAAAGAACAAGGATATGTGTTTTCGGCCCATTGTAATTAAGTAAGTGGTTTTTCAGCCCAAATAGGCCCATAAAGAGAACATGAGTCGTTTCGGCCCAATAAGGTCCATGAAGAGTATTAGGGCCCAAAATACTATTGTTAAATGAATGTGGGTCCAACTAGGGCCCAAATGTGGATTCTTGACCCAAAAGAATCAAGTTTATGGTTTTACTGGCCCATTAGGCCCAATAAATGTATCCTGGCCCAACAAGATGTTTGGACCGGAAAATTAGGGTTACAACCCAATGTTGATTGTATGTAGTATATTGGATTAGGTTTGGAGCTTCACAAGTGAGTTTCGATTTGATTTGTTGTAATTGAATGAATAACATGTATATCATCATACTTAAGGTTGCAAGATACATCAAAAGTAATTACACATGGGCAGAATTTCCTAGTCTCAAAATACTAGTTGTGACGTATCCCCCCCGTTAGAGGGAATTTCGTCCCGAAATTCTTTTGAAAGTTGATCTTAAGAGCTAGAGAAAAGGTGAGGTTACTTTTGAATCATTTAATCTTCGCGTTCCCATGTGAATTTCGGTCCACGTTTAGCATTCCATCAAACCTTCACAATCGGAATCCAACTTTGTTTTGTACGCTTTACCTTTCTGTCCATGATTTCAACCGGCTCTTTGTAACATGCACGTTAATGACCATGTATAATTATCATGTTTTGTAAGCTTGTTAGCTCAAAAAAGAATATTATTATATAATATATGATTTTGAATGTTGCATTCTAACAAGATAGTTGTATGAGATTTGAAGTAAAAATATATTTAGAATCATTCAGAAAGTGATGGGAAGTCTTATGAGATTCCGATCAAAAATTCAATTATCAAAATTAACTAAAATATAAGATTGAAAGTTGCAATTATCTCGTTAGAAACGTTTAGGCGAAAACCTCATCGAAATCTGAGTTATAACGAAGAAGTTAAGACTTATTGAAGTTTGTTTCGCGACAGAATGGCACGATGTCGTATGACATAAAAAGTGAGTTTACGATAAACTACTTTTTAGCTTTAGTAATCTAAATGAAAGTCGTAGTATTCGTTAAACCGATAACTTTCATAAAAAGAACGTCTAAATCTGACTTCGTATGAGGAATTTATGATTTTTCTCAGATTCGGCATAGTAGTGTACAACTTGAAATTCGAATTATAGATCGAACGATTTTCAGCCAACACAATCTAAACGAGAATCGAAGATCTTATCGCTTGTAATTCAACGGTAAAAATACAGACTGAAATGGACATCGGATGAAAGAGTTATGAATTTTAACGGACTTTTCCTGTACCGTCCTATTAAAAATATAATATTAAAATAAAGTCAAAATTAGCTGATAGAGTGTAAACGAAAGTTGTAGAGTACAAATTCACCTACACATGGATATAAAGAACTTCATAAAAAAGCTCGTATGCAAAATATATGAATTTTTGAAGTTTTAGGCCCAAACTTCGAGGCTGGAAGAATGCCCAGCGTACCAAATGGTACGCTTAGCGTACATATATATATATATATATATATATATATATATATATATATATATATATATATATATATATATATATATATATATATATATATATATGCCCAGCGTATGAGGTATGTATGCGCAGTGTACTACGGACGATGGACATGTATCATGTAGGTGCGACACGTCAAGGCTCGAGAACGGATCCGATGTTATGTTTCTTGGTACGCCCCGCGTACTTGGCTTACGCTCAGCGTAGAGAATTACTATGCAGTACGCCCCGCATACTCCAAATTTACGCCCAACGTAATCTAGGGCTTCGCATAGCATATATAGGGGTGTGAGGTTGCCAACTTAAGTTTACAAAATTAACACTTTTACACCCTCTTACCTCTTTCAAGTTACCCTAACACCCCCTGAAGCCTAGGAAATCATCCCAACACCCGAAGAAAGTCTCGACGCACCGAAGACCTTGAGAAAATAATATTCTCAGCTGAAACGCTGCCCACATAAAGCCCAGTTTTCAACAAAAACCCCCAGGTTTGTTAAAGAAAGTCATTTTTTAGACACGAAGTGCTCGCCAAATTATCATTTTATCATTCAGATATTTCATGGTGAGTTCAATATAAGGACAATAATATGTTATGTGTAATATGTGAAATGTGCTTTCCCATGTTATTATGATAATGGAGCTATACCTTTGACCATATAGTGAATGACTAGTATCACTCTTGTATTGGTATGAAGCCTTTGTCCATGTAGAGCATGTCTCGTATCACTTTGGTATTGACTTTGTTCCTTTGGCCATGTAGAGTTTTAGGTCATATTTTGTTGGTTTGGGCTAGACATCAATCGGTATAGGTCTTAATGGGGTTTTGGTCATGTAATGGGTGTTTTTGTGTGTGGTTGCGGTTGTGAGGATGTTCACGGGCGTGAACGTGTGTATGACTGTGAGTGGGTTTTCAACAGTGAACACGTTTGTGGCTGGGTGGTCCCTATATATAGTGTCAGATGTGTCAGATGAACAGTGATTCATGTGTGTGTGTGTTCCAAGTGTACCAGACGTTTACGACTTTAATATAACGTGTGCATTGTTGGAACTTCTTTGCTTCTACTCCTTCTTTGCTTATTATTAACTGCTTGAATTGTATGTTTGATCACTGGTTGGATCCTATTTTGTGGATTTACAATTGATATCAGAGCCAATCTGGTGTCAAAATCATTCAAGTAGTGTTTACAGTTGGAGATCTTCTTCGTTTTAGTGTTTGTTCCAGTGGTTGCTGGGTTTTCTGCATTTAATCATGAAGTTCAAGGCCAAGGGAATTTGGATCATCTCAAAATCATATGTTTTCAACATTTTCTGGGTGTTTACAGTTTCACCTCTTGAATCGTTTACGGTCGTGAACTCTGTGTACAACCGTGAACCCCTCATCTCCATTGACCGTTTACTTCTCAGTTGGCCATGATCCATTCATTGGCAGTGAACCATTTGTTGACCGTTAACCTTTCTTTGGACCGTGAATCAATTGGACCGTGAACTGTGAACTGACCGTGATGGGACCGTGAAGGCGTGTACGACCGTGAACTGATTATGGCCGTGAACTCATCTTGATCGTGAAACCTTTCTTTTTGTTACAAAACTCTCTTTTCAAGCTTATTTTCATTTAATCAAGAAAATTAAAAAAAAACAACAAAAATGGATTCACAAAACTTAACAGTTCATCAGGAATTGGACTTTATCATGGGAACCATTACTTGAATTCCTCGCTTACTGTCAGCTAAAGGTTTCCCAGAATGGAAATACCGGATTGAAAAGTACAGTAAGATGAAGGAGTTCAAAATATGGCGAAGTATTCTACAGGGTCCTGTCATAATCACAACTACAATCGAAAATGGAACAATTATTGACAAGGATTTCGCAAACTACACCGATAAAGAATTTGAGGAAATTGAAGAAAAAGAGAAGGCCCTCGCAACTCTAACAATGACTTTATCTCCAGAGATTCCGCTGGGATTTCGTGAGTATGATTTAGCAAAGGCTCTATGGGAAGCACTGATCAAAGTGTAGGAAGGGAACGAAGATATGAAGCAAAGTCGTCAGGACATGCTAAGATAAAAGTTCAATATGTTCAATCATGTTCTGGGTGAAACTTTGGAAGCTCAACTCCAACGTTTTATCACACTCACTACTGAGATGATTTCAGCCGGTATCTCAATACCAAAAATCTGAAATCAACAAAAAGTTGCTCAACTCTCTCCTAAAGGCATGAGATATGAATGTTGTTGTTATCAAGAAAACAAAGGATCTTAAGCGACTTAGTCTTGCTGAAACCATGGCTATACTCAAAGATTGTGATCTTGATGACAAACAGAAGGAAGTAAATCATGTGAACTCGTATTCAACTGCAAATCTCGGGATCTCTACAAATAATGCTTTTTCATCATTTATCTCACCATAAAGTCAGGTGTTTGCTGCTCCACAACCATCATCTTATGTTGCTCCACCATCAATGTCTTATCCACAAGCTGCTTCTTCTTCAAAAGCTCCTACTCCAGTATCTGCTCCAAAAGAAGATGAAGAAAATATGGCTCTTACATCTGGATTGGTGAACTGATACAACGCTTTTGTTTCTGGAGACTTGCCTCCTCAGATTTCATTTTTCGATCTTAATCAAATACACCCTGAAGGTGTTGAAGAGATGGACATCACTTGGCAAATTGTGATGACAGTTTTCAGGGCGAAACAATTTGCGAAGTAGACAGGGATAAATAATTGGGGAATGAATGTGGAGAAAAGGTGGGTTTCAACAAGGTAAAGCTTCATTGCTTCAACTGTCACGAGCCTGGTCATTTTGCTTGTGATTGTCCAATGCCGGATAGGAGAGTAAAAAAATCAAAGGACGATGGTACCAGTAGGAAACAACGGAGGAGCTGCAGTTGCTAACAACGAGACTGGTAATCTGGCGGTGGTAGCTCAGTTATTTGACTGGGAGGACCAAATTCAGGCCCTGAACATCTTAGGCCCTGAGAATGCTCACTTGGCCCAGATCAATGACATCTCTGAAGAAAAAGCTGAAGATGATCCAGAGGCAAAAATGATGGAACTGCAATTTGCTTTCATGGTTTCTACTACCCCTAAATCTGCAAAGAAAGAGGTCAATCAAAATTCGTGTCCTCAAACTTGTATTGATACTATTAAATTTTTGCATGAACAAATTGAATTACTACGTAGAGAGAGCAATGACCTGAAATATGAGGGGTATAACCTTAGGAAAGGCCAAAAACCATTAAAAGAACAATTAGAGGCCAAGACTAAGGACTTTAGGAAATTGCAGGAAGAATACAGTAACAAGTGTGAAAACTATAATTTCATTAAGAAACAACTTGCCACAGTGACTGAGGAACTCAACACATTGAAAATCGTTTTGAAAATGTTGATTTTCACTTTAAAAAGTTTGATGTGTCTAGTGAAATAGTTGAAACCATGATATAAAAACAATTGAGATGGAAAGATAAGTAACAAGTAGGTCTAGGGTATGAGTGTATCCCTCTTCCTTTCAATCACAATTACACTGCTACACCTATGACCCAGGAAGAGATAGATAGAGCAAAATTTCTTGAGTATGGCAAACCTATTATACCCATGACGGAAAGTAGTGCTAGGCAAAAAGATACTAACATTTCTACTTCCTATGTAGATCCATCTTTAAGTCAGGGAAAACATGCAGCAGAGAAGAATATGTCTGATAATAATAATGTGTCTGATGTTTCTATTTCAAACAATGCTTCTTTTGTTTCTGAAACTGATGTTTTGATTTGTGATGACTGTGTGTCTAAATCTTTTGATCCAATTGTTTTTGTTAAGAGTGGTGATGTATCTGCTAAATTTGATGTTTCTATCACTAGCACATTCACTCAACCCACACATGTCACACCATCTGAGTCTTGCACATGCACGTGTAGGAAGAGTAAGGGCGTAAATAAGAATAATAAACCAGAGAAAAGCGGTACCAATTTTCATGCTAAGAAGCAAACTAGTTTTAACTATGGAGCTGCTGGACATATTGCTCGTAATTGTCCTAATCGAGCTTTGTTCTTTTTCATGCGCATAGAAGCGAGAATGATTCTTAAAGAAGGTCTCTCGTTAGAAAATCTTCGAGATCTCGTGCTCGTGATGATGATTGGAATGTAACCAAAGAAAGAAAATGGGCTGTTCTTAAAAGGTATAAACAGGGTTTTCAAGAAAATGTAATAAATACTTTCACGAAACCGAACGCGGCTAAGCCAAGGTCGGGTTCATCAAAGTCTTCGTGTGGGATTTCGTCTAATATTAGAAGGAAACCCAAACGATCACAACAAAAGAAAACTGTTTCAAAATCACCTGTTACTTTTTCTAAACCTAAATACCAACGGGTGCCCAAGAATTCAAATGTCCAATCATCACAATCTTCTTCTTGTGTATCCGATGATAATTCAAAATCAAAAAGTGAAAAGAAATTTTCGTTGCTAAAAAGGGAAAGCCCAGTGTTTTAATGACCTGGGTTCCAAAATCTAACTCATATATCGCACATCGTGCAAGAACAACTATGGGGGAATGTCCTCAAACCCTGTTATGTCGACAGTGGTTGTTCCCGGTACATGACAGGAGACACATCCCAGCTGCATGACATTCAAAATTTTAATGGGGGTTATGTTTCCTTCTCGGGAGGAGAAAGCGGAAAGATTACACAAAGAGGAACCATTACCAATGGAGTGCTGAGTTTTGAGAACATTAATTATGCTCCTGAGTTGAAGCATAGCCAATTGAGTGTCTCTCAAATCTATGATAAAGGCTATTCTACCCACTTCACTGATAAAGAATGCCTTATCTTGCAACCCGGGATCATCCTCCCTGAATACTAGATATTGGTGAAATAAAAAAGAGACGGGAACGCTTACATCATCGACATGAATCATAATATCCCAGAACAAGTCACGTGCCTCTTCTCTAAAGTCTCAAAACATAATGTGATGCTTTGGCATTATCGTCTCTGGCATGCAAATGCCAAGAACCTAAATCGTCTTGCAAAGAACGAGATAGTACGTGGCCTTCCAGTTAAAGACTTCATAACTTTTGAAAAATGTGTGGTGTGTGCTCAGGGTAAACATCATAGAAAGCCCCATTTGCCAAAGGTGGTTAATTCAATCAGCAAGGTTCTGCAATTATTGCACATGGATTTGTTTGGTCCTGTTAATGTCCTCAACATCAACAAAAACTCTTATTTCTTGGTTGTGATAGATAACTATTTGCATTTCACATGGGTCTTCTTCTTATCCAAAAAGAGTGGGATCTCAGGCTTGATCAAGAAGTTCGTGGTGATGACTGAGAATCAGACTAATGAGTAGGTGAAAGCGCTCAGAACGGATAATGGTACAGAATTCAAGAAGGTTGTTCTGGATCATTTTTGTGCGGGAAGAAGGGATAGTGCGTTGTATAATGTCGTTCGCACACTACAACAAAATGGTGTTGCAGAATGACGAAACTGAACATTAATGGATGCCGTAAGGACGATGCTGTGTGATTCTAAACTACCGGTCTTCTTTTGGCAGAGGCGATCAACACTGCTTGCTACATTTAAAATCGTATGCTGATCAAAAAAGCTTAGATGAAGACTCCATATGAAATTCTCTACTCACAAGCCATTAGTTGCTCATTTCTGAATTTGTGGATGTCCTTACACCCTTCTTCACCTTGAACCCAACCCGAAATTTAACTCGAAAGCCGATGAATGTTACTTTATGGGATATGCAACGCGTACATCTTACCGTGTTTACAACAAGAAGACAAATCAAATCATAGAATCTTTTGATGTTCGTTGGCTGGAGGAGAAGGAGACAGATTCCAGAGTCGGACCTGACTGGTTATTTGACTATGCCTCTTTTTTCAAATCGTTCAATGTGTTTTTAGACGATGTGTTAGGTTCCTATTCTGGTTCGAAGTTTGTTATTGAAGATGAAGAGGAAGATGTTGTGTACAGACCACCTCTGGTGCCTCCTACGACTCCTAGGGTGGATGACTCTGCTCCAATTACTTCTTCAGCTTCTCCTACTGAAAGAACTAATCCTGATGCTAACGCCATTCCACTCACTCCTACTGAAAGAGAGTTCATGACCAGTGATACTTCCACTGCAACTCAATCTTTCATGGAGCTCCTCTTTCCCAAAACTATAGCAAATGATTACGTGGCCAGCACCTCCCACGGTTCTGAATCCTCTGAGGCTATTGTTTCAGCAAATGAAGGACTTATCAACATCAACAATCTTCTTGTCACACTTAATGATATCAGCCACGAAATTCCTACCATACTGCAACACGATCATCCTACAGAGAACGTTATTGGTGAACTAGGAGACAGTGTTCGAATGATACGTCAGAGTGGTGACGTAAACACATGTCTCTACTCTTGCTTCATCTCTCAGATCGAGCTAAAAAATGTCGAAATTGCGCTGAATGAGACTAGTTGGGTTGAAACAATGCATGAAGAGTTGAATCAATTCAAGAAAATTAGGGGTTTGGAAGGTGCTTGAACTTCCCAAAGGAAAGAAGTCACTAGATACGCGTTGGGTGTTTCGCAACAAATAGGACGATTGTGGGGTTATGGTGTGGAATAAATCTTGTTTGGTTGTTCGTGGGTTTCAGCAAATCGAAGGAATTGACTGTATTGAGGTGTATGCTCATGTAGTGCGTCTTGAAGCTATCCATATCTTCCTACATGGGGTTCACTCTCTATCAGATGGACATTAAGACTGTCTTTCTTTATGGAGTTGTGAAAGAGGATATTTACGTTGATCAGCCTCCCGGTTTTGTCAACTCTAATTTTATGAATCACGTCTACAAATTGGATAAGGCTTTGTATGGGTTACATCAGGCTCCTCGGGCTGGTATGCTACCCTAACAGATCATTTGCTCGAGCATGGTTACATCAGAGGGATGATTGATCAGAAGCTATTTATAAACCATGTAGATGCCGATCTTATTCTCGTTCAGATATATGTTGATGACGTCATCTTCGGGTCAACAAGCCAGAAGCTCTGCAAGGAGTTCGAGATGATTATGAAGAAGAGGTTCAAGATGAGTTCCCTGGGGGAAATGACGATGTTTTTGGGTTTGCAACTATGTCAAAGCTCAACTGGAATTCTTTTGCGCCAAGGAAAATACGTTGAAGACATGCTTGAGAGGTTCGGGTTTAAAGACTCAAAAGTTGTCGTAACGCCGATGGCTGAACGACCCATGTTGTCTCCAAATCCTGAAGGCGAATCCGTAGATCAGATTGAGTATAAATCGATGATCAGATCCCTGATGTATCTAACTGCGAGCAGGCTGGACATCATGTTTGCAGTTTGTCAATGTGCACGATATCAAGCTAATCCTAAACTCTCACACTTAATTGGTGTTAAAAGGATCTTTAGGTATCTCAAAGGAAGCCTAATATTGGGTCTTTGGTATCATAAAAATTCTAATTTTGATTTATATGCATCCGCTGACAGCAATTATGGAGGTTGTGAACTTGACAGGAAATCAACGTCTAGGGGATGTCAATTCCTAGGTGACCGTCTGGTGTCATGGAAATGCGAGAAACAACAGATAGTCTCAAGCTCAATGGTGGAGGCGGAATATGTTGCAGCTTCTGCCTATTTCTCTCAAGTCATTTGGATTCAACATCAATTAATGGATTACAGTTTGAACTTCCTAGAAACTCCAATATTCTACGATAACGATGCTACAATTCAGATAGCCAAAAATGTTGTCCAACATTCTAAAACCAAGCACATTGACATCAAAGTTCACTTTATTAGAGATTGTTATGAGCATTCGATCATTCTGTTATAGCAGATCCACACTGATAATAATATGGTGGATCTGTTCACAAAACCATTTAACAAAGCTCGGTTCGATATGCTGGTTGGTTTTCTAAAAATGTTACATTTTGAGGACTAATTTTTGTTTTAGGTAGTTTGAATTTACGCATTTAGTTCCCATTCTTCCCTACTCACAAATTTAAGGGGAGAAATAAACAAAAATAAAATAGAAAATCAAAATTCCAAAAATAGAGTTATTTCTGTTTTTATTTTTTCAGAAAATATAAAAAAAATCCAAAAAAATAGTATCTCATGTTAGCCATGTCTGCAGGTGATGTGTTAGGAAGTGATATCAACCCAGTCATAACATGAAATGTTAATTTGTTTAAGGTACCAACACTGAAATGATCTAGACTCTGTGTTCGATGCGTTGGTAGGCATAGAAAATTTAAATGGACCATACTAGGTATAGATGGACTAAGAAAGGACTTGACAAGTAATTGACTTAGATAGTTCTATTTGGTCTGACAATATGAAGCTCGGGTAGATTGAGCAGTAAGATATACATGAGAGTCTTCGGGTTACACTAAAGTAATCAGTATCTAGAAATGTGGCGTAACTCTTTCTCGATGTATGGACGCATGTCCTTAATTCCGGTATTGATAGTGCGACTGGGGAATTCTGATAAAGTAGATCTGTAGAAAGTTATTTTCTTGCTTTCTTTCTGTTAGTCATATCTTGCCTCCTCTCCGTGATCGGGAGATCCAACCTGGATTGCAGCATATGCAACTTTGTTTCTGTGCATATTCTTATCTATGCAATGTTTTTTGTCTGTTAGCCATATGTTGTCCCCTCTGCGTGATCGGAAGATCCGACCTGGGACACAACATATGCACCATTATATTTCTCAATCCCTCTATCCAGTTAGTTATATGTTTATCCCTTTGCGTGATTGGAAGATCCGACCTAGGTGTACAACATATGCATTCTAAATCTGACTTACCTCCCAATAATTGTTTGCTCATCTAAAGTAAGGAGTATTCTAGAAGTTCTTGATTACCGGAGTATGTCAGGAAGCGGGAAACACATTCTAGGTCATCTAAAATTTAACATTCAATAGATTGTTTGTAGATCTTGCTGCTAAATTTAGGTGGACAACAATATATGTGGTCGTCGTCAGCTAAATGGTTTTTAGGAATATCATTTAGAATCATAGGGTCAAATGTCTTGCCACCTGTTGTATGTTGTATGTCCAAAACTTGACACAATTTTTTGTGTTTAGGTGGACAACAATACTAGTGATTGGGCAGATCTACTCATGAAGGTGGAAGTACTGAAAAACAGATTAAGGTTGTCTCAGAACTTTGATCCCAAAATCACAAACGGTTTATGTTGGTGAAAAGAATTTAGTGACATTTTATTTTATTTTATTTTTTCCTAAAAATAAAAAAATTAAAAATTTTTGCAGAATTATTTTAGTTTAAATTTTTAGATTTTATTTTAATTTTTTTTAAATGTCCTCAAATTGTTTTATTTTTAATTAAATATTGGATTTGCGGCCATTTGGATTTGCAATCCATTCTTTGAGCCGTGAATGGTCCATGTGTATAAAAGCAAGGGTTCTTGGCTGTTTAAACCTTTTCAGTTCATATCTTTGTTTGCAGCCATGAACCCCTTACCAACTATATATATATATATATATATATATATATATATATATATATATATATATATATATATATATATATATATATATATATCTCAATTCTTGATTCGTCTTCATTTCGTGTTTTTCTATCAAAATTGCTTGTTAATTTGTGTAGGTACGTTCAAGGCGACATCATTCATACTTAACTTGACAAGAATCGACCATGTTTTAAGGGCCAACTGGAACAAATTAGTTTTTCGGCACTGTTGAGTCGTTCACGGCCATTGAAGCATTAATGGCCGTGAACCTGTTTACAGCCGTGAACCCTCTTTTGACCATGAACTCACTTTTTACTCAATTAAAATCAAAATTAAAGCCAAATTAATTGACTAATGAGACAACTTAATCTTTAATGATTTAAATCATTTGTCTTCTTACTTGGCTTGGTTTGTGCAGTTCAAAATGGTAGAAATAAAGTTTTCAGACAATCACAACGTTGTCGTCTTTTTGATGGATCCACCAGCTGCGCACAGTGACTTCAAGTCCATGATTCATGGATTGAAGAAATGCTGTTTGGCATATGCTTTCATATCCAGTCCAATAATCTATCAAAATCTTGTGAAGCAGTTCTGGAACACAGCTGCGATACACAAAGAAGATGATGATGCAATCTCCGTAGAAGCAAATTGTCAATGGAAGGAACATCACTGTAACTGAGCAAGTCATCTGTGACATATTACAGATCAATGACCAGTCTAGATTTCCAACCGAGATCTCCATGAACCAGACTGAGGAGATCATCGAACGAATGGGCTATGAGGGTGTGTTTCCTCCCACGATCAAGAAACTATTGCCACCCTATTGGAGGTTCCTGTTCCATGTGTTTGTGAACTACATCTCTGGAAAGAGAGCTGGTGCTGACGAGATCTCATTACTAAACACGGGTGACATTGCTTCTCTCGCTATGGGTCTTGACTTCAACTTTTCTAGATACATCTTGAATGAAATGGTTGGCAATGTTGAAGGAAAAAGGAAAGATAAATTTCTCATGTTTCCGAGGTTCCTACAGATGATCTTTAACAAAAAATACCCAGAACTTGAGAAAAGTGGAGAAACACTTGATTTGAAGTCTATTGGTTCCAGTACTTTCGGGCTCATGAAGCAAAACTATTAAAAGGAAAGTTCATGTTCCAGGGGAAATATCCATTGGTGAAATTTTGCCTATTCGCAGACGTCAGTAATATGTCTGAGACTGAACGCTCCTCAGCTCATGAAGAAACTGAAGATGAAGTGATTATTGCTTCTGAACACGAAGAGAAACTTGTTGCTCCAGTGGTGATCGTTGCCGAAGAGCATGTGCCGATAACAGTTGAAGAAGTAATTGATGATGAGAATACTATGATGATGATGAGAGTGATTTTGAGATGAGCTTAATGGAGACTGTTGTTAATGAAGATGATGGTGAAGATGATATAGATCAGGGTGAAGAGTTAACTAGTTATGATAATGATGATCTTATCTTCGGTTTTAAGCAGGATCAAGATATAAGGTTAAGCACTAAAGACCTTGATGCTTTCTTTGACAACATCAATGAAGTTGCACAATCTGCAATGGAGGCAGAGGGAGATGAAAATGTTCTTAAGACAACACCTCCTACTTTAACCCATATGGCCAATCCTTCAAATATTATGGATTCAACTTTAAGGATTCCTCCCATTCATGTTGATATTCCAACTTCATTGCCATCTGATGATGATCTTACATTGACACAAGCCTCCCAACCTCCAATTAAATGGAGAAAAGTTGTTCCCAGGCCGGGTATGCTAGTAAGGGAACAAGCACTGCCAGTTCAACAACCCACCACAACTGCTACACCTACTCAACCCACCCAAGAAGGCCCAAGGGTTATACAACCTTCTCATGAAGCCGGGAGCTCTTCAGCTACTGGGGGGTTCCTCTCCTCCACGACCTCCACATGATGCTGCCTCTAAGAGGCTTTCCAAGTTGTTAGCCCAACAAGATTCAGAGCCTTTCACCTTGTGGAAAAGGAATATCAATAAGGGAAGGAAATATAAGGAGAGCGGACCCATCGATTACTGATTTAAGAGTATAGATTGGGGTTTTGAACCAATAGCTTATCGAAAAAGATGTTTTGATTGGAAACCTCGATGTTCGAGTTTCTCAACTTAAAGAAGAAAATACTTTAAAATCAAATCAAATCTCCACTCTGCAAGTCAATCTTGGAGCACTATCAGCTGGATACTTCGACTTAAAGAATAAGCGCATTGCTGAATTTGTTAACTAGTTCAAGACTATACTAGAAGATTCAAGTGCAACCCAAACTTCTCAACCAGCCCTAGCCATTACATCATCTTTTAATCATCCTGATGACCATCAACCAGTCAGAACCACATGAGTCGTTGACCGTTTTGAAAAGGAATCGGAGCAAGCCAATCTAAGAATTACAATCAAAAGAGCTGGGAAACAGGTCACATCATAGAAGAGGGGAAGGTGGCTCTTCATGAAGAACTCTGATCAAAATCTTCATGGAGACCAGCCTCAACTAACAGTGACTGAGCTCGACAAGAAGAGGTTCAAACACAAATATGGTGACCGTTCAGGGATTCGGATGTGGGGCTTTCATGAGAGACTCAATTTCTGGCCGGTGAAAAGAAAAAGCAATAATGTGGAATATTACAAGGACAAGAACGATTTTTCTTCCATCACCAAAGTGGACCTTGCCGAGATTTCTGCAGCTCCATTCTCAAATCCTTCCACTGATCCTCGTGCAACTGATTTTATACTCTTCTTAGAGGACCAAGTAGGGAGAGGATTTGATGGGATGAAGACTGCCGAATCTTTCTTGAAGACAGCTAAATATGTGTTTGACCCGATCACCAACATGTCCTTCAAGAATGTAATGTGGCCTCCAACGAAGCAGATGACAAAGATTCCAATCGTCAAGAACTTTTGTGATGGTTCGCTACGTAACATGCAGTACTGGGTTTATGATGAAGCTAAAACTACTGTTGTAATACAGTTCAAAGATGGTGTCTTTCGTCTTGTTGATAAGGACTTGCTTCAGTTTGGTGAAAGGGACATCCACACCCTGGTTGCACATCAGATTTTATTCGATTAGGAGATTATAGAGGTTGCTGCCAAGGAGTTCACATGCATGACCGGGGAAATTATCGACAAAAAGATGTGCCTGGGTGCTATGGGGAGATCAGATGTGTTGGTGATCAAGAAAGATTGAATCTATGCTAGCTCAAACCAAGGGGTAGACTGTTAGGTCATATTTTTTTTTGGTTTGGGCTAGGTATCAATCTGTATAGGTCTTAATAGGGTTTTGTTCATGTAATGGGTGTTTTGTGTGTGTTTGCGGCTGTGATGGTGTTCACGGCCGTGAACGTGTGTACGGTCGTGAACGGGTGTTCGGTAGTGAACACGTTTGCGGCTGGGTGGTCCTATATATAGTTTCAGATGTGTCGGATGAACAGTGATTTGTGTGAGTGTGTTCCAAGTGTACCAGACGTTTATGGATTGAATATAACGTGTGCATTATTGGAACTTATTTGCTTATACTCCTTCTTTGCTTATTGTTAACTACTTGAATTGTATGTTTGATCACTGGTTAGATCCTATTTTTTGGATTTACATAGAGAATGACTCGTATCACTTTGGTATTGGCAGAATTCTAGGTAGGGCTGAAAGCCTGTAAATACTAGCAAAATGATAATCTGAAATTGTATTTTCTGTGCCACTTAGGCTGAAGTTTTATTGATGTATATCAAGTTAAAATTATTATGTCCCATTGTTATAAATCTTTGAATCAAATTATTGGTTGATTTGGAAAGCTTGTCATATGATGCTCATCTGCCTTTGTTGTTCTTTGTCTCTCTTTGTTTCTGTCATATTGATATATATGACATAGCGTTATATTGTAACTGTTATTGAACTCACTAAGCGTCACCCACTTATCCCTCACAATGTTTAAACTATTGCATGTGATAAGCATCCAATATAGTCATGTACTGGTAGAAGATCTAGATTAGTTAATATTATTGCTTTTGTACTTAGTGTATAAATTCCTAGGAAGTTATGTAATATATAAAACTTTGTAAAAGTCCTAATAGTTGGTAAGTGAACTAAATCCCACGGTATCAGAGTAGTAGTTTAAGTGAACTAAATCCCACGGATTGGTATTTATACTTAAACTATTGGAAGCTTAATATATGAACGGATTCACTATACGAATATGGATACAAACCATAGGAAAGACTTAATTGAAGTATTAGGTAATAATAAATCATAATATTCTAAAATATTATAATATTCCGAAATTTCAAAGAATGGTTGAACAGATGAGTAGCCATACACCAGATGTAGGTGGAGAACCTCATCCTGATGAAGTAAATACTTCAGTATCCCCTCGTGAGGAACAACTCTTGGATAAACTTATTGGTGTTATTCGGCAGACTCTCAAAGAACACAAAAAGGTGTAACAGCCCGAAATCCATGTATCCTTCTATTTGGCCCTGCATCTTTAATATGTTGTCATTTTAGGGCTTTCATGTTAGGTGAGTACGCTGGGCGTACAAGGTGTACGCTGAGCGTACTCGCGCGCTTCATTTGGACGCGTTCACCCTCAGGTACGCTGGGCGTAACCGGTCCAGACCTAAAAACCCTAATTCTTTTCGAGGGCTATGAAAGGAATGTGTGGCTGGACTTCTCAGCCACCATCCCTCAGAGAGAAACCCTAAAGAGAGTGTGTATTCGTTCTTAGGCCATTTTGTGAGTATTCTAAGCTTGGTGGTGCCATTCCAAGGTAGCAAAGGAGAAGAAGAGCTCATTGGGAAGGCTAGAAGTGGTGTTCAAGTGTGGATCTGAGCTTTGCAAGGGTTGAAGCTTCATTATCAGGTAAAAAGTTCGGATCTTGCCACTTGGTTCATGTTATATGCTTCAAGTACCATTTTCTAGGGTTTTAGTCCCAAAGGTGGAGGCTTTTTGTGCAAATGGCGTCCATAAGCTTAGATCCATCATATTTTTGGTCTATT
Source organism: Lactuca saligna (assembly GCF_052625555.1). Lineage (NCBI taxonomy): Eukaryota > Viridiplantae > Streptophyta > Magnoliopsida > Asterales > Asteraceae > Lactuca > Lactuca saligna. The sequence continues at coordinate 48,226,076 of NC_136419.1, forward strand.
GGAGTTGTAGACTCATAAAAATGATATCTTGGACGTGAATGTTGCACCATGCATGAGATCTAGGTCCTTGAGTTGGAATAGAATGATGTTAAGAAGTGTTGGAGCCTTTACAGCCATGCCAAGGCTTAAAGGTCTCGACTTTATGGGTATAGACGCATAAACAAAGTCGGATCTAGAAATTGGAGTAATGGCTTAACCGATTAAGACCAGAAATGAAGGATATCAAGGTCTGATGGTTACGCTGGGCGTAACTCCCAGTACGTGCAGCGTACTGGGTGGAGACCCCGATCCATGGGGTGGTGATGTACGCCCCGCGTACATCAAGCAGTACGCCCCACGTACTCATAAGGTTGACTTTTGTTGACTTTTAGGGTTTTGGTCAACATGAAGACTTTGGGTCAAGGAAGGGTAAAATGGTCTTTTACCCTCTAAGGAATGTTGATAAGGGGTAAAGTTTAGTTGTGTAAGTCTTTGATTATTAAAATGATATTTTTATGATTAGGCGAGGTAGAGTCGTCGTTGGGATTTGGAGATAGCGAGTACGCGAGATCTTAGACTTTTCATGAGGTGAGTTTTCTTACTATACTGTACCCGGAAGGGTTTTATTGTGTGACCGGAAGGTCGGATATGTTATGAGTTATATGCATTGTATGTGATAAGTTAATCGTTTATATATGCCATGTATGATATGCTTGATATGGGCCGGAAGGCATTATGTTATGGGCCGGAAGGCGTATATGTTATGGGCTGGAAGGCGTTGTGATGTGGACTGTAAGGTTAACGTAGGTAGGACCGGAAGGTTTACCTAGTCGGGACGGAAGTCCCCTGAGACACATGGACCGGAATGTCAGGGCCTGGAAAGACGTATGTGCGTAAGTTGTATTTTGGGGAACTCACTAAGCATTTATGCTTACAACTGTTGTGTTGTATGTTTCAGGTACTAGCGAGGACCGTGGGAAGGTGGCGGCGTGATTTTACACATTGTCGGAGAAACTATTTTATGATCATTGGGATGTATTTTGTTATGATAACATTGTTCACGTTTGAATTTGGAATATTAAACGATGGTTTTTGATGTTTGCAAAAATGGAAATTTTGTTTTAAAATTTAATTTGTTACAAAAGGATAGTGATAAATGTAAAGAGAAAGCCACCAGAGAATGTTTAAAAGGGGAGGTCAAATATCCCTTATTCAAAACTTTCAAGAGTAATAGTGCTACGGAGTTTTCAGGTGTTCTTAATCCCATTGTTGTTCTTACATGGATCCAGAACATAGAAAAAGTATTATGTATCTCTCATGTGGTTAATGAAGACAATGCCAATTATGCTTCTGAAATGCTCATCGGAGAAGCCTTAGACTGGTGGGAAGCAACATTCAAAGCTCTCAACAAGTATGACCAAGAGAATTTAACTTGGGGAATGTTTAAAACTCGCTTGCTAGGAAAGTATTGTCCTCTAGATATGAGGAGAAGATTAGAGAAAGCATTCCTCGAGCTTAAATAGGGAAGAATGACTATGAATGAATATGAAACTCAATTCAATCAAAAAGCATGGTTTGCTGCAAAGTATATTCCAACCGAAGATGATAAAATTTAGTCATTCATGGAAGGACTACGTTATGAAATACGTGATTTTGTGGTTAATCGGGATGTTCTGTCATTTGATAAGGTTGTTGAGTATGCCCGAAAGCGCGAGCATGACTTAGAAATACGTGGTTCCATTCTTTCTGTGCTGAAGCATCTACGTATTGATTGAAATGTTCCTGTTTCCTCTATTCCATCAGGTCAATCTATTCGGTCTGATCCTGGGAAACAAGTGAAATCTCAAAATACCTCTCGTGGTCGCGGTAGGTCACAATATTTTTCTCTTCAGTCACCCTCGTATCAAAATTGTGGAAAGAATCATCAGGGAGAATGCATATTAGAAAAAGGATCATTGATTTGTTATGGGTGTGGAGAAATAGGCCACATGAAGCCCGTTTTCCCGATGAAGAATGTTACATGCTTTGCTTGTGGTGTTACTGGCCACATGAAGCGTTTCTGCCCTACTCTTACTATTCAAATGGTGGGGAGTCAAGCTTCTATCCAACAACCAAAGAGTACTCCAACTAAAAAGGAGGAGGTGCCAAAAGCTAATGGCCGTGCATTGCAATTACCACGGAGGAGGCACGTGAAGACCCGAATGTTGTGAATGGTACATTTCTTTTCAACTCTAGACCTGCTCATATCTTATTTGATTATGGTGCCTCAGATTCTTTTGTGTCTCATGAATTTTCGCATTCCTTTCAAATTGCTTGGTACACACTCATGCAACCATTTCATGTAGATACTGCGTGAAGTATATCATTGCTTGCTGATAAAATCTATAGGGATTGTGTCATAGAAATTGAAGGTTATAATTTTCTTGCTAACCTGATTCCTATCTCCTTGCCCAACTTTGATATTATTGTTTGTATGGATTGGTTGTCAATGAACCGTGCAGAACTCTTGTGCTATGAAAATATAGTACACATTCCTATTAAAGGGGAGAATCGTATTTATGGCTACAGTGAACAAAGACTTAAAATATTTAAAATAATCTCTTTCCTAAAAGCTCGTAAATTGATATCGAAGGGTTGTTCTACTTATCTAGCCTATACAGTTGATATCTCAAAAGAGGGGAAAAAAACTATAAATGATATTCACATTGTTAATGAATATCCTAATGTTTCTCCCAATGAATTTCCTGGACTACCTCCAGATAGGCAAGTAGAATTCCGAATTGATCTTTTACCTGGTGCTGCTCCAATTGCAAAGACTCCTTATCATCTTGAGCCAGCTGAGATGAACGAAATAATGAACCAGTTGCAGGAATTACTTGACAAAGGCTTTATTCAACCGAGTACCTCTCCCTGGGGTGCTCCAGTATTTTATTTCAAGAAGAAAGATGGATTGATGCGAGCTATCAAGAATACGTATCCACTACCTTGCATAGACGACTTATTTGATCAACATTAGGGTTTTAGCTATTTCTCGAAGATTGATTTGAGGTTTGGCTATCATCAGTTGAAAGTACACGAGTAGGATTTACCGAAGACTGCTTTCCGTACTCGTTATGGCATTTCGAATTCATTGTCATGCCATTCGGTTTAAAAATGCTCTTGTCATATTCATGGATATGATGAATCGCGTATGCCGCCCAATGCTCGGTAATCTGTCATCGTATTAATTAATGATATTCTAATCTATTCCAAGTCTGAAGCTGATCAAACTATTTATATTCGTGAAATATTAGAACTTCTTCGAAAGGAGAAACTATATGCTAAATTCTCCAAATATGAATTTTGGCTTCATCAAATTGAATTTCTCACCCATGTGATTTTTGGTGATGGTATATCAATAGATCCTACCAAAATTGAAGCCATTCATAATTGGGAAGTGCCCCATAATGCTTCTAAAATTCACAGTTTCTTAGTTCTCACAAGGTATTACAGGAGATTCATTAAAGACTTTTCGCGTATAGTTGTACCTCTCACAAGTCTTACATGAAAGGAAGTAAAGTTTGAATGGGGTGAAGCCCAAGAAAAAGCTTTCTTAACTCTAAAAGATCTTTTGACTCATGCTCCAATCTTATCAATATCAGAAGGCGAGAATGATTTTTCCGTGTATAGCGATGCTTCAAGGTTGGGACTCGGTTGTGTGTTGATGCAATGTGGTAGAGTAATAGCCTATGCCTCAAGATAACTGAAAGAGTATGAAAAGAATTATCCTACCCATGACCTCGAACTCACTACAGTAGGATTTTCCTTAAAAATCTGGAGGCATTATCTTTTTGATACAAAATGCCAATTTTTTATTGACCATAAAAGTCTCAACTATATATTTAGTCAACAAACTTTGAATATGAGACAACAGCGAGCCATGGCACTAATCAAAGACTATGCCTGTTAAATCTTGTATCATCCTGGAAAGACCAATATAATTGTCGGTGCACTTAGCAAGAAGGTTTATCATAATAGTGTGTGTTATGTTATTACTCACACTACAGTAAAGTTCACTATTCTTGATGAATTAAAGAAATGGCAAGTAGAGGCCTTAAATTCAAAAAATGTGAAGAAGGAAGGGATGGTACATTATGCTGATATTTTACTAGATGATCAACATTGACTGAAAGTATTTAATAATCGGCTATGGATTCTAGAGATTGGTGGATTAAGACAGAAGATTTCAGATGAAACCCATAAGTCTAAGCTGTCAATACATCCTGGTACAAGTAAAATGTACTATGATGTACGAGTTGATTATTGGTGGCTTGGATTAAAGAGAGACATTGTAAGATACATGCATGGATGTCTAGTATGATTACAAGTCAAAGCGGAACACTAAGATCCATACGGAAGTCCAGAAAGTATTAATGTTCCCATGTAGAAATGGGAGGAGCTGTCCATGGATTTTATTACCAAACTGCCAAAGACTGCGAGACAGAATGATAGCATATGGGTAATTTTCGACTGACTAATTAAGAGTGCACATATTCTTGCCATGCGTGAAACATCTCCAATGGAGAAATACGCACAAGTATACTTGGATGAAATTATTGCGAGACATGGCGTGCCACTAAATATTATTTCCGATCGTGATACCCGCTTCACTTCTCATATTTGGGCGAGTATGCAACATGAATTAGGATCTCATATTGCTCTCAATACAACTTCTCATCCCTAGACAGATGGTCAGACGGAGAGAACAATCCAAATAACGGAAGATATGATTCATGCATGTGTCCTGGAATTTGGTGGTAACTGGGAAAAGTACTTACCTCTTGTCGAATTTTTATATAACAAGAGCTACCACACTTCAATCAAAATGCCACCATATGAAGCATTATATGGCCGTAAATGCCATACTCCATTATGTTGGCGTGATGTAGGACAGGAAATCCTTGGAGGTCCTGAAATGATTCAAGACACCACTGTCAAGATTCAAATTGTACGAGAAATAATGAAAATCGCCTAGGATCAACAAAAGTGCTATGCAGAAAAGAGAAGACGACCCATAGAATTCCAGTTGGGTGATTTTGTAATGTTGAAGGTATGCCCATGGAAAGGCATTATGCGATTTGGGGAGAAAGCAAAATTGAGTCCTAGATTTGTAGGTCCTTTCAAATCATCGAGAGAATTGGTAAACAAGCATACCATTTGGAATTGCTAGAATATTTGGCAGGTATTTATGATGTATTTTATGTGAGTTATCTGCGTAAATGTTTAAGCATATATGATAAAACAGTCTCCTTATCCGACACGAAACTAGATAATAAATTAAGATATGTAGAAGTGCCTGAAGAGATCGCAAACAAAAGAGCAACTGAATTGAGTAATAAAGAAGTGGAGTTGGTGCTTTTCAAGTAGAAACACCATCAAGGCCCAAATTATACTTGGGAAAATAAGAATGAGATAAGAGCAAAATATCCCCATTTGTTTAAATCTTTTTAATTTTGGGGACGAAATTCTCAAAAGGAAAAGGTATTTGTAACATACATGTTAATGACCATGTATAATTATCGTGTTTTGTAAGCTTGATAGCTTAAAAGTGAATATTATTATATAATATATGATTTGACCGTTGCATTCTAACAAGATAGTTTTATGAGATTTGAAGTAAAACTATATTTAGAATCATTCAGAAAGTGATGGGAAGTCTTATGAGATTCCGATCAAAAAGTAAATTATCAAAATTAGCATACATATAAAATGAAAGTTGTAAATTATCTCGTTAGAAACGTTTAGGCGAAAACGTAATCGAAATCTGAGTTGTAACAAAGAAGTTATGACTTATTGAAGTTTCGCGACAAAATCGGCACGACGCCGTATGATGTAAAAAGTGAGTTTACGATAAACAACTTTTTAGATTTAGTAATCTAAATGAAAGTCGTAGTATTTGTTAAACCGAGAATTTGTATAAAAAGAACGTCCAAATCTGACTTTGTTTAAGGAAATTATGATTTTTCTAAGATTCGGCATAACAGTGTACAACTTGAAATTTGAATTATAGATCGACCGATTTTTAGCTGACACAATCTAAATAAGAATCGAAGATCTAGTCGATTGTAGTTCAACGGTAAAAAGACAGACGGAAACGAACGTCGGATGAAGAAGTTATGAATTTTAATGGACTTTTCCTGTCCCGGCCTGTTAAAAATATAATATTAAAAATAAAGTCAAAATTAGCCAACAGAGTCTAAACAAAAGTTGTAGAGTATAAATTCACCTACGTGTGGATATAAACAACGTCAAAAACAGAGCTGGTATGCAAAAGATATGAATTTTTTAAATTTTAGGCACAAATTTCGAGGTTGGAAGAACGCCCAGCGTACCAAGTGGTACTCTTAGCATACAGATATATACGCCTAGCATACTATTGATGATGGACACGTATCATGTAGGTTCTACACGTCCGAGGCCCGAGAGCCGATCCAATGCTACGTTGCTTGGTACGCCCCGCGTAGAGCGTTACTGCGCAGTACGCCTTGCGTACGCCAAATTTAAGCTCGTCGTAATTTGGGGCTTCGCATAGTATAAATAGGGGTGTGAGGCTGACGACTTAAGTTTACAAAATTAACACTTTTACATCCTCCTTCCTCTCTAAAGTTACCCTAACCCAAAGCCTAAGAAATCATCCCAACACCCGAAGCAAGTCCCGACGCACCGAAGACCCCGAGAAAATAATATTTTAAGCCAAATCGTTGCCCACATAAAGCCTGGTTTTCAACAAAACCCTTGGTTTCATCAAAGAAAGTCATTTCTTAGACACGAAGTGCTGCCCAAATTATCATTTTATCATTCGGATATTTCACGATGAGTTCCGTATAGGGACAATTGTATGTTATGTGTTATATATGCAATGTGATTTCCCGTTTTATTATGATAAATGAGCTATAACTTTAACCATGTAGTGAATGACTAGTATCACTCTGGTATTCGTATGAAGCCTTTAGCCATGTAGAGCATGTCTCGTATCACTTTGGTATTGGCTTTGTGCCTTTGACCATGTACAAAACGACTCGTATCACTTTTGTATTGGCAGAATGCTAGGTAGGGCTGAAATCCTGTAAATACTAGCAAAATGATAATCCGAAATTGTATTTTCTGTGCCACTCGGGCTGAAGTTTTATTGATGTATATCAAGTTAAAATTGTTATGCCTCATTGATTGTAAATCTTTGAATCAAATTATTGGTTGATTTGGAAAGCCTGTCATATGATACTCATCCGCCTTTGTTGTTATTTATCCCTCTTTGTTTCTATCATTTTGATATATATGACATAGCATTATATTGTAACTGTTATTGAACTCACTATGTGTCACCCGCTTATCCCTCTCAATGTTTAAACTATTGCAGGTGATAAGCATCCCATATAGTCATGTACTGGTAGAAGATGTAGATTAGTTAATATTATCGCTTTTGTACTTAGTGTATAAATTCCTTGGAAGTTATGTAATATATAAAACTTTGTAAACATCCTAATAGTTGGTTTGTATCCAGACGATTGTAAATTATATTATGAATATGCATGTAGCATGTTTAGAGTAATAATATGGTAAAGATATTAGAGAAGTAAGAGGTTGGCTCACTCTTCGACAAATAGGATATTTTCGTTCACCTCGATCTCATCCAAGGGAACAACTAGGGTTTCATCTGATAGGCACTTTTTCAGATTTGACACGTGGAAAGCAGGGTGTATGTTGCTATGTTCCGAATGTAACTGTAGCTTATAAACAAGCGGGCCAACCCGACGAAGAATCTCGAACGGTCCGATGTATTGTGGATTTAATTTTCCCTGCTTCCTAAATCGGATCATCCCTTTCCAAGGAGAGATCTTCAATAGCACTCGATCTCCAACTTGAAATTCGAGAGGCTTCCGCCGTTTATCAACATAGCTCTTTTGTCGGTCTCGTGATTCTTGGAGTCGTGCCCTGAGTTGAAATCTTTTCTCCGTTGTTTCCCGAATGATCTCAGGTCCTATAAGAGTACTGCTTTGTGCTTTCCTTCTTTCCAGCTGAGTGTCTCCCACCTCAGCCTAACAAAGTGGTGATCTGCATTTTTGGCCATATAAAGCTTCAAAAGGAGCAACTTGAATGCTTATGTGATAGTTGTTGTATGAAAATTCTATTAGGGGCAAGTGGGTATCCTTTGCCCTGCCAAAATATATTACACATGCTTGAAGCATATCTTCTATCTTTTGTATGGTTCGCTCATTTTGGCGGTCAGTCTGGGGTGGTTGGCAGTACTCATGTCAACCTAGGTCCCTAATGCCTTCTGGAGTGACTGCCAAAATCGAGAGGTGCATCTACTATCTCAATCAAAGATAATGGATATTGTCACTCCATGCAACCTTACCACTTCTTTTATGAATATTTGTGTTAACCTTTCCATCTTGAATGACTCTTTTATTGGTAGGAAATGGCTGGATTTGGTTAACCAATCGACAATCACCCAGATAGCATCCAATCCGTATGCTGTCTTGGGTAATTTGGTTATGAAATCCAAGGTAATCCTTTCCTATTTCCACTCGGGTATTACTGGCTACTGTAAAAATCCCTAGGGCTTCTGATATTTCACTTTAACTTTGGCCCAAGTGAGACTTGCCCACATAAGTGGTAATCTGTGCTTTCATGTTCGGCCACCAATAATCTTTTTTAATGTCCAAGTACATCTTATCGGAACCTGGATGGACGAAGTATTGTGTCTTATGAGCTTCATTCATGGTCACATCTCCGAATCCCCCAAATTTTGGATTCCAGATTTGATTCATGAAATAGTAAGCTCCGTCTTCTTTGACTTCAAGATTTTTATCCATTCCACGCAGTACTTCATTCGTGGCATTTTTCGGCTTCAATGTCTCCAGTTGAGCTTCTTTGATTTTTGAAGTTAGGTGGGAGTGGATGGTTATTGTTAGTGTTTTCACTCGGTGACCCAGTTATTCCTTCCTGCTCAGCACATCATCCACCACGTTAGCCTTGCGTAGATGTACTTGATCTCACATTCATAGTCATTTAGCGGTTTAACCCATCGCTGCTGCCTCATGTTCAGCTCTTTTTGGTTCAGAATATGCTGGAGGATTTTATGGTCTGTGCACTTAGTACCATAAAGGTAGTGCCTCCAAATTTTTAGGGTGAAGACCACCATTCCCAGTTTCAGATCATGGGTGGTATAGTTTACTTCCTGGGTTTTCAATTTTTTGGACGTGTAAGCTATTACTTTTCCATGTTGCATAAAAAGATAGCCTAACCCTTGATTTGAAGCATCGCAATACACTACGAAATCTTCAGTTCCCTCTGGCAAGGATAGTATTGGAGCACTACAGAGGGCTCACTTCAGGGTTTGAAAAGAAACTTCTTGTTTGTCAGTCCAGTTGAAGGGTACGCCTTTTTGGGTTAGGGTGATGAGGGGCTTGGCAATCTTGGAGAGGTTTTGAATAAACCTTAGGTAGTAGCTTGCAAGGCCCAAGAATTGCCTAATTTCTTTTGGCATTTTCGTAATCATCCAGCCTTCAATAGCTTTGATCTTGGATGGATCCATATAAATTCCTTCCTCACTGACTACATGACCAAATAAATTCACACTGCGAATCCAAAACTCGCATTTGGAGAGTTTTGCATATAGCCTTTCAACTCTAAGATTTTCCAAGATCTGGCGTAAATGTTGACCATGCTCCTACTTACTTCGAGATTATATGAGTACGTCATCAATGAAAATGATTACAAAATTATCGAGGAATAGGTGCCAAACTCGATTCCTGAGGTGCATAAATGTTGCAAGAGTGTTTGTCAAATTGAAGGGCATAACAACAAAAATATAATGACCATATCAGGTTCGGAAAGAAGTTTTAGGGATGTCTTCTTCCCAAACTCGTAGCTGATGATAACTATACCTTAGATCTATTTTAGAAAAATTGTTGGCTCCTTGGAGCTGTTCGAATAGGACATCAATCTGGGGGAGTGGATATCGGTTCTTGAAGTGAGCTTGTTCAACTCTCGATAGTCGGTGCACATTCTGAAGGATCCGCCCTTCTTCTTGAAAAACAAGACCGGAGCTCCCCAGGGTGAGAAGCTCGGCCTGATGAATTCTTTGTCTAAGAGTTCACTCAATTGACTAGATAACTCCTGCATTTCAGCGGGAGCTAACCTGTAGGGTGATTTGGAAATTGATGTGGTTCCTGGTATTATGTCAATTCAAAATTTGACCTGTCTTTCTGGGGGTATTCCCGGAAGGTCTTCGGGAAATACATCCGAAAAGTCACATGCCACTGGGATATCTTTAATGTTTATTTCCTATTTTGATTTATCCACAACATGGGAGAGGAAGGCATAATTTTTCTTGTGCAGGCATTTTTGTGCCTTGATGCACGAGATAAGATAGTGATTAGCGCCAGTTTTATCACCGTAGATTATTAGGGTTTCATGGTTAGGGAGGTGAAGGCGAACGGCCTTCTCGTGGCATATAATATTAGCATGGTGGGGCTTAACCATTCCATGCCTATAATCACATCAAAACTTCTAATATCTATTGGTATCAAATTGACTTGAAATGAGTGATTGTTTAGCATTAGATTGCACCCTATGAATATATCTTTGGTTGTTTCAGTTTTCCCATTAGCTATCTCCACCATGAAGGCTTTGCTTAGCTTTTGGGGTTGTTATTTTAGCAAGTGTTTGAATTTATTACTCACGAAGCTCTATAGCAGCCCCACTATCGAATAAAATGCATGCATAAATGTTGTTGAGGGGAAACGTACTGGTAGCAACCTTTGGATCTTGAACTGCATCCCTTTGACCCAATGTTAGGACCCTGCCTGATCCTCTTGCTCCTTGGTTAACCCCCTACCATCGAATGGTTAAGCCCAAATGAACCGCCAATCTTCTTTCCCTCTGAAGTGATCATACCCAGGCACAAAAGGGATAATTCACTAAATCTTGAGATGTATGCCTCAATGTCTGAGTTTTGTACTGTGAGGTTCCATAACTCTTGTTCTAGTTTCTGTACTTCCCCACGGGGACAGTATACTGCCATCAATATCTATTTAAGTTCTCCCCAAGGCATAGCATTTTCGACCGACAAAGTCATGGCCTTCACATGACCATTCCACTAGGATAGGGCTTGGTTAACAAATGTGTAGGCTGTGAACTTCAACTTGCTTTCCTTCGAACATTCGCATATTTCAAAGACATACTCAGTCTTTTCAATCCAGCGCTTCAAGGCTATCACGCCACCAGTTCTATTAAATGTTCAAGGTTTGGCATTTGAGAAATCTCTGTAGGTGCAGACTTTTGCAGGCCCTTGGTTCATTCCTTGGTTTAAGCTTCCAATTCCTTGACTGTTACCGCCACCGTTGTTTCCACTATGAATATAAGCCAATGTTGCGGTGACCACAGCCGATACTGCTGCCTGGAATGCAGCAGGGTTTACCTCCGGCGGAGGCGGTGGTGGTAGTTTCGTGTTGTTGTTTCCGCATATCAGTCTTTGAGATATCTTCTGTCATGGAACAGAAAGATGATAAGTACATAGTAGTCTGTGTTTCGGTTTGTAACGTATCGTTTTGACATATTCTTGTTTCTGTGTCAATCCAGTTGAGTTGATTATGCATATGAGTTCTACGAGTTCTCAATAGATTGCATAAGGCAAGAACCTTGTTCAATGGAAGTACATTGACTGGTATAGGTGAGTTGTTAAATAACTTGGAAGCAATGGTGGGACTCTTGATGGCAAGAAATTTAGAATGAACAAGTTCTGCCCATAAGAGTTTGAATTTTTCACAAACATTATCTTACAATTATGGTTATGCAAATTCATGTGGATAGGAACACATGGACCATAAAGTCTAAGTGTCATAAGGTTTCTCTCCTTCATGAAAATGACTGTGAGGAAACGCTTTCACTAAGAGAGATTTTGAGGAGATAGCGATTATTAGGATTATGACATCCCTCTTCATAGTTCGAATTGTGAGATTTTGTAATTGGTCTGAACATTTGGGACTTAGTAATATAAGTTCTAAATTAGTTTAGACACACATGTGAGTTGTCTAAGGAAAGGTGTGTGAGTTTGAGAAGCTTAGATAAAAGGCTTATCGAAGCACATCGTATTGGAAATATGAACTTTGGAAGTCAATAAGTATTGTCTTTTAGAGGTCTAACTGTTTTCTAAATACGTTTCAAAGCTAGTGGGAGTATAAATGTTAGGCTGGAATGGATATAATCATCATGTTAGTGGGAGCATTATTATTATTTTAAGTATTGCAAGTTGGAAATATTAATTATAGAAAAACAAAAGTTTCACTTTGTAAAGTTGCAGGGGTTGAAAAGTTGCTTTTACTATAATTAAGGGAGAGAATATTATACTTCGTTTCCAATCTAAAAGCTTAGATCGAGAAATTTTAATTAAATTTAGTCAAGCATATATTTATTATTTGCATTCTCAAAGTTTGATTATGATTACGACATCCCTTTTCATAGTTCAAATTTTTAGAACACGGAAAATAAGAACATTATGACAATATTATAGCAAGAAGCTAATAAAGTATCACGTTTTTCATTATGAATCGTATCCCATACGCTTCGTATATAGGATGGATTGCATATGCTGTAATATTCAACCGTTCTAAAATTTTCCAAATGCATAGGGCATTTAGAGGGAAAAAGGGAATAGAACCGAATTTGACTAAAATAATTAGACAACTGTCGAGGACAATCTAAGGTTCACCAAGGATTGGTAACTTGCGGGTAGTTGTAAGTATAGTCATGGATGGAACATATTGACAATATTATGAATATATAAGATTCTATTTATAATGAGTTATCATTTGGCAAATATGGAAATGTTTCCATATTGGGAGTTAGATATCGAGAATTAATGTCTAGATTAGAAACGTTTATGCAAAAAGGATGTTAAAAGGAATGTACTTTGAATATGAGACTTCATGACTATGGAATTGTCTTGTAACAATCTCCAATAGAAGCACTTTGTGATTTCATTGGCAAAGTCTTGGTGACTTTGGCGTTATGATATTACGAAAGGACCGTTGCATAAAATGTTAGAATCTAACATATTCTATAAGTGGCAAGAATTTGGTATTCTTACACTTGTGGTAAGGATTGGGAATTGTGAAATGATTGCGATTGAATATGTTATTCAATTATGCTGTTTTACAAAGTAAGGACCATAGGTAAACATAGTGTGAATGGTAAGAGCATGGGATAATTGTTGTTATAATTCCAGTAAGAAGTTGATTACCTGAAACAACAAATAATGAATATTCAATCTGGTGATTAAATAAACTGTTTTATTTATACTCAAAGATTTGGGACCATATATGATTAGTGTTATTCTTGTGTTTCACTTTGCATGTTTTGACTTCCTAAATAATAGGATTATTCAAACCCTCCACAGTCGCTCATACTTTGGAAGTAGGTATGAATGAAGATTGTCATGAATCCGTCTGTAGATTGACTAAAGCGTTTTAGCACAAGTTTGCTATAGAGTTCATGATTGCTACTATAAGATTAGAGTATTGGATTAAACCCTCGCTCACTTGGATCGCTTCATGGATTTTATCACGAGTGATTGGTGAGATGGTAATATATTATATTCTTGAAACCGAGATGTGTTAGTTGTATCTTGCGAGTCGGTTACGCATTGATAATATGTAAATGCACCAATAACTTGGTGTTATAAAACATACTGTTGTGTGTGATTCGGTGAGTGAATATAAGTGAGCATTGAGTCAAAGTTTATCCGTTCCTTTTATCCAAAATAAGATAAAAGTGATATCTGTGGGCCCCTCGATGATTTAGTGATGACACCCTAAGCTCTTGGCCAAGCTAGGACTAAGTTGATGTGTTCAACTGTAGTATGTTGTCAGTCATAATAAATCAAAAGTTGGGAAACAACACATAGACCGAGAGAATGATTTCAATCCATGTCTCACGTCTATACGGTATCTAGAATGGAGGAATATATGACCCCTTATCTAAATGACAGGTTGTTGATAAGATTAGAGTTCGACAGCGTCTTTGAGAGCTACGATTGCTAATCAGATTCTAGTTACATATATGGTTACTAGACTTATCCAAGTGGGAGACTGTTGGAGAGAAAGAAGATATTATGGTTTATTAATATATTATAAGAATAATATATTAAAAATGAAACCATATTAATTAATTAATATTAGTCATAAATTAATTAGGAATTAATTTTGTGACTAAAAGAGATTAATTGAATAAAGGGGACCAAAATTTTCAAATGTGTGATAGTTGATTTTTGTGATGGGAAACCTAATGGATCAAGGGGTGAACGAAATTATGATGAAAGTCGATCATATTTTCGTCCATGACCTTATTCTAGAACGTTCCATGGGCTACTTAATGTCCAAGCTATCCATTAGGGTTTTGACTGAAAGCCTAGCTGCTCACAGTATAAATAAGACCCCTATGTTACAGAAATCGGCCGACTGGGTCTCTAAAGAGCCCTAGAGCCGATTTTCTGTGCATCCTCTCTCTTTCAAATACTACCCTCTTGCTAGTTGGTGGTTGTAAGCCATTAGAGAAGTGACACTTGTGACTCTAACCATCAAAGACAAGAATATTCAAGTAAGCAACAAGAGGTAATGATCTAGATCTGATTTGTTTCTTATAGTTTCAAACTCTTCTCATTAGATCTAGGGTTTGTAAGCCTTGGATGATTGCATGTACAATTAGTGAAACCTAGATCCAAGCATTAAGGTTTGCATGAGTACATAGGATGTTCTTTCGGCTAAAGTCCATCAATAATAACATACTAAGGAGGGTCAGCCTTGGTGCCATAGACCCAGTAAACCCAGTAAACCCAGTAAGGAAACTGACCTTGAAAAGATGAATCTCACAGAAGGAAATCTCTAACTGCTGCCCTGACGACCCCCGAGCTATTAGTGCAAAATACATCCAATCAAAATCCAATAATCCATCTTAGGGTAAAATGAACATTTTACCCTTGGCCTAAATTGGTTCATGACTATGGTCAAAAACCATAACATAAAAGTTCCATCATTAGATAATCTTCCAAAGTCCACCAGTGTGTGACATCCACAACTTCACGGCCCGAAAAGACCAATTTGTTTATACTTGATTTGTTTCCAAAAACATGATAATATATTATCAAATCATTTCCAAGGGAATGTATTTTATTCATTTTAAAACTTTGGGATGTCATCTTCAATACAATAGCATAAGCATAAACAGAATATACATTCATTTACACTAATGATTTTACATCTGTTTTAATCTCTCAGTGTAACATAGCTTCGTATCGTAACCTATGATAAAAATAACTTGAGTGGGTCAAGTTGGAAAACCTGGTGAGTACATAGGGTTTTCAACCCAAAATAATAATGTTATTTTGTTTTATCATCAAAATAACTAACTCAATTAACCATCCCCATTATCTTCTTTATCTCTTGAGGATTTCCCCTAAGAATCATCTATCACTCATTCCTAAGGATTCATCCTAAGGAATAGGCACAAAGTCACATCGTCACCAGGGTTTATACAATAAGCACTAAGTCCATAGCCGCCAGGGTTTATACAACATGTGCTAAGTCCATAGCTCTCATTTATTAAGAATCATTTATTACTTATTCATAAGGATTTCTCCTAAGGAATAGGCATGAAGTCACATCGTCGCCAGGGTTTATACAGCATGTACTAAGTCCATAGCTCTCATTTATTGACAGTATTATTTTCGAGTGTCCGCTCCCAATACATGTCAATGGGATTTTAGAGTACATCTGATGAACATGTTGTTCACACACCTACAGGTTGCGATCCTGCTAGTGTTCTACAAACCGACTAGAATAGTCTATGGTTGTCATCCATACTCTGCTGAATGACAGGGGCCAACGTTTGGGTAAGGGCTTCTCTTATATTCCACTTCTCACCCCCAACTCATGATCTATATCATCGATCATCTCATTTATCCAACTCATCTTTTATAACATACCAACTATTTCATATACCCATGTTTTACCCAACATTTTTGTAGATATAAAATACATATACAATTTAAATCATTTAATACCTGTAAAAATCATTCATTCAACATCCATCTTAAATAAAAAACAATATATATTCACATAACACATATTTTATAGAAAATACTTCATATCTATGTGTAAGATGAAAGTGACAATACACTCACATGATTTAACGATAATCGGGCAACACTTCGTTTCTTAAAAAGATTGTTTCCAATGAAACTTGGAGCTTTAGTGAGAACTGGGCCTTACGAGGGTTGAGCTTCAAACCAAAAAGATAAATTTTTCGGGGTCTTCGGACACTTTGGGACGTTCTTTGGGTTTTGGATATGATATTGGGGCTTCGGGGATTTGTAAGGAAGTTTAGGGAGGTGAAAGAAGTGAAAAAGGATGAAAAATGGTGTGAAAGTGATGTAGGAACCGCGAGGGTTCACACTCTCCTTTTATACCTGCAAGGCTTCGGTTCTGAGGGAAGGAGAAGCAGGCACGCATTGGACAGGTGGTGAGGCCGAGACATGCGCCAACAGTGAAGGCGAGGACACGCGTCAACAGCGATGGTGAGGACACGCGTCAGCTTCGAACTGGACCTCGATTCGGTCTAATCATCAGGTGGACACGGGGTAGGCTTGCATGTGAGGTGGCGTGGCTGATTCTGAGCCATGCGTGCGAAATTTCTCGGATTTTGTGCCCCAAACTTCAAAAATTCATAACTTTCGCATACAAGCTCCGTTTTCGAAGTTCTTTATATGCACGCGTAGGCGATATTATACTCTACAACTTTCGTTTATAATTCGTTGGCTAATTTTGAATTTATTTTTAATATTATTATTATTAACAGACCGAGACAGGAAAATGCGTTAAAAATTCATAACTTCTTCATCTGAGGTCCGTTTGCGTCTATCGTTTTACTGTTGTACTACTATTGATGAGACATTCGATTCTCATTTAGTTTGTGTCGGCTAAAAATCAATCGATCTAAAATTCGAGTTTTTAGATGTCTACTGCTAAGCTGAAACTTAGAAAAATCATAACTTCCTCATACGAAGTCAGATTTGGGTGTTTTTTTTATGCATGCTCTCACTTTAGCGAACACTACAACTTTCGTTTAGATCGCTAAGGCTAAAAATCACTTTATCATAAATTCATTTTTTACGTCATACAACATCATGTCGGTATTGTCGTGAAACTTCAGCAGGTCATAACTTCCTTGTTATAACTCAGATTTCGGTATTCTTTATATTTCTGAAATCCTTATTTCAACCACTAGAACTTTCTTTATTGATATCAGGTTTGTCTAACATTTATTTTTGACACTTATTTTTATCCTTAATTCATTAAATTATAATAATTAAGCATAAAACACATAATAATCAAATAATACATCTTATTATTTCGAAACAAATTACAAAGATTGGACTAGACTATTACATCATTATTAATGTCTAGCCTAGAAACACGGGCGTTACAATTCTCTCCCCCTTAGGATGATTCCGTCCCCAGAATCATTCATTAGCAAACAAATGCGGATAGCGACTCATCATGTTATTCTCCGTTTCCCATGTGAGATTTGGCTCATTCATATGTTTCCATCATACAAGCACTACATCGACCATCTTGCATTGCAACTTCTTAGTCTTAGGTTCAACGATTGCTTTTGGTTCTTCGATTAACCTCTTGCTTTCATCCAAACTTAGTTCGGAGATTAGAATTATGTCGGGAACATCTCCCGTGAACTTCCTCAAATAACACACATGGAAAGTGTTATGAAGACCATCTAGTTCTTCTGATCATTCTAGCTTGTAAGCTTGGTTCCCAATCCTCTGAAGAACTTTAAACGGTCCAACAAACCTTGGACTCAACTTTCCCTTTTTACCAAATCTTATAAGTCCCTTCCATGGCTAGAATTTAAGTAAAACATAATCTCTAACTTCGAATGTTATCGATTGTTTTTTCTTGTCAGCATAGCTCTTTTGACGATCTTGAGCTGCCAACATCCTTTCCCTAATCACTTTCAGTTTTTCAGCAGTTTGATGAACTATCTCAGGTCCCATAAACTGCTTTTCCCCAACTTTAAGCCAATATGACGGCGTTCGACACTTTTGTCCATATAAATCTTAATAAGGTGCCATCTTAATGCTCGAGTGAAAACTATTATTGTAGGAAAATTATACTAGAGGTAAATGTTCATCACAGTTACCTTGGAATTCCAGGGTACATGCTCATAGCATATCCTCTAATGTTTGAATCGTTCGTTCACTCTGAACATCAGTCTGCGGATGGTAGGCTATACTTAGATACTATTTCGTACCCAGTTTCTCTTGTAGACTTCTCCAAAACCTCGACGTGAAACGACTATCACAATCTGATATAATTGTTAAAAGAACACCGTGATGTTTTACTATCTCCGTCATGTAAGCATTTTCAAGCTTATCCATAGACCATTTTTCATTGGTTGCTATGAAGTGTTCATTTTTAGTAAATCGATCAATGACCACTCAAATCATGTCATGACCGCTCTTTGTTATGGGCAATTTAGTCACAAAATCCATGGTGATGTCTTCCCATTTAACCATGGGTACATGTAAAGGTTCTAAACCTCCATACGGTTTCTGATGTTGTGCCTTAGCTCTCGCACATGTCACACACTTGGCCACATACTTTGCAACATCAAACTTCATCGTCGGCCTCCAGTAGTAGGGTTTCAAATCCCTATACATTTTTGTGTTGTCAGGATGAATTATGTACATGGTTTTGTTAGCTTCTTTCACCAGAAGATTTCTTATTCCTCTGGGTTAGAACACAAGCCAACCCAACTCCAGATGCATCATTACAGACTACGAAGGCTTCAACTCCGTTTTTGGAAACACTAATAAGACATGGCTTGTATAATAACTTCATACATTATCTATTCATCCTAGGTAATAGTTGTAATTATTATGTTTCCTTCGAATGACTATCTACTTTTGGAATTCTTGTATGCAGGTGGTGTTTGATCTTGCACCCTCTCCCTATCCCATGTTGAAATTTCAATGGTGACCTTCAACTTACAATCTCGATCTTTATTGGAGACTCCTCCAAAATTAAGATAAGTTCTCTCCTTCGATTACCATAGTAGACTGATGGGTCATTTTCTAATGACCTCTCATCGTATTATGTACTGCTTAGACTCAAGTCCTTTAGAGTCGAGTTTCTGAACATAATATATATTCCTTCATTTTCCAATGTGATTACATTCTAACATGTAGTACTTCTAGCTACAAGCCTCTTACTCTAATAATGATTCAAATACTTCAATCTTCCCGTTTGAGTGAGATACTACATCAGAATTGGTTCCCTGAACCGCATGACTAACTCATCTTGGTCAGACTCAATTCGATATAACCTCTTGGGTCGGAATAAATATCATCTTCTTAGTCATTACTGAAACGATGGTAACGACAAACTAGAACAAAATGGAATCAATTACTAGCTCCTTGGTAACCTTGTGACTTTCCTTGATCCAAGTACGAATCCTGTGCTTCCGGTAGTATAGGTCAATACTACCATTCACACCTACTCATACTCTTCCCAAGTAATGATAGACTAGAACATCAAGTTTTAGGCGTCATTGCCAAGGAATGGCTTATTTGATCTTTAGTTTAATTTCTTTTAGTTATCCGATCCTTTTTGTGTGGTAAAAACCGCAAAAAGTTATTTTTTTGCATTTATTTTTCCGTCTAAACATGCACCACGTCCTGGGCATCTTGACCACAAGTACTAAGACTTGGCTAGTCTAACAGGTAGCCTACTATGACATAGGTAAGTTAGGGAGAGAATTCTTGCAATGCCTCGTCATCAAACGAACGCAATTCCGATAGGAATACTCCCAGCAACAAGCTGCCAAAATACCGCCATGCGTTTCCCAGCAAGCCAACATTTTGGATATGTCTAAATCAACCTACTAGTCACTGAAACACCAATGGCAACGATATATTGCTTAGGCACCCACCGTTGCCATCCGATTAGCAAACCAACACATGGGTCTCTGCTACACAACCACTAATGCTACCTACAAAAGTAAAAACCACAATGTATCAGTACACACCATGACACCATCCATCCATTGGGATGAGAAGTTCATAGATCCTCGCCATTTTCCAGCATCCTACAACAATATGAAGATTACCGACCCACGCCAACAAGTCTAAGGTCATACTGCGATCATCTCACTGACCGGTAGGAACCTGGACCCATTATGCACTCGCCCGACTACAGGAGCCATACCATCCTGAAACATGCACTCTTCCATAGTCCAACTGTCGTTGACACATCGTCAGATGAAATATGACCACACACAATTAGGTAACAAAATAAAATGCCAATTTTCTGCATCAACTTGTAAACTTGACATCACTTGTAAACCTAACATGTTATACTTCCTAGGAGAGAACACTATGCTCCTCAAGCCAACTGTATTTCTTCTTAACTGTGACCTTATCCAGAAGGTGACGTACCTACGAATCGAAAGAAATGATGAACCTCTACCACTATCACATACATTCGTCTAGGAACCACATCCAGATCCCACACCTTGATAGAATTGCACAGTTCCCACCAATGCACAGATATCAATTAAAACTTCCAATCTCAGAGGAGAACTCCTCAATTACCCAGAATGTGGCCAAAAGTTCTGGTTGAAACAATCTAATTACTAACCCAACCGACACAATCTTCCAGAACATTCCTTTGCGAAACCATGATGTTGCTTGAAAAACTGAACAACGTTACTCCGATATCCAATCTTCTAATAACAAATCCATCTATCATCTCAACCACAAGAAGCAACAAATTCACAACCAAGGAATCGAGAGGAAACCTTCATAGGGACCAAGGTACCAATTTTACTAAGCTTCACTAAGGGTTGACTCATCGATTGCACCCTTAGATGATACAACTAGAATCCTTTAAGTAATCTCAATTGCTATTGATAATGAAACAACCAATGATAGAAAATGGGTCAATAACTTACACAACCCCTATAAAATACTCTGATCGAACTCTGAGGTTTCCTGCCACATCAATGATTGCCTGTTCTCGGCCATATCTAACCGACCCACTCCGCGACCCAACCATGATCTCTAAATATGATGCACAACATAGTGGTTCAACACCCCTCCATACAGATCCATGGATCTAACCAAAAGGAACTACTGGCCACAACAAGTTCCTTATCCATCAACTTTTACTATGAGGATAACATACATAAGTAACGAAGACTTTCTCTACACTCAAGATCTGACAAAACCTTGAATTCTACGCATCTAACGAGGACTCTGGTAGATCCCTAGGGAACAGAACGAGAAAATTCAAAATTACGAACACTTCAATGATAGCCTACTTCTTTCCTCCATGTGGCCATAGCCCTGATCTAATAGCCCACATCCCTGAACTACATATTACCATGTTCTCCCCAACTTAGGGCTCGAACCATCATCGAATGACCTCTACAACACTAAAACCTCAACCCGACTTAACCATGAACATCTTCGACTTGAATCTCATAATGCATGAACAACAAAAGATGATCATTTGTACAAGTCAACTCCGAATCTCATATGGAAATTTCAGAGGCTTTTCACCCAGCTTCGCAAACTAACTTAGCGAAATCGATCAGAATACATTTAATAGACTAGGCACCTTCCGCACCGAACCTTCGCACAAAAAAATCATACACTTTAGGAGTTGAACCATAACCTCAGACTCCTCTCGAAACTTTGAGCACCCCCATAGGTTCTTAAAACAAAGCTCTGACTACCCAATATAATTATAGAACTCTCTCGAGTCCTAAAACAGAAACCACTTAATGCCTCGCTCCCCGGATACACCTGATCCCCAAGGATCTACGATACTCATTCCACATGCGTCAAGGCCTTTACCTTGGCTATTGAACCACAAGAATCATTGAGTCTCAAACATCTATTCGATGCGACACAGGGATGATTTCTTTCAAACCAACTTCACCTTCTTACAACATAACTAATTAGGAGATTACCACCTCCTATATTAACCATCGACTAAACCACATCCGATCACTCCTCCTTTGATCCTAAGATTCAGGAAATACAACCCTGATACAGCAGTAACATCCCTTTTCATAAGCTAACAACTAAAACTAGGCTGCAATCCTCAAGGATATCATCTCATCGACTCCCTTCATGAGTCATACGACTCAGTTTGACACTACTTCACGCAAGGCTAGTGAGGAATTTGAATCAAATAACTCACACAAGTATGCATCAACCAGACCCACACTGCCACTAACACTAAGGCCCAAATGGTTACCAATCTCATTCCAAAAAATCATAGTCGATAGGCTGACAACAACGGGAACAAATGCAAATTAAGCTAGTGCTATAGCACATTATTTATCATTCCCTAGATCCTTAGAAACTTTTTTTACCCTTCTTGATCCCCGTACGAATCTTCTGCTTTCAGTAGTATGGGCCCATACTACATTCCATACATATTCATACATGTACTGAGGATTGCCTCCACGTCTAAAGTTACTATACCATACCACTATCAATATCGGATACCTGTGCCACCACAGAAACAAACTACCATCCATCCTAGACTCTCTCCCTTTAATATTCTTCTCATCTACGAGCTTCCACTAGAATGCTCTTTTAGGAACTCCATTATTGCCAGGTGTATCAACACACCAATGTGCTTCGACAATCCACCACAAGCTGCCTAGATTCTTAACTTAGACTTCCTCATATGCAAGTTCTCACACCAACACACTCTACAACTCCCATAATAACACTAGGAATACTCACTCCCACCATGTTATGAACTTCGACAGAAACTTCTACCATTGTTAACTAACTATCTTACGAATACAATTACATGCAACAAGGATTAAACAGTCTTTCGACTGAAAGATCAAGCACTATAACAGTTAAACTCAAACAAGAGTTGCATAATAGGCTAAATCAGACATTATAAAACTATTTAATTATTGTGGAATGTAACTTAACGTATTCTCTTAATAGCTAACTAACATCAATGTATGATTCACGTAGCACAAAGCAAACAAAACTCGAGTAGAAAACCAATAGGCCAAAGGCATCATAAAGATCAAGCGATTTCTAGCACACATTTCCTGAGGATCCTTATCCTAGACACTATCCAACATCTCTAACAGCTTATATATAACACGTACAAGGCATATCTCCTAAGAAGATACTCTAACATTCAACCCGGATTAGATCCACAACCTAACTTATACCATGCACATCATACTATAACATATATAACAACTCAAATAAATCATATATAATGCAAGTATATATATCTTGGGAAATCAGTTTTTTCGAGCTCTGGCTAACTATACACATCGCATCTTCTCTTTTATGCTCTTGAAATGAATCTTTTCTAAAAAGGTTTATAAAAACTCTCAGCTCCATAATTTGACTTTGGAATCCTATGAGTGTTCATCCTAATCTCTCAAACTAGGCCTTGGACACCAACTTGAAACGTCCCAAAAGCCCAAGCTAAATTTTTCATTTTTAAAATAATATAACATCCATTTTCAATATGGTTACATTCACAATAAATCATTTGTTCATAAATAATTATTTAGAAATTGGAGTTCTAATGAAGACAATGTAGAATCCCGAATCATAAAGCAGCTGATGTATGTGTATAATCACGTTTTTTTAATCCGAAAAGTTCCTGTAAAATGTTTAATCCACAACTATAAATACAAAGATTAGCAAGGTTCCCAAATATCTCATATAGCACAACATATAACAATGAGGTTTCATAAAAAAACTCCGTGTCATATCTATCAAATCAATTTTTTTTTTTTATGGTTTTTTTCTTTTATGATTATTTTTGTCGCAATTTGGTTTATAATAATAAATTTTTTTTATTAAGTCAATTATATAAATTATTTAAATAAACATATTATATAGTTTATTTTATTTTTTATTTATACATTTCTGATTTTTTTTTTCCGATTAAATTATATATCTTTCCAATTTTTTCTTTTTTTGTTTTCGACTTCTCCTTAAATATTTTTGTAAATAGGTTCCCTCTTTATGAAAAAAGATATCAAATTTTTTTTAGCTTTGGTTAATTAAAAGTCTTCTTTGTTTATCCGAAACCCGCATTTAAAAAATTCCATCATCGAAATCTTAAACATTGTTTACAGCTTATGTTATTTAATATGAAAACTGTTATAGACTAATTCGAAACGTGAAAAAACATAAACTATTTAATCCAAAAACAATTATTGGCTAATCTGAAACAAGTTTCGAGTTACACATAGGCATAGGATAATCGGAATCCGTAAATGTTTACACTTCAAAAACTAGTTCGATGTAGTGTTGTTTTTTATGATGTTTTGTTTGTTTATAATATTTAATGATGTAAATTAATATTTTTTTGACGTAACAATATAATATATCATTATGCAAAAATTTTATAGTAATTTATGGGTCAAACTAGATAATTTTTCCACTTTTTTACACGTATCCAAATTAACAAATTAAAGGCATTCAAACAATATCAAATCATTTCCTTTTTTAAAACTACAAGTATATATATTATTAAATTTAAATATTTTTATAACATTTTTATACTCAACATAGACAATAAAATAAATAAAATTATAACATTAAAAAATCCCAAATAGTAACAAAGTATGATTTACGAAAAATGTTTGCTTTAGACTATATGTTTACTTTAAATTTTTATTTTTATTATAAGATAAAATATAAAGAAATAAATTGTATATTATATTAGTCACAATTTAATAATTCAACCAATATAATAAAAACTATTTAGGGTAAAAAAACATTATTTATAACTAATATATATTAATAAAGCAAATTTATTAATAATAAAATAATAAGTTATAAATAAAATATATTTAATTATGATTAACAATCCAAATTGATTTGACTGATTACTAGGTTTAACTTTTTCATGGAAAACAATATAATTAAAATCCCCAATGGGGTTGTTTTAGTACTAGCCATAACAATAGCCTTGGAACTATCATTAATTCTGAATATCACATACAACACACAATATAACAGCTGTGGGTTTTCGGCAACCCTGGGGACCATCAGGAGTCCAGTAA
Source organism: Lactuca saligna (assembly GCF_052625555.1). Classification (NCBI taxonomy): domain Eukaryota; kingdom Viridiplantae; phylum Streptophyta; class Magnoliopsida; order Asterales; family Asteraceae; genus Lactuca; species Lactuca saligna. The sequence goes on from NC_136419.1 coordinate 48,251,243, forward strand.
GCTTACAGCATGCCATGTGGATTAACATCACACATCACTAGTTATCAAAAACCCTGGAGACTATCAGAAGTCCCATGGACTTACAACAATCCATGAGTTATTAGCAACCCAATTCATATACAACAACAATCAACACATAAGACCCAGCTGGTCAACATATACTATCATACAAGCAAGTATAGTGAGATGACTGACCTTTCAAGTAGCAGCTACAAACCATAGCTCTCACTCTGCAAAGACTGATCCTACATGGCACCTAACAGCAATAAAGAGTACCCTCTCAGTCTACACTCCAAAACTCTCACTTGACCAAAAGTTAACCCATGACAAAAGTCAGTGGTTAAAGTCATAGTCAACTATCCATAATGACAACTATCCAGCCTCACGTAGTGAGAGTCCACTCGGTCCGATGCTAACTCGTCTCAACCTAATCTAGCCAAATTAGTCAAAAAATCATCTAAACTGACCTCACGACGTGAGCAACCTTTTGTCATGTCGTGAACCCCAAAAAGCCCAGCAAAAACAAATTCATTCAATCCTCACATCGTGAACATAGTTTTTTAGCCAAAAATCCAATGATTTAAGTCCTTAATCCATTAAGCCTATTACTCTTACATTCCAAAAGGTCTTATAACTCCATAATACACTTAAAAGGTAATGCTTTATGGATATTTATGTCTAATACATGTCTAGATCTCATTTGGGACCAAAAATGTAGAAAAATTCATCCAACTTTCATGCAAAGTTTCAAAACCCAACCATTCACTAAATCTAAACTTTATGACACTCTAAGGTCCCTTACAACCCATTAAGTTGCCAAATTTATGTCTTCCATTCATTCAAACTTGCTCAACAAAGTGAAGAGTGGGACAAAACTTAAATCTAGCCATATACAATAATAAATGTGGAAGCTTTGACGCTTACAAGGGTCCAGGGACAATATGATGTGATGATAATTTTGATTCCTTGCAAGCTCCACCAAAAGATCACTTTCTTCTTATTCTTCTCTTCTTATTTAAACCAAGAAAAGCTCCAAAAAGCTCAAGAATCATGCAAGGAATAAGGGTTAGGGTTTTTTGAGGTGAAAGAGGTTTAGAGGTTGAAAATAAATCCTAGAAATGGATTAGAGTGGCTTAAATACAAAGGAAACCCTAGAAGATGATGGGATTGGGTGCAACAGTTCTTATGTCATGAGCCTCTATGCCTCAATTCGTGAGATCAGTCTCAGACACAATTTACATTTTAACACATGTCACGTCATGATCACTCAAATATCAGATCGTAAGACTCCATTTTGACTCCTTGAAACCCTAAATTGATCCATCCAATGAAACAGTTGTTACATAGGATGTCTTGAGTAAAATCTAAAGAAACTGGTCATAAGGACTAATGTGTACAAAAATATTAAGGACTAAATGTATATAAACTGAAAAAATATATTACCTTATTAAGTCTTTTTTTGACTTAACTTGAAGTAGCCGATTATAAGGACTAAATATGGACAAAAAAACAAGTTAATTGATTAAATGTGAACAGAAAAAAAAATTAGTGACAAAATGTGTACAAAAGTAAAAAGTATTTTACCCTTTACGTCAGTATCTCTTGCAAGAAATATAAAAATAAAATATAAGTTTCGAAAAAGTGAAAGAAGTATAACGCTCTAGTTTTAGGTATTTTTAATATCAAATAAAATATTCTAATGAATTTTTCTAACAAAATGTCATTAATAAAAATATAATATGTGTAGTATTTTATATACATGTTAATATCTCAAGTAAGCTTTTGTTTTTTCTGTGAGATCATATGTTTTTAAATAACACTACAAATGAGAAGGTTATCCATTTCCAACTTTAAAACTTGAATATGTTCAACTTAATTTGGGTTGATGATAAGTCTTTGGTTATTCCTTTGGAATTTTTGAAAAGAGGTAGTACTTTGTACTCTCACACTTTACATGGATTTTGTCGGAAAACGCTTATCATTTCATCTTTTGAACTACCATGCATTTAACATGTGAAAAAAATATGGGATTTGGATGTATTTATCAATAATGAAGTGTTCTTTAAATTTAACAATGAAATTTTAGTGCACCATGTTTTTGAAAAGGATGATTAGAAGATAAAGGACATTTATTTTTATTCGTAAATTAGACCCGAAAACCTTCCTTATAATGTCATTGGCTCCGATTTAGGTCAATATCTGTGACGCTCCGTTTCCTATCTAGCTATTTCGAAATAGGATTATTAAATAATTTGGATGATGGTTTCATTCAATGATAACTTGTAACGTGAAATAAGTGGAGTTAATAAGTAAAAGACATTTATAGACTGAAGCAGAGATGAATTAGATTAATTGAAATGAGATTAATTAAATTAAAAAGATTGATTAATAATAATAATAAAACATTTTATTAAAAACTAAGTGGATATATTTAGTATAGGGTTTAGATCGTAATTTTCGGAAACCATTATTGTTAAAGGGAATCGAGCTTAGGGTAGGATCTATCAACATTCCAAACCCGAGGGAACATTTTTCACAAGATCGAATATTAGGTTGTCTTTTTCACGCGTGCAGGACCTGCGACATTGGAGGTTGTCCACGTCTCATTTCTACTTCCACACCAAGAAATCTCTTCCCTCCTCGAAAGTTACAGATTCTAATGCCTTAAATACTTCCCCTTTGACTTTTTTTAACAACGACACCCTCTTTGTCGTTGATATAGCTGCAAAATCGAGAGTGTTAGGGTGTTGATAGTTTAGGGTTTTCAGGGAGAAGGTGAGGGCTGCTAAGCTATTTTCTATGGTTCTCTAACAATCCCACGGTATGAGCTAGCTTCCACTCACTCTCAACTACCCTGCTGCCGGAAAATCCCAAGTTGTGGGATTTATGGCTCCAACCTATTTCAGTCGCTTTAGACAAGTCCTAGACCCTTATTTGTCTTGGTAAAGATTTTTTCTAATCCCTTAAAGATCTGAGATATTGGTAGGACTGCTAGAACCAAGTAAACAAGCTTCAAACGACTTAAAAGCCTCTTATGCACACCATTCTCGAGATTTTTGTATTCAGACCTTGCTATCAAGTTTGAAGGGTTCTAAAGTCTTTTTAATTGTATCTAAAGGTATCTTTTAATCCTATTTACACTTTAAATCAAGTGTGAGCAACTTGAATCAAGAAAACACCTTTAAACACTTTGAAATTCTCATCAACTCTCATATTTTCGAATTTTGTAAAAGACAAGTTCATTTCTTTTTTAAGCTCTTGGATCTGGTTCATAGAATGTTTAGGGTTGGTTAAATCAGTTCTTGACTCTCTTAACCTTGCTCTGCCTTAAGTTGGTGTCTAGAACCAAGAAACGATACCTTTTTTCTCAAGTTTTGTCATGAAACTCTCAAGGCGAAGTGCTACACTTTTAGTTCATGAAATTTGAGTTTTAGTTAAGTCTGAATTTTTAAGACATAATTCACATTATATATATCAAGTTGGTTGGGGTGTGTGTGTGTTTGAAACAAGAAGAAATGCAATTTCAGGGGTTATGTGGGTATTTGGTGTGTGTGTGTGTGTGAACCTAATCATATTTGGAATCATACATACCCTAATATGGAATATAAGAGGAATAACATATGAATGGTGTATAACAAGATAGTTCAAAAGAGCCTCGAAGGTAAAAGTATGAGTAAATTATCATATAGGTATAACTGAAAAGTAATCTAAGTAGATTCTAGGGGTGTAGAGAGGGAGAAGTTCATCTAGCTCATGAGTAAATTATCATATAGGTATAACTGAAAAGTAATCTAAGTAGATTCTAGGGGTGTAGAGAGGGAGAAGTTCATCTAGCTCATGACAGAAGTGTCATTAAGATTATACATGTTAAAATCAGGTAATTCTTCTCACTTACTTTATAGAATGCTAGTTGTCTTTGTGATACTTGTATGGAAGACTAGGAGTTAACCTTACATTTATATGAAAGACCAATGGGAGAGCCCATAACAATTTTAGGAGTGATATAAGACTACAAATCTGCATATAGCATTCCTTATAATGAAATAGGCCCTTTGGCCGAAATAGGTCGTTGCAAGAGTGATTGTAACACTATGATTAGGCCCATAGCGTTCACTTGGGATAAAATAGGCCCATTGGCCGAAATAGGCCTTTGTAGGAGTGGTTGTAAGGCGATGATTAGACTCCAACATTCACTTGGGATGAAATAGGCTCGTCGGATGAAATAGGTCGTATTGCATGTTTATGACTATATGTATTCTAACACTCGGTTCCAGGTATGAAATTATTTTCAATTATGTATGGTATTTTCTTTAAATCGAATGACGTGGTGAAGCCTCACCACGATTTGGCAATGAGTTTTGGGTCGCGGGGGTTTTATTGAACCACTATGATGTGGTGATTGTGCCATGACGTAGTGGTGGCTGATAGGGAAAAACCCTAAAGTTTAAGGGTTGATCCATGTTTAAAGATCCTTAACCCCTCCTAGCCTCCCTCCCATCAACCTCCATATTTCCAAATAGTCCCTTGTAAACCCTAGATCCCTTGTGTGAGTCTTTAGCCTTAAAGTGTTGGTATTTGGTGCTTGCAAAGGAACAAGGTGGTGAAATATCTTAATAGGAGTCCAAAGCAAATAAGATCCAAGAGTTTACCTTCCTCTAGCATCTCAAGGACGTATAAAATCTTCATCTTGTTGAGTCAATGGATAGATCTATGGATTTTGCCCCCTTTATTTATGTCTTGTTGCCTTGGGTGGTTGAATATCATAAAGCTTGCAACTTTATAATTCTCTAGGCCATTTTGTGCATTTGGATCTTTGGATCTAGTCTAGAATTGAGTTTTGACACCATGCATGGAATCTTGGCCTTTTTACCTTATTTTGACATAATAAGAGTTTAAGACATGCATTGGACATGCATGTCTGAAAGCACCGATTTTTATGGTGTGTTTGGTGTTAGAGACTCTTTTCAAGCATTTGGTCAAGTAACCTTATGGATTGGATGATTATTTCTTAATCCATGAAGTGTTTTGGATCTTAAAGTTGATATCTATTCATTTTGGAGGGTTCTATTCGATAAAGTTGGAAACCTTATCCATCTAGACCCTATTTTGAACCAGATCTGAGTTAGAGACCCTTTGGAATAGACGAAAGTGACTAAATGCATTAAGATGTTGAAGACCCTGTTACCATGACGTGGCAAGGCCACCACGACGTGGTGGCAGGACGGTTCATGACGTAACAGTCAGTTGAGTTAACTTTTCTCGACCTTTCTGATCGGTTGACTAAGTGTGAACCTAAGAGTATTTCGGGATTTTGATTAAGTTTGGTCATTTGGTTGGAAAAAGATATAGGTGGAGCTGAAATTCGGAGCCAAGACCTCATCAACTTTTGTCCAGTTTGCAAGGTGAGTTTTCCTCATTGTACTTGTGGATCGAAAGCATAAAGGTCGTACCATTGGTTTGATATTCTGCTATTCACTGATATGTTGAGTATGAAATAGATATGCATGATTATGCTAGTTATTGATATGCTAGTTTGGTAGATCTGTACGACTACCTATGATTCTATATGCATGATTATCTTTATATGTTTATTATATGTTATATGTTGACATGTTGTGTTGGGTTGCAGTTGCATTGCTTCGTGTTGTAGCCAACAAACCCTGGAGCATTCCAGATATGGGTTGAGGGTCGGGTAGGGCATGCCAGACTTATAATGAAGGCTCAATAGCATTCCAGATACAAGCTGAGGGCTTGATGGTATTTCAGTCTGATGACTGATTTGGTCAAGGAGCAAGCCATACATAAGTTATGGGCCCGAAGGCATGCCAGACTTATGCTATGGGCATAGGGTAATCCAGTCTTTTAGTTATGGACCCATTACATGATCTTATTTTTTTATATATATATATATATATATATATATATATATATATATATATATATATATATATATATATATATATGATTTGGTTATGTGTTGGTACTTTGGGGGATCTCACTAATTATTGGCTTACAGTTTTTTTGTTATGCTTTATGAAAGACCCCAACTTTCATATTTATGAAAGACCCAAACTTTCATACTATTCTAACATTATTCTTAGGTTACTTCCTTAAAACACGCTACATGCATATTTATAAAACAATATTTTATATTGATAAAGTGTTTACAAAAGATTGGATACAAAGAGACTAAGTTTTATTACATTTCATATCTACCCAGGGATCTACTATTCATATACATACATGAACATTAAAATACAGAGAAATGGTAATAACTATTCTAAATATTTCTGCAGTATAAAACTATATTGGATACTCATCACCTGCAATTGTTAAACATTGAGAGGGATAAGCGATAACGCTTAGTGAATTCAATAAATAGATACAATATAATCTTATGCCTTATATATACAATATGACAGAAGCAAAAGGGAACAAGAACAACAATAGCATATGCGTATCATATGTAAGGCTTTCAATATCAACTCAAGATTTGATTCAAAGATTTATAATCAATGAGACATAATGATTTCAATACTTGATATACATCAATAAAGTTTTGGTACAAATGGCACAGAAGACATATAATTTCTGATTAACATTTGGTAGATTTCAGGCTTATAGCCATGTCTAACCATTTGCCAATACCATCGAATAGAGTTCATTATCTTACGGAGTCATGCTCTACATGGTCAGAGGCTACATACCATTCCTATTTAACCTTCTGCCAATGCCATAGAATAGAAGTCATTCTCTTACGGAGACATGCTCTACATGGCGAGATGCTATGTACCAGTACCAATGTGAATCTAAGTCCTTTCACTGATCACATGGTCAAAGGTATTATATTTGCTATAAACATAGCGAATAAAATAACTCGGGAAAATAACTCAGAATAATAACATTGAAAAGCACATAGCACATATAACACATAACATATAATTGTTCCTATATATTGAACTCACCTTAAATTAACCAGGGGTTAAAATAGTAATTTGAACAGTATTTCAACTTTAAATATGACTTTCTATGTTGAAAACCACGAGCTTCATTGAAAAACGGGCTCTGCGAAGGTAGGGATTCAAAACCGAAAAGATAAAATTTTTGGGCTTCTTGGGGGTCTCAGGACGTGTTTCGGGTGCTAAAATTGATACCGGGGCTTCGGGGAAAGTCAAAATAAAGAAAATATGAAAAAAGGGGCCAAAAATGGCAATTTTCTAAAATTACCCGGGAAGGCTCGCAGGTCTCCTATTTATAGGCGAGAGTCTCGGATCCGGAGAGGTAGGTGGCAGCAGCAGCGAAGACCACGCGACAGCCGGAGCGAGGTTCGGTGGCCAGACGTCGCACATGCGAGGCGGCCAGGTGCGAGGCTCGGAGGGTGACACGCTTCAGATGCGAGACTCGGACAGGTGTGCGATACGCATCGCTCCTCGGACGCGCCACGACTCCTGTGATGCAGCTACTTCGTGCGAGGGATGTGGCAGCAACGAGGGTCTCTGGTGGCTTCGCAGGATTCGTACACGCAAGGAGGACACGTCTCCAGCTTGCATACGTGGCGCACATAGGAATGAGTGACGTGGCCGGTACTGTTCATGCGAGATTTCTCGGAAAAAGTGCCCCAAACTTCTAAAATTCATAACATTCACATACTAGCTCCATTTTTGACGTTCTTTATATGCACGCGTAGCTAAAATTAGGCTCTACAACTTTCGTTTATACTTTGTCGGCTAATTTTGATTTTTTTAATATTATTATTTTTAACAGACCATGACAGGAAAATCCGTTAAAAATTCATAACTTCTTCACCCGACATCCGTTTTCATCAGACTTTTTACCGTTGTACTACAAATAATGAGACCTTCAATTCTCGTTTAGGATGTATTGGTCAAATATTGCTCGATCTAAAATTCGAGTTTTTAGCTGTCTACTGCTAAGTTGGAACTTCGAAAAATCATAACTTCCTCATACGAAGTTAGATTTTGGCGTTCTTTCTATCGAATTTCTCGGTTTAACAAATACTACGTCTTTCGTTTAGATCACTAAGGCTAAAAAGTAGTTTATCAAAAACTCACTTTTTACGTCATTCGGTGTCGTGTCGGTTTTATCACGGATCTTCGATTGGTCATAATTTCTTCGTTATAACTAGGATTTCGACGAGGTTTTCGCCTACAAGTTTCTAATGAGATTATTTACAACTTTCAATAATAAAATTTTACTTATTTAAAATTTTATATTTTCGCTAAATTTCACTATTTGGCTTTTAATTAGAATCTCATAAGACTTCCAATATTTTCTGAGTGATTCTAAACATAGTTTTACTTCATTTCTAGTAAAAACCATCTTGTTAGAACTCAACACTCAATTTCACATAGTATTTCACAATTTTATTCATTACAAAACACGATTTCAAAACGTGTATGTTACACTTTAAGTGTCGGATTAGGTGTCTAGGCCCATAACTATTATTGGTATGTACTTGACCTGAGAGTAGCATGGTCTATTTGGGTTGCATATCACCAGGACAATTTGATAGGATGGACTTTTGAGAAGAGGTTATTTATGATTTATTAATATATTATAACTTCTAATATATTAATATGAAATCATATTATTTAATTAGTATTGATCAAGAATTAATTTGGAATTAATTTTGTGATTAAAAAGAGACTAATTAAATATATGGGGATTGCTTGTGTAAATCATTCATTCTTATAAAGTGAGCTTATGATCCATAGTTCCTTATGTTGGGCTAAACCCATATGGTGACCCATGGATACTCCATGGGGGTTAAAACCCATGGAGCCTAAGGAATATGGAAAGTCATGCATATTAGGGTTTGGATGATATAACCCTAGTTGTGTCACACTATATAAGAAGCCTCATGGCTACCAGAATGGCACATAAGTGGAATACTAGAGGGCTAGCCGATTTTGGTGCAAGAAGATACTATCTCAAAAGTCTCCTTTGTCCAAAGGTGTGTTGTGATTCCATTTAAGGTGCAATACTTGGGGCACTAAATTCTTAAAGGTCCAAGGCACTCAACTACACTAAAAGGTATGTCATCTAACTTGTATTTCATGTTGTTTATACACCATTGTACGCTAGTTAGGATGATGCTTTGGAGCACTGAATGTATGCATGTATAATAGATAAAAAATATATCCAAAGCATTTAGGGTTGCATATAAACCATATGAGCATTAAAATGCTCAAAACCCTTCATCAAGTACTTCAGATAATCGCGGGAAGGTGCAGGTGTGACTGTACACATCCCTTTGTTCATCACTTATGATTTTGGGAGTCTAATGTTTTAAAATGTTTGAAAACTATGTTTGTAAACAATTTATGAATTTCGGTTGGTTTTAAAAAGTTTAAATTCATCATGATTTTTATGGGTGTTACAAGTTGGTATCAGAGACTTGGTCATAGTGAATTGGAGGAACACTCGTGTGAATCTAATCCCAAACTAAGGAAAAAGATTTTTTTTAAATAGTTTTCAAATTAATCAAAGAGGATGCGATGTGTACGATCATCCAGAGCCAGTAAGTAGACCCCAAATTACTACACTGTTATTTGATCTTGTGATATTTAAGAGCAACATGCTAGTAATAGGCTAGGGATCTTCAGGAATTGCATGATAGAATTGAAGGGTTTTGAGCATTCTAACACTCCTAAGGTGTACATGCAACCCTAGAAACCTTGGATCTATGTTTTACTTAGATACATGCAAATTTGATTTTCCAAGGTTCTTAACCTAACTAGCATGGCATGGGGAACTTTGAATCATAATAGCTAGTAGAAAAACATACTTTTTTGTTGCTTGGATTCCTTGAGAACCTTGTGAGCCTAGCACCTCAAGTGTGATGCGACAAATGTCTCACACAACACCACAAAACTTATAAAACTTTGCAACAAGTTCACAATCACTCAAAATCGTCTAGCCCTTTAGTTCTTCACTTGTAGTTCTGGTTTTGCTAGACTTGGGATCTTTATTTAGTTGTCACAAGTAGGGTTACACCATGTAAACCCTAATTGTCATGGCTTTCCATATTCCATGATCCATGGGTTTATAACCTCCATGGACTACCCATGGAGCACCTTATGGGTTTAGCCCAATTCATATAAACAATGGATCATTACCCACTATACAAGAATGGATGATTTACACAATCAACCCCATATATTTAATTAGGCTCTTTTTGATCACTTAATTAATTCTTTAATCAATACTAATTATATAATACAATTAATATATTAGAACTTATAATATATTAATAATCCTTAAGTGTCCTTTCTTTCATTTAGTCTATCCAAGTGTTGCAATGCCATTTAACCCAAATGGACCATGCTAACCGGGTTAAGTACATTCCAGAAATAGTTATGAACTTAGACACCTAATCCAACAGTCTCCCAGTTAGATAAGTCTAATAACTATAACTGCAAGAATGACTTCAGGAACCGATCAAAAATCGTAGCTCTTTCAAGGTCTCCCGGAACTGAGATGATGATGATATGCCATATAAGATAAGTGATCATATAATCCTCTGTTCTAGATATCAGTCAGACAAATACATGCAACAAAGTCTTACTTATTGTCCAGCAGTTTGTTTCCCGATTTCCGATTTGTTTGACATAGAACATAATGGAACACATCAATTTAGTTCTGACCGGGCTCGGTACATAGGTCAAAACAAAATCACCGAGGGGCCTAGATATCACTTCTACCAAGAAGGAACAGATAAACTTTGACTGATATGCTTGCTCTACGACTCATTGAATTATACACAAAGGCACATTTTATAACATCGAGTTACCAATGCGTTTTCGTACAATCAATGTATAACCAACTCATATCTCAAGGTTTGAAGACTTATACGATATTACCATCTCACTATCACTCGAGATAAATTCCATGAAGTGATACAAGTGAGCGTGGGTTGAATCCAATACTCAGAACTTATAAGCACTCATGAGTGTTGTATATTAGAACTTACCAAATTAATTATTTACTCAATACTAATTAAATAATATTATTAATATATTAGAACTTATAATAATATATTAATAATATTTAAGTGTCCTTTCTCTCATTTATTATATCCAAGTGTTGCAATGCCGTGCAACCCAAATGGACCATGCCAACCGGGTCAAGTACGTTCCAGAAATAGTTATGAACTTAGACAACTAATCCAACAAGAATTGCCTGATTATATGAAGTCTAGGGTTTTTCCTTATATGAAATTGACATCATTACTATAGTTGCTTAGTGTATGCATTATAGTTGTACATAACAGAGATTCTATAGCATGAGAATGTTTGGTTTGGCCTTATTTCCTATTCTTGTTTTACGAAAGGCTTAGGGTAGAATCAAAGTACTTGATTATCTATAGGGTCTAGTGTTATGTATGATTAGCATACTCGAGTGTTGCATGGTTGGTGGAAGTTTCTTGGATGGGTTGTGTGGGGTTAGTCGGCCAGTCGCGTAATGTTTAGCATTCTTATAGGAAGATTGAGTGTATGTGCGTATGCTAGTGTGTATTGTTAGGGTTGTTGTGATGATCCTTTGATACAAATACAGGTAGGTGTGGAAGATAGTATGGGTGCATACTACAAAAATCATAGGACCCATACGCATAGCAAGGAAGTCATAACCCCTAGGGCTTGTTTGGGAGTTAGCTCTCCTGTTATGTTATGCTCATGTATATTCTCCAAATAGGTACGTTCTTAGTGAGCTATTTGGCGGCTCTTGTGTTATTTGACTCGGGCGCAATTCGGTCCTTTGTATCTCGATCATTCTGTAGGTATTTTGATGTGCCTATTAGGGACTTAGAGTGCCAGTTGCGGATTTCTATCACCAAAGAACACGGGGTTTCTGGATCCGCAATGTATCAGGGTTGTATATTGGAGATCTTCGGGGTGCCTTATTCGATTGATCTGATACATATCCCCATGGGGGATGTATGCGTGATAGTGGGTATGGATTGGTTGAGCAGATTTGGTGCCATGACTGATTGTGAGAGCCAACAAGTGGTAGTTGAACCCCAAGTGGGGGAATACTAGTTATCTATGGCGAGGGCACCAGGGTTGGTTCAAGGTTTTGTTTGGCAGCCAGGGCTCGTAAGTATATTCAGCACGGGTGTGCATGCTATTTGGCTTATGTGGTTGATACTCGGGTTGAGGAGCAGATTTCAGTCTCAAAGGCCCCAATTGTCAAGGAGTTTGTTGATGTGTTCCTGGAGGAGTTACCCAATGTGCCTCCTGAGATGGAGGTTAAGTTCACAATTGATATTGTTCCAGGTGCGGACCCGATTGCCAAGGCGTTGTACCGTTTGGAACCACCTAAGATGCAAGAGTTTTCATCTGAGGTTTAGGAGCTGCTAGGCAAGCAGTTCATCAAACCGATAAGTTCTCCATGGGGAGCACCGATGCTATTCGTCAAGAAGAAGGATGGTTCACACCGGATGTGCATTGATTACCGGGATTTGAACAAGTTCATGGTGAAGAACCATTAACCCTTTCGTGGATTGATGACCTATTTGGTCATTTTCAGGGTGCATATTGGTTCTCCAAGATTGATATGAGATCTGGGTATCATTAGGTGAGAGCTAGACAGGAGGACATGGAGAAAACTGTGTTCTAGTCTCATTATGGGCATTACGAGTTTGTGGTGGTGCCATTTGGGCTCACCAATGCGCCTGCAGTATTTACAGATCTGATGAATTGGGTATGCAAGCCGATGCTCGAGCAACCTGTTATCGTGTTCATTAATGATATCTTGGTGTATTCCAAGATCAGAGAGCAGCATGAGGAGCACCTTTGAGAGCTTCTGGGAGTGTTAAGGCAGGAACGACTTTATGCCAAGTTCTCAAAGTGTGAATTTTGGTAACGAGAGGTCTATTTCCTTGGGCACCTTGTTAATGAGGATGAGATTTTGGTCGATCTGGCCAAGATCGAGGTTGTGATGTAGTAGGAGGTTCCGAAAACTCCCTCATAGATCAGGAGTTTCTTTGGTTTGGCAGGGTACTATCGAAGATTCCTTCAGGAATTCTCCAGGATTGCGGTAGCCCCACTTGTCTGACGAGGAAACAGGTAAATTTCCGATGGGTCATTAAGCAGCAGTCAGTGTTTTAGACTCTTTGGCATAGGTTATATAAGGCGCTAATATTAACCCTCCTGGAGGGAGTTGAGGATTTTGTGGTATTCTGTGATGCATCCATCACTGGTTTGAAGGCAGTCCTCATGCAGCGAGGACGAGTGACTGCTTATGCTTTAAGGCAGATAAAGTCGCATGAGACGCGATATCCCACTGTAACATCCATAAAATTCATGAAAAATTTAAACTTTTAAAACCAACCAAAAAACATAAGTTGTTTACAACATAAATTTCAAAGCATGTTCCATATCAAAATTTTCCGAAAATGATAAGTCGAAAATCTGAGGATGTGTATGGTCATGTCTTTGCCTTCCCACGATCCTCTGAAGTACCTGAAATAGAACCCAAAAATGTAAGCCAACGCTTAGTGAGCTTTCCCCCAAAGTACCTACACAAAAAACAAATAACAATAACAAACAACATGCACAGAGAGCCTTCAGCATGACTGGACCGCCATACAGGTCTTCAACCTATCTGGACCGCTCACAGGACCTTCATCATTACTGGATCACCGTATTGGGCCTTCAGCCTATCTGGATCATCCTTCGAGCCTTCAACTTGACTGGACCGCCTTGATCGGCCTACCATCTATCCAATCCACCCTGGGTGCTTTGGCCTTCAGCACAAAGCAGGAATGCCTCAATCCAACCAACCATCACATGTTGACATACTCATAACTAATAAACATATAACTAGGCATCAGACAATAGGAATATTTACAGATCACTATCGCATGCTAACATCCTATCCAAGGTTGTAGAACTTGTTACTCAGTACCTGTTCGGTCGACTACCGAGTAACGAGTACTTAGGGAGTACTCGGATTTGGTAATTCATGTAGAAATATTTTTAAGGAAATTATATATGTCAAAATAATAAGTTAAATCCATAAGTTGATTGAAATATATACTAAAATTAGATAAATGTGAATACATAAAAACTAAAAAACACACAATGGTCTCACTTCGTGAGTAATTACTCACTGATCCTATCTACCAGGATATAGATCTAATAGATCATCACAACATAGCAACATCCTATCTACCAGGATACAGATCTAATAGATTACAATAGCTGAGCAACATCCTATCTACCAGGATACAAATCTAACAATTCACAATGGAACACAATCATATGATGAACCAGGATAACAATCTAAAGTGGCCGACCCTGGTGCTTTTGACCCGTAAGTACAATGAGGAAAACTCACCTCGTACTGCTAAAACTTAGAAAAAGAATCTCTGGACACTGCCTCGCTAAAATACCCACGCTAAAAATCACCAATCCTAGGCCCAAACCAACAATCTAAAGGTCCAAAGATCCAAATAAACACTCAAGGCAATACATGGTCCAATTTTCTAAATTGGCCCCCGACCTTTACATGGCCCTTACCCTAAGGCCCACTAATTTTTCTCTACTCCAAACTCTTGCATTTAGGTGGCCCAACAAATCCCTAAACCATAATGCCCAAAGAATAGCCTAGATTGAAGGCCCAAACATGCGAAGCCCACCAAACTGAGTACGCAGAGTGTACTCTGCACGTATGTGCAATGTACTCGCTTGAGGGATTGTACGCTACGTGTATCTACTTGTACACCCGACATTCTCATCCATTCAGCCTAAAACTTGAATTTAGCACTTAATCCCTTAAGACATAGTTCCATAAAATAGATTTGACTTCCTTGAGCTGGATTATCACATAAAGTTGCTAACATTACCTTCATGCATGGCTAAATGAAGCTCTTAAGCTTAAAAAGGACTTATAAAGTGACTTAATGCATGCATGTAACCAAAAATTCCATATAGCTTGCACCTTTATGATCAAGGAGTCCACCACAAGCTCAGATCTAAAAGAACAAATCCTTAAAACGTCTTAACTATTCGATCAATCCCAAATGGGACCAAAAGCATAACAAAGGAAACTATAAGGAGATCTAAACATCTACAAGCCAAGATATGAACTTGATACTTCAAAGAGATTTGAATAAGTGAGATGATTCTGGATCTATGACCTTCCTTCCAAGCAAGGCACCTTCAATATTCAAAGCTTCCTTCACAATGAGCAAAACACCCAATAAAGTCCTTTGAAGGGCTCAATAATACCACCATGAAGGTTTAAGGGATGATTTATGGTTTTAGGAGGTTTGGGGGCTGGTAAAGAGGCCAAACCAAGGGTCTTAAGGTGTTTATATATGGTACATCACACTTAAATTAGGGTTTGTTAGACTCCTCATATGCCCAGCGTACTCCTCGTATGCCTAGCATACCAGGCTGAAGCTTCGTGATGACACTACAGACTACGCTCAGCGTACACCAAGGTACGCCTCACATAAGGGTTCTCACATAACTAGATTGTAGCTTACAGAAGGAGATCATAGCGTCGGTGTGACATCATATATATGTTGTATTATTGCTTGAAGGTTGCCAACGTTGTTAGATCTTGTAGATGACACTGGTTGTAGGCGATCTGGTGGTGCCGATGATGACTAAAGATTAAACTGTAGTTGCACAGTTGTAGGAGGTCGATCTGAACATATAACGGTAGAAATGAATAGATCTGAGCAAACTTGAAGTGAAGAACAACATATTTGGATAGATCGGTGATGAAAATGAGGTTGAGACCAAGAGACGATAGTTATTCACTCAAGATCGCATAGATGGCTCAAAATGTTGTGATATATGCTCAGTCTATCGGGTCTTGATGTCTTGGATCTGGACCGAAAATTTGGACGTGGTTCTGGTAGCGAGTTCCCGATGAGGTACCTAGCTGCCATCACATCAAAGTCATTATATTTTCCCCCTGGGACTGTGCACCGAGAGCAAGCTTCGACGATCAAGTTAGATCGGTTGGTAGATATGGGATGTTTCTTCCTAGCGAGAGAGAACCATCTTGGTGTGTTAAGTGTGATTTTGGCCATAATGGAGGCTGATCTCCCAAAGAAGGAGAAATTTGAGGGTGGAAGGGTCCTCATACATGAATTAGGTCAATAGAGAGCTAGGTCAGGCCTTGGATCATCCCAATTCAAGCCCAACTAACAAGGAGTTTGGCAAGGTTGCCCGGGACGGCAGGCGAGCACCAGTTATATGGGTCATGCATCTAACGCATGCACCGGACAAGGTCGCCAGGCAAGCACCAATTAAGGCTGGCATGCTAGAGCTATATAGGTCATGCATGTAACACCAAGTAAAACAGTTTGTGGTATTTTAGGGAGCTCATTAAGCTTTGTGCTTACTGTTTCTAGTTTATGTCTCAGGTACTTCCAGTTGCAAAGGGAAGAGCTCGGGTTAACTGCATCGCACACACCGTTGGGATTCCACACATAATGTTTTACTCTGATTTTATGCCAACTGTTACATTGGTTTTTATTTGAAATACTTGGATGATGTTGGAAAATACTATTTTATCTATTATTCAAAATGAAATTTTTTGGACCATATTTTGGGGTGTTTCATTAACTCAATTAAAATACTCAACTAATTACTAAAGTAAACAATTAGAAAGATGGTTTTAAATCGATAATAAATGATACTTTCGTTTAGCTTTGAATCCCACCTTCTTCCATTGACCGCCTAAATTACGTTGAGAGAACAGTGGTGATTTTAGATCATAAGGCAAAAACCTTGAGTGAAACAAGGTTATGGAGCTAGTTAAGGTGCAGTGGCTGCACCGCAAGGGGTATGAGTGGATGTAGGAACCGGAGGAAGAGATGAGGGAGCATTATCCTGAATCGCTCGAGGCAGCGGACTACGAGAATGAAGTTTGATTCAAGTGGGGGAGAGTTGTAACGTCCGATCCAGGTATTATTCATTTTTGGTCCCTTATATATTAAGTTATTGCTTTTTGGCCTTCTTTTGCAATTTTGTGGGAGAGGAGGGACCATTATTGCCAGGAATGGACTTTCGGAGGCGGAGCTTAAATTTGGGGCGTTCCCTTAGGGAACACAAGGTGTTTACACGTGGAGCTCAAACCCTAATTTTTAGGGTTTAAGACCAATTTAAACACCTTAAGTCCCAGGTGTCAGCCTCATTTCGAGCCTCCATAGCCTCATACCCTAATCTTGATACCCTAGAGGCTCCTTGAGTGTTGTGAGCTCATTGTATGTGTTTTGGTGTGTGTTTGAAGCTCATTCAAGGAAGAGAAGGTTGGTGCAAGGTGGTGGTTCAAGTAGGAGCATATAGATCTTGGTTTTCTGCTCCATTTCCAACACATTTATAGTATAAATCTCCAACATTGCTCATTAGAAGCTTAGATCTAAGTTTTTATGAATTTTGGTGCCTTTTTGGTCCCATGGTTTAGAACTTGTAGTTATGATCGCCCCAGGAGCTTTGACTTGCTCCTCTTGGCGTTTCTGATGTTATAGATTCATAAAGTTTGCATCTTTAGAGTTGTATAAGCCCAATGTATGAGATTAAGCCCTTTTTATGAAAGTTGAATGTTATATAAAGAACTTGGGACCTTTTGGGGCATGCAAAGCCACCAAATCAATGACTTTATGGTTCTAAATGATCTTTAGGGCTTGGATCTAAGCTCTGGTCATGTGGCTTTAGGCATTAAGTGCTTAATAAGCACTTTCAGGCATCAATGTGCGAACTCCCAGTGTTGGGTCGAGGAATGCCTAACGGTCTGGCTGGGGCTCATGATCTGTTAACTAGTGACGAACACCTAGTGTTCCACAAGGGAACGCCCAACATTCGATCCAACTTGAGGCTTTCCCTGTGCCATTTTATTGGACATTGTTGTTTTAGGCTTTAATGGACCATCAATAATCAGGTTTATGGACTATATGTATATATATATATATATATATATATATATATATATATATATATATATATATATATATATATATATATATATGTTTAGGCTTTAGGGTAAAGCCCATTAGAAGAGTTGGGCCCAATTTGGAAAATTAGGCCATAAGTGAACCACTGGTGGGACTTGGAAGATTATCTAGTGATGGACCTTTTATGTTATGGTTTTGGACCATAGTCATGAACCAATTTAGGCCAGGGGTAAAATGGATATTTAACCCTAAGATGGATTATTGTATTTTTATTGGATGTATTTTGCACTAATAGCTTGGGAGTCATCAGGGCAGCAGTTAGAGATTTCCTTCTGTGAGATTCAGCTTTTCGAGGTGAGTTTATTCACTGTGTTTAGCTGGTCTAAGGCACCAAGGCCAACCCTCATTAGTATGTTATTATACTTGTTTTCTGTGTGATACTAGTATGTACTTATATATGTATGTCTCTTGGGTGAGGCTTGTTATATGAGTGTGGGTGGGCATGTATCTCATTATTATCTGAGTGTGGGCAGGGACCATATATCATTACTATCTAAGTGTGGGCAGGGCTTGTATCTCATTGGGTGGGGACCGTTATTCGTGTGTGCGCAGTGACCGTATTTCACTATTATCTGAGTACGGGTGAGGCATGTATCTCACTAAGCTTTGTGCTTACTATTTCTAGTTTATGTTCAGGTACTTCTGGTTGCAAAAGGAAGAGCTCGGGTCGACTGCATCGTATACACCATTGGGATTTCGCACATAATGTTTTACTCTGATGTTATGGCAATTTTTACATTGGTTTTTATTTGAAATGTTTGGATGATGTTAGAAAATACTATTTTTATCTATTATTAAATCAAAAATTGGGACAATATTTTGGGATGTTGAATGGAAATAGACTTAAAACCAACACAAACATGCCCTTTGAGAGACATTTCTTTTGTTTTGACATGTGGAAGACATTGTGTAAGCTGCTGAGTTCCTGCGACAATGCGAGTCGATAGGCTACCAAACCTACCCTATCAAGGATCTCAAAGGGTCCTATGTATCTGGGGTTAAATTTTCTCCATTTTTCAAATCTTATTACCCATTTTCCAAGGAGAGGCTCTTAACATGACGTTATCCCCAACCTGAAATTCAAGAGTTTTCTTTGGAAATCAACATATTTCTTTTGACGGTCGCGAGCGGTCCTCAGTCGCTCTCTAATCTGCACGATCTTCTCGGTGGTCCCATTTATAATTTTTGGTCCTGTTAGTAAATTGTTTCCTGCGATTTTATTTTCTAACTAAGTGTCACTGACATCTGCCCAACTTAGCTGTAAATGACACTTTCTGCCATAAAGTGCTCCGAAGGGCGCAAACTTTATATTGGTCTGATAGTTGTTATTATAAGAAAACTCAACCAAAGGTAGGTAAGCATCCCAAAGTTGTGATATATCTTGGACTTAACTCCGTCTCCTTGAGGGGTGAAAAAGATAAGCCTAAGAATCACAACAAAGAAAACAAGATCGTCAGACGTCGTCCGGGAGGTGATCCTGGGACAAAGCTCTGACGGTCAAGTAAGTGAATTCCTTTGAGAAAAGGTATCATTTGGAGAGTATGAAATTAGGATTTTTTAGTAGATCCCTTCCCTTAGGGGAGAAGGGACCTTTTTGTAGCTGGGGTCAGGGGAACAGATCCCTAACAGTATCTTTTACTTTTTCAAGCATGGCAGGACAAGGCCGCCTTTGATTGATAGATTGTTCCCCACGGGTGGCTATTTTCTATTGGTGTAGAACTTCCAGTTGGAAGATCACCGAGCACTACACATGTTGCCCTAGTGCAACTGTACTCCTTTATGTTATCTGGAACAGGAGTTTCTCTCGTAAAAAGGGCCAATCCCGAGGCCAGATCGTCAGTGCTAGAATGTAGGGTATTATAGACAATGGTTTGCTTCCGGCTCTTGTCGGGTAGTGGATTTTTGATGGACTGTTCCTGAGTTGACAGTTCGGTTATCTTTTGACGTTACTCTGGGTGAGATAAATCACCAATTCCCATAGGCTAGTGGAAGTCAACGTTTACTTGGGATAGCAAGGTGATTATAGCCATAGCCCTGTGATGCAACCTTGGTTCCGACCACTAGCTATGAGGATGTGTTCTCCTGTCGGATGGATCTGTAAAGTCACAGCAAGTAAGGCCTTCAGCCATTCTCTAGGAGGAGGTCCTGGGAAAACGCTCTTACGGTAAAGTTAATGGGGGTATCTGGATGAGATTGATGAATATTGAGAGAGATCACTTACTTCTCAAGGCATAATGGAGATCTTTTTACAATGAAGATCTTCGTTGGTTCGTACAGGGGACAAGGACTCAAGTTAAAACAGGATCCATTACTCTGATTGGCTAATCGTGTCTCTTGTTGTGTTGGGGCTAATGATTGGCTAAGACGACAATGGTCTGAGCATACTCTCTGTCGCCTAGAGCCGTTATGTTTGTCCTATTATGGAAGTTGCTCTTGACGGGGCCATACTTCTCGCGTGGGTGTCCCACCCTGAGGGAATGTGCAAGTATTGGAACTCTACTGGGACGGCCAAGTTGGGTGTCGCCAAGCTGGATGGACGATCCCTCGGCCCCAAGACCTTACTCTTGGCCCGCGCCAGGGGGCGGGTCATCAAGTCCTCTAGTCCAGTTGTCATAGCACTTTCTAGCTAGGAATGATGTTCTAGACTTAACTAGCATTACACGCGTCGGAATGTCGTTCACTCATCGCTTCATTTTCGACGATGTGACCGCTTATCTCTTCTAGCGGTTACAACATCTGTCAAGTTTTTTAAAGGTCCCACCTCCTATCTCATTTCTTATATTCCAAAGGAACCCTTTCGTCTTTCTCACTTTTCCTTTTGTACTTCATCCTCCTTTTCTTTTTCCTGTGATTTCCAACTAGGGCGACTCTGGCTAGTCTTATCCCTACTACTTCTGAGTTTGAGACTCTGCAAGGGAGACGTATGGTCTATCTTTGGCCAACAAGGTGGATTTCTGGGTCTCCGATGCTGGTATTACATCTCCTCTAACTAGGAAAGTTGGTGTTTACTTGAAAATACTCTGACTAGTATTATCCCTAACATGATCCATAAGATGGTGGCCTTTGAGATGATTTATCGACCTAATGGCATCATCATAGATTTCTTTATTTTCAAATACTTCTTCTGGTTCAGGGCTTCCAACGACAAGTACACATTATCCGCTCGTAGTGGGGGTCATAGCCTTGTTCCTGACTGTAAGACACCGAAGAACTAGCAAGAGAATGGTTATAAGTTAACCAAGAGCTACTCATTCGGGAACACTACCTGGCGAATAATTTCATGCCCATTACCCTAAAGCTACATCCCTACAATCAAGCTACTGCTGACTTCTTCAAGACTCTTCAAGTGGATGCTGATGGGTTATTGTAGGTCTTGCTTGCTGGGGTTGGGATGAGTCCGAGTCGGTATGCCAATAACATCCCGTTTTAAGAAGAGTAATTAAATAATAAATCAGGAACCTCGGGAAGTAATTATTATGATTATTTTATATTATTAGAGCTTAAAATTAAATAATAATTAGTGGGGTGTTGGTGTCGGGGAGCCAAATGTCAAGATTTGAATCTCTAGGGGTTAAAGTGTGATTTTGGGACTTAATTGATAAAGATTTTCATAAGTCAAGGGGTGTTTGGTATTAGTTTGGCTTAATGTGTAAGCATTTATGGGGGTAGGGACTAAATGGTAAATTTTAGACTTCGGATGAAAAGAAATTGTCAGGGAGGGGATTTGGTAACATTTGGATTTAAATTGACAAGAAAAGGCAAATGAGGGGTTGTTTCTGCCATTATGGGTTATAGTTTGTAGGTACGGGGTATAAAGCCTCTTGATCTCTCCGTGAACCTAACCCTAATCGGGTACTGTAGCTGCCACCCTTATACCTCCCTCTCATCTTCAACTGCTGCCACCTCCCTCCATGGACGCCAACGAAGCTGCTGCCCAGATGATGAAGACGGAGATGCCGAAAAGGACCACCAGCAGGTCCGCTCCCCGATTGTTCTTGATGTCGTTTGAGTAAGCTTTGATGAGAGGGAGTTCCGCTGCCAATAGCCGTTGCTGTTTCCTTTCTGCCATCGTCTCTACCCACGGTGTTGGGTTTATTTTCCGGACAAGATATGTGTGTCACCGTTGAAGACAAGGCCGTCGACGGATGCTGTGGTTGCAAACGATCGCAGGAGGAAAGCGTGAGGCTGTCGTTGTTGTTATTCCCAGCGACGAACCGTTCGTCTCCCTTATCTGCCGCTCACCACCACTGCTAAGAGTGTTTGTGTATATGTTTCAATCCTGTATCGGGCTTAGCGGTGCTTTGAGGGTTGCTGATTTCCATATGGATGCTTGAAGGATAGAAAGACCCGAAGATAAAGGCTGCCGCCTCTAGTAAGCTGTTATCGCTGTTGTTGCCGCCAGGTGTGTAATTAGTATGTGTTTTAGTGGTTGTGTGTGTTAAGAGGGTAATATTGTAATTTGTGACCAAAGTGAAATAAAGAAAAGAAGATCCTAACCACCACCGTAGAGTGGTGGTTGCAGCCTCCTGTCACTACCGGCCGTCGTTTCGGTTGGCGGTGTACTTTGATTGCGTTTGGACAATGTGGAATCAAAATACCCTAATGGGACCAAAGAAGCCCTAGTGAGCCCAATGGAACCCTAATGGGCTAATGAGGCCAATGTGACCTAAAAGCCCAACCAATGAACTAATGGGCTAGTATTGGGGTAGAAAACCTTAATTAGGGTTCGGAAAACCCTAATGGCATAAAACCCTAATTTTGAGAATTTAATCGGGACATACACGAGATTATTTAATAACTTGAAATATTAAGTAACAAACATTGGTAAATTAACCTAAAACAATAATGGGCTTAATGGATTAAGTCCTTAATTGATTAAGCCTTTAATGGGTTAAGTAGGAACACTTAACCATAATCATCATTTCATGTGAAAAATCCTAATTTTGGGATTTTGGTCTTGGACTTATCGGGACCCGCTGTAGGGCCATTGGAAGGGAATTAGGTATTAAGCTCAATCACATCATATGGCTTATTTAGTAAAGTGAGGGACTTAATGGATTAAGTCCTTAATGGGTTAAGTGAGAAACACTTAACCCTAATTATCATTTTACGTGAAAATCTAATCTGACTTGGGCTTTGTGCGGGGCCTTCCTATTTGGTTCTGTACTGTGAGTTGGACCTTGGGCTTGGAACCCAATTATTAATTGGGTATTGTTTGATGTTGATAGTTCAGGAAGCTGTCAACCAGCAGCAGGAGTTTTATCCGTGGGACTTCAGTAGTGTCGGGTAAGTTATCCTCACTATATCAAAAGGGTCTAAGGCACCAAGGTCGGCCCTCTATGGATTTGTATCCGGATTATTACATGATATGTTTATTGTTTTGCATCCTGGTAGTTAGGATGGTGATATGCTTATGCTTACTGACTTGGTTTGGTCGATATCCTGGTTATAGGATTATGCTATGTTATTGACCTGGGTAGGTCGGTGTCCTGGTTATAGGATGTTGCTATGCTATTAGATCTGTTAGATCATTTGACTGTTACTACGATATCATATGATATGTATGTGCACATGTTTGTTTGATTGGGGGTTGGGTTGAGGCGGTCCTGCTTTGTGTTGAAGGCCAACATACCCAGGGCGGTCCGGATATACTAAAGACCCAGGAGGGTATGATAGTCACATCGAAGGCTTGGCGAGTGGTCCAGATAGGTTGTAGGCCCTACGAGGCGATCCAGACGTACCCAAGTCTTGGAGAGCGATCAAGATAGACTAAAGGCCTGCGAGGGGGTCCAGTCAGGCTGAAGGCTCATTATGCATGTTGTTTGCTATTTGCTTATATGATTCTATGATATGGTTATGAGGTTGGTATTTTGGGGGTGGCTCACTAAGCTTTCAGGCTTACAGTTTCAGTTGTTGTTTCAAGTACCTCTGGTGATCGCGGGAAGGTGAAGGCATGATCGTACAGCTCCTCATATGTCATGGTTTTATGATTTGATTCTGGGGATACTTTGATGGTTAAACTATTTTGAAAACAAACTGTAATAACTTAATGGTTTTAAATGCTTTAAAAAATGGTTTAAATTGGCTTGAATTTTATGGGTGATACAATGCCCATGATGAAATGACGGTCTTCTTCACTATGTCCAACGGTAGTGTTGTTGTTCTCTCTGCGCCTTCTTCCCCCGTCCCCCCCCCCCTTTTTTTTTTAAAGGAATAACTGTATGACTAGCCATCATGCTCGTAGGTACTTAATGTTCTATTTACATGGATGATGTCCTCTATTAGTGATACCAGGGGAATTTGGAGCATCATGTGGTGGACCTAAATGAGACCCTTCCTCTGCCCCGTTGTCCTAGCTAGTCGCTGGTCGCGGTGGATCGACCTTTGGGGATTTCCTCGATGATGGAAATTGGACCGACTCTGATTATTCCCTTTCCAACTACTCTAGTCTTATGGCTGCTGAGGGTTCCTCGGGTGAGGTGGTGGAAGATACCAAGGAGGGGATCATTTCGAGTGTTCATCGTGCCATGGCAAAATGGAAGGCCATCTACGCTATCGGGGAACCTTGCTCAGGGAGTAGGTATGGCCAGATCGGGAGGCATGTCATGCAGAGGCGTGGATCTGTGTGCCTGATTTCTTTGATCTTTTCCGATCTTGGTGTTGTGGTAGTGATACCCGATGATGATGCTCAATTATCTAAGGGTTGTCAAGGAGCGTCTAAGCAGCCCTTTGTGCCAGTGAATATTGTGTATGGGTTTCCTTCCAATCCCTGCTCATTATGGGTGGGGTAAAGGTTTCACATCGTGAGCCTGATCCTACAGAGGACTCACATGGGCTTGCTAGCCCTAGTGCATCTCCGTTTATCCTGGAGTGGAATCTGTGTACTGACTCATGACTGTCTTTTCGTGCAAATGCTTTAGAGTTCGCTCGCCATGCACTTACTCTAGCGACCGCATGTGATATGGACACCATAGGTAGTTCTGCTCTTTCACAAAATATGGCTTACGCCGCCATGCAAGCCATGTGTTACTTGGTCACTGGTTCTTGGCGGGTTCAACCAGTATGATGATCATGAGTGAGCTCATTCTAGTCTAGTGGCCAATGAGACTGACTTGAAGTGTCGTTTTGCAGAGCTAGGGAGGGTTGCCCAGGGTTTTGACCAGAAGTATGACCTTCTAGTCACTGAAAAATGTCTGTAGAGGAGGTCTGGTCCTCTCTAGAAGCCCAGGTTAATTCTTTGGTGCAATCGAATGAGGGTCTGATGATTCTGAATGAGAGTTTGGAGTGTGATCTTTCTGATTGTGAGCGGGAGCTAGAGATGATGCGGGCGGAGATGGAATCGTTGCGAGTAGACTGTGATTGTTTATTACATGTTGGCGTTGTTCATGTTATGGATAAACTCGTCGAACATCCGTAGTTCCCATGTGGTGTTAGTCAGAATTGTCATGTTGCGTTTGTTATGGGCGAGGAGTGTGGTCGCGCTGGCCTGAAAGCTGAGATAGATGTTGGAAACTACGACCCAGAGGCCAGTGACTCTCGTTTGAGCCATACATCCACTCTTGAAGATGCTCTAGTGGTGCTTGCCACAATGGATTACGTCGCTCTACTTGGTTTGAGGCAATTTGATATGGTTTCTCTAAGGATCTTGTGTGCATTTGATGATGGTGATGATCCTATGGATGGGGCTGAACATAGTGATGATGGTATTTTTCTTGGTGCATGTATGAATGTCGATGGTAATGGTGAGGGTAGTGTTGGTGGGGGTGTACATGGCGATGGTAATGGTAATGGTGATGGCAATGGAGGTGCTGGTGGGGGTGGCGGCGGTGACGATGATGGTGATGGTGATGACAGTGCTGGCAGAGTTGGGCGTGGCAATGACGATGGTGATGGTGCTGGTGGGAGTGAGCATGGTGATGGTGGTCGTGATGGTCGTCTTTGATTTGAACTTTTTCCATTGAGCTACCCTTCAGGTGTGAAAAAATGATTTACTAATTATGTTGTTCTTTTTGTCTTCTCTTTGTGTTATAACTAGGCCGTGTGTGGCTCGCATTTTGCTATGTGTAATGAACCATGTTTCTTTGCTATATTATGTGTTAGTGTTATTATGTTTTTACATGTTTGGCCCAACTATCTCTTTGTTTTGGTTTTGTTGTGGTGGAATCTTGGGCTTCTTGGCCTTTTCAAATTCTCATCGTTTCCATTCAGCATATACTATGCTTTTATGCATTTTAAGTGTTTAGGATACAATGAGTAGCATGATCTTATAGCATTTTAGGACCCATGGGGGGGGGGGGGCTAAGACCATCCCCGACCCCTGTCTTGTTCCGAATTTCAATATCCCGTTGTGGATGATATTGCTCTGAACTTAAACAAGGTCGTTCGTCCCAATATAACGTTGTGCTCAGACGAGTGTCGCACAACGACGCATTTGATAAGTGTTGTCTTATGTCTGGATTTTTCATGGCAGGTGAGTGTGAATGGCAGAAGGATCGTACCTAAGGGCCATATGTTGTGCCCTGTGAAGCCCATCAGGTGGCCTAGTGTTGGTTTTAGGTCTTCCTTCCATTTTTCTGGGAGTAATCGAAAGCAGTGTTCGCATATGATGTCCGTTGAGCTTCCTATGTCGACGTATACACGGTGAATAACGATGTATCGGATGGACCCCTGACTCACTAGTGGGTCATCCCCTCTCCAACTAGATGGTATTGGGTCGGACAGTAAGAAAGTTAGGCCTTGCCAATCCTCAATGGTTCTTATGCCGCCTGTGTGTTCCGTCCTTCCCCGTTTGTGGCGTATTGCCAATATCTCCTGGTGGCAATCTCCTCCTCTCATGTTGTCTTTAGGGTTTCTGCCTCGAACTTGTCTCGTAAGCTTCGGGTAATCTCCATTATGTCTCCCTTTAGTTACTTCTCCTCTATTTCTTGCTTTAGGACTAATCAATTAGTCATGTCGTGTGTCCTGCTTCTGTGATATTCATAGTAGCGTGTCTTCGTTCCTTTGGCCGTTGGTGTAGCACCCATAAAATTCAAGCCAATGTAAAACTTTTTAAAACATTTAAAACCATTAATTCATTACAGTTTGTTTTCAAAATAGTTTAATCATCAGAGTATCCCCATAATCAAATCATAAAATAATGAAATATGAAGAGTTGTACGATCACGCCTTCGCCTTCCCGTGATCATCAGAAGTACCTGAAACAATAATCGATAAACATAAGCTCGAAGGCTTAACGAGTTACCCCCAAAATACCAACGCCATACATATATAACCATATCACATAACATATAAGAAAACAACATGCATAATGAGGCATCAGTCTGACTGGACTGACTACTAGTCCTCAGTCTATTTGGAGCACTCTCTGAGCCCTCGACACGTTTGGACCGCCCTACTCGGGGCCTTCAACCTATCCGGACCGCTTGCTGGGCCTTCGACCTAACAAGATTTTCCTGGCACAGGCCTGTAGTCTACCCGGTCCGCCCAGGGTGTCTTGGCCTACTGCACACATCTGGACCTGCCTCAACCCTTTCCCCAAACCAACAAACATATCCATATACATATAAACAATTAATCATGCAAATCTAACAGATCACTAATCATGGCAACCATCCTATTACTAGGATACTGATCTAATCGATCTCTAACATTGCAACCATCCTATAACCAGGCCACTGATTTAACCAATCACTAGCATAACAAACATCCTATAACTGAGATACATATCATAAAACATAATGTGCAATGAACCTGAAGTCCAGTGATGACAACTCATCTGGCACTGCTGAAGTCCTGCAAATAAAACTCCAACTTCTGGTTGGCAGATTCTCGTACTGTCAACATCACACAATACCCAATTAATTAGTGGGTTCTAAGCATAAGCTCCAACTCACAATCCAAAGCCCAAAAGTCAAGTACTAGGCTGAAGCCCAACATATGGCCTAATTTTCCAAATTGGGCCCAACTCTTCACATGGGACTTACCTTAAGGCCCAACCACCTATTTTGGTCCAAATACTTGGCATTCCAATGTCCCAATCTCTCTTAATCATAAAGGCCCAATTATGGCCCATCATTGGGCCCAACTCTTCACATGGGCATTACCTTAAGAAGATTGAATGATCCTTTTTATTTATATTTTGTTATGCTGAAAACAATTTTTATTTGTTTGTTTTTGTTTGCTTCTCTTGGACAAGTAGTTTAGGATTTATTTTGGTGTGTTTTTTCTTTTTATTACATGTTTGTTTTAGTCTTTTCAAAATTTGGATAAAGGGTTTGTGTGCAAAGGGTCTCGAGAGTGGTAGAAGTGATGAGTCTAGGCGAGAGAGAATGGAGTCCGAGATTAGAGTCTGGTCAAGAAAAGAGTTGGAAATTGTTTGAATACTGAAAGAAAAAATGGGAGAGTCTCAAGTGGTCAGTTTCCAAACACATCAGAATTAACTTTGGAGCAGAATATAAAATTTCCACCCAGAGCTGGACTCACCGAGTGCACTTACTGACTCGACAAGTCCCAGTGTAATTTCACGAATTCTGCCTTTTCGCGCTACAACTCGGCAAGTCACCTACCGCACTCGACAAGTTGATACATATTTCACCTCTTAAGCTTATGATTTGATGATTATTTCACACTGCAATTGGTTGCACTTTTAAAGATCAATTCCTGAAGATTTACGAGAGTCTTTCCTATATTTTTAGAGCTACGAACCACACTAGATTTGACTCCCGAGATATGGATTAGTTGTTCCCATGTCTAAAGTTAATTGAAGATCGAGCTTTCAATATCAAAGATCAACCTCGCAGCTACTATCCCAGGGGAGTTTGTTCCAATTCCCTCTTTGCTTTTGTGTTTTTCTTTATCATGCATAGCATGCAATGGGGACATTGCATGAATTAAGTGTGGGGTAGGGGTTGATTACATTAGATAACTTAGGATCTTAATTTAGGTTTAATTTTAAAAAAAATTGCATTAAAATTCCTAGGATTAATTCAGAAAATTATGGTAAAAGCAATTAAGATTCATGCTAGTATTATGTTTTATGATTCTATGAGGACCTAAATGTTTAGTTGAGCCAATATACGTTATAATGCATTTGTGGCCTCCCTTATTCTAGTGAAATCATGGAACAAAAACACAACCTCTCTTAGTTTGAGGGTCGCAATATGATTAGCACCGTGTACTAGAAATCTATACAGGAAGGCTTGTATCTTAACCAATAAGGGTTGAATTTAAGCACCCCTACTTAAGCATGTAGGTTTTGAGTGAAAAAAGTGAGATATACATGTAAAGAAAAAAAGAGAGAGAAATTAACAAAAAGTTGAAGAATGTTTGGAGCTATCAAGTTTAAAGTTTGAAGAGAAAAAATTCTAAAGAAATTCAAAAGTTAAAGATACCAAAAATCACACAAAAAGGTGATGAATTCAAAATACAAATTGAAGATCAAATATCAAAGAAAATGAAGAATTCAAGAGCTCCATTTTGGTATCTAAAAGTTGTAATTCTCTAGATTATGTATGCTTGAGTAGCTTTACAAAAATACCTAGAGGTTAAGAAGGTTTTCTGAGGATTGATTCGGAGGAATGCAAAAAATGAGCATTGTTAAAAAGAAGTGGGTAAGTGTTTATGAGGATTGTGAGTATTTAGAGTATGGGGGGTTCTTTAGGAAACATTTAAGACACAAATTCATGCGTTGAGGTCTTGGAAAAATGGTTGGGTTTGATTAGGATTGTTTTATTTGATGTTGGTATGTTTAAAATTCAGTTTTGCTTGGGGGCAAGCAAAAGTCAAGTGTGGGGTAATTTGATATGTGCATATTTAGTCATATATTTTGTATAGAATATTAATACTTTTTGGCTAATTTATTGCAATTATGGAACACAATATTATTAATTATGTTTAAATTATATTTTCAGTTCAAAAGAAGTGTTCGGAAGCAAAAGGAAGCAGGAGAAGCTATCGGGAGCTTGGGAATCAAAGAAAGAAGAAAAGAGCCAAAAACCAAGAAGGACTCAGCGAGTTCACCCTAGACTCGACGAGTTCCCACGAAAATTCTCGAAGCAGAAAAGTCCTTTCCTTTCCATTCAAGGGGATTTAATGAGGGACTCGAAAAAGTCAGTCCATGGACGAGTCGCCCTAATCTATAAAAAGAGTCTTTCAAATCGATTCTTGAATTTTTAGAGAAACCCTTAGAGGAAAGTTGCGATTAGAAGACCTGCTAAGGAGTTGGAAGTTAGAGAATCAACCCTAGATCCAATTATGAGAAGAATCAAGGAAATTCAAGTCCATTCTTACTTATTCTTTAAGTTGAGCTATGTTTGAGCTACTTGATTTCGTTTTTTATCTTAGTTTTACTGTAATCATGAGCTAGAACTATTATCTTCTGTTTAGGATAGATGACTTTATGATTATGGTATGATTTTATGGTTGGATTACTTTAATTTGGTGATTATGTTTTGTTAAGCTTGTTAAAGAATCTTATGTGTTAACTACAACTATTTTTCTGTTAATTAACCAGTATATTAAGTTGTATGACCATCTCTTAATTGCTAATCTCATATGATTTATGTGACAACATTGTTATATGCCTAGGAATAGCGAACGTGAAACTAGGGTTAATAGAGAATAGGTAAGTTAATGTGTGATCTTGTGTGACAAACCATCAACAAGAGGTTAATTGAAAAACCAATTTAATTAACCACTACAAGTCTTACTTAGCCCGAATCAATAAACTAGAAATTTTGCTAATTTAACCAATTGGTCAATGTTTGAATTGATTTATTTTCTAAGGATTAGTAATAGCGAACGTGAACCTAATCACACTAATCGGTAGCCAATGAAAAGTTAATCCATTGCACTTGCCATAAAATCAACCATAGGAATAAAGGATTCAAACCTAAATAGAAGCCTTATTTATTATTGAATTTAGTTGATCTTTGCTTGCTTAGTTGGTAGTTTAAGTTTTAGTTAATTATTTAAATTTCTATTCTTGCAAAACTAGAGAAAACCCTTCCTTTTTTATTTGCTTTTTAGATAATTCTAGTAGTTAGTTTAATTTGTCGTTCCCTGTGTTCGATACCCTACTTGCTTAATTATACCACCAATTGACAGGTACATTGCCTTTTGTGTGTTAAATTTATATTTAAAAAGTAGGATTAAAACTAGTTGGTTTCACACACATCACCAATCAATAGTCCAATCACCAAAGCCTAATAGGAAGGCCCAATTCAAGGCCCGAGTGAGATTAGGGTTTTCACATGAAATGATGATTAGGGTTAAGTGTTCCTACTTAACCCATTAAGGACTTATTCCATTAAGGACTTAATCCATTAAGTCCAATATTGCTTTAGGTTAATTTGCACCTGATTATTAATTATTATTTTAGGTTTAATAAATAATTCTCGTGTGGTCCCGATCAATCCCAAAATTAGGGTTTCAAGGCATTAGGGTTTTCAAACCTAATTAGGCTTTCCAACCTAATTACTATCCCATTAATCAAATGGTTGGGCTTTTAGGTTAATTAGGGCTTTATTGGGTCCATTAGGGTTTCATTGGGCTCATTAGGGTTTCATTGGGCCCACTTTGTCCAAGCATCCCCAAACAAGTCAAAACGTAAACAAGTCACACCGCCACCCAACACGGGGATCGGTGGCGGCAGCCACCACCTCACGGTGGTGGTTATAAGCTTTTTTATTATTATTTCAGACTATTACAATACATTACAACACAATATAAATAACACACACACATAATAAAAAAACACACGCAGCTGCTCAGTGGCAGCAGGCGGTGGCACGTGGTGGCAACCACCATGGCTGGTGGCCATGGTGGTCCCTTTACATTTCCGACCAACAATAACTAGCCTAAAAACAAATAGAAACATCCGCACTCAACAAAATACACCAAACGAACGTAGCCACCCACCTAGTGGCATACAATGGTCGGAGGTCATCAGCCAAGGTTAAGTAGCCACATGGTGGCAGCGGCAGTTGACGGGTCCCAACAGTAGCGATGAAGAAAGTGAATGGAGGGTTGTGCCTTCGGTGGAGAGGGGCTAACGGCTACTGGACGTGTTTGACTGGTTTCCCCACGACCACAGGGTTGGACTTGAACACTCGTTTCGCCGGAAATGAGAACAGCGGCGACGCTATGAAATCTTCAATGTAACAGTGGTAGGATCCAGTTGTTCACGGCCCACACGTCAGTATCCAGCTTCCATTCGATCTTCGATGGTCTCAGATTCTCCGGCGGCAGGAGATACAGTAGCATAGGCATGAATGACGAAGCCCCACCTTAGACGACGCCCTAACAGTGGTGTTCTCCCTTAGCCATAGTAGGAACGGTGAAGGCGGATACAACCCGGTGGTCCTCGTCGGCAGCTTCATTCTTAACGGCAATGGCACGGCGGTGGTTTGTGACTCGACGGAAGGGGGGGTTAGCGGCACCAGAGTTCGGAAGAATAAGGGGTGGTGGCGACTGGAGGGAGATGAGGTGAAGTTGGCGGCTGAAACACTTATTAGCCCTCCTTCTCCTTTTCCCTTCATATTAAGTCCCAAAATTACCATTTAGCCCATGACTCCTTAAAATCGTTTCAACTTTGATCCAATATTTTACCAAATGGACCCTCCATGATAGTTTCTTTTCCGCTTAGGTACATAATTTACCCTTTTTGCCCCAGCCATCCAAAAACCTTTCAATTTAAGTCTGATACTTACTCTTTAACCCTTGAAACTAACATCCTGATAATTATTATTTTATTTTAGACTATAATAATATAAAATAATAATAATAATTACTTCTCGAGGTTCTAGGTTTATTATTTAATTACTCTATTTTAAACAGGATGTTACAGTTGGTTTGTTGGTTACAATACATATTTTTGCCCGTCGCCCTCGTCTGTCATCCCATGCGGGAGGTATGAACCTTCTGTCTCCCCCGTGGTACCTATGCCCCCCTCAATTTTCGTGGTGTAATCTTCGATGATG
Organism: Lactuca saligna; assembly: GCF_052625555.1. Lineage (NCBI taxonomy): Eukaryota > Viridiplantae > Streptophyta > Magnoliopsida > Asterales > Asteraceae > Lactuca > Lactuca saligna. The sequence continues at coordinate 48,284,216 of NC_136419.1, forward strand.
GTGCCTTGCAGTGGAGTTGCCATGGGGTTACGGTTGGCTTGTTTCGAGGCCCCTCTCTCTTCCTGTTGTAATATCTTTCCACCTTTTCTTTCAATTCTACCCATGTATGGGGTTTCTTTCCCATGAGTTTCTGAGAAAGTGGTCCAGGGAGGAGGCCCCACTATCTCCCCTTCTCTTTGCTTGCATCCAGTTATGGAGTGTCCTGGTATGTCAAGGGTAGCATTCGTGAACCGAGCAAAGTACTCCTACACTGTCTCCCCTTCACTTTGCTTGCATCCAGTTATGGAGTGTGAGTCCCCTTTTGTGTTTGAGTAGCTGCATGATGTTGGTCAAGAAAATGTACTTTAATTGGCCAATGTTGTGAATACTCCCTGGTCGGAGTGTCTTGATCCATGTCCCTGCATTACCGTCTAGTGTTGTAGGGAAATACGTGCACCAAAAACGTTCATCGAGTTTGAGGGATGTCATGGTCCATTCGTACGTATTGATGTGGTTGTCCAGATTTGTGGTGTCGACGTAGGATTTTAGGTTAGGCAACTTGGTTATATTGGGTATCTCATAGTCTAAGAGTTCTTTCACAAACGGTCAGGTCACGCTTCTTGAGAGGCAGTATTGGTTCGGGTTTTGTTGGGTGTAGTGGTAGTTGGGTTGTTGCATTACCAAGTATGGTTGGACCAACATGTTGTTGTATACTGCCAGACTCGTCGGCGTTGGGCGGTAGAAGTTTTGTGGTCAGAACGGGATTGTGAGTTTTTGGGTTATGGGAGGCTACTAGTATTGTTGCCAAGGCGGTGATAGCATGGTGCCTGCTACAAATGTCGGGTAGACTGGTGGCTAGAATGTTTTTTGTGAACTCTTGGATGTGCTGTTCGCCTGGGGCGTCAAGGTTTGCAATATGGGTACCTTTCCACTAATGGTTTTGGGTGTTATTGGCGGTGGCATTTGCACGATCTGTTGTGGGTTGCTGATTGTATGGAAAATTGGGGTTTGGGAGAAAATATTTTGTCAACTGATGGGGTATAAGATCGGTGGTGTAGTGCTGCTGAGAATGAATGTCAGGTGTTGGTTGTATGTTATGTTTTAGGGTTGTTCTGCTACTAACGATGGCGTTCGGCCATAGGATGGCAGCACGTCACTGACGGTTGTGACAACTTGGTATTCCAGTGTCACCAGAGTGACAACCGGCTCCAGTGATGTCATTGGTCGTATCAGGCTGTTTGTTCGTCGTTTTGTGGGTAAATTGGTATCTAGTTTTGTATATCGCTTGTTACACAAACGGACGCCACCAAAATGATGCAACCTTGGTTCCGACCACCGACTCTGAGGATGCGTTCTTGTGTCGGATTCATCTACAAAGTCACAAAGCAGTAGTGTTTAAGGAATCATTTGTACCCCTTTATTTGTAATAGAAATGTAATACAAGGTAAGGAGTGTCAATCCTCAGAGACACGAGATAAATGCTTATACCCTTTTGCATAAGGTACCAATGAGATCACAAAAACGGTGGTTTAGATGCAATGATTTAAATAAAGAACTGAAGTAATAAGTAAGCAATGGATTAAGTAAAATAAACTCAAGATTTGTAAGTACTCCAACTCTATGCAGGACTAATTAGCAAAGTGATTCAAAATATGAAATGATATTTGTTTAATTCCATCTAAGTTGGTATTAGAAATGCTAATAAGCTCTAGCGATTCACATTCACCATTTTAATTAATTAAAATAATCTCTTTAATTGATTCTAATCTAACTAACCTAATCTAAACAAGTTCTTAGAATAGGTGAAAGATTGCTTTATGCTTTATGTGATATTTACCAACAACATTCAATACTCCTCATAAGCTTGGGAGTGTTAGAATGTGTGAATTTGATTTGTACTAGAATCATTGCAAGCAGTATGATTTAATACTTGTTACTTGTTCTATTTTACAATAAATTTCGGATTTTGTATAATAGATAACATGAGTGATTTAACCCTAACTCAATTGACCAAAAAGAACTATAATTGAAATCAAACCTTCAATTAATACAAAATCAAATTCACTAGATAGCATTTAAAACAAACACCAAGTCAAATGATTAAATTCACACACACAATTGTCAATACATGAAGTTGGAGAGTTAAGTTTCTAGCCACTCATGACTAGAACAAGCACAAACCTAGAAATTGAAGTTAAAGTCTTACAAATTAAAATCCAAGTGAAATCCAAATGTTTTCAAGCCACAATTGTCTTCAAAAATGCTCCCAAAATCGCCTCCTAAAACTCACAAAATTGACCGCCATTCTTCTGGAACCGGTTGCCTCATATTAGAAAGGAGAAAAACTAATTTAAACTGATGACCTCGTTTACACGACCTGTGTAAACTAACGCTACCTATTTACATGGCCATGTAAACACAAAAAGTATATTGCTCAATTTGGCCAGGTCTTCGAAGTACACTGCTCATGAGTATGCGTTTACACGGCCCGTGTAAACACAAGGCTTGCATTTACACGGCCATGTAAATCTCTATAAAGCTAAAATCTTTATTTTCTTGATATCTTCCTCCTCGATGCTCCACAAGTCCCGAAACTTCATCCATATCTCTTATTCATCACCTCAACTAAGATCCTACCTCTAAAAGTCCCTGAAATATCAGAAAAGTGTGTGAATGGAATTGCATCATGAAAAATCCCGAAAAATATGCAACATGCATGATTTTAAACCTAAATGTAATGCACTTTTATGGAGTAAAACTACAAAATGGATGCATGAAATGCATCTAACACTCCTCTTGTGTTGGGGCCAATGATTGGCTCAAGTGATATTGCTCTGAGCATACTCTCTATCGGCTGGAGCCATTACGTTTGTCCTGTAGAGGGGGATGCTCTTGAAAGGGACAGACTTCTCACACAGGCATCCCACTTTGAGGGAACACCCGAGAACTAGAGCTCTACTAGGGTGGCCATGTTGGGCCTGGCCAAGCTGGCTAGAGGATCCCTTGGCCTCGGAACCTTACTCTCGGCCCGCGCCAGGGGGCGCATCATCATCCTGGACACGTGTTCATCAATGGTGGTTTCTGCTACCTATTGACGTGACAAAGTCGTCTGAGTCGGTGGTTTCATCATTGTAATTGTTTGGGTTTCCCTCTTGTATTTAAAACCTTTCTTATTTGATCTTCTTTCCTTTTCCTTTGTTTCTTCTTTCCTCCAATATTGATTCTTTCTTTCTGTTCCTTCCGCATTTCTTATTCTTTGTTTTTGTTTCCCTTTTTTACCAGACCATGGCATCTCTGAAACATGGGTGTCTCTCCATCTTCCAAAGAGTTTTTCTGGCTGCGGGAGCAATTCAGTTTCCTTCACGAACATGGGTTTGAGTTTCCATACAGGGGACCATCATCTCCCGACCACTATAGGTTAGAGTCGGAGTTCCTATTCCCATCTTCGAGGCAGGTCTCTAATTGCCAATGATTGATTTTTTACAAGATCATGCATCACTACGATTTCACTGTCGACAACCTTACCCCCAATGTCGTTAGCAAGATAGTTGGCTTTGAAATGGAATGCCGGGCTCTAGGTGTGCTTCCCCAACTGTGGGCTTTCAAGTACTTCTTCAATTCATTGACTCCGTCTGGTATTCACACATTTTCTCAAATTAGATGTGTTCATTCTTTCATCGTGAACTAGAAGTCACCACAGAAGAATTGGCATGACAGGTGACTCTGAGTGAATCGGGATTTAGTCGATTATGGTTGTCCCCGTAGATCCAACTTTTCTAATTGGATTCCTACCCTTTGGGTGGCTAGCGAGCAGGTTGCCAATGCTCTGAAGAGCATTTCTTTCAATGGGGATGACTGGGAGGACCGTATGTTGGCCGATGTGGGTATGAGTACAGCTTAGAGGTCTCGAGGAATAAGGCCTCAATTTTTTGTTGCGAAAGATGGTAAGAACTTTTCCCTTCCTCCCTTTTTGTTTTTCTTCCATTTGGTTGCGTTTGTGTTTCGTAGTGCGGCATCTCCCCCCCCCCCCCCCCTTTTCTTTTTTCTGTGTGCTTGATCTTCTTGTTTTGTTGTTAGGTCATGAGAGGATCATTCCATTCGATATGGTTTGAGGAGTCATTTTCAGGGTGCCTACCTTCATCGGCAGGTATCGTTGGTAGAAGTCCTTTCGCTGCTAGTTAGCATTGACCATGCATTAGCCCTCACCGGGTTGATCACTACTTCGGGTTCATTGCCTGATCCTCGAGCTGACTCGGTGCTTGTCGATGCTCCTGTTGGTGGTGTATCTTGTGAAGACCCATTGCCTTCTGACACGAAAGAGGAGGTCTCGACCGGTCTAGTGAAACAGGATACTCGTGTGGCCTCCAAGCGATAGCTTTCCTAGTTGGATTGACCATAGGCGAAATCTACTGAGACTAGCTCCTTGGGAAGACGCCTCCTCAAGAGGAAAAATGTGGACTTCCTTTTGGGGGAGTCCACCATGGTAGTAGACATCCTTGATTATGACACTTCAAAACAATCTAAGGGGGTGAAAAAAGGGCCGACGGAACTGTCCCGTGAACCTAAAAAAGAGCCAGTGGAACCTATTACTTTTGGTGAAAGTGTTTTTGATGTTGACTTAAGCATTTCAGACTTGCCAGTCCTACTTTTAACCGGGTAGGGTATTACTGGGGTTTCCATGATTTCCCCCTGCCACCATTGAGTCTGTGGGGCGTTTTTCTCAGACGTCAGCCATATATGTAGTTGAATGAGGGACCACCCGAGAATCCCGCCTCACGCAGCATGCAGTGGCGTATTACTGGGGTTGCCATGCTTTTTCCCCTGCCACTATTGAGGCTTTAGAGCTTCTTTCTAACTTACATCTTTCAAATAATCTTTTATATGTAGCTGCTTAGGTTGGCTCCTACATGGTGGTGATTGTTCATCACCTTCTTCAGAGCAGTTCGAGTTCTGATGAGCTTGCTTTGATTAGGGTTGAGCGGGATGAATTGAGGACGAGGTACTTGGATTTAGAGTGAGAAAAGAATATTTTTGATGGCCATTATGATCTTTTGGCTAGGGAGAAGGCCTCTTTAGAGGAGCAGGTTGCGAGTCTGGATGAGTCTGTGGGGCATTTTTCTCAGCGTGTGGAGGTGTTGGATGAGGAAAATGGGGTATTAAAGGGCCGCATTGAGGAGTGTTGTGGGAAGCTGGAGACGGAGAGGGCAAAGAGGGAGAATATGGAGGTGGATTTGTCTTGGCTCGTGAATAAAGGGATTATCAAGGTTATAGATAAATTGATTGAGAGCTCTGAGTTCACACTTAGGATTAAGGAAATGAAGGTTGCGTGTATGGCAGCCGAGGTAGAGGGTGGCAAGCAGGTAATTAGGGAGTAGGTTGCTGTTGGGAAGTTTACACCTGGCGAGCCAAGCATCCTTCTAGAATATACCCAAGCTATGCATGTTGAGGTGAAATCTTTATTAGAGACAGATTTAGCCTCCTACCTCCACCTTGGCGGGCTCGACATGGAAGGTCGTCATCTTCTGTGCAGTGACCTTGATGTTGAATGAAAATGTCGTGAAGGAAGTACTAGTGGGACTGGACCTTCCCCTCCAGCCACCGGAATGTGATTTATGCTATCTCCCTTATTATGTGTGGAGTGATTTTGGTCGGTGAAACTCAAACAATGTTTTCCTTTGAATGGTTTTTATTTGGTGAACAACTTTGACAATGTTTGTTATTCGTTTTTTGGTGGCCTTGCATGGCCTTTTTCTAAACCCGGCATCTGTCGGGTGGACAATTTGTTTTATTTTCTGAAAAAACATAGCTTTTTACTTTTCTTGTGGTTTACTTGTGGTTTATTCGGCTTGATTACTAGGGGATTTATGTTGGCCACCCGAGGGCTGAGTTCTATCCTAGACCCTAGTCAGTCTCAGGAATGTTATTTTGTGTTGTTGTTCTTGTTTACGTTTGTATTAGGTGAGATATTGGCAGGCAATTTTCTTTTTTAAAGGAGGGTTATCCGTTTTGGTTACCGCCCTTTATTTCTATTCCCCTCTTTTTTCCTTTTAGACTTTTATTCAGAGTTTTTGGCTCCTGGGGCCCATGTCTCAGAGTTTGATTATCTAAGCCATGTCGAGATTATCATCCAAGGGCTTCGATGCTTAGATATTCTTTTGTTGCGAGGCGAAGGTTATGATCCTTCATAGCCTCTAGCTATCCTACATCCTTATTCTTACCGTCCTTAGCCAGAATAGGATTTTATTAGGGAAATGTTGTGATCCTTTGAGGCATATGATTGTGTTTATTGTAATGGTTTCATGTAAGTGTCACGGATAATCAATCCGTCTTTGTTTTCCATTTATATGAATGCATGTTAATATGCGTGTGTTTCAAATTGTAGCTTTTCATTGCATATTTTCTAGTATCTTAGAGACATGTACATCATTATATAGGTATCGGGGGTGGGATAGTTGATGCTATTCTAAGCCTAGCTCTTGGGCTGGCTTATTATGGCGTGATTTTCTATTAGGAGTTTGATCACTTGGCCCTTTCCCTTTCCCTTTCCCCCCCACCCCCGTTCCCCATTCTAAGACTGTTGGTTTGGGCTCTAGGGCTCCAATGCCATCAGAGTGAATTCTTCTTCTTGATATTTCTTGGTTTGTGTCCCTTGGCGGCTAGTGTCCACAAGCTCTTCAGTGTTCGTTCTCATGTGCGATCCATGATTGGCTGTTTTTTGGTTGGCCATCTTTCGGAGAACAATCTTCAATTCTCTCCACTCCCTAGTTCTAGTTACCTGTTTATCATCCAGGATCTTTTATGGTTCAATGTTCCCTCTGTTGTTTGTGATATTCCCAACTAGATGTCGTCTTAAAGGAAGCATTTTCCAGTTGTGGACCCTTACGGTTGTGGTGGGTCTTCTATCGACATTTTCCCTTATGGGGTAGTTACCTACCTTCGTTGCTTCGGCTTTAGTAGTTTCCCCATTACGTTTCTGGTCGAGCTAAGAGACTTCACGCGTATGCCCCGTTGTTTCCTCTTTTTCCGCACTCATGTCCTTCGTTGCCTGACAACATGTTGGCAGGCTTAGCGGTATCCAGCCTCGTTTGGTGTTCATGCTGACTATCCTCGATATTTGTGGCATGGTAATATCGTTGCTATCGCACCCTTCTCCCCCTTGTATATTTGTGTAGGGGTGGCGACTCTTCCCGCTGTCTTGGATCTGGTTGGTGATTACTGTTGTGCGTCACCTTCTTGGAATATGCACGGTGGCCCAGGTGGCGATCGCCCGTTGTTGCTTTGCCCGTGGGTTGAGGGAGGTCGTTGTTGTCAAGCCGCTAGTTGTCCTAAATTTTACTATAGCGTGTATTGTTGATGGCATGGCTTGGAGCTGGAAAAGGGGTAGCCGCCCAAGGATCATATCGTCGTCAGACCTGCGTTTTACAATTAAGAATCCGATTATCCTTGTTACCTTTTCCTTCTCATCTTGGTTGATTATTTTCAGTGGGAGGCTTATTGTCCCAAGTGGCCACAACTTGTGTCCTGTGAAGTTGACGAGTGGGGCTCGGGTTGGTGGCTTTAGATTCTTTTTCCAGGATGTCGGGAGTCGTTCGAAACAGTGCTCGTAGAGGATGTCGATGCTACTGCCACCGTTGACCAAGGCTCGCCAGATCTGATTTTGTTGGGTGTAGGCGGAGATTATGATTAGGTCTATGGGGTCCCAATTGGGCTCGCAGGTCTCCTAGTGAGAAATTTATGTTCAGAGTATCGTCAGGTATGGAACCGATGCTATTGTTTGCCGATCGGTGTCAGGCTCCGTTCTGGGGTTTTGCAATTGGGAAGATCTCTTCCTTTTTGACTGGTTGTTTATTTGCTTCTTTCCAGGTTTTCCCGTCTTTTTTTCAGCTTCGAATTTTGATCGTAGTGTCTTCGTAATCTCCATGAGGTCTCCATTCAATTGTTTGTCCACTACTTCTCTTTTGAGGAACGTGCATTCCCCGGTGTTGTGGGTAGAATGGTAGCGGGGGACCAAGTGTTGGTCCCCACCTATCGCAGTGGTGTTGGAGGTCGATTTGTTGTTGGTTGTGATTGGTTGTTCGGCGATCTTTGAGGTGTTGTGGCCAGGTGTTCCGTTGCGACGGGCGGCAGTCGCCATAAGCTGGCAATCAACTACGTCGCGGACCAGATTGTCGGTGTTGTCGGTGCTTGTGTGAGCAATTTCTCTTCTAGTGTCGACAGACCATTCTTGTTGAGGGACTGCATTGGTCTGACTAGGCTGGTGTCACCACCGTCTGACCATATGGGTCCTTCGTCCGTCATCTCCGGCGCCTAGCATCTTTAGATGGTTTGTGCAGTATTGAGTGCACGCTCGGATGGCGCCAACTGTTGTGATATGTCTCTGAATTAACTCCATCTCCTTGAGGGGTGAAAAAGATAAGCCTGATTATCACATCAAAGAAAACAAGATCACCAAACGTCATCCAAGAGGTGATCCCGAAACGAAGTTCCGACAGTCAAGTTAGTGAATTTCTTTGAGAAAATGTATCATATTGAGAGTATGAGACTGGGATTTTTTTAGTTCATTCATTCTCTTGGGGGAGAAGGGACCTTTTTATACATGTGGTCAAGGAAACAGATCCCCAATAGTATCTTCTACTTTTTCAGGCATCGCAAGACGAGGCGGTCTTCGATTGTTAGATCGTACCCCGTGGGTGGCTATTTTCTATCAGTGTAGAACTGCCAGTTAGCAGATCACCGAGCGTTACACCTGTCGCCCTGGGGCAACTAGTACTCCTTTGTCTTATCTGGAACAGGAGTTTCTCTCCTAAAAGGGGATCAATCTCGAGCCCAGACCACCGGTTCTAGAATGCGGGGTCTTATGACAGCTCCGTTATCCTTTGATGTTACTCCGGGTGAGATATGTCAACACCCACGCATCTCCAAAGTCTATCACATATGCTCTGAGCATGTCCTCAAGCATTTGTATAGTCCTTTTAATTTGTCCATCGGTCTGTGGATGGTAAGTTGTTGTCATGTCAAGTCGTGTCCCCAATGCTCATTGCACTGATTTCTAAAATCTCGAAGTAAAACTATTATCTCTATCTGAGATAATAGATGTCAATATGGCGTGTAGTCGGACAATCTCCTTAACATAAGCTATTGCTAGCTTCTCTATTTTTTCTGTCTCTTTGATTGGCAGAAAGTGTGCAGACTTAGTAAGACGGTGAACTACTACCCATATGACGTCGTACCCATTGCGTGTCTCAGGTAGTCTGGTTATAAAGTTCATGGCGATCTGTTCTCATTTCCATTCGGGTATTTCAGGTTGCTGTAGAAGACCAAACAGTTTTTGTTATTCTGCCTTAACCTTAACGCCGCCCCTGGCATTGGTGGGTTGGTTGTGATGTGGTACCAGAGACGGACCAAGACGGATGATTTGATTGGTGATGGTTTTTGATCTCTTCCTTTGAACGTTAGGATAAAAAAAATCATTAACATTAAAACTTAGCTTCAAACATTCTTTCAACAATATGAATAATTTTTTAGGTTCAATTTCTTCTTCTTCATCCAATGATGATCATGATTCTGATGATGAGTTGGTTTTGTACATGCTATGGTCACTTTCTATGTTTTTTATGTTTTTTTTTTAGTAAATTAGGTTTTAATTTTCTATGTTTTTCAAGTAATATAATGATTTTTTAATTAATGTAAAATATTTATTTATGTTTTAAATTATGATTTTATTTAACCTAATGTCAAAAAAAAAAAAAAAAAAAAAAAACGATAAGTAGGAATGGAAACCATGTCCAAGAGCTAGTGGTTTGATAGTAGAGACGGATCCAAGATTTCGTAGTAGGTGTTGTCGGTGGCATATTTTTCATTTTACGTAATGGCACAAATATAGAAAAAACAAAAAAAATCGAAAATTTTTACACTGTATCCGAAAAAAATAAGGGTTGCCGGTACCTCTATGGAAGCCGTCGTGGAACCGTCTCCATTTGATAGTAAACATACAATGAAAACGCGTATAAATGAGAATACTTGCTCTTAACCTCACCACCACAATTCTCAACCCACTCAAGGGCAGAGCCATTAGCTTGGATTTTTTAGTACGAAAGCATGATTTGCATTACTTTATTAATAATGCTTAATAGTTTTATTCTAGTAAAATTCTAAGATCTTGTTTAGTGAAAGAAACAAAAACTTGGAAGACCTTGTGGATGCTCTTTTTTTTTTTCAAAACTATGAATATCATAGGGTATTTTCAAACTTTTAAAAATTGAATACGTAATTAACTATTTATTGTTCGTTTCTATTTTATTGCATTAATCCTCCCTCCTTCACCCAATCCACCTAACCTATTATTTGTTCTATTGCAAGTTCGTTTTAGACCGGAGAATGCGAAAACTGAAGATCAAGATAATATGTTGGTCAAAACTACCTGAAGTTGTAAACGTAGAATTGGAAATGTAGTTATTATTTATATAACACTATAAAAAATAACTTAAAAACTTTTGAAAAATATAAAATGATATATAAGATAAAAGCTAAAAGCTAAAATGTCTCAAAATACCAGTTGAATTAACTGCCCCATAATGATTTTTTTTTTTTTTTTTTGGTACAAAATAGAAGCTTTAAACTCTTACTACAAACCTTATGTTTTTCTTTAATTCTAACTTTTTAAAATTAAAAGCTTAAAAAAGATTATTGCTGAACATATCTTTAATCTATGAAAACAATATTTTCTAGTGAGGATAACAACTACTGAACGCGAATTTGATTTTCTTTCTTGTTGCAAATTACAATTTTTTCCATAAGAGTAAAATGTGTTTATATGAAATTAAATTAAAAGAAAAATACATAAAATATCGACATGATTCATATCTCGTTAAACGAAAAAAATAATTTACAACCAATAGCCAACTTACATTTGTTTTCTCATTTTAAACAACTAATTATTATAAACAAAAGTTATTATATAATTATTTTAATATCAAGATGTGAATTAATGGATTAAAATAAAAAATATATGGTTGTATTTGGTGTGATAATAATAATAAGTGTATACATCATTGAAACCTAAAATACATCTAGATTCTAGCAAGGGTAAAATGGGCATTTGAGATAGTGTTGCCAAGAATTAAGATGACTCCTAACCTAAATTCCTTTCTATAAATAGAATAATTAATTTAAAATAAAAACTAATCAATGATTAGAGGAAGAGATTAGGGTTAATCTCAAAAAGCCAACAACCATGGTTTCATAATTCATAGCAATTAATTTCTTAGTCAGGCAAGTTTGGTGTGTTCATTACTTCCCTGCAAAAAGTACCAAAAGTCCAAAACACGATTGCTTCATTATTTTGACTTTCTGATTACTCCCAAAACACAAATTCAACAACTTTATCTCCCAAATATTTTCAGGGAATTCCGATTCCGAAGCATGAATTTTACGATTCGGGTTCAAATTTTGGCTCACGATTCATTAATGGAGCTCAATATTCAACAATTATGCAATGAATTTTGACTAAATGCGTTATGCAGCAACCTGTGAAAGAGAAAGACTCCATTACAGAAATTGAATCGGAGGTGAAGAACAAATAAAAATCTTATCTTTAAAAACTGGGTTTTATTCGATTTGCCCTAAAATAGGTTAATTGATATTGTTACAAAATCAAGATGAAGAAGACGACCCGTTAGTAGAAGCTTGAAGATGAACATCGTCACTTCCGTTGTCTTGATGAGTACTGTCATTACTACGTACCACGGCGGCAGCAACGGCGGTGGTGGCGGTGGTGGTGATGTCTTTTTCTCTCTTCCCGAAATTGTTTTTGTTGTTGTGCATCCAAACTTTGAAAATCCCTCTTCTGATTCCAATCTCATTGCAAAAATCTGCAATCAACTTATCGTCACATCTCTGCATCTTCCATCCTAATCTTTCTGCAAAAATCGTCATCTTTTCTTTCTGATCCAGACTGAATTTCGTCCGGAACCGCTTCCTCCCACTAGTCTTGATTGCCATCGGTGTCGCCGTCGTGTGGGTTTGATCCGCTGCCGTGCTGAGTGACAGAAGCAGGTGCCCTCCGAAGGCGTAGTTTGTTGGTTGAGGAGGTGGCGAAGGTGGAGTCGGGGAGGTGGAGGTGGAGGTTGAGGTTTGGTAGGGGCGGTTGAAATCGATGAAGTGGTTTCTGGTGACGGTGGCAGGGAAGTCGTTGGTGGGTTCCCGGCGGTGGAAGTTCCGGTGGCAGCCACAGGCTGCGCATTTAAGAGATTTAGGGTCGGTTGGGGTGCAAGTCGGAGAAGGCATGAACTCACCGCAGCCGTCTAAGGCGTGGCCGCCTATGCTGGCGGCATGGTTCTTGAGACATTCTTTATATGTAACAACCGTAGACGGCGGCGGAGGGTGGTGGTGTGGTTTTCCATTTTGGAAGGATAATAGTTTCTTGATTGATTGGGAACGAGGTGGGGTATCACTTTCAGGTTCTGGGATTGTGGTGGTGGGGTGTTTTAGGTCCATAACTTGACGCTAAACACACACACAAAATCTTGTAATTTCAAAGGGTGTTCTTGTGTTTAAGCTCAAATGGTGATTACAAATTGAGAGAGATATTTAGGGTTTAGAAAAATGGGATTTTGATAATTTTTGAGAAATGGAGAAGAGAAGAGAAGAGAAATGCATGCTTAAAACGAAAAGCACTTTGGATTATAAGAATGAGAGGGGGATTAAGGGAATTTATACATCATATAATAACACTATATCGACATGCTCTCCACTCAAATAATGTAAGGTAATTTAACCTTTTCTTTTAAACAAATGAAATTATAATTCTATGTAAAATTTTACACTTAACATTTTTTTGGTAATTTATTAACAAAATAAATGAATATTCATAAAACAATATTTAATTTTTATTTATTTATGTAACAAAAAATAATTTTTAGACAGGAATTATGGAGACACATTTCAAGTTTTTTATTAAAGTTATTTTGGGTACACTATAACTAGTTTATATATATATATATATATATATATATATATATATATATATATATATATATATATATATATATATATATATATATATATATATATATATGGCTTAGGGAATATCTGACTGTTATGTACCTAATATTAGGTATAAAACCATAAAAGAATACATAGTTTTAACAAAATGCAATCAAATCTCTCTACGATCCTTTTTGTATCCTCTAGAAAACTAGCTGATAAGCTTCGTACATATTATTATGGAGTTTTAAATCTTCGATTTTGTACCACAAACCATATACAAGAATACATTATCAATTACCTATAAATCTTCATATTCAAATTTAATATAAATAACTATAGTGAAATTGAAATTATTCATTAAAAACATAATAAAATTCTTCCCATAACACATCAAAAAGAACCATACAAGTATATATATGGTAGGCATCAAAGAAAGTTATGAAGCCTACTAAAAGTCTAATATAAACAACACATTTGAAATACATAAATTTTGGGGATAAATTATGAAATCAGAAATAAAATGATCTCAAAAACAATAAAAAGAAGCTAACAATGGAAAAAATATGTTTTTTAATTAAAATGAAGTCAATTCTGATGGTTCCATATCTAATATAAAATACATGACAGCTACATATTCACTTTTATCATATATATATATATATATATATATATATATATATATATATATATATATATATATATATATATATATATATATATAAACTTTTTTTTACTGAAAAGTACATGTGATACTCTTGTTCCTAAAAATAAAGATATAACTATTTATGTTACAAAAAGACAAATAACATTAAAAACTATAAAATACGATTAATTATAACTTCAATAATAATAATAATAATAATAATAATAATAATAATAATAATAATAATAAGAGTAAATTGTATGAATGTACTTAATGGTTTGGGGTAATTTGCATGTTTAGTTCCTAATTTTTTTTAACTCGGAAGATATCTATTGTTTGTTTTTGTTGCGCGTTTGATCACCGTCTTAACTAAAAATCTATTTTTTTCATTGATTTTTTAATTTATTTAAATAAACACACCCCAACCTCATTTTTCACTTCACCTTGCTTCACCTTACCTACCCCAACTTATTTAAATAAATTAAAAAATCAATGGCAAATTAGTTTTTTTAGGTAAGACATAGATCAAACGCCCAATAAAAACAAACTGTAGAAACCTTCCAAATTAAAAAATAAGTTAGGAACCAAACGTGCAAATTATCACAATCCATAGGTATCATTCGTGTAATTTACTCTAACAATAATAATAATAAAGGGCTTATATATATATATATATATATATATATATATATATATATATATATATATATATATATATATATATATATATATATATATATATATATATATATATATATATATATATATCATACCAATAGGGTTTTATAAGGATTTATGTCAAGTGAAGGTTACATACATCAACATTAGGCATGACACCTCGGATTCTGGTTATATATATATATATATATATATATATATATATATATATATATATATATATATATATATATATATATATATATATATATATATATATATATATATATATATATATATATATATATATATTGTTAAGCTATTAACTATTTAAGTTAAAACATAAAGTTAATAACAATCATCTTGAAAAATTTCTACATGATTGACATATACAATTATTCGCTCATTAGTGATTAGTACTAAGTATAAAATGCAACAAAACAACTTCCCATAAGAAGTTAAACATAAACTATTACTATTATTTTTTAAATATCAATCTTCTGACATTTCTAATACAAATTCATCGAATAAAATTTCACAATCGGTATTTTAAAAATTTTATTTCTCAAGAAAAATCAAAGTCAAATCGTTTAATCTCTCTTAAAACATGATTAATCGAAAATAAGATTTTAAAACTTTAAATCTTGAAATAGTTCTTTCCATTGATGCATCGATAATTAGAATAATCAACAATATTTTGTATAGTAGACAAGAAACTAAATAAGTTTTTATCATTTTTAAAATACATATTATTTAGCTACTTGTAGTATCTTTAATTGTTACTTTTTTCATGTAACAATTTAGTTTGTTGAATAAATCATAATTATCAATGTTTAAGATATAACTATTTTGTAACATCTCTTATAGATTTTTGTCGTTTATATTTAGTGTGATAGTATTTAGTGACTTCAATTTTTCTATTGTGAATAAAAAACAAAAAATATATCCATACTAAATCTATTGCTCAAACATCCATTCTAATAAACGTACAACTTAATCATTTGTGTACAATAAACATTAAACCCTGAATGATTCTTCACGTGAAAGTTCATTAATAAGTTTGACGATTTAAGATATATGGAAGATATGATGGAAAACCTATTGAAACATGTTCAAATCCAAACATCACACAACCCTTGTAACCATGAATGTTCGTCTGCAGTGACTCTATGGCATATAACATAGTCTCATGTTCGCAGCAGGGGATTAGTCGGTACGCCAAGCTGGCCCGAAAATCCTCATTAAGGAAGTTCCCTTAAAGAAAATGAAAAAAAAAAGACTTATTATTACTCTTGTCAAATGTATTTTCCTTAAAACTTAATCTTTTATTAATTTTCCAAACAAATAGCACATAACTCTTAAATCAAAAACTATAGGTTTGATATAATTCAAAGTCTTCTCAAACTCATTCTTTCGAAAATTGAATGAACATGTAGATCTCTATATATTTGTATCTAAATTTTCATTGGTGTTAATCATATATTTTGCAAACTAATTTTTATTGTTAGTAAAACATGAGTTAAATTAGTAGTGTGTGACTATACTTATATGTAATGTAATATTATTTTTGTTTTATAAGTTTTTTGTAATATGATATTAAAGGAAACTTTCACTTGGATGTCTCATTTGATTGAAGGCTCCATAAGATTGTACCACTAAGCCTGATAATTATCGACACGACAAGCGACACGACATGAGATAAACAGGTTTGTGTTGAACTTTTCAACCCGCCAACCCGTTTATTTAACAAGTCATATATAGGTTTGTCAAAAAAAAAAATATTGGTTGACCCGCCACCACTTTTACAATTTTAATAAAAAATTTATATATTTTTTAAATGTATTAGGCATTATTTGTAGTAATGTAGGATATAAGAATATGATACCATTGTCTTCCATAAACTTATTTACCATTTGACTTGGGACCTTGACTTTTGGTGAGTTGTTTTTAATGGCATTTATACATTTTGACTTATGTATGTTTTAACCTTGTATATTATTTCTATAATCATAAGGAATAAAACGGTGTTGGAGAATTGATTTTGTTTTTTAAGAGAAAAAATAGAAATTATGGGCTATTAAAGTAACATTTAAATTTATCTATGTTTGTATTAATGTTTTAGTATGAACATGTTTTTAATTTTTATTTACATTTATAATTTATTCATGTTTAATTCTCTATTTTATTTATGAGATCCGATCCACAAACTCACACGTTAAAATCTAACCCACAAACCGCCACATGTATACATAAATGGGTTGATGGATCTTATACGAGTCTATGTTCCAAACCCGTCAACCCATGATTTGTATAGTCAAATGAGTCATGTTCGGGTTGGTTTATTTTGCTTGCCAACCCGTTAACCCGAACACGACATGCTTATCTACCACCGCCGCCATTGAACAACGTCCAATGTAAAACGTAAAAATGTTACTAAAAAGTTAAATTCACTTAAAAATAGTGAATTGGCATTATTATAATTAAGCACACAGTTGAGTTTGCTTTTAGCATAAACTACTTTAACATGTACGTGGCACCATAAGAATCATTGGTTGCCTTTGAAATAATGTTGCCGAGAATACATATGATTTCTAAATTTAAGAAAAAAAAACAAATAATATGTTAAAAATGATTTTAAATTACCAATAAATTCTAAAAGTATTCTAAAAATATAATATATTTTTTAATCTTTTGTGTTTTTATATCTTTGATACATGTTATTTTAAAGAGTTTTAAAATATTTTTATTTGGTTTGTTATTGTCTTGTGTTTTCCATTTTTATTTAATTGACACATTATTATATTCATTCATGTCAATATCAATGACATTCGTAAATCTGTCAATTAATGTCATGTGTTTAATAAAAAAAAAAAAAAACAAATATTACGTATGGTTTTCAGTTATTTTTCCGTAGAGATACATAATGATATAAAAATTTTTATTTTTTTTTTAAATTCACTTCATTTCTTTGTTTTTGAAAAGGTAAGGCTTATATTTATAAAAAAAATTAATAAATATATTAAATTTCTTATTTTATAGTACTTTTTAAAGATAGATTCATATTAATGTAAATAAAAAAAAACAAAATTTTAGTACAGATTTAAAATATTCACATTGTGAATCTATTCCGAATAGATTTACAATATGAATAATACTAATTCATATTCACATTGTAAATGTTAAAATTGAAATATATATATATATATATATATATATATATATATATATATATATATATATATATATATATATATATATATATATATATATAGTTTAGATTGACAATGTGAATCTGAACTAATCGAGTTTTATTTATTTTTATTTTTTTATCGTTGATGATGTCTATTAATAGATGACAAAAAATTGAGATTTTCGGCATATTAGTTTTTTAGATAAAATAAACGTAAATATTGAAAAAAAAACAACAAATGAAGTGAGTTTTATTTTTTGAAAAAAAAAAGTTTGCTATTACATATCAACATTGATCTTTATAGAAAGATGACGGAAAATCGCGAACAACAGTATATTCGTTTTTAATTGATTTTACAATTTAGTTTTTGCATTTAGCACTACAATTTATCATTTCTAACTATTCACAAAATATTCTTTGGGTTTTTTAAGTGGAATTGAAATTTATATTTAAGTTAACATTGTAATATTATATTTAAATTAACAATTTAAGTTATGTCCAAACTGTTCAAAAGTTGTAGCTGTAAACCGATAATGGTTTACATACAACAACATATTAAAAGTTAAAGACATAACTTTATGAGTAGAAGTAAATATATTATATTAATATTGAAATTTTGTTATTTATGATTACACTTTAGGTTTGATATTTGTTTAATATTACTAACCAATTTATAATCATTATTAGAAAGACATTACAATTTATCACTTTTAACTATTTACAAAATATTCTTTGGGTTGTTTAAATTAACTGCATTTATATTTAAGTTGATCCTATAATATTATATTTAAAATAATAATTTAAGTATTTTATAAAAATTGTTCAAAAGTTATAGCATTAAAATGATAATGGTTTACAGTCAAAATATATTAAAACTAATAAATTATTTATAATACATTAAAAGTTAAAAAACATAACTTTATAAGTAGAAGTAAAGATATTCTTTTAATATTGAAATTTGGTTTATATATGATTACACTTTTGGTTTGATATTTATTTAACCTTATTAACAAACTTATAATCATTATTAGAAACAAATTTAAAAGTCATGGGAGTTTCAAATGAATGTGGTGAAAGTAAAAATTCATGGGAGTTTCAAATGAATGTAGTGAAAGGAAAAGATGTTTCTTTTATAAGTATAGTAGGTGAATACCCGCGCGTTGCGCAAAATACAATAATATATTTGAAATTTTTATAAATATATGTTTTTTTAAATATATCAATGATATTGTTATTAGCTTTTATATAATAAATCTTATAATAAGTTGGTATAAACATTGTTTTCTTTAAATTATATGATAATGTAGATATCTTTTAAATTTATATAATCCTAAGTGTCTTAATGACGTCTACCTGCATGTTACTTATTAATAAAATTAAATATAATATATGGTTTAATGATAAGTATAGTTGTTGCTATGATTAATTAATTTTAAAAAGTTTATTTGCTTAAGATTTTAATTTCTATCATTGTAAATATTTAAAAATCAAACATTATTATTGTTTTTAAAGACAACAATATAATTTTGTATAGTATAATTTTACTTTTAACCATTGTTGTTTTAAGTTATTTAAAATAACGTGTTTTGAAACTCTTAATTATTTTAATTTGGTTTCAGAAATTTAACGTTTGTAAAATTTATTTGATTAATATTGTTAGTTTTTATGATTGTAATTATTTAAAATAAAAAACATTGTTTTTGTTTATAAAGAAAATATTATAATTATATATATAATATTACATTTAACTATTCTTATTATAATTTATTTTTAAGCTATTTGAAAATTCTTAATGATTATTAAAAATAGTTCCATGTTTTTTTTTGTTAATTTAGGATTACAATTTAGGTTTAACATTATAATTTATAATCTTTAACTATTTATAAAATAGTCTCTCGATTTTTTCAAGTTTAACTGAAAATTTGATTTAAATTAACTGTTTAATATCATATTAAAATTAATAATTTAACTATTTTGCATCAACTTATAAATTATACAAATGTTATGACTTTAAAATGATTGCTCACATGTGAAAACATATTTAAACTAATAAGTTGACTATAATATATTAAAAAGTTAAAGTCATAATTTTATAAATAAAAATATAATATGAAATTTTAATATTGTAGTTTAGTCATTCGTTTAAATGAGTTTTATCTGTGAGTTACACACGAATAAAATTAAATATAATATATGATTTAATGTTATTTATAGTTGTTGTTATTGTTAACTAATTTTTTAAATTTTATTTGCTTAATCTTTTAATTTCTATCATTATAATTATTTAAAACATAAAACATTGTTTTTTGATTTCAATATTGTAACACCGTAAATTTTCAAACCAAAATTTTCATTTTCAAACACAATAAAACACATGTCACATTTTCTCAAAAATCTCAAGTATCAAATATCAACATATATTTCAAAAATTGTTTATCACAAATCCAAGATCCTCTAAAAATATATCTGGAGCTCAGGTGTATGTACAATCAAGTCTGTGCCTTCCAGTAATCCTTGGAAGTACCTGAAACACATAACACATAATACAGTAAGCATGAAGCTTAGTGAGTTCCCCAAAATACCATACACAACTTCTTAGCCACTCGAGGCTAGAACTCAGTAAGATCATCTGGTCAATGTGTCTCAGTGAAACCCTCTGGTCTCACAGCTCGGTTTGGACCCTCCGGTCCTGTCTCGGTGGGAACCCTCCAGTCCCACAACTTGGGTTAGACCCTTCGGTCTGATCTCAGTAAACACAAAATATAACATATATATCACACAGACAAATGCATAATATCACATAACTCAATAAGCACATAAGACCCTCCGGTCAGACACACAGATACCACTCACTGTAAAGTATAGTGAGAAGACTCATCTCGTAAGAACTCGGATAATCTCGAACTCGAATCACCAGTCTTGCCTCCACCTAACACATACGATAATTATCCCTAATTAATAACGGCTCTAATGAAGCTAGACTAACCCTTCCATAACTCACAGAAGGGTAAAAGACCATTTTATCCCTCCATAGGCTTAATAGTCCACAAATTAATCAAACCCTAAAAGTCAATACAAAAGTCAACGGCAGGGAGTACGCTGTACGTACCAGCTCTATACGCTAAACGTACTCATCTGCCATATATGCATCGGGGATGCTCGACCCCTACGCTACATGTACTGGGATTACTGTCACACCCCAAAACCGAAACGACGGAAACATTCAGGGGCGGAGGATGTCATGTTTAGTATCACAAGACATGCATCATAGTAATCAAAGTAATAAACATCCATTTCATTAGAAAGAAAGTGTTTACAAAGTATATGTTCACAAAACATAGAATACATATGTAAATAACAAAACAAGACTTGAAGCTATTATGCTCCATCTTCTGAATTCCCTGCTTGCGTACCTATCTACTAGTTTACTAAGAATACAAGTTATTTTGAAAGAGAGAATCAACATTTAAGCTAGTGAGTTCATAAGATTTTAGTGATGTAAGTAAGTTGTAAGAAAGTTTTAGTAAGCTGTAAGTTCTGTTTAGAAAAGTTTTCCTGTTCCTCCAGAAAATCCTATATTTCCTGCTTTAATGAAAGATAAGTAAAAATGACTCTACAATCCTTTCTATGAGTACTAAGCGGATACAAGTTATATAAAACCCATAGTAAACAAACAATCCATTGTGTGTATCTTCCTTAAGACCACAACCAAACAAGGAATAGAGAATGAGGCGGATGGCACACATCCCATTGGTTGTTAGATCCTTGTTGTATATAACCTTGGTGTGATCACTTGGTACTCATAGAGTTAACTGTAATAGTTCCTTTATATTGATGAAAACATTCTTTAAGAAAACCCTTATTTCTTTTAGTAAAAATTGGTAACCACAGTGGTTCCTTCTATAATCTCTTAGTTTAAACTAGTTATATATAACCTAATATTGAATAGATAGTTAATTGTGTGAATATTCCCTAAGCCTACAACCAAACAAGGAAGAAGAAATAAGGCGGAAGACACACATCTAACTATCTATCGGTTATTAATTATATATAATCGTGATGTACATACTAAGGTATCATATAATTAACCACCTAAGGTCCTTTAAGTTTATACTAGTTTAATAAAATGGATTAAACCCTTTACTGGTAAGTTTTTGGTTTTGTATACCAAATGTTCTACTTGAAAAGAAAGTTTTGTACTAGAAAAATATGCATTGAATTAGTGTCCTATAACCTGACCCATACCTAGTACCCCTTATGTTTACTTGGTGTATACGAGATATAAATATAACTAAGTTCGAATAGATAGTAGACTGGGAGAATCTACTCTAAGCCCACAACCAAACAAGGAAAAGGAAATGAAGCAGAAAACACACATCCTATTACCTGCCGGACCCGATTTATATATATATATCCCTGATGTGTACACTAAGGAATCATAAAGTTAGCAATATAGATCCTTTTCTACTGAATGACTGAATGTACTAGACTCAAATGTTCTGTTTGTCGTTTGAAAAGATGTAAGTTTTCCCTAGTTTATAACTATCTTAACTCGAAAATAGTTTGCATTAGCTTTCAAGTGGAACTGCACAATATGAAAGTAATGGGAAAATGTAAGTACCTAGTTGTCTTTTGATTTGACATCCTAACGTACTGATTACCTTAAAACATGTATGTTTTATTAAGGTCATAATGTGATGGATAGTGCCCATACTATACGCTCTCCTTGCAAGAGATTATGGGGACCAAACGCGACTTCTGCAAACAAATTGCTAGGCCGTGTAAATGCACATTAAAGTTATATGATCATGTATACCCATTTTACTATCACCTTTTGTTTAGAACAATGAGTTAGTGATTATTGGTATAGATAGATCCTGTAGTGTTCTCCTGCTAAAGCATTTAGTATGTTCGTTCTATTATAATATCTTAGTATGTTCTTTCTGTTATCATTTATAGTGTATAATATGTCTCTCTGATGTATTGTATCTACCTCAATGTTTCTCTTTATAGTATGATCTAGTATCTAGTATGAACTGAACCTCAAAACTATACCCCTTATAGTTTACTAGTGTTTTACTTGAACTATTATTGAAAAGACTCATTTTACTAATAAGTTATGTGTGTACTTTAAAACGGTGTTTTGTTAAACTACAAAGTGACATAACTTTAAAAGAGTTTTTGAAATGTTTTAATCACTTATAAAAGACATAAGCAATCTTTTGAAAGATGTTTATAACAAAAATTTACACAATTATCATTGTGTTCAACTTGTATTCCCGCCCTTAAAAGCATTTAAAACAGTTTAAAAGATTGATTATATGGGTATGATCTCACCTTTTGTGGGTGATTCAAACGAATATGCGTGTAAATATGAGAAGTTCCAATAATGAATTCCCAGAACACAAACGAGTCCTAAATGACATATAGGGCAAGTATTTTCATGAATATAGTGTTTATAAGCAACTAACATGCAATGAAACACCCTGAGGGACTTGGACTGAGTGTTGAAATCACATGTGAATGATCAAAGGGATGTTTAAGGCCACCAAATGGTGTTTACAGCCATGGAGTTTACGGCCGTAAACTCATGGTCAAACTCGTATAAGAGGGTGTTTGAATGCTAGGGAAACTTGAGGGACCATTGCTCTACACAAGGATGAGAAAAACCAACTTAATGGAAGGTGTTGAGGTGTTTACAGCCACACCATAAAGTGTATGGCCGTAAAATAGCAAATGGTCTTATTTTGGATGTTAAAGGCAAAGAGTTTCAATGGTTCAAGTGTTCCAAGGGTTATCAAGGGTCTAGAAGTGTTTAAGGCTCAAAACATGACAAATATAAGGATTTACTGCCAAGGGAGATACTCCTGGCCGTAAACTCTCTTTGATGTTGAGTTTGATGATGTTTCAAGGCTATGATCTAGTGTTTAACATGCACTACTAGATGATAGAGAGAATACTCACACTTTTGAGGGCCTTTGATGAGTTTTCGGCCACCAAGAACAAGTGTGTGTTCTTGGTGAAAGTTGAAGATCTAGACAAAAGATGTTTTCCATGGATGAATCATGAGAATGAGGCATGATTTGGAATGATAACAAAAAATAGAGGGAAGAATCACTTACATTTTTGGAGGATCTAGATGAAGAACTTGATGATACGTGAGAGAGAAGTCAAGTGTTCTTGAGTTGGAAATGTAAGAATGAAAGAAAGTGAAGGAAATGAGACCTTAAGGAGGGAGTTTACAGCCAACATTGAGTTTACGGACGTAAACTCAAGTGTTTTGGCCGTGAACTCCTTTTGGTGGTGTTAAGGGCTCGAATGTTGTACAGTGAATCTAGTAGATACTTCCTAACACTCATTCCTTTAATGTATTAGGTTTAAAACACTCAAATAGACTCTAAACAGTGCTAAATGGTAGCAGGAGAGAGTCTGAATTAAGTTTGATTGGCTTGACTTATAAGGCAAAAAAATTTGGGTTGTCATATCATCCCCCCATTAGATGGAATTTTGTCCTGAAATTAGCTTTCTTAGCAGTACTAGGGTTGCGCTCCTCTGATTGGTAGAATACCAAATCGTAGACCTAGCGACTTTGCCCTAATGTCCATAATTGGATTCATACCTGGTCCATCTATCATTACCTCGTCTATACAAGTTATATATAGTTAAGATTAGTAAGACAGTTGGATATGCGACTCTGCCCCAGGTCCACAACCAAACAAAGAACAGGAGATAGGGCAGAAACACGCATACTAAATCTGCATAATCCTAATCATATACCACTATCACATATACTCTGAATAGTAATAGGTGGGTTGTATTCGTCCTTAGCTTTTGTGCTCAAACTTGGTCTGCTGGATGAGTGGTATTTCATGACAGTCTGCTGAACATATGGCGACAAGGCTTTGGAAGGCAAAGTACTCTTCGCATGAGTACTTCAGGGTTTAGAATACGAAAGACAAAATTGAGGTCTAGGTCGGACTATCGTTACGAATGACGAAGGTTTCGCAAATTTGACGGTCAAAGCGATAGAAGCATATGAACTTAGTATGGTGAGGACCACGCCAACTCATGGCAAATGATAGAAACAGACTCTTTACTGAACAAAAGTTTGGCCGATTTGAAAGAAACATCTATAATACGATGATGTACTCCTAGTGTGTTCGACAATGTACTCTTTGTAAATGTTCTAGTGCTTTCTGTTTTCCCCTTGATGTTAACACTTCTACGTATCGTACCGCGATGAGCGAGTATATACAATGAAAGTGCTTTGATAACTAGTGTCGATAGTTTATACTACGATCCTCCTTGGTACCACTATGATCTCTTGTCATATACACGTTATAAATAATTAAGATGAATAAGACAGTCGACTGAGTAACTCTGCCTCAAATTCACAACCAAATAAGGAACAGGAAGTAAGGAGGAATCACTCACTCTAAGTCTGCAACATCTTAGCTATGCACAACCCTGACGAATATGCTAAGCCATCATAGCTTCTGTAAACGGATCTTTTAGTTCTCTTGAATACTATAACTTGTTTTAGTCAGTGAGTTATGATAATTACTTTTAAGTGTTTTCCCCAATTTTTAATCCTATATCAATATAAATGAATTTTTTAAAGTAATTACTATTTCGAAAACGTACCGCTGCTCACTGGCGACTCTGAGGTTGATTCTCATACGGTGATCATCAGAATTTGTCTATCCACTCCTGAGTTCTTTGTTCTTGGGCAGTCCCTCTGGGAGTGTCCAGTCTCACCACAGCCATAGCAGGCTTGGTTTTCTTCAACTCCAGGGACATGGGCGATCGGTTGAGGTGGTGTCATGCAGAAACGGACTGTGTGTTCCTTTCTGTGGCAGTTCAAACACTGCATTTCCTGGCATACTCCGGTGTGGTGATAGTTACACTTTCCACACTTCGGGAGGGTTCCAGCATACCGATTGGTAGGTGTTGGAGCAGTAGGCATTGTAGCGGCGTACATAGTACTCGTTTGTTGTTCTTGCGGTGGTTCCTGTGTTGTTCGCTTCTTCTTCCTCTTATTCCCCGACTTTTGTTTATAGTCCTCTCCCTTTGATGGCTCAGGAACAGGGACTTCTATACCATGGCGGAATCCATGGTTGATGAGCCGTTGAGCCAGGCGTTTGGCACTATCGAATGTGGCTGGGTTAGAAGATAACACATCTCCTTGGATCGGGGCAGTTAGACCCCAGATGTATCTTTCTATCTTCTTCCTCTCTGGGGTGACTATCCCGGGGTATAGTGCTACTAGGTTGCTAAACCTATCAGTGTGGGCCACTATGTCTGAACCAATCATTGTGAGCTCCCATAATTCTTGTTCAAGCTTTTGAACTTCGCCTAACGGGAGTATTCTTCCATCATTAACTCTTTTAGGTTCTCCCAACCTATTGAGTTAGCTACTGATAGGGTCAGTGACGTAACATGGCTATTCCACCATGTTAGGGCTCTGTCGGAGAAGGTGCAGGCGGAAAACTTCACTTTGATCCCTTCTGGGCACGAACAGATTGCGAAGACCGAATCTATTTTCTCGAACCATCGCATTAGAGAAATGACTCCACCATTTCCATTAAAGGAATTAGGTTTGCAATTTATGAAGTCTTTATACGAACACTCCCTTGGGTGTCCATTAGAATTTTCGGGGTTGGTTAAGTGGGTACCGCTACCAGATCCGAAGGTACCACTTTCGTCGAAGTGAGCTAGAGCAGTTGCCACTACGGAGGATATCGCTGCTTGGAGAGTAGTAGGGTCGAATTTTAGCAGAGGTAGTGGTGTTTGAGTCGGAGTTATCGTCGGAGTAGTGCATCTGTTCGATCTGCGAGGAGGCATCTTTGCTAAAAGAATACAACTATGAGATGAAATACGTCTATAGCAGTGGATAAAAGCCGAAAGCTGAAAGACAAGGTTATCCTAGTTCTGAGTGTATTTGGTCCTGACTTCCACAAGGTTCTGGAAACGATTAATATAAGAGTCTATACCGAATAAACTTTTTGAATTAGAAATGTCTATTCTCGAATGAATATCTGTGACTTGAATAAGTGTTACCAGTTGCATGTAAAGAAAATACTCCTAACACATAGTGTGAGGAGTGTTTCCACTAACTCATAAGTTAACCAAGATTATTATTTATTAGTGTGATGCATATGACGTTATGGTTACTTCGGTTGATCCTTCTTCGAAAACCTCTCATGAACTTTCCCTTGTCCTCCTTGAATCTTCTGTTGACTGCTATGAGGAAGTGTTTACATCTATCTTAGTTTGTCGTGCGAGAATGGAAGTGTCTAAAGAATCTATGAGATTAAGGGTATCATTATGGGGTGATCCTTACAGAGTCCTTCTATAATTCCAGAATGTATACGATTAATATAAGAGTCTATACCTAATAAACTTTCTGAATTAGAAATGGCTATTCTTGAATGAATATCTGTGACTTGAATAAGTGTTACCGGTTGCATGTAAAGAAAATACTCCTAACACATAGTGTGAGGAGTGTTTCCACTAACTCATAAGTTAACCAAGATTATTATTTATTAGTGTGACGCATATGATGTTATGGTTACTTCGATCGATCCTTCTTCGAAAACCTCTCATGAACTTTCCCTTGTTCCTCCTTGAATCTTCTGTTGACTGCTATGAGGAAGTGTTTACATCTATCTTGGTTTGTCGTGCGAGAATGGAAGTGTCTAAAGAATCTATGAGATTAAGGGTATCATTATGGGGTGATCCTTATAGAGTCCTTCTATAATTGCAGAATGTATACAAGTTGTATATAATTTAAGATTAAATAGACCTTCGAATAAGTGATCCTACTCCAGAACCACAACCAAACAAGGAATAGTGAAGAATAGATCACAAATTCTAAGTCTATAAAATCTCAATTATATAAAACCTTGAGAGTATACCTTGCAAGATTATAGACCTATCCGTAAGGGTATTTTAATTTATCACATAAGTTATTTATATAGTGTCTAAAATACTCCTATAGTATTTTAATGTAATGAACTCGGTATGTTTTAAACTTTTTATCATGTTATAGTGTCATAGAATACTCCCATAGTATTCTAACTTTCATGTTCTGATCTAGAAATCCCTTGTATAGTGTTAGGTAGGTTTTAAGACTATTGCAACACCACATCACTGCCAAACACATGTCAGTCACATCTCGAATGAATATAGTTGATCAGGCTATATTGATCCTAGATATGATTACATAACTATCCAGGTTTGACCGCAGTGTTCAGCATTTAAATAATCCTGTTTTGTTCTTCTTGTGATACTTGTTCTAGTATGTATATTGAGTAAATTGCCAAAATGGTCCCTGTGTTTGGCAAAATTATGCGACTTTGGTCCAAAATGATAGTTTGATGCACCACTGGTCCAAAATTGGATTTTTCCATTGTTTTTGGTCCCTCCCATTCACTTCCGTCCATATACTCCGTTACATGCAATAAAGACCGGGGTATTTTCGTCTTTCCACATACAGGGACCTTTTTTGCAACCTTATTCAAAATAAAAGCAGAGCTACATCACTCTTCCTTCTTCAACTTCACGAGCTTCATACTCTTCCTACTCTGTGTTCACAATTTCTTAGAGATCAAAAATTAAAATGGTGATGTGTTTCTGTGGTAGGGAAGCGGTGGTTCGCACCTCCTGGACATCAGCAAACCCTGGTCGGAGGTTTCTTTCCTGCTCTCAAAAGGTAAGTGTTCGATTTTGCTATTTTACCTTCATTTTGGAAAATCACCCTCATGTTTAGGGTTTATTTTTTTATGTGAAGGGTTCCAGATGCCGATTCTTAGGATGGATTGATCCTCCCATGTGTGCACGATCTATGTTGATAATACCCGGATTATTGAGGAATATCAACAATGTAAACTATCAAGTGGCAAGATTGAAGATGTGTTTGTTTGCAAGTTGGTTACTATTTGTGGTGGTTTGGGTGCTTTTCATTTAGTAATAAGCAATTAGGGACCCTTGTAGTTGCATGTAATTTTTGGGTGTTTTTTGTCTTATGAAATTGTAACTAGGGAATGTGGTAGTTTTTGGTATTTGATAATGTAATATCAGTTTAGGGTTATTTTGGACAACTTCAGAAATTTGTAACCTTTTCAAGGATATAATGACAATGTATTGCAGTTATCACCGAATGTTAATGTATATTTGTTGTTTCAGAAAACAGTTCTTATAACCAAAAATGTGTTCCATAAACATGACAACTAACAGTTGGTATAAACCATAAACATCATTCTTCAACAATGACAAAAGGTTGACATTAGTTTCATGACCAAAAGGGCTAAAAGACCAAAATAAAACCATTACAACAAACTAGTTTTAAACCATTACATCCAAATGCACAAAAGTTGTGCTAAACCAAAAGATAAGTTTTTAAACAAAATACACTAATTCCTGCATTGACTGCTACCTCCATTCCCTCCTTGACTGCATCATGCATTCCCTCCTTGACTGCTTCCTGCATTCCCTCCTTCATTTCTTCCTGCATTCCCACCTTGACCCTTGCACGTCCTTGAGTTATGACCCCTATTGTTGCATTTCCCACACCTAACACTAACAAACTTTCTGGTAAGTTTTTCAGGTTCACCTGCACCATGATTTTGCATCTGTTTATCATATTTTTCATCTGCACTTCTCTTTCTCTTGGTGTTAGGTCTCCCAGGTTGATTGTAATGTGGTGGTGGTGTTAATTGAAATGGACAGGTACTTTTTGGCCACATGGCTCTACCCTTTATAGGGTCCACAGTGTAAGAGTAAGCTTCATTCCATGTTTGAAGCCAATACACTTTGTTAACATAAGTGTAAAGCTCCCCAACTTTGTCTCCACTATCAGCCATTTCATGTATTGTAGCTATGGCATGCCTGCATGGAATCCCATTCAATTCCCACCTTCTACATGTACATGACATATTTTTCATGTCAACCACATGCTGGTCATGCCAAGGACCATAAACTTCATACTTTGCAGTCCCATTCCATCTAGCTCTATATTGGACTGAAGCTTCCCTATTTCTCTCAAGTAACTTTGATGCTGTTGGAGTGAGTGGACCTGGAGCTTTGGACATCACTTTCTTCACATTGCAAATCCTCTTCATAAGGTACTGCCTGATGTACTCAAGACAACTTATGATGGGCTTATTCCTACCATGAATAAGCTTACTGTTGAAAACCTCACATAAATTGTTGAGCAATATATCTGATCCTGCTCTGCCTGTATTAAACAAGAAAATTATATGAACTAAACCATATACAATGAGCACTAGTAAAGCTTCACCTAAGTTAGGGAATGTAACCTGAAAAGTGGCTTCTAGCCCAATGGTGAGGGGGGATTTTCTTCAACCACTCAAAAGCATCCTTATCAAACTTGTTAAGTTCATTCATGTAGTGTTCAAATTCTGGTACTGTGGTTGCTATTGCACACTGCCATAAGTGATCTTTATACTCTTTTGTTTTCCATTTTTTCCTCATGTTCTCATAAATATGTCTTAGACAGAATCGATGCTCAGCCTGTGGGTATAGTTGTGCTATAGCAGGTAAGAGTCCCTGTAAAGGATTATTTCACATAATCATTGCAACAATCATATACAAATAAACTATTAGTAATACAAAAAGAAGAAAATAGTACCTTTTGTCTATCACTCATGAAAGTAAAGTTAGAATTTGAGCACAACTCTAAGTCATCTCCCAAGCATTCTAGAAACCATTTCCAGCTACTCATATTTTCAGTCTCAACAATGGCATATGCAAGTGGGTATATGCCGTTGTTTGAATCCAATCCAACTGCTGTGAGTACTTGGCCTGGAAAGGGTCCTTTCATAAAAGCACCATCTAGTCCCAGAATATCTCTTAAACCTGCTTTAAACCCTTTCTTTAATGCCCCTAAGCAAATATACACCCTTTTAAAATGCCTTGTTTCTCTAGTACTGTTAGGCTCATTAACAACCTCAAGCTTCACAGTTGTACCCACATTAGTTGCTTGTAGTTCCATAAGATAATCTCTTAACACCTCGTATTG
Organism: Lactuca saligna; assembly: GCF_052625555.1. Lineage (NCBI taxonomy): Eukaryota > Viridiplantae > Streptophyta > Magnoliopsida > Asterales > Asteraceae > Lactuca > Lactuca saligna. The sequence goes on from NC_136419.1 coordinate 48,314,714, forward strand.
CTTTGTGTAGTCACCACTCACTTGCTTTGTAGCTGTTGCTTTTGCTCTCTGTACTTTGTGTATGGACACACCAACTTGAAGCCTCTTCTGAACTTGCTCTTGAATGCTTCGAAGGGGTACTGTAGGGTTAGACTCGACCATGTCTAAGATTTCTGCAGATATATACTTCGCAGTGCAAGCCCTAAGTTTTCTAGTTTGAACACAAGTATGTTTGTCTAGTAAAGTTTTCACATACCAATAATCACTATCTTTTGACCGTGAAGTCTGCATTGACCAAGAACAATTTAATTTATTGCCCTTACCTACCCCACTTGCATTTACATTAGGTACATTACCTTTACACACAACCCTAAGCCTTGTTTTGTCGTTTTTCTTGAAGCCAAGATTCCTTCTAGTCTCAATGGCAAGTTTGTTGACTTTGTTCTTAATTTCCTTTTTACTTTTATACTTTTGACCCACTTGAAAAGTAACTGTATGGACTTCACCAAGAGAGCACTTCTTCTCCTTCACCATCTGTTTTAATATTGCTTTCCTTCTTTCATCATCACTATCTTCACCTAATGAGTCCCATTCATCATTATCAATTACTTCAACATCTTCAACATCTTCTGTATCAACAACTTCATTTTCAGTCTCAACACCTTTTCCTCTGTCAACATATTCAACATCTAGATCAACATTCATATAGAAATCACTCATGTCCACCTCAATATCACTTACATAGTTTTCTTCATCTTCAAGAAAATCACTGTCTTCCTCACTCCCTTCACTACCCCCTTCACTACCTCCTTCACCAAGTCCTTCACAAACTCCCTCACTTTCAAATTGAACTTCCCCTAGTCCTGTGCCAAGTTCTGCACCAACACCCATACTCTGACCATTACCATCATTAAAAGTATGTTGATCAAAGAAAGGATCAAAGTCTTCAAATTGAAATGGTTGGTCATCAAAGGTATCAAACTCTCTTGTATTTACTTCTTGGTCACCAACATTTGCACCTTGATCATGAACTTCTGTATCTTGATTACCAACAGTTGCACCTTGATCACTAACATTTGCTCCTTCATTACCAATTTCAACATGTGTATCTTGACCACTAACAGTTGCACCTTGCTCACTAATATTTGCACCTTCATTACCAATTTCAACATGTGCATCTTGATCACCAACAGTTGCAGTGTGTTCCAAGTTGAAACACAATTTCTTACTACATGATTGACTCCCATCAACTAACCTCAATATCTTATTTGAATTGTATTCGGGTGTCTCATATCTTACTAAACACAATTCAAGATTTGGGACATCTTGATCACCAACAGTTGCAGTGGGCACATCATCTGCTATTTCCTCAATTATGACCCTAGGTTTAACTCTTGGAGACATAAAGTATGTAAGTAACTTAGTTTCATTATGTTCAGTGTATACCTTGATGATCTTATGATGTTCAATGTACTGTGCAAGACTAAGTACATCAATATCATTCCCTAGAGCTTTAAGACCAAACTCCAAATCTCCATTTGGCAATTGATAGTGGTAGTAAATGACTGGTGGTACATCATAACCAAGCTTCAGCATCACCTCGTCCAACTCATGCACAGAGAACTCATCCATGTCTACCAAGTCAATGTGGTCTAATTTTCCTTCAATGTAGCTTATCCCTGGGAATTTTGTGAACCTCCCTCCATGATGGAGCTCAATAGTGAACATCGTGGGATATCCTTCTGTAAAAATCATGAACCAAACCAAAAAAACATTACTTTATATGGATTGTAAAAGATTTTTTTTTGTTTCAAAGAAATATGTAAGAAACAGAGTACGTTACCGTAAATTCGGATTGCATCAAAACACTGATTTCTTGGCCTGATTTCCCACATTTGGACCTCCCTCGTGGATTCAAACTTACGATTGCGGTTGATGATCAAATGCAAGATTTCAATGAACGATTAGGGTTTTCGATCAACAAGTTGGGTTTAGTGCGTAGAGTATAGTGAAGGGTCATTAACTGTGTATATCATTCAATATGGCGGTAATCGATGATATGGAGGTGGAAAGACGAAAATACCCCGGTCTTTATTGTATGTAACGGAGTATATGGACGGAAGTGAATGGGAGGGACCAAAAACAATGGAAAAATCCAATTTTGGACCAGTGGTGCATCAAACTATCGTTTTGGACCAAAGTCGCATAATTTTGCCAAACACAGGGACCATTTTTGCAATTTTGTCATGTATATTTGTATAAGCAAGCAGGTATATTTTTATAAATTATTGTTATATTCTTAAAATATATTATTATCCAGAGCACTTAAGCCCCATTGTATTTATAGTTGTATATCTTTTATCGGTTGATTCAATCTAAACAATTCTCTGATACCAATCTGTCGCAACCCAAAACCAGAACGACGGAAATGTTCGTGGGCAGAGGATCTCATGTTTAGTATCACAAGGCATGCATCATATTAATCAAAGTAATTAACAACCATTTCATTAGAAAGAAATTGTTTACAAAGTATGTGTTCACAAAACATAGAATACATATGTAACTAACAAAACAAGACTTGAAGCTATTATGCTCCATCTTCTGAATTCCCTGTGTGCGTACATGTCTACTAGTTTCCTGAGAATACAAGTTATTTTGAAAGAGAGGATCAACATTTAAGCTGGTGAGTTCATAAGATTTTAGTGATGTAAGTGAGTTGTAAGAAAGCTTTAGTAAGTTGTAAGTTTTGTTTAGAAAAGTTTGCCTGTTCCTCCAGAAAATCCTATATTTCCTGCTTTGATGAAAGATAAGTAAAAATGACTCTACAATCCTTTCTATGAGTACTAAGCGGATACAAGTTATATAAAACCCATAGTAAACAAACAATCCATTGTGTGTATCTTCCTTAAGCCCACAACCAAACAAGGAACAGAGAATGAGGCGGATGGCACACATCCCATTGGTTGTTAGATCCCTGTTGTATATAACCTTGGTGTAATCACTTGGTACTCATAGAGTTAGCTGAAATAGTTCCTTTATATTGATGAAAACATTCTTTAAGAAAACCCTTATTTCTTTTAGTAAAAATTGGTAACCATAGTAGTTCCTTCTATAATATCTTAGTTTATACTAGCTATATATAATCTAATATCGAACAGATAGTTAATTGTGTGAATCTGCCCTAAGCCCACAACCAAAAAAGGAACAAGAAATGAGGCGGAAGACACACATCTAAGTATCTATCAGTTATTAATTATATATAACCCTGATGTACAAACTAAGATATTATAGAATTAACCACCTAAGGTCCTTTAAGTTTATACGGGTTTAATAAAATGGATTAAACCCTTTACTGGTAAGTTTCTAGTTTTGTATACCAAATGTTCTATTTGAAAAGTATGTTTTGTACTAGAAAAATATGCATTGAATTAGTGTCCTATGAAGTGACCCGTACCTGGTATCCCTTATGATTACTTGGTGTATACGATATATATATATATATATATATATATATATATATATATATATATATATATATATATATATAAAAGATCGAATAGATAGTAGATTAGGAGAATCTGCTCTTAGCCCATAACCACACATGGAACATGAAATGAAGCAGAAAACACACATCCTATTACATGTCAGACCCGATTTATATATATCCCTGATGTGTACACTAAGGAATAATAAAGTTATCATTAAAGGTCCTTTTCTACTGAATGTACTAGACTCAACTGTTTTGTTTGTCATTTGAAAAGATGTAAGTTTTCCCTAGTTTATAACTATCTTAACTCGAAAATAGTTTGCATTAACTTTCAAGTGGAAATGTCACAATATGAAAGTAATGGGAAAATGTAAGTACCCAATTGTCTTTTGATTTGACATCCTAATGTACTGATTACCTTAAAACATGTATGTTTTATTAAGGTCATAATGTGATGGATAGTACCCATACTATACGCTCTCCATGCAAGAGATTATGGGGACCAAACGCGACTTCTACAAACAAATTGCTAGGCCGTGTAAATTCACATTAAAGTTATATGATCATGTATACCCAATTTACTATCACATTTTGTTTAGAATAATGTGTTAATGATTACTGGTATAGATAGATCTTATGGTGTTCTCCTGCTAAAGCATTAAGTATAATCGTTCTGTTATAATATCTTAGTATGTTCTTTCGGTTATCATTTCTAGTGTATAATATGTCTCTCTGATGTATTGTATCTACCTCCCTGTTTCTCTTTATAGTATGCTCTAGTATCTAGTAAGAACTGAACCTCTAAACTGTACCCCTTATAGTTTACTAGTGTTTTACTTGAACTGTTATTGAAAATACTCATTTTACTACTAAGTTATGCTTGTACTTTAGAAACGGAGTTTTGTTAAACTACAAAGTGACATAACTTTAAAAGAGTTTTTGAAATGTTTTGATCACTTATAAAAGACATAAGCAATCTTTTGAAAGATGTTTATAACAAAAATTTATACAATTATCATTGTGTTCAACTTTTATTCCCCCCTCAAAATCATTTAAAACAGTTTAAAAGATTGATTATATGGGTATGAACTCACCTTATGTGGGTGATTTAAACGAATATGCATGTAAAGATGAGAAGTTCCAAGAATGAATTCCCATAACACAAGCGAGTCCTAAATGGCATATAGGGCAAGTATTTGTATGAATATAGTGTTTATAAGCAACTAACATGCATGGAAACACCCTTAGGGACTTGGACAAAGTGTTGAAATCACATGTGATTGATCAAAGGGGTTTTTAAGGCCACCAAATAGTGTTTACAACCATGGAGTTTACGACCTTAAACTCATGGTCAAACTTGTATAAGAGGGTGTTTCAATGCTAGGGAAACTTGAGGGACCATTGCTCTACACAAGGATGAGAAAAACCAACTTAATGGAAGGTGTTGAGGTGTTTACGACCACACCATAAAGTGTATGGCCGTAAAATAGCAAATGGTCTTATTTTGGGTCTTAAAGGCAAGGAGTTTCAATGGTTCATGTGTTCCAAGGGTTAGCAAGGCTCTAGAAGTGTTTAAGGCTCAAAACATGACAAATACATGGATTTACTGCCAAGGGAGATACTCCTGGCTGTAAACTCTCTTTGATGTTGAGTTTGATGATGTTTCAAGGCTATGATCTAGTGTTTAAAATGCACTACTATATGATAGATAGAATACTCACACTTTTGAGGGCCTTTGATGAGTTTTCGGGCACGAAGAACAAGTGTGTGTTCTTAGTGAAATTTGAAGATCTAGCCAAAAGATGTTTTCCATGGATGAATCATGAGAATGAGGCATGATTAGGAAGGATAACAACAACTAGAGGGAAGAATCACTTACATTTTTAAAGGATCTAGATGAAGAACTTGATGATACGTGAGAGAGAAATCAAGTGTTCTTGAGTTGGAAATGTAAGAATGAAAGAAAGTGAAGCAAATGAGACCTTAAGGGGGGAGTTTATGGCCAATATTGAGTTTACGACCGTAAACGCAAGTGTTGTGGCCGTGAACTCCTTTTGGTGGTGTTACAGGCTCGAATGTTGTACAGTGAATCTAGCAGGTACTTCCTAACACTCTTTCCTTGAACGTACTTGGTTTAAAACACTCAAACAGACTCTAAACAGTGCTAAATGAAAGCAGGAGCGAGTCTGACTTAAGGTTGATTAGCTTGACTTATAAGGCAAAAAATTTCGGATGGTCACAATTACGCTCAGTGTATGTCCCGGTTTCACTCTTTTCACTCATTTGGACTTAATCAGTTAAGACCTTGGTTTATATTACAGATCTGGACTCCCTAATAGCTCTTACTCCATAAATTCATTGAATTTTAGCCTTTGCATAGCTGATATGGTCACAAACACACAAAACTCTCACTCTCTTATCTCAAAAGGTCATAACTCATGCATGGCTTGATTCCAACGTTCAAGATTGGTTTTTTATGACATTACACCACTAAATACACTCAAAGGGGTTAATCAAAGTCTTTGGAGCTCAATATCTCATAAAGTCTCCATCTTTTGGGACAAAAACCCTAAAATACTCTACTATGATACACAAATCAAAAGAGTAAAAAAGCTTGAAGCTTTATACTTCTATGTGAAGCTCTCAACAAAGATATGCTTAGATCCAAGGGCCTGGACTCTCACTACTTTTTCTCCAAAGCTTCCCCTTCACTGCAAGAACACACAAAGACTCTCAAAGGCTCTCCAATGCACTCACAAGTTTAAGAACGAAGGTTTAGGGCACAAGAGGGTTTGTTGTCTGAGAATGGTGGCGAGGAATGAGGCCATCATATAATTTATATAGGGACTCACCCTAAATTAGGGTTTTCACTCTGGCCTAGTACGCACAACGTACCCTCTGGTATGTTCAACATAATAGGTGGCTTCCACATTAAATGCACATATATGAGTACGCTGAGCGTACACTCGCGTACTCATTCACCACCTTTTCTCAATAAAGGGCTAAAATGGACAAGTACTCAAAAGATCAAGGGTTTCAAGGTATAACTGGACTTGGGATGTTACAAATATAATCATATATATAGAGTTGTTTTTAACTATTTTTATTGTAAGTTACGTAAGCTACTTATTTGAAAACTTTTCATGATTATAAAAATATCTTTAGGAAATATTTGAATTAAATTGAGATTACTGTTAGTTTTTGCATTTATCACTACAATTTATCACTTTTATCTATTTACAAAATATTCGTTAGTTTTTTAAGTGGAACTGAAATTTATATTTAAGTTGATGTTGTAATGTTATATTTAAATTAATAATTTAAGTATTTTGTCCAAACCTTTTAAAAGTTGTAGCTTTAAACTGATAATGGTTTACATACAACAACATTTTAAATCTAATAAATTTAGTATAATATATTAAAAGTTAAAGACATAACTTTATAAGTAGAAGTAAGATATTATTTTAAAATTAAAATTTAGTTTATTTATGATTACACTTTAGGTTTGATAGTTATTTAACTTTATTAACCAACTTATAATTATTATTAGAAAGACACTATAATTTATCACTTTTAATTATTTACAAAAGATTTTTTAGGTTGTTTAAGTTCAACTAAAATTTATATTTAAGTTGGCCATGTAATGTTATATTTAAATTAATAATTTATGTATTTTATACAAATTGTTCCAAAATTGTATCTTTAAAATGATAATGGTTTACATTAAAACTAATAAAGTAAGTATAATATGTTAAAATTTAAAAAACATAATTTTATAAGTAGAAGTAAATATATTATTTTAATATTGAAATTTAGTTTATATATAATTAGACTTTAGGTTTGATATTTATTTAACCTTTTAGCCAACTTATAATTATTATTATAAAGAAATTGAAAATTCGTGGGACTTTCAAATGAATGTGGTGAAAGGAAAAATACATGGAAGTTTCAAATAAATGTGTTGAAAGGAAAAATGCTTCATTTCTATATATATATATATATATATATATATATATATATATATATATATATATATATATATATATATATATATATACATACATACATACATACATACATACATACTAGGCTAATGCCTGCGCATTCCGTGGGATATAAAAAAAATTTATATAAAAAATAACTAAATCATTGTTATTAACAATTAAATAATAATTTCATAAAAATATAAAAAAAAGATTTTTAGTATTGTTATTATGTTGAACTATATTATAAAAGATAAGGTCGGAACTTGAAGTTGTTTTGCATATACAAAGTTATATGATTAAAATAGAAAAAAAAAAAACTAATTTATCTAAAAATAATAATTTCGTATTAAATTAAAATGTTTATATTAAATATTATCATTATGTAGAAAATACGATAATAGAGACATCTTTTTATTTATCTTAAATTTTATCATTGTGTACAAGATATGATAATAAAGACAACTTTTTATCTTAAATAGTAAAAAAAATGTTTTGTATCATAAATATTATCGTAATTATGTAGAACATATGATAATAGCGATGTCTTTTATAAGGTTAAAACTTTAAATTGTATTACATACATGGTTGTAAAACTTGGCTAACACAACCAAATAGTCGACAAGTTACTTAAACTCGGCCTCCAATGGAAGCGAGTTTTCCTAACTCAGCCAGAAGACACTCGGATCCTTATTAAACTTGATCCAAATCTAAAATATACGATCCAAAATCATTTTCAAAATTCTGAAATTTAATTAGTCAGTTGTCGACAAACACAATCTCACCAAAGAATACACTTAACGTCCTACAAAGTTAGATGCAAGGAAGATCTCATGGCTTAGTCCCTTTAAAATATTTCACAATCTTTCCTATTTATAGAGGAGAATACATTCTCTTGTTTACTTTCACGATCAATGTAGGATGAAGCCATTTTAATTAAACTCATTTATTTATTTGCCAATAATTTCATTTTCTTAAATAAAATATTAAATAATAAAAATAAAATGTTATCCACAAAATTTATTGTTGAATAGTTTCATTTTTCAGTAATCTCGTAAGTTGCTATAAAAAATCAAGTTTTTATTGAATAACTTTTTGTTAAATCCTAAAATCATAAATTTAATTAGATATTTAATATAGAAAATTTGTTTATATGTATTTTCATCATTCCAAATGTCATTATAAAATGAATTCATTTATAAAATATAATCGAATATATATTTCATGCTTTTGAATCAAAGTGATTTTTCAAACAATTATAATTTATGTTTAGGTAGATTTTTTTATATTTATATAACATTATGTAAATTATAATATTATTATAAACAATTTGAGTAAACATAGGAGTTTCAAATGTATGTGGTGAAAGAAAAATGCTTCATTTATCGGTCCAAATTGATCAAACTCGGACCGATTCAGCTTAATATACCAAACTACATAACGTTTTTTCTATTGAAACCCGGTTTGTATATATTTTGTGTTTTTGAATCAAATTTATTTTTCAAACAATTATAATTTTATGTTTAGGTAACTTATTTATAATATTATTAGAAACAATTTGAAAAATAATGGGAGTTTCAAATGTATATGCTGAAAGGAAAATGCTTCGTTTATCGGTCCAAATTGGTCAAACTCAGACCGATTCAACTCAATATACAAACTACATAACGGTTTTTCAACTGAAACTCTGTTTGAACCTAAAAAAAACCTTGGTCAAAACCATTTTCGGGATTCTAAAACTTAAATGGACAGTTGCCAATAAAGACAATCTCACCAAAGAATACCCTTAACATCCTAAAAAGGTAGGAATAAGGAAGTTCTCATGGTTTGGTCATTTCAAACATTTCACAACCTTTCCTATTTATAGAAGAGGAAACACTCTCTTATTTACTCTCACCATCGATGTGGGATGAATACATTGTAATAAAACACGTTTTCTTGATAATAAAACATTATTCAACTTATTTAGTAAAACACCATTTCTCTTGTTTACCCTTTCTTTATTGTTCAATAGTTCCATTTTTCTATAATCTCGTAAGTTGCTATCCAAAAAAGTATAGAAAAGCTTGTTTATATGTATCTTCAAGATTCAAAAGTTCATTATAAAAAGAATTCATTTATAAAATATAATATGCGCATATATTTTGTGCTTTTGATCAAATCGAATTTTTCAAACAATTATAATTTTATTTTTAATTAGATGTTTTTTATATTTATATAACATCATGTAACTTTTTTAAAATATCATTGGAAACAATTTGAAAAATCATGAGAGTTTCAAATGTATGTAGTGAAAGGAAAATGCTTCGTTTATGGTCCAAATAGATCAAACTCGGACCGATTCAACTAAATATACCAAACTACATATTTTTTTCTAGTGAAACCCGGTTTGTATATATTTTGTGCTTTTGAATCAAAGTGATTTTTCAAACAGTTATAATTTTAGGTTTAGGTAGATGCTTTATTATATTTATATAAAATTATGTAACTTATTTATAATATTATTAAAAATAATTTGAAAAATCATGGGAGTTTCAAATGTTTGTTGTGAAAGGAAAATGATTCCTTTAATGGTCCAAATTGATCAAGCTCTGGTTCAATTCAATATACCCAACTACATAATTTTTTTTTCTAACTGAAACACGGTTTAAACCTGAAAAAATTCGGTTCAAAACCATTTTTGGAATTCTAAAAGTTAACTGGACACTTGCCAATATAGACAATCTCACCAAATAATACCTTCAAAATCCTACAAAGGTAGGCATGCGGAAGTTCTCATTGTTTGGTCCCTTTGAAACATTTCACAACCTTTCCTATTTATAGAAGAGGAAACAATATCTTGTTTACCCTCACCATCAATGTAGGATGAAGACATTGTAATAAAACATCATTTCTTGTTGATAGAACATTACTTAACTTATTTATAATATTATTGTAAAGAAATTGAAGAGTCATGAGAGTTTCAAATGAATATGGTGAAAGGAAGTTAAAAAAGGGGGTTTCAAATGCATAAGATTCAAGAAAAATGCTAGCTTTATAAGTATGTATGATATGATACTAGGCGAATCCCCGCGCGTTGCGTGGGAATAGAATTATATAGTTATAATAAATAAATTTACCAAATTATTATTTAATATTTCTACTTTGAAACAAAATGTTAGTAGTAAAACAAACATTTAGTTAACATATTGGTTTTCTTAAACATTATAGTTTAATTTTTTAAGTCATTGTGATATATACAATTATTTGATAATTTTATAAACTATTTAAAATATTGTAAATTATATATCAAATTAATGATTATATAACGGGTAACAAAACGTATGAACCAAAATATGAACAGCAACTTTTAGTAACATAAAAATAGAAAACATCTATTATAACATATGTATTAAAAAAGATATATATATATATATATATATATATATATATATATATATATATATATATATATATATATATATGCAACGAACAATAAAAAAAATATGAAAAATAAATACTATAACTTTTAATAACATAAAAATACTAAAACATCTATTATAACATTTATAATAACTCTTCATATTTAAATCACAAATCTCTTCAAATACATTAATGTTTTTAAGGAGCAAAACTTTACAACCTTATAAAAGAAAGGAAAATAAAAAGTTATTAGTGATTACTAATTAATAATCATAAGTTAAAAACTCTTGAGTTGTAACTAATAAATATACATAAATTAGAAAACTCTTGAGTTGTAGTGTGAGTTTCAAATGAATGAGGTACTTGGAAATATGTATTTATTATTATTATTATTATTATTATTATTATTATTATTATATTCGTCTAAATAATTGGTTTTGATGCATTATTTTAATCCGTTCAATTATTAACATAATGATATTTAATTATAAATTTATAACATATATAGGTGCATATACATGTTAAACAAATCACATACACACACACACAAATATATATATATATATATATATATATATATATATATATATATACACACACACACATATATATATATATATATATATATATATATATTCGTAAATGTCATATGTAATTCTTGTCGTAATAATATGGATAAATTACTTTCATATGAAGAACATATCATGATAAGTCTATCATAATTACATATCAAATGTTAAAAATTATGTTATCTTTTAAATATTGTCTTTTAAATATGTTGTGTAGGATAACCGAACAAAAAAATAATAGAAAATAAACATAATCAAAATAGAAAATTACAATCAAATAAATAAGAGCATTGGGTGGTTGAATATATAAATAAAGATATTACATAAACATACATTTAAATTAAAAGAAAAAACTAACATTTGTCAACTTTGCTTAAACAAAAGAACCTATATCCGTGTTATGAATTTTCCCATTCAACCATAGAAACTTCATGACAATTCTTCACTAACATGCAATCAAAATATTTTTCTTGAAAAAGAAAAATCATAAAGACATTCCAAGCAAGACATTGATGTTTGGAGAGTCACATTCAAGAATGTGTAATACACACAAATCAAATATAAAGATTAAATGAGAAACTGAATATAAAGAAAGAATAAAAAAACTTCATTTGTTTTGGTTGAAAGAAAAAATCATATTACAATTACCATCGATGCTACATAACCCATTTCTTGAAATCATCATATTTGGATCGTGAATGCTTCAACTATACGAAATTTTGAATCACAATATCTTCAACCAAATGACGACTTTTTGTAAGAAATATGTACTAATATAACTACATATATAATAAGAGAATAAAAAAACTAATGGACATTTATAAATACTATAAATGGTTTTATTTAAGGAATATAAAAAGTTATGTAGGTTTCAAATCAATATGGTTTGAGAAAACAAAATATCTCTAAACATATGATTTTGAATGATATGGTTTGAGAAAACAAAATATCTCTAAACATATGATTTTAAATGGTCTTATTTATATTACTGGAAAAAAATATAACACGATCAAATTATAAGTAAAAAATGATACATTTATCCACAACCTTGACTTGTAAAACTCTTTTAGGGACTCCATCACTGTAAATACGTTCTAAAGGAATTGTGCCTATTGAAAATTTTTCTTTTCATTTTTTTATGACATCCTTCTTACATTTAAGATTTTATATAACACAAAAGACACAAAAGACACAAAAGATTGAGATTTTTATAGTAATCTTTTCACTAAATGCTAATTAAACATAATATAAGTTATAAAACTTTTGAGTGTTAAATCATAATTAAGAAAACTTTTGAGTTGGATTAGTTAAAAAAAAAGGGTTTCAAATGCATGATATTCAAGAAAAAATGCTAGCTTTATAAGTATGTATGATATATATATATATATATATATATATATATATATACATATATATATATATATATATATATATATATATATATATAAGATAACATGTACCATATAATCACACAAATTTGAGCATAAGGGCATTCTAGTTAATTAACCTATATTAAAAAAAGGAAATTTTCGGATTTTTAGGGATAATTAATTCCTTTATTTTTAAAAATCTTAATATTTTAAATTAATTTAAAATTCACAATCCGATTTTGATTATGTCAGAATGATAGAATTTTAACCATAAAGTAGTAAACATATTTTTCGATTTTATTCTGTCAGAATGATAGAATGTCAACCATAAACTAGTAAATATATTCTGAAAGAATACACAAAATCGATTCTTGAACTAATAATATACCAAATAATTACATTTTACGATTGTGATTCATTGAATTATAACAAACATTCTGAAAAAATAACAAATATAATTCTTAAAAAATAATAACATTCTAGATGTCTTTTGTATGTTTGACCTGTTAGCCAATTCAAAATATGCTAGCATTCTATGAGATTGACATTTTGTGACATTAACATTCTGTTAGAATTGTATTGCATGAGAATGATTTTATATAAGGAGTCTTTCCCATTAGGTCTTCAAGCCATTTCTATCACAAATTCATTGCCATATACTTTATAGTGATACACTTGTAACAACTGTACATTAAACATATAATTTATTAACTACAAATTCTATCAGAATAAAGCAATAATATTCTTATATAATAAACTATTCTCTCAGAATGGAAATATTATAAAAAGTTAAACAAGGTCAAAGCTATGATCAGCCCATATGTCTGTTTGCTTCAACATCATAAACATAAGGAAAAGTCAGTTTGCTTCAACATCAAATCTATGATCAGGATATATGTTTGCTTCAACATCATAAACATAGATTGAATCATCAGTACTTCCAGCAACAAGTTCTTTGCCATCAAAGAATGGTAATTTCTGAAAAATAAAAATAAAAAATTACAAAAACCCAACTCAAAAAACTTAATCAAAGATCAATAACGTTCATGTAAACTTACCAGCATCTCCTTATTAACCGGTGATCCCATCACTAACCATGAATACAATCTGAGACTGTCATATTTCTCTTTGGCGTTTCGTCAAACACTTTAAGGATGCTCCTAAATCACCACATTTCTTTATGAATCATGAATGAAAAAATAAACCAATTCAGAACCATCAACATCAAATGAGTTACACAGGAGGGTATACCTCCTGTTTTCGGTTTCCATACGATCGAAGAAAAAAAAAGCATAAATGGTTATGTGGCTTGGGTTTCGATTGAAAATGGTAGAAAAAAAATCAATTATGATAATTTTCATATCACGTGAAAAGAACAGAAGATTTATCATGAAATGGGTTTAAAATCATTGTTTGGAATTGATTAAAAACATTTAAGAGTCAAAATTTTGGTCACCAACATAAATAATTGAGCAACATTTTGTTTTACCTGAATCAATAATGAAGATAAATGCAAACTTTTCTTCGGCGGAATGATGGTGTGTGAGAACGGCAGCAATGGGATGGCCGACAATTTGGTTAGGGTTATGAAGATGCAAAGGTAGGATTAGAGAAACAGAGGGAGAAAGGATAATAAAGGGAAAAAAATGATGTCCACATTTGTAAAAGAAATATATTAGGTATTTGTTTTGTTCCCTTAATTGTAGGGATTTATTTAAATGAGCTCATTAATTGCTAGTGCAAAAAACCAAAAATACCTTTTTTTATTTAATTAATTATTTTATTATTTGCAATTTTCTGATTGGTGTATTTAGGAATACAATAGTTGCTAAAAACATTTGAACCTAGCTCTCTCTCTCTCTCTCTCTCTCTCTCTATATATATATATATATATATATATATATATATATATATATAAACTAATGCAATACATCATTATATTATTTTTTGTACAAACTTATTTTTATAATTTTTTATACTTCTTGTATACTTCATATATATATATATATATATATATATATATATATATATATATATATATATATATATATATATATATATATATATATATATATATATATATGTTCAGGTTCATTTGAGACCATTCTAATTTTATAAGACTGCGAGGCCAAATCTAAAAATAATTTTAAAATGCAAAATAAATGGAAAAATCCAATTTTTTTTTAAATATTATTTTCGGTACTTGAATTAACTAAAAAATAAAAATAAATAAAATAAAAATAAAAAAAATCCTTTTTTTTCAAAAATACGTGAATATTCTAATAGAATATTACAATGACATATTCTAAAAAATAAATTTAAAATGCAAAATAAATGGAAAAATCTAAAAATTCTTTTTTTAAATATTATTTTCGGAACTTGAATTAACTAAAAGAATAAAAAAAATAATAAAAAAAATCTTTTTTTTTTTTAAAAATACGTGAAATATTCTAATAGAATATTACACTATACATACTCTAAAAAATAATTTTAAAATGCAAAATAAATGGAAAAACTCCAACATTTCTTTTTTTTAAATATTATTTTCGGAACTTGAATTAACTAAAAAAAATAAAAAATAAAAATAAAAAAATGAGTCTCACGGTCTCACAAAATTAGGCCGTCTTACATGAACCTATATATATATATATATATATATATATATATATATATATATATATATATATATATATATATATATATATATATATATATATTCCTAACAAATTTTAAAGTTTTATACAATACGCATCAAAACTTAAAATGTGAAAAAATAAAAAATAATTTTTTAAACCTCATATAGGAAATTAAAAAATAAAATTTTAAAGTTTTTTATTTTTTTAATATTTTGTGAGATTTATTGGGAACATGAAGATAATTTCAATAATATCTATTTCATAAAACAGTTGAAGCCTTAAGCTTTAATATAGATTTTTAAACACCAACTTGGATCTGTTTCACCGTTTAAGGGAAGTTTCATCGAGAGAAGAGGGAAGAAGAAAGAGTCATAAAGGCTATCATGGATTAGAGAATCGAAACTTGTATTCATAGATTTATCTCATGATTCGTACACACTAGTCATCCTATTTATTTCTCCCATACTTTTAAAAAATGGTTATTTTTCTTTGGGGATTTTTGTTGAACAAAATCAATTTCGCCATCATTTTAGGTATTTTAAACATTATTTCCCTCATGGCATGAAAGACTATCGATAGTTCTTTCATGCGTGATGCTAGTTGCTCAATCCATTATTCTTGAGCATCGGCTCTGACTTGGAGTCTGAAGATGATTTGGATTGTACGTGTATCCATAATGTTGTGATCTATGTCAACATGTTTGAGAGGAGAGGATGAAAAAAAAGAATAATGGAATTTCACAACAATGTGTTGAGCAAAAGAAGTTTAGAGGCATTTACATTTGTGGGTGTCATTTGTCTGGGCATTGGAAAATCATTTTCAAATGGAAAACATGACAAGGTTTGTGGCTGTTAGGATTAACTGGTAATTTTATTTTGTTTAGACCCTATTTGATAGATATCTTTCAAGGTTTATACAAATATTTCTGTCTGAATGGACTGGAAATACTGTTTGATTTGCACAAAAAATGGCATTTTCCGGTAACATGTCTTTCCCAGAAAGCCCAAACACCATATCTTTCTGGCTGAATGGATCGGAAAGACAATTGTGCCCTAAATCTCACCTCTTTCTTTCTTGGATTATTAATTTCTTTTAAATATTTTTTTAATTTCTTTTTTATTCGATTATGACTTTTTTACCGAATTATTATATATTAATAAATATTATTTTAAATATATAATATTCATGTATTAATAAATGTTATTTTATTAGATTATTAATTTCTTTTAAATAATTTTTTTTATTTCCATTTTATGGATTATTTTTTTTATTGGATTATTATATATTAATAAATATTATTTATAATATATAATACTTATATACAAATAAATATTACTTTATTAGATTATTAATTTTTAATTCATTTTTATTTGATTAATTCATTTTTTTACAACACTATTATCATCCTAATTTATTTTAAAAAATCTCATCCAACCCACCACTGTTAGACATAAATGTTGGGTTTTAGCCATAAGAACTTTCCTATGTGCGCATGCAAAACCCTATTGCTTGGATCTAGGCTTTCTATCAAACATGCTTTTGAATCCAAGACTTCTAATGGCTAATTAGGTTAAACAACAACATTAAAACAGATCTAGAATCATACCTTTGAGT
Source organism: Lactuca saligna (assembly GCF_052625555.1). Taxonomy (NCBI): domain Eukaryota; kingdom Viridiplantae; phylum Streptophyta; class Magnoliopsida; order Asterales; family Asteraceae; genus Lactuca; species Lactuca saligna. Next base: position 48,331,754 of record NC_136419.1, read on the forward strand.
TCCTTGTTGATCTTCTTGTCTTGGAGCTTCTAGAGTCACAATTGTCACTCCTCTAATGGCTTACAAACACCAATAGCAAGCAAGATGATTTAGGAGAGAGGAGAGGGGATGGAATTCGGCTAGAGGTTCCTTGCTTTAGGTTCTGAAAGGTTGTACACGAATTCCACATCCCAAGGGCCTATTTATACCTTTAGACTCCTTAAGGGTTTCACCCTAAACCCTAATTGGATAATCTTCACTTAAGGCTATCCAAATCCATTCTATAGATATCCTTATGGACTATTTTGAGCTATCCTAAAGCTCTTAGAAACCGTCCAAAGTCCATCCTAATGGATTTATAGTCCAAAGTCTAACTATCAAACAATTGACAGTTTATACCCTCTTATTTAATTAATCTCTTTAAGTCACCAAATTAATACCAATTAATTTATGACTTATATTAATCAAATAGCTAAATATTATTCCTTATAATATTTACTCTCTCTTAACAAATCATCCTTCAAGTTGCTATGGTGAAGGCAACCCAAAAGGACCATGCACCACCGAATATAGTTATAGCCTTAGACACTATTCCAACAGTCTCCCACTTGGATAAGTCTAGTAACTATACAAGTATAATACGGTTTGCAATCGTAGCTCTCAAAGACGCTGTCAACTCTGATCTAATCAATCTTGTCCTTTAGATAAGGGATCGTACAGTCCTCTGTTAGATATCATGCTGACAATCCTATGGAATGGTTAGTCTAGCATTTAGATTTCTTGATCTTCGATTTATTTGACATAGAACTTAATCGAACACATCAATTCAGTTCTGACCGGGCCCGGCACATAAGTCAAATCAAATCATCGAGTGGCCAAGATATCTCTTCTACCCTCTTAGGATAAAATTTACAGATAAACTTCGACTTATATGCATTCACTTATTCATTAACCAACTATACACAACAATGCGTTTTATAACATCAAGTTACTGATGCGTTTTCGCATTATCAATGCACAATCAATTAACAAATAATAAACCATATATCTAGGTTTTAAGACCATATGATATTATCGTCTTGCGATCACCTTTTATATCGTATTCCATAAGGTGATTCCAGCAAGCGCGGGTTTATTCCAATGCTCAAAACCAGTTCGTAAGCACTCATGAACGTTGCAGCAACTCTTGCTATGTCTAACACCATTTAGACACTCTACACACCAATTCACGACAATCTTCATTCATATCTACTCCCAACATATGAACGATTGTGGACCATTTGAATAATTCGATTATTCCTAATAAACTCAATTATTCTGGAAGTCAAAACATGCAAAGTGAAACAATAGTTAAACAACTAACATGTGATAGTAACTTTACTCATAAATAAAACTTCTTTATTTAATCATCAAATGTTAATTACATTTATCTATTATACGTTTCTAATACAATCTAATCTATGCTAATATCATCCTGCAGCCCAATACTCCTAGCATGCTGTAAGTGCTTAACCCTACTCAGTCCCTTCGTAAGCGGATCTGCTGGGTTATCTTCTGATGATATCCTCTTCACTACGAGTTGTCCTCCTTCTACACGATGTCTAATGAAGTGATATTTTCTGTCGATATGTCGAGATCTACCATGATCCCTCGGTTCCTTGGTCAAGGCAACCGCACCTTCGTTATCACAGAAAATCTCCATAGGCTCCTTTATGGCCGGCACAACTCCAAGATCACCGATGAAGTTCTTCAGCCATATTGCCTCCTTCGACGCTTCGCTCGCTGCGATGTACTCTGATTCGCACGTTGAATCAGCTACGGTTTCCTGCTTGGAACTTTTCCATGTCACTGCTCCTCCATTTAGGGTAAAGACCCAGCCCGACTGCGAACGATAGTTGTCCCTGTCGGTTTGAAAACTGGCGTCACTATACCCTCGCACCTTCAAGTCATCACTCCCTCCAAGGACTAAGAACCATTCTTTCGTTCTCCGAAGGTACTTAAGGATGTTCTTCACCGCAATCCAATGTGCCTTGCCAGGATTCCCTTGATATCTGCTAACCATGCTCAAAGCGAAGGCTACATCAGGGCGAGTACAAGTCATAGCGTACATGATTGAGCCAACTGCGGAAGCGTATGGTACTCGGCTCATTTCTGCTATCTCAGCTTCGGTACTCGGACTTTGAGTCTTACTCAACTTGGCATTTCCTTGTATCGGTAGTTCTCCCTTCTTTGAGTTTTCCATACTAAAACGTTTTAGTACCTTCTCCAAGTAAGTATTCTGACTAAGTCCAATTAGTCTCTTACTTCTTTCTCTTACTATCCTTATTCCCGAAATGTAAGAAGCCTCTCCGAGGTCCTTCATAGCGAAGCACTTCCCGAGCCAGGACTTAACCTCCTGCAGAGTCGGGATGTCGTTTCCTATGAGTAATATGTCATCGACATATAGAACGAGGAAGCTTACTACACTCCCACTGGCTTTGACATATACACAAGATTCGTCTTCGCTTCGTACAAATCCAAACTCTTTGACTTTCTCATCAAAGCAGAGATTCCATCTGCGAGACGCTTGCTTAAGTCCATAAATGGACTTCTCAAGCTTACACACTCTATTCGGATGCTTCGGATCCACAAACCCCTCTGGCTGAGCCATGTAAACATCCTCAGCCAACTTTCCGTTAAGGAAAGCGGTCTTGACATCCATTTGCCAAATCTCATAATCATGAAATGCGGCAATTGCTAGCATCACTCTAATAGATTTAATCTTTGCAACTGGTGAGAAGGTCTCATCATAGTCAACTCCGGGAGTTTGAGTAAAGCCCTTCGCAACCAATCGCGCTTTGTATGTGTGTACGTTCCCATCCACGTCGGTCTTCTTCTTGAAGATCCACTTGCACCCTACGGTCTTACGTTCGGGCACGTAATCAACCAAATTCCAAACTTGGTTATCGTACATGGATTGGATCTCGCTATCCATCGCCTCTTTCCATTTTGTAGACTCCGGGCCTGCCATGGCTTCCTTATAGCTATTAGGTTCATCAAGATTTACTAGTGTACCATCACTAATATACGTGTCCCCTTCGGTAGTAATATGAAAGCCATAAAACTGGGGTTGAACTCTAACTCTATCGGAACGTCTAAGAGGTAAGGATTCGTCAATCGGTTCAACCAGAGTTTCCTCCTCGGGTTGAACGCCAGCGGTAGAGGTTCCTTCATCTATCGATTCTTGAGTCTCTTCAAGTTCGATTTGCCTCCCACTGTCTCCTTGGCTTATGAGTTCTCGCTCTCGGAAAACTCCTCTCCTCGCAACAAAGATAACATTATCTTTCGGTCTATAGAAGAGATATCCAAAGGAAGTTTGCGGGTAGCCGATGAAAATACACCGCTCACTTCGAGGTTCAATCTTGTCGTGAGTATCTCGTCTTACGAAAGCCTCGCAACCCCAAACCTTGATATGTGCCAACGAGGGAACTTTCCCCGTCCACATCTCGTGAGGTGTTTTGGCAACCTTCTTGGTAAAGACTCGGTTAAGGATATGGGCGGCAGTCTCTAAGGCATACCCCCAAAAGAAGATAGGTAGTGAAGCACGACTCATCATAGAGCGAACCATATCCAATAAGGTTCGATTACGCCTTTCTGCCACACCATTCAATTGCGGTGTCCTAGGAGGCGTCAATTGCGAAACTATTCCACACTCCTTGAGATAATCGTGGAATTCAAGACTTAGGTACTCTCCTCCTCGATCGGATCGAAGCATCTTGATTTTCCTGCCCAATTGATTCTCCACTTCATTCTTGAACTCTTTGAACTTTTCAAAAGTTTTTGACTTTTGCTTGATTAAATAGATATACCCATATCTACTATAATCATCGGTAAAGGTCACATAGAAGCGGTTCCCATCCTTCGTGGTTGATCTAAAAGGTCCACATACATCGGTATGTATTAGGTCTAATAGTCCCTCACCCCTTTCACAAGTACTCGTGAAGGGTGACTTAGTCATCTTTCCAAGTAAACAAGATTCGCATGTGTCATCTTCCCTAAGGTCGAATGACTCCAACACTCCATCCTTTTGGAGTTGGGCTATGCGTTTCTTGTTGACATGTCCAAGACGACAATGCCACAAGGATGCTTTATCCATACTAGTGGAAGAATCAATATTCAAAACATCATTTCCTAAGTTATCAACAATCATAACAGTTTCATATATTCCATTACATGGTATAGCTTCAAAATAAAAGACACCATTTAGATAAGCCAAAATAGAACCATTCTCATTATTAAAAGAAAATCTAAAACCTTGTCTATATAAACCATGAAATGAAATGATGTTTCTAGCCATTTCTGGCGAATAGCAACAATTGTTCAAATCTAAAACTAAACTATTCTTAAGCACCAAAGAATACACTCCAATCTTGGTCACAGGCGACGATCTTCTGTTCCCCATGATTAGATTGATCCTTCCTTGCTCCACATCCCTACTTCCTTTTAGTCCCTACACATTAGAACAAATGTGATAACCACAACCGGTGTCAAGAACCCAAGAAATAGCATGATTAGAATCGTTAGATTTTATTGCATATATACCTGCGAAAGATGGCTTGATCTTTCCTTCCTTGATGGCTTGCAGGTAATCCGGGCAGCTTCTCTTCCAATGTCCTATCTTGTGCCAGTGGTGGCACTCTGCCTCCTTCGGGTTAGAGCAGGGCTTAGAGGGATCAACTTTTGTCCCACTAGAAGAGGAACCATCTCGGGCTTTCACCTTTCGATAGTTATTTGAAGAAGCTTTCCTCTTCTTTCCCTTCCCTTGACCAATTGCCAAGACAGGAGCAGCAGACGGATTGGGAGTTGGTGCAACAGACTTGTCCTTGAAATTGCTCTCAGCAACCCTCAAGAGACCTTGGAGCTTACTTAGAGTGACCTCCTCTTTGTTCATGTGGTAGGTCATCCTAAATTGATTATACATCGGAGGCAAAGAGTGAAGCACCATGTCGATCGCCAAGTCTTCGCCGAAGTCAACGTTCAACTTGCGAAGGCGGTCGACATACCTTTGCATCTTTTGCAAGTGCACGGTAAGAGATTCTCCATGACCCATCTTAGCGGAAATCATGTTAGTGAAGATCTCGTAACGCTCTTGTCTCGCGTTTTGGTGGTACCTCTCCAACAAGTCTTGATGCATCTTGTATGGATACATGTCCTCGTAGGACTTTTGGAACTCGGAGTTCATGGTGGCGATCATGATGCAATGTACTTTCGTCGCATCTCGCTCATGGGTTTCAAAGGCGGTGATTTCGGCGGGAGTAGCAACTTCGGGGTTGATTTTCTCGAGCTTCTCGTCGAGGACATACTCTTTATCCTCATAGCGAGCAATGGTGCGAATGTATCTTATCCATTCGCCAAAGTTCGTTCCATCGAAGGTGACCTTTTGGCAAAGGCTCATCAACGTGAAAGAACTAGCAGCAGCGTTGTTTGCGTTTGACATCTATAGAAAGGACAAAGATAGATTAGAAAAAGAATCCCTAATTATCACCCAATAAGAAAAATTAGGGCTAGGATCCAACAATAACATTTACATACTAGAAAAGGGATGCCGTAATCCAACATGCAAATAAATTGAAGGTAAGTGAATGACGATTCACTACTTCTCCATCACAAAACTTAAACTTTTGGTCCTAAGTGTTTTTGAGAATTCCTAGGTTCGAATGAGATTCATTGAACTATTCAATGGCATGTTTAAATCTCGATATGCCCCTCTTGTTTGTGACTGGGATGCCGAGGATCACAAAGCGGGTGTGAATTACCATGCAAATTCACATGGTGCCTTCATTGTTACGATCACCTATTCGATGTGCCGGTAAACCACACACGCTCCATTGAACTATGATAAACAATGAATCACCCTTCGCCACCTTCGCTTAGAACCAATTAGTGTGCCGGTAAACCACACACGCTCCACTAACATCTTAGCAAGGTGCAAAGTGTAATTTCATGGGATTGCATCAATTCACTTTTCCTAAAGTAACTAAGATTGGGAAATTTTAAAAAAAGTTTAGTTACTTCGTATTTCTTATTATACTTTTAATGAGAGGATGAGGTTGCCCTATCCTACCCGTTCGGCTAACGACCCTCCACCAATCAAGCAAGCGGTGGGTGTGAGTGTACACCCATTAAGCGCCATTTTATAGGCCGCAACCTTATACCCACCTTATAGATCGGCTTCGTGAATGAGGCCTACTAGCGGTAAGACTAGCATTTAGTTATACATATATATATTATTCTAATAATATCATATAAGTATAGGGTTGTATTTTAAACTTTTCAAAATCTAGGGTTCGAAATTTAGGTTGTCTAAATTAAAGCTTTTAATCACAAATATAAATTTCAAAACTATAGGGTAGGTTTTAAACATTTAAAAACATGGAGGATCAAATAACAAATAATTCCAATTAACAATTTAATATTCTAATTATCTTTATTTGATTTATCTTGATTTCTTTGAAGATAATTACCAAAAAGAATTAATTATTATCATATAAGTAAATTAAATATTTAATTAGTTGATAATTACCTTTAACTAGATCAAGATAACACTTATATTTATCAAGAAATCGGATTCATATTGATCTAATTAGTTTATGGAAAGTTTGGATAAGATAAACACAAAGAAATCCCGAATCTGGCCTTTCCTGACGCTTGGACTCGCCGAGTGCACAAGGGGACTCGACGAGTCATGCCTACTCGACGAGTCCACCTTGGAACTCGACGAGTCAGTGACTCAAAACCCAAAAAATCGAATTTTGCAGGTTTGTTTCAGTTATACAAGCAACAATTTGTAGAAAACCAATCTAGGCTCTGATACCACTATTGGGTTTTAGCCATAAGAACTTTCCTATGTGCGCATGCAAAACCCTATTGCTTGGATCTAGGCTTTCTATCAAACATGCTTTTGAATCCAAGACTTCTAATGGCTAATTAGGTTAAACAACAACATTAAAACAGATCTAGAATCATACCTTTGAGTTCCTTGTTGATCTTCTTGTCTTGGAGCTTCTAGAGTCACAATTGTCACTCCTCTAATGGCTTACAAACACCAATAGCAAGCAAGATGATTTAGGAGAGAGGAGAGGGGATGGAATTCGGCCAGAGGTTCCTTGCTTTAGGTTCTGAAAGGTTGTACACGAATTCCACATCCCAAGGGCCTATTTATACCTTTAGACTCCTTAAGGGTTTCACCCTAAACCCTAATTGGATAATCTTCACTTAAGGCTATCCAAATCCATTCTATAGATATCCTTATGGACTATTTTGAGCTATCCTAAAGCTCTTAGAAACCGTCCAAAGTCCATCCTAATGGATTTATAGTCCAAAGTCTAACTATCAAACAATTGACAGTTTATACCCTCTTATTTAATTAATCTCTTTAAGTCACCAAATTAATACCAATTAATTTATGACTTATATTAATCAAATAGCTAAATATTATTCCTTATAATATTTACTCTCTCTTAACAAATCATCCTTCAAGTTGCTATGGTGAAGGCAACCCAAAAGGACCATGCACCACCGAATATAGTTATAGCCTTAGACACTATTCCAACAATAAACCGGGTCAAGAATCATATGTTAGGTTAAAAAACCCTAAAATAGGTAGAAAGAATAACAACATAACATAATTTGAAAAACAATAAACTAAAAACAACCTAATTAGCATTCTATTTTGATTTTAATTTAATTACTTTGTACGAAAATTTGTATTTGTATTATTAATGATTATTGTATAATTTTGATTTTGTATGACAATTTGTAGGTTTTTATAATTATTCAGCAACTTCATTCATTATGGTATAGAACAACATGATAATATTGTCATTTTTCATCATTCAACACAATCAGTCAGATGTACAATCAAACAACATGTTTCCTTTCCCAGTTAGAAAACTTTTTCATACAACATTTTCCTAAACATCATTTTCCCAATTAAAATGATCTAACTAGACCTAATATTTTTTTTTATAAAAATGAATATTATATAATATTTATGGTTTTAGTCAAAAGTAATGGAGTGAACTACATTTTGTTTTTTAGCATCATGAATTTGAAATTGAATGGGGTTGTTTTTGTTTCTCTTCTTCTATATATACATAAAATTTTAAATAGATAAATAATGTCTATTTTGAGTGGTTATTGTTCATATAAAATATATGTCTTTTTTTATGTAAAAGAAGTGTTAGAATACGAGTAATTGGTTACTTTATTGTTTTTTTCCTGGCAAAATAACTTAAGTGGGTAACAAATTATTGTCTTTGCTCACATTTGGTTACTTTTGTTTTGTACACTATTTACCATTGAACTCATTTTTGATGTTCCAAAATACCATTGCAACTTGATGTTGAAGGTTTCCAACGACATCATCTCCTATGTCGGCTTTCCAATCATCTTCTCCGGCGAGCTTATGGCGAACATGAGTTTTCCAGCTATTTTGAGCGCATAAATCGAGATCTTAATTCTGCACCTTCTTGATCCAAGAATGAAGGTTGGGATCTTGATTTTCTGCTTAGAATGTTTGATTTTTCTTCTTTTTGATTTTTTAGATATACAAATCGATAATATGCATAAATGAAGTTAAAACCTTGAAATGAGTTCGTTTTATAGGAGAAGGGTTGTTTGTTGGAGGCAGATAAAAAGAATCGAGAAGAACCCCCTTTCTTCCATGGATGAAGCTTAAAAGATAACGTTAGACAATAGTGCATTCTATTTGTTTTGTGGTTTGAAAATTAATTATGGATGATCCTTATTACAAATAGATCCATGATTTTATTTTACAAATAGTAATCAAGTAATGGTATATAAGTTTGTTTTAAGTTGGCAAAAGACTTGGTCGCAGTGAACCTCACCACCTCAAACTCTACAAAATATTTCATATCTTAATTTTCTTTGTAATTTTGGTAAATACTTCAGGAAGAGACCCCATCATCAAGACTTTCTTTTGGTTCTTTTTCCCTATTACTTCTCAAGACATGTACAAAAAAAGATCAATTCCCACATGAGGAACTAGGAAAAAACAACGCTTTTGTGTTTGATGTTGTTGGGATTTAAAACAAGCTTGATGAATTTTTTTCAAGATCGTACTAAGAGATCAATACCAAAGCATCCTTACGTAGGTATGTTATATAAAGTATCCTTTCCCTCAAATTTTACATGAATATAAGCTTCAGTCATTCACCTACAAAGCTTGAGTGTTTGGGCTTAAGGAGCCAATTTGGGTTATTTCCACGTTCCATTGAGGATTATCTCAAAGCCAAATGTTACTTGGCTAGATATAGTATTTTCAAATCTAGGAAGTTAGTCATCTTATTACTACAGTATGCCATATTACACTTTTTTCACTTGATCCCTAGTTTCAGTACCTATGGTGTAACATGCACAAGAGGTCAAAATGGTCCTTTCACATCTACAACAATCAAACAAAATCTTGCACTAGTTTAAGCACCCTATTATGGTTTGATTCCATTCTTTATGGCTTCCTCAAGAGTAATGTGTCAAGTTTTACTCAAATGAGAGTACAAAAATAACTAACATGTCATTATCCAACATTTGTGATGTGTGGGACCTAGGGTACTTGCCCCACCATCACATCATATCATATATGGTGGGGCAAGTACATGCCCCACCATCACATCATATATGGAGATTGGATCACTTGTGGTACCTTTTTTCCAGATTGGTTAAGCTTACTTTTATCAAGGACCAAAGATTAAGTTTTGGCGAAAATATTGTGCCACGACGTGGCCAAGGAAGGCTACGACATGACAATTGGTTTATGGATCTTGTGTATTATTGGATCACCACGGCATAGCCAAAGGTTGCCACAATGTGGTAGCTGTCTTGGCCCACGCCTATGATTCTTTTGGGTTTACTTCATATTTAAACCCATCTTAGTCATTTTTAGGGTTCCTTATCTGCCTCCATCACTGTTAAGTTTTAGAAACCCTAACCCTAATTCTTCCTTGAGAGTTGTGAGGCTATTTTGGTGACCTTGGTTGCTTATGAATAAAGAAGAGGCATTGGAAATGATTGTGGTTCTACTTGGCTGTAGTGAAGATATCTTGTGGTATTAAAAACCCTTTTTGGAGTGGTTAGGTTATGGACTTTTCAGATTAAGGGCTTAATGGTTAAGACATTATGGTATTTGGATTTATTTGGACCTAGGGTTGGAGATCTTAACCTCTTCGGGTGTCTTAATTGACAAATGTTGAAATTTTCTCCATTTAGACCATAGAATTAACAATATTTGAGCTTTGGGCTCTTGAAATCGTAGAAAATAGCTTAATCCATTAAGTTTTTAGAATCTTAGCTTCTACGGTGTAGCCATAGGTCTCCAGGGCATGGCGATTGGGAATTTCTCGTCTGTTTGATTGCATGAGGGGCACAACGTAGCCAAGGAAGGCCACGACGTGGCGGATGACTAAAGTTAAAATTTGTTGTTGACTTTTAGTATGATTTGACTTTTGGTCAAATTTCTAATTTAAGAAGGTAGACTTAGGGTTTACCTTGTGTGGATTGTTAGAAGGTGTTTAACACCCATCTTTGGCAGTGAGAGTTGTTATTTATGGTCTGTGCGACATTGAGATGGGTTTTAGTCGTCTTTGTGATTCAGGTGAGTTTTCTTCATTGTACTTATGGGTCGAAGGCACCAATATCGGACCACTGGATTATGTATCCTGGTATATTAGATTGATGTTATGCTGGTTATATGTTATCTTGGTATATCTGTATGATTACTTGTGTTCACTAAGCATGTATTAGACTGGTAGATCTATATGATTACATGTACTTGCTAGTTATCAATTGTTATTGTATATATCAACATGTTATGGTTGGTTGGGTTGAGGCAGTGTTGTTTTGTGTTGAAGGCCAAGATACTTGGGGTGGTTCGGATAGACTATAGGCCCTATGAGGAGGTCCAGTCAAGCTGAAGGCCCGGAGAGAGGTCCATATAGGTTGTATGCCCGTTGAGGCAGTTTAGTTAGGCTGAACGCTCGAAGAGCGGTCTAGATAGGATGTAGGCTCTGTGAGGTAGTCCAGTCATGCTGAAGGCTCATGCATGCGTGTTGTTATCTGTTTGGTTGTGTGTTGTACTGTGGGGGAACTCACTAAGATTTGGCTTATAGTTTGATTGATATGGTTTCAGGTACTTCAAAGATCAGGGGCAAGATGAAGGCTTTATCTTGCACATCCTTCGTAGTTCATGAAATTTTATTTTGGGATACTCTGATTCATGACTATAAATTTTGGAAACTATGTTTTGTAAACATTTATGGTTTTGGCTTGGTTTTGAAAATGAAAATTTTACCTAGATTTTTGGGATGTTACAGAGATGGTGATTATTTGGATTTGAAATTGGGAGGATTGGATTAATGGTCGGTGGATTTGTTTTATTTAAGGTAATTAGATTTTCAAAAAACAGAAAAAAAATCAAAAGATTGAGTTACAATCGTGAAGGATCAGAGGTTCTTGATATAGAACGCCTTTAACTTTTGGGATAAGGACTCAACTCGTACTTGAGAATGATTATTGTCCTTGAACTTTTGTAAATTTGTATTAGATCCATTAAAATGAAGACGGTAACATATATTATGTAAATAAATTTTTCACATGATACAATATTGTTTTTAACCAACTGATATGTTTAATGTCATATTTAACCATTTGTTGCTCGAACTTTCAATTCTACTAATGTCATATAATTGTATTGCTTTATTGATCCACTTTATTTATGATTTTTTGCAAATAAAAAAACTATTGCAAAGTTAACAACCAATCTCAAAAGGAGGATCCGTGAAGTCATCACTCCCACTAAGGATGGCATCAACAACAATCTTGCTTGCAGCCTCCGTAATATGGACTCCATCCCAGCTCACATAGTTTTCGGGATCCTCACAAGCTGAGGCAGTGAGATTTTGTCCATCTATGAACTTAGTGTTCCCACAGAACACTCGTGGATTATAATTATACGAGCCACCCCCATTTCCACAACAAGCTATCGTACCATACTTCAAACCTTCATTCATGAACACATTTAAATACATATGTTAATGAAATATAACAACGTGACAAAGAGTTCCATACCATGAGAAGTTGGATGTTGGAAAAGCTCTAACAATGCTTTGTGTGAATCAACATAAATAACATTAGAATCTGGGAGTTCTTGTCTGGTTTGGCTTAACGCGTCTTGGAGCATATTGTTGTATTCGACTACTGCATTATTGTATGAAATGAAACACCCAAATTCATCAATATCTTTATCACCATGAGGAAGCTGCACCAAGAATGCGGGGTAACATCCTATAGGTGCCAAATTTTGCACAAAAAACGTACGACCTCCTAACCCATGTAATTCCTACAAAAAAATCAATATAAAATCATTGTATCAACATCTTTAGCATAGCTTATTATTATTTATTTATTATTTTTATAAAAAAACAATGGTTTCAAAGAAGTACTTGCCTTAATTGTGCTTGTAATTTGTGAAATCACTTGAGGAAGTTTTTGTTTAGCCCCATCGATACCACTTTTATCTAAATCAGATGTAAAATCATTCTGACCGATGTAAAATGTATAAAGTGATTTTCCAAAAATATCAGGCAGAGGAAGATTTGATGATCCTAAAAATTATACAATATAACTATAATTAGTTTTAGGCTTGATGTTTTAGTTATAATAAATTTTCTACCTTGGGAATAAAGTTCGTCGACTTGGAACTTGAAATATTTCATTTGGTTAAGTTGAATTGGCAACGCAAAAGGGCTGAGCCCGGAGACAAACAAGGATGTTTGTGGTAAGAGTACGGTTGATGCGAGTGTTGCGAAATTAGCACCGTGCTTGTAATCTGATCCAACTGACTTCATGTATGGGCTCACAAATGGAATCCTTATCCTCTCCGCTACAACCAAAATAATTTCTATCGGCCATTGCTTGCAAATTGACAATGTAAATTCACAAACTGATCATTAAAAACTACATAAAATGTTCACTAACAAATTGGTAATAAAAATAAAGATATTTTAATAAAATATGACGAGCTTATACATTTTCTTGTAACCACGTTTTTTTTAATTGACCAAAAATTGTGTTTGACAATAACTGAAAAAACTAGATTTTAGTTTATAAGTTAGTTTATCAATAAAGTAGTTTATATAGTACGATAGTATAATTTTAAAGTTTCATCAAACGTTAAATTGAAATAAAATTAAAGGTAGAAACAAAATATCCACTTATGCGTAAGGTCATTCCCAAGTTAGTGTCTAATAATGCAGCTAATATTTTGAATGGACCTGTCAATTGGGCGGGTTTGGAACGAATCATCCTTGATCCAAAACCGTTTAAAAAATAAAAACATGACTCGCTCCGCTCCAATAACCCTCAGGGTCTTGAATAGTCGAATCCATACCCGTATCCATCGGATCAACGAATACCCGACCCATTAATCCGACCATTTTATAATATTAAATTTCATAATTTTTATGTATTCCACAAAGTAATATTTCTCAAAAAAAAATATCTACTTAAACAAGATCTACATTAATTAATACTTAGTACAATACAATAATATTGTCTTAAATTGATTACCTTATAAAATGTTATATTTTTAGGTAATAAAATGGACACCAATGTCTTTATTTATTAGATTGATCACCAATGTTTGAAAATCTTCAACAAAAATCTTAAACTTTATAAAAAGTTTCATTTTAACAATTTGAAAAAACTAGTTATCAAATTACCATTCTCAATAACTTGGATTTAATTAAATATGCAAAATGCCAACAAACATTCAAACACAACCTCAATTTTAATAAAATTCAAACCAAATTAAGTTTGCAAAAATAAAAATTAAGACAAAGTTAATATTCATCTTTAAATTTAATTCTTGGAAACAACAAACCAGTCTTTTTAAAAATATATAATAATTTAATTTTCACCCAAAATAAAAAGATGTGTTGCTTATTTTGATGGGATAATGACTTAAAAGGGGTTATATATTTTTCTATTTGCACACATTTGGTTACTGAGTTTTTTTTTTTTTTTATTTTTTATATTTACCCCCTCAAATTGTTAAACTGTACAGATTCAGTCCTTATGACCGACTATTACAGGTTAGCCGGTAACAATAAATTAATAGGGTAATATATTTCTCACTTTGTATGCATTTAGTCCCTAATATTTTTGTACATATTTAATCATTAATTTTTTTGTTGCAAAATAATTTATTTTTGTTTTCGTACACATTCAGTACTTATAAATGATTTTCTTTAGTTTTTCTCACAACATCCTACGTGGAATAATCAATAAGGAGATGTTTTGGGCTTTTGATGCATATATCTATCGCGATCCCGACTACTTGGTTGCTTATGTCATGTGTTCTGAATGTCATAACTTTTTCATACGATCTTGGATTTTAACGATCTTTATATTTATGTAATTGTATTTTAGTTTACTACAACTTTCATTTAGATTACTCCCGTTAAAAAGTAATATATTTTTTACTTACGATCATATCCATATGTTTTTTATGAATACATGTATGGATGATTTTTTGTAAAATCGTAAGTAAAAATATATTACATTTTAACGAGAGTCATATTAACGAAAGTTATAGTAGACTCAAAAACAAACATGTGGATTTAAAGATCGTTAAAATCTGATATCGTATGAAGAAGATATGACGTTCAGAACACAAGACCTAAGCTAAACCACAATACATATTCAACCAAGCAGTCGAGGTCATGATGGACATAAGAACCAACAACCCTAAACACCTAATCAATGATGTCTCACGTAAGATGTCACGAGAAAAACCCTAAAAAATCATTCATAAGTATTGAATGAGTACAAAAACAAAAAATGACTTATTTTGAAACAAGAAAATATTAAAGACTAAATGTGTACAAAAATATTAAAAACTAAATGTGTACAAAAATATTAAAAATTAAATGTGTACAAAATGAGAAATATATTACATTATTAAGTGATTTTTCCAGGCTAACCTAGAGTAACCGATCATAATGACTGAATGTGTACTGTTTAATATGTTGAATGGGTAAATATGAAAAAAAAACTCATTAATCAAATATATAAAAATCAAAAAACATATTATTCTTTTAAATCATTTTTCCTATTTTTATTTCAATATATAGTACATAAGGAAGGTTGTCCCAAAAATGGACCATACGGGACTTTGTCTTTTATAATTGTTGCACTTCCCTATGAACTTTTACAAACCACATTCACATGTAATTTGTATTTTGTGGAAATAACAAGGAAATGATTTAACCGGTGATGTTTTATATTTATATTTTAGATAATTCCGAAGAATTTAACTCTAAGATAGTAAATATTTAAATAAAATAAAAATTCTATTTTATGAAAATATATTTGACCTAAAGAGGAAAATTTCGATCATTTACTAGAAAATGATCAGTTTTGCTTATGAATAAACTTTTATTGTTCAATGGAGAAAGTGTAAATATTTAACTAAAAATGAAACCAATCAAAAATAATTTTAAATATTAATACAATCTTGTTATTTAAATCTAATTAGATCATTATATTAGCACATAATTTACTTTTATCATGTTTAATGTTGAACTCATGGGGTACACGTAAAAAACTTCTAGTAAATTTTAATGTACTTCAAAAACCAACATTATGTAATAAAATTTCAAGTAAATAAACGACTTGGTTACACTATATCAAAACCAATTTATGTTACTTAGACCTCTATTGGATTATAAATGTCGTATTAGAAAGTTTATTTTTTAAAAATAAATATAAACGGAAACTATATTTGTCTCTTCTATATGCAATTTGCATCCATTGATTTTTTACGTTGTTGTATTAGGCACTTTCGGCTTTTGGCATTTAGTCACAAATCCACAATCGTTACAAAATTAATTTTGTTAGATAAATCTTGTGCATGTATATCAAGATAAGTGCTAACAATTTTATTTATTTATTTATTTATTAAATAATGTTCGGCTATTCCTAAACAAGTATAGACATACTACAATTCTTTTAAGAAAGATCGGTAGAAAGCGTGTATATCTCTAAGGGCAGAGTGTCTATTTTCGAACACGATTTAGACATAAAAAATGAAATTAGTTACATGTTATACATAGATGCTATTTATATCTCATTCTCAAATTAGAAAAGTAGCACGTCGTATATTGATGTTATTTACCTATATATTCAATTTCTTTACGAATTAAAATCAACTTCAATTTTAACTCTGAGTCCAAAAATAGCAATACAACTAATTCATCAATAAAAGATGTAAAGACTATCAAAAATTAAAAGCATGATGATATACGTACCTATAAAGTCAATGATAAGACGACCATCGGAAGCACGGCCAGCTGGACGTTTAAAATATGTCATGCCATTCGGCGGTGGAGCTTCGGGAAACACCGACCAAAAACCACCAGTGTCGGAATTTGAATCCCCAAAGTTGAAGATGCCTTCATAATGACATTCTGCATCACACCTCAATACTACCAATGATGCCACCACCACAACCACCCGAGCCACCTGAAACCACCGTAATATACCCACACTCATCTTTTCGCCAGCCTTCACGTGTGTGTGTGTGAGAGAGAGAGAGAGAGAGAGAGAGAGAGAGAGAGAAGGATTTCTTGAAGTGTGTACTACTGTACTATGTATAGACAAAACATAAAATATCTTGTTTTGTTGGTACTAAAATGTTGTTGAAATTCTATATAATAGTGTAAATATAAGTGAAAAACATAAATAAATTCATTAATCACGTTCATATAATGCATCCTTGTTAAATACATTTTTACATCATAAATTTGTAGAAAAACTTTCGAAATATATGTTTTACTATTCAGATGATTGTTAAAAAAATTTATATATACACTATTGATTTGCAAAATGTGTGTATGATGAAATAAATTAGCTATGTTTTAAAATATATATGTAATAGAATTGGATATATGTAAAGAAACCCAAACCAAATATGAGAATGTACATGTAGAAAGAGAATGCATTCATCATTTTAAAAATAGTCAACTTTGATGAGGGAGATGTGTTTGAAAAATGTGTGTTGATACGACTTTCACCGATCAACTTTACCTGGTTGTGTACTTGTTCATATTGGGTTTATTAATAATGAAATACGAGTATAGGACCCCTTGTTGAGATATATTAGTGAGCTTTGGGTTTTAATAAACTACTACAAATCCATTATCGACACTCCATAATACGGCCCAATGTTTAATTGACCCATGAGTGTAGAGTTACTTGAGGAGTTTGGACTACAAGCAACTCAACTTTTAGGCTATCCAGAGTGGAGCGAGTTCCACGTGTGGCCTGCTTACGTGGAGATTCTCTACATGTGTGAACACCGTCCTCGACATTGGTGGGTAAGTGGTGGCGTGGCTACTAGGACGGAAGAAGACGCGAGAATTGATTGGTCGGTTACTTTTTTGACCGTTTGAGAATTTAATAAAAAAATATAGTTTTTTTAATTTAATTTCTCTTTATATATACATCCATTTTACACTTATTTCTCACAACAAAACCCATAAACTCTTTCAAATCAAACACACACGTTCAAAAAAAATGTATGACGATTCTAATGACGAGTTGATATTACACACATTATTGTCTGTGGCACAAGACATGGTTCGTGAGAGAGGCGAAAGTTCACACAACAAGAAGATGCATAAAAAATGGATCAACCGGGATCGAGAGGCGGCAAATGAACTTTTGGTACGTGATTATTTTATCCCTGATAGTTTATATGATCTATCGAAATGTTAAGAACGTTTTCGTATTAGTTGAAATTTATTCTTACGTATAGCTAGAGTTTTCTAATTACGATGGGATGCTAGAGGTAAACATGGTTTTACTACAATACAAAAATGTATGGCCACTCTTAGACAATCGATATATGGCATAATTGTAGACATATCAGATGAATATTTGAAAATGTCTGAGAGAACAGTAAAAAATGTACTTTTCTTTTCTGTGAGTATGTTATAGGCTTTACCGTGACATATACTTACGACATCCAACTAAAAGTGATGTCGAATAGTTGTATATCGCGCATCAAGCTAAACATGGTTTTCCAGGGATGATTGGTACTATTAATTGTACACATTGGGAGTGGGCAAATTGTCTCAATGTGTGGCATGGTCAATTCACGTGAGGTGATTATGAGGTCCTGAGTGTTATATTAGAGGTAGTTGTTTCACATGACTTATGGTTTTGGCATGTATTTTTTTGGTATGGCGGGGTCCAACAATGACCTTAATGTGCTTCAAGCGTCTCCGTTATTTAACAATATTTTGCAGGGTAAAGCACCAAACATGTCATACGTTGTGAATGGAAATGAATATAAGTATGAGTATTACCTAGGTGATAAATATATCCAGAGTATGCTACAATTGTCAAGTCATATTCATTTCCACCCGATAAAAAACGAAAATTGTTCAAGTTAGCACAAGAATCTGCACGGAAGGATGTGAAACGAGCGTTTGAAGTCCTAAAACAAAATTAACACATAATCAAACATTCGGCACAAACATGGGTCAGGACAAAACTAACGACGGTGTTGACTGCTTGTGTTGTTTTACATAAGATGATAATAAAAGAAGAGGGCAGCGTTATTTGTTCATATACCGGGAATGATATACTTAATCAACCTGTAGTAATACAAGTTGGCAGCTTGATATACTTTTGTAGGGTTTTGAAAATACAAAATCGTGAAACACATCACAATTAATATCAGGATTTGACTGAGTACATATGGGGAAGACAACCCCATGGGGGAAATGACAATGAAGATGAAAAAGATGAGGGTGATGATGACGAGGCAAAAGCAGACGATGACAACGAGGCGGATGAGAGAGATGAGGACGGTGACGACGACGAGTAGTATTTGTCTATGGTTTTTATGTCTTAAGTTTGTATGTTTTTTAATTAAGTAGTATAATGTTTTATTTGTTATGTTTTGTGTTTATTTTAGTAATTTAGGTTTTAAATTTATATGATTTAATTTATGAAATATGGTTTTATTTTTTTGTGTTTTCAAAATTTTATTTATGTTATAATTTATGTTTTTTATTTAATATAATGTTACAAAAGTAAAAAAAATAATAAAAAAAATTATTTATGTTATAAATTATGTTTTTTATTTGATATAATGTTAAAAAAAAGGAATATTGTTAGCAGTAACCATTTCCAATGTCTAGTGGGTTGGTGGTGAAGCCAACGTGGTGTAGAGATAACATCATTTTTTTCATTAGATTTATTGTGATCACTCCTTACAGTGTTATCAAGTTATTCAAGTTTGTAGTCATATTTTAACTAATGCAAACTAAATTTTGTCTAGATTTAGTTTGAATACACAGAACAAGCTTAAAACATACATGGAGTCAAAATAAGAGTTCATAAATATATAACCAGTGTTATATATCACACAAAATTATAAACATTCAAACAATTATTGTCATAAACTAATATCAAATCTTTAGTAATACTCAAAGTAAACAATCTCACAAATAATATTGAAAATTATATATGGATTTATCACAAATATTAACTCCAATTATTATTAGTTAATTACCAAGTTTCATCTAATTATCATATCGATCATTTACGATCAAGTCTAATTATAAGAAAGATAAAAGAAGACTGTCTTGTTGTTAGACGAATTAAAAGACAAGACATATAAAGTAAAACCAACTTTAAGATCATTGATTCTTGACTAATAAAACTGCACGGAAAAACTTATGTTATTAAAGGTATTTACGTCGCTTTAGGACTATAAGCATCATAGTAACACCTCAAGATTTATTGCAGATTATCGTTATTTCCAACGGTTATGAAATAACCAATAAAAGCTAGCTAAACAAATTTCCTTTAACTGGTTGGTTATTTTTATAAGATATTAAAAGAAAAGTTTCTCACTCTTTTTTTTTCCAAAAATAATTGATTAAATATTTTATTTATGATAAAATACAAAAAGAAAAGTAATGTGACTTTTTTTCTTTTTCCAATATAGTATATGTCTTCTTGTTGGCCGTAATATCACACTCATCGATATCACATTTGTTTCGATATAACATTTGTTTTGGTTGTCTTCTTCGTATAAGATTTTTTTAAAAGTTGTTGTCCCCATCTTCGTTGAAATCATCAGTAGTAGTACATGCGCTGATAAACCTTGTGCTTCTTATTCTAGTATTTTATTTCGACATTTCAATTGTTCCATACTTTCCTCAAGTGTTATTATGAATTATATGCTTTTAAGGCTACGTCTATGTAAGGTCCTTGACACTTTAACAAAAACAATTGTGAATCGGTCCATAAAACCGATTTAAGAACATGCCTTATGGGAAAATCTATAAAATTGTATAGACCATTTAGACATACAAAGAATCAGGTTTTATGTTGCTATTTCGAGTAAAGGCAATACTTTGTTGTTATACGATGTGGTGTTGAGAAACACGAAGTGTACAAGGCCTATATGCAACACATAGACGGCGACCGTTCCAAAATAGATTTAATTGGGAAGTCAATAATTGCTCCATTCTTACTCACAAACTCGTACTGAATGCTCCTAAGGGCGATTTTGAAGTATATTGCAAGAACTTGGAGGTAAAGATTAGGGAGGATCAAGAGGCTACCTTCACTTGAAATTGAGGTAACATTCTTAGAACCCATATGTTCCTAAAAACTCTACCAAAACCGAGATATAAAATGGCTATCTCTGTCAGAAATAATGGCAACCGGAAATCCATGTAGTTTGACTAATTACGTGATATATATATATATATATATATATATATATATATATATATATATATATATATATATATATATATATCATCTAGTCTCTTGGTAGACTAGTTCTCACGTATCGTAATAAGCTATGCCAATTTTGTCAGCCAATCAACCACGATCTAAGTTGAGTCTTATCCGTCCGAGGTTCAATGTAACTTAGTGACGAAATCCATTGTAATTTCGTCCCACTTCTTCTTTGGAAACAACAATGGTTGAATCTTCCCATATGATTTTTGGTGATTTGACATAACTTGTAAACATGTCATGCATTTTTCCATGTATTTTCGCACATATACAATTGTTTCAAAGTATGGTACATCTTCGTAATGCCCAAGTGAGTTGCATATCTGGTACGATAGATATCGACTAAAAGTAACTCTTGAGCTTCTCTGAGTTTAAGAACCCATAATCACCCCTTAATGTCTTTATATCCCAAGCATTAGTTTCTAAGTGACTAATATATCCTACTGTACATTCATTTTTAACATTTTCACGCTTATCAACTTCAATATGTTCTTGGGCGTATTAGGTCTGGTAATCGACTAGCAACTCCCATTCAAATAGAAATTATCCAAATAAGTTGCTCTTTTTGGCTTAGTATATCATGTAACACGTGTTTTCCAGAATGGACTAGCTAAAGACTTAATGGGATCAAAGATGAGGTTTATGGAGAAAAACCCTATGTCACGACGTAGTGCATGGATGACCACGACATGGCATGGCTTTATGAATCATGTACTTTTGGTGAGAACCACGACATGGAAAGAGGGTTGCCATGATGTGGTGGCTACAACAGCCTAAGCACATGATTTTTATGGTTTCTCCCATATTTAAGGACCTTAACTTTACGGTTAGGTCATTTACTTCAGCCTTCACTCTCCTATCTCGAAACCCTAGACCACTAAGTGTTCTTGAGGCGATCTTGGCCTCTTGAATGCTCATTTCTCATGTTTTGGTATGAAGCTTAAAGATCAAGTTGTTTGTAAAGTGTATTGGTGAAGACCTTAAGTGTATATATAACAAAGTGACTTCATTTTGGACAAATCTGAGTATAAAGCTTCAACCTTTACTTCTAGTTTGTTAGATCTAGCTTATGGTCCATTTTTATGTTTTTGGTCCCTTTTTGGTGGTGTGCTTGGAGTTGACATAACTCCAACCCCTTCTAAGCACTAAGGAATGTCTTATGGACCTTTTCTTGTTGGAAAGTTGGTATCTTGATATTGTCATTGAAGCCATGCATGTTTTATGAAGGATTTATGCCATTTTAGTAAAACATCCCAAAAATATGGTCCAAAATTTAGTTTTAAAATCATTTAAGAAAACCATAATTCATCAGAGATCACAATAAAAATTATAAGTCATGTATCTCAAATCATCATAGCAAAATGTTGTATCAAAATCATGTGTCAAAATATCAGAGTCTAAATATCCCAGGCTGAACGAATGGTGTGTGCACTACAATCATCTCGAGCTCTTTCCTTTGCTACCAGAAGTACCTGAAACCAAAAATGAAAATTGTAAGCACGGAGCTTAGTGAGTCTCCCCAAACTACCACATACCATACACATAACATATACCATGCAACTAGGAGATACAAGCCTTGCCCACACTCAAGGAGATACGGGCCCCCGCCCACACTCGGCTAACTATGAGATACGGGCCTCACCCATACTCAGCTATCTCAGAGATACGAGCCTTACCCACACTCTGATAACTAGGAGATACGGGCCTCACCTACACTCAGCTGGCTAGGAGGTACGGGCCTCGCCCACGCTCTGCTATCTGGGAGATACGGGCCCACGCCCACATTCTGCTAACTAAACATACATACAAGTGTCACGCAGACAATAAGTATAACCATAATCTACCAATTCATAAAGATACTCAGTTGATACTAAGATACAGAACCTATCCATACTTATCTACTAATCATAAGTGTGTCTAAGATACGGGCCCAACCCACACTTAACTACTAATCATAAATAATTCTAAGATATGGGCCCAACCCACACTTAGCTACTCTATACGGGCCGATATTGGTGCGTTCGACTCGTTACTACGGAAGGAGACTCACCTCGTATGCTAACTATGAAATCTCGTGTAGGAAATCTCTGACTGCTGCTCCAACGAATCCCTGACTATCATTAACATAATAACACTTAGTCAAGAATTGATAATCCTTCTTAAGGTAAAATGACCATTTTACCCTTGGCCAAAGTCAATATTCTGGTCAAAGTCAATGTTTTGGGTTGACTCAACTCATTGATTTGCTCCATCAACTCGCCGAGCTGTATAAATTAGAACATCCAACTCGTCGAGTCCCCCCCTTGACTTGCCGAGTTCCCTGGCTACTCATAGTCACGATTTAGTGAATCAACTCGTCGAGTCATCCTTAGACTCGTTGAGTTCTACCATAATCAGAATCAGAAAAACTCACCTCAAATTGTTGAGTCCCTCTCTGGATTCCCCGAGTTCCTCAGTCTGTTTGGGCCATTTCAAAGGATTAAGCCCCTACTCTTCAGATTTATGCTCTATACTTCATCTACATACTGCAAATGCCCTTTTAAGGGTAAATTTTACAACTTTACCCGTTAATAGTCCTTCTTAATGGGTTGAGCTAAAACCCTAGTTGTTTAGGACATAAATCTTGGTCCCAAAGCCATAATACTCCAAACTAAAGCATTCTAACATAGATCTGGGCCTTAGACATCATTTGAACACGTGAAGCTCCTAACTTTCCTCCCATGAATGGCCTTTTGGTGCTTAAAAGGCCAAAATAACACCTTAAAGCTTGCATGGGGATTCCATGGTCATAAAGTTTGCACCTTTATGCCATGAAACCCCTTCTAGACCTCGAATCTGAAAGGTAGATCACTTAGGACGTCCATATCCCAAGGACTAGGCTTCTTGGACCAAAAACTCCATGAAATGATAAGAAGGAGATCTAACAAGCTACTAAGAAAGGTTGAGGCTTGCTTACCATAAAATGAAGAGGATGAGATTTCTTCTGGATCTACAATCTTCTCCTGGAATCCTCTAGCTTCTTCTTCATCTACAAGCTTCAAATCACACAAAGGTCACTCAAAAATGGCTTACAAGTTCACACAAGGCTCTAGGGTTTTGTGGATTGAGTTTTGGACTTGGAGCCTGGAAATGAGGCCATAAAGTGGGGATTAAGATGCTTAAATAGGGTGTAAAACCCCGAAATTAGGGTTTCATCATGACAACCCTACTCATCGAGTTGATGCTCTAAACTTGTTGAGTATGCGACTTAAATCCCGCATCTAATCTCGTTTCTATTCAACGAGTCTGGGGCTCCCAACTCGTAGAGTAGCTCTACAAAAGTGAATAAATTATAATTATATATGTACTAGGAATCAGGCATTGCAATTCTCCCCCACTTGTCTTAGACTTCATCCTCAAAGTCTACTACGTTGGGAAATAACTCCGAATAGTGCTCTTTTATTTCCTCCTCGGGCTCCCATGTCAACTCTGAGCCCTTGCGGTGCTTCCACTGCACGTTTACTAGCACAACACTCTTGTTCCTTAGCTCCTTCGTCTTCTAATTGAGAATAGCTACTGGTCTCTCGATGTAATTCAACCTGTCATCGACCTAAATGTACTCTAGGGGCAAACCACTGAGTTATCCACTAAGCACTTCCGTACCAGAGAAACATGGAAAGTGATATGGATCTGGCTGAGCTCTACTGGAAGATCCAATCGGTAAGAAACTCGGACCACCCAAGCCAAAACCCTGAACGGACCGATGTATCTGGGACCAAGCTTGCCCCGCTTCTTAAGCCGGATGACACCTTTCCAAGGTGAAACCTTCAGGAGGACCATGTTGCCCACCTGAAACTCCAAGTCTGAATGCCGGTTGTCGGCATAGCTCTTCTGCTGACTCTGAGCAGTCTGGACCCTACTCCGGACCTGCTGGATCCTCTCGGTGGTCTTGAGTACTACTTCAGTACTCCCAATGAATCTCTGACCAACCTCGCCCCAACAAATTGGGGTCATACATTTCCTCCCATAGAGCATCTCAAAGGGAGGTCATTCTATGTTGGCGTGGTAACAGTTGTTATACGAAAATTCTGCTAACGGAAGATACGTATCCCAACTGCCACCGAAATCCAAGACACATGCACGTAACATGTCCTTGAGAGTTTGAATAGTCCTCTCCCTCTACCCATCCATCTAAGGCTGGAAAATGGTATTGAATTGGAGATGAGTAGTCATCTCGTCGTGGAATCGCTTCCAAAATCTGGAAATGAAACGGACATCTCGGTCTGACACGAGAATATCCAGCGGCTCCATCTTACCGTAGGGGTGCTGGAGCTGAGCCTTAACCTTCTTGTAGGTGAAGCACCTCTCCACATACCATGCTACATCTTGCTTCATGTAGGGCCACCAGTAATCAGGGCGAAGATCCCTATACATCTTCGTCTCCCCGGGATGGATGGAGAACCTCGACTTATAGGCCTCATCCATTAGAACCTATCATACTCCACCCCAATATGGAACCAGACCCTCCTATGCAGGGTTTGATGGGTTTTGAGCATTCTAACACTCCTATGGTGTACATGCAACCCTATAAACCTTGGATCTATGTTTTCTCTAAAATACATGCAAATTTAATTTTCCAAGGTTTACTTCCTAACTAGCATGGCATGGGGAACATGGAATATAAAAACTAGTAGAAGTACATACCTTTCTTGTTGCTTGAATTCCTTGATGACTTTGTGAGCCTAGCACCCCAAATGTTGTGCCTCAAATGCTTCACACAACACCACAATACTTGGAATAACTTAAGAGAATGTCACTATCACTCAAAAATCGGCTATGCCCTCTTAGAACTCACTAGTTTGCGATTTACTAGCCATAGGGTCCCTTTTATCGGGTTGTCACAATTAGGGTTTACACATGAATTCCCGTAATTGTCATGACTCTTCATTTCTAATGATCCATGGGTTTGTAACTCCCATGGACTATCCATGGAGCTCCTAATGGGTTATAGCCCAACTCCATAAACCATGGATCATTAGCCCACTATAAAAGAATAGATTATTGACATAACCAACCCTATATATGTAATTAGTCTCATATTGATCACCAAATTAACTCTAAGTTAATTCTTGATCAATACTAATTAAATAATACTATTATTAATATATTAAAACTTATTATATATTAATAACCATAAGTGTCCTTTCTATCATTTTGTGTATCCAAGTATTGCAATGCCATGCAACCCAAATGGACCATGCCGGGTTGGGTCAAGTACATACCAAATACAGTTATGGAATTAGACTCTATATCCAACAATCTCCCACTTGGATAAGTCTAATATCTATATTTGCAGATATTACTTCAGAATCCGAGTAGCAATCGTAGCTCTTTCAAAGTCTCTCGGAACTGAGATGATAATGATACGCCATTTAAGATAAGTGATCATATAATCCTCTGCTCTCAAGATATCAGCTAGACAACACACATGGAACATGGTCTTACTTATTGTCCAACATTTGTTTCTCGATCTCTGATTTGTTTCGACATAGAACTAAATTGAACACATCAAATAGGTTCTAAATGGGCCCGGTGCATAAGTCAAAACCAAATCATCGAGGGGGCCCAAATATCACTTCTATTTCTAGAAGGAACAGATAAACTTCGACTCATATGTTTGTACTGACTACTTGTTGAATTATGCATCAAAGAACGTTTTATAACATCAAGTTACCAATGTGTTTTCGTACAATCAATGGATAAACAACTCATAGTCAACAACTCATATCTCTAGGTTTGAAGATTTATATGATATTGCCGTCTCACGATCACTCGAGATGAATTCCATGAAGTGGTGCAAGTGAGCGTGGGTTGAATTCAATACTCAGACCTTATGAGTATTCATGAATGTTGTAGCAACCATTGCTATGTCTAATGCTCTTTAGACAAATCATACAAGCCAAATTCATGACAGTCTTAAATTAATACCTACTTCCAAAGTATGACTCATTGTGGAGAGTTCGAATAATAACATAATTATTCAGGAAGTCAAAATATGCAAAATTGAAACCATAGTAAATGAATAACATATGATAGTAACACTTTACTCATAAATAAATAACAACTTTTATTTAATCATCAAATGTTAATTACATTTTACAAGTTTTATAAAACTATCTAATTATTAAAACTAATATCATCCTTCAGCCCTATGTGCCTCGCATGTTGTAGATGCTTAACCCTACTTAGTCCCTTCGTGAGGGGATCTGCTGGGTTCTCATCCGATGATACCCTCTTTGCCACGAGGAGTCATTCTTCTATTCGATGTCTGATGAAATAGTATTTTCTGTCAATGTGCCTAGATCTTCCGTGATCTCTTGGTTCCTTAGCTAAAGCAACCGCACTTTCACTATCACATAAAATTTCCATTGGCTCCTTTATAGCTGGTACAACTCCATGGTCTCTGATGAAGTTCTTTAGCCATATCGCCTCCTTTGCTGCTATGTACTCTGATTCACAAGTAGAATCAACTAATGTCTCCTGCTTGGAACTTTCCCAAGTAATTGCCCCTCTATTTTGGATAAAGACCCAGCCTGACTGAGAGCAGAAATTATCCTATCAATCCGAAAGCTAGCATCGTTATATCCTTCCACTCTCAAGTCATCACTGCTACCAAGGGTAAGGACCCAGTCCTTAGTCCTCCGCAGATACTTGAGAATGTTCTTTACCACAATCTAGTGAGCCTTTCCAGGGTTCCCTTGATATCTATTGACCATGCTCACAGAAAAGGCCAAATCAGGGTGAGTACAAATCATAGCATACATGATGCAGCCCACAGCGGAAGCATATGTTATATGACTCATCTCTGCTATCTCAGTCTTTGTACTCGGACTCTGCGTCTTACTTAGCTTGGCATTACTCTGGATAGGTAATTCCCATTTCTTGGATACTTGCATGTTGAACCTCTTCAGCACCTTATCCAAGTAGGTACTTTGACTAAGTCTAATTAGTCTCTTACTCCTGTCTCTCAATATTCTTATCCCCAGGATATAGGCAGCTTCTCCAAGGTCCTCCATAGCAAAACACTTCCCAAGCCAGGACTTAACCTCCTGCAAGGTTGGGATGTCATTTCCAATGAGTAGTATGTCATCCACATACAACACCAAAAACCTAACTATGCTCCCACTAACCCTAACATATATACATGACTCATCCTCGCTCCTCGAAAAGACAATCTCTTTAACTTTCTCATCAAATCAAAGATTGCATCTGCGAGATATTTGCTTCAATCCATAAATGGATTTCTCAAGCTTACACACTCTATTAGGATATTTTTCATCGACAAAACCCTCTAGCTGAGCCATGTAAACATCCTCAGCCAACTTTCCATTAAGGAAAGCGATTTTGACATCCATTTTCCATATTTCATAATCATGAAATGTATCTATGGCCAACAACATCTTAATGGACTTAATATTCGCTACTGGTGAGAAGGTCTCATCATAGACAACTCCCGAAGTTTGAGTATAGCCCTTTGCTACCAGTCGCGCTTTGTAAGTGTGTACCTTCCCATCCATGGCTGTCTTCTTATTGAAGATCCACTTGCACCCAACTGTCTTATGACCTGGTACATTGCCAACCAAGTTCCAAACTTGATTGTCATACATGGACTGAATCTCACTGTCCATAGCCTCCTTCCATTTTGTAGACTCAGGGCTTGACATGGCTTCCTTATAATTATTAGGTTCATCCAAATATATCATTGTACTATCACAGATAAATGTATCACCTTCAGTAGTGATATAATAACCATAATAAAATTCAGGTGTGTTTCTCACTCTAGTGGAACGCCTTGGAGGTTCAGACTTATCTATCGGCTCAACATGAGTTTCCTCCTCAGGTTGTCCGATAGTATTTGAGGTTCCTTCACCACTTGACTCTTGAAGCTCTTCAAGGTCAATTTTCCTCCCACTGTCCGCTTGGGTTATAAATTCTCTCTCTCATGAAAGACTCCTCTTCTTGCTACAAAGACCATATTATTACTGGGTCTTTAGAAGAGGTAACTAAAAGATCTCTGTGGGTAGCTGATGAAAATACACCTCTCACTTTAAGGTTCAAGCTTGTCATGAGTCTCATGCCTCACGAATGCTTCGCAACCCCAAATCTTGATGTGGTCCAGATTGGGAACTTTCCCAGTCCACATCTTGTTAGGTGTTTTGGCAACCTTTTTAGTAGGGACTAGATTAAGGATACTGGCGACATTCTCTAAAGCATACCCTCATAATGATATTGGTAACGAATCTCGACTCATCATGGAAGGAACCATGTCTAACAAGGTTCAATTGCGCCTCTCAGCCATACCATTCAACTATGGTGTTCTAGGAGGTGCCAATTATGAGACAATCCCACATTCCTTAAGATAGCAAGGAACTCAATGCTAAGATACTCTCCTCCCTGATCGGATCGGAGCATCTTGATGTTCCTGCCTAATTGATTCTTAACTTCCTGCTTAAACTCTTTGAAATTTTCAAAGGTTTTTGACTTATGCTTGATTATGTAGATATATCTATATCTGCTGTAATCATCAGTAAAAGTCACATAATAGCGATAGCATCCCTTGTGGCAGTTTTGAAGGGTCCACACACATCTATGTGTATGAGGTCCAACAAACCTTCTCCCCTTTCACAAGTGCTAGTGAAGGGTGACTTTGTTATTTTACCAAGTAAGTAAGACTCGCAACTATCTTCTGACTTTAGGTCAAATGATTCCAAGACTCCAGCCTTTTGGAGTTGGCCTATGCGCTTCTTGCTGAAATGTCCAAGACGACAATGCCACAAAGATGTTTTATCTAAGCTATTTGAAGAATCAATATACAACACATTATTCCCTAGATTGTCTACAACATTCACAACTTCATATACACCATCACAAGGTAATGCTTTAAAGTAAAATACATCATCGTGATCAACATTAATAGCACCATTATTATTATCAAACGAAAATGTAAACCCTTGCTTGTACAAGCCGTGAAAGGAAATAATATTTCTTGCCATTTTAGGCGAGTAACAACATTTATTCAAATTTAACATTAACCCATTATTTAGCAATAAAGAATAAACTCCTATCTTGGTAACAGGTGATGCTTTCCTGTTGCCCATGACTAAGTTTATCTTCCCGTGCTCCACTTGATCACTTCTTCTTAGGCCCTACAAATCAGTACAAATGTAAATACAACAACCTGTATCAAGCAGCCAAGAATTATCATTAGATGAGTTATTAGACAATATTGTGTAAATACTTGCATGGGTGGGTTTGCCTTTCCCATCCTTTACATCTTGAAAGTATTTGGGGCAGCTTCGCCTCCAATTCCCTTTTTCCTACCAATAGAAGCATTGTGCTTCCTTTGGGTTTGAAGAAGGAGTGATGGGATCTTTCTTTGTTCAAATTGAAGAGGAACCATTAAGAGACTTTCCCTTGGTACCCTTCGAAGGGGTTTTCCTCTTCTTCCCCTTTCCCTGCCCAATTACCAGTATAAGAGTTGTTGAAGGAGTAGAAGCAACAACCACTTTACCCTTATGGCCATTTTCGGTTGTCCTTAAGAGTCCTTGAAGTTTGGTAAGTGTGACTTCCTCCTTGTTCATATGATAAGTCATACGAAACTGATCATAACTTGGAGGTAAGGAATGGAGATTGATATCAATCGCCATATCTTCAGGGAAGTCAACATTGAGCTTTAGCAATCGATCAACGAACCTTTTCATCTTCTGCAAGTGACCTGTGATGGGGTCACCATCCTTCATTCTAGCTGTCTTCATAGGATTTTTGAATTTTCGGAGTCATGGTAGCCAACATGATGCAGTATACTTTAGTAGCATCCTTCTCATGTGCAACAAACTCCGCAAACTCTTCAGGAGTAGTAGTGGCTTCATTCACAACCTTAACCTCCCTATCGAGGACATACTCCTTGTCCTCATAGCGGGTAATCATTCTGATGTTTTTTATCCATTCATTAAAGTTAGATCCATCAAAAGTGACTTTCCCACACAAGTTCATAAGGGAAAAGGAGCTTGTAGGGTTTGAGCCAACAACATTGTTGGAAGACATCTGAAAGAAAGAAAGACAAGTTGTATTAGATAAAGAGTCCTTAATAAGTCACCCAAATGAAATATTAAGGCTAGGATCCATCAAACTATTTATAGTTGGAAGAGGGATGCCGTAATCCAAGCTATAAAATATTTGAAGGTAGGTAAAAGACGATTTACCAATTTCCACCATAAAAATGAAATATTTTATTATTAGGTTTTATTGCATTTGAAACTCCTAGATCTTTTGAGATACATTGAACTTTTCAATGACATGTTTGAATCTCGATCGTTCCCTCTCAAGTTTGTGACTGGAATGCCGAGGATCACAAACAAGGTGTGAATAACCATGAAAATTGACTTGGTACCCTTAACTTTATTACCTAATCGATGTGTCGGTTAACCATACACGCTCCACCGATCTATAATACAGTCAAGTTACCATTTTCCACTCTTACTAGTCCTTATTAGTGTGTCGGTTAACCACATACGCTCCACTAACGACTTGGTAAGGTACAAAGTGTAATTTCATGGGTTAGCACCTATTTAACATTTTCCTAAAGTAACTAAGATTGGGAATTAATAATGTATAGTTACTTTATAATTTCATTATACATTTAATGAGGATTAAGGTCCTATCCTACCCTTTTAAGCTAACGACCCTCCACCAGTCAAGGAAGCGGTGGGTGAGAGTGGACACCCATTAAACCGCCATTTTATAGGCAGTAACCTTATACCCCCTTAAAGACCAACTTCGTGAATGAGGCCTACTAACGGTAAGACTGACATATTCTTATACATATCTATATAATTAAAATTATAATAATAGTATAAGGGTTGAATTTTAAACTTTTAAAATTCTAAGGTTTAATTCTGGAATTAAAGTATTAAGTGTAAGACTTTACACATTCCAAAACTTGAGGGCAAGTTTTGAAACTATCTCAAGACTCATCAATTTGTAACTTATGAGTTTAATGGTTCATAAAAATGAAGACTCTTCATTTTATAAAACCTCTTATTCTTTAATGACAATTTTAAAGAAGAGACTTTTGGTTATCCATAACTTGATGAAAAGTTATGGACACCATCATTGAGCATTAAGATCATGAATTAATCAACCATGCAAGTTACAAACAATTCATATGATCTTCTAAAACTCATAAGAACAAATATTCATATCAAACAATTTCAAGAAATCATATTAACACATATAAAACTTGAAATTTGATAATAGTCATTTGAAATGGATTAACATAATCATCACCATATTGAAAAACATATTCTACAAGTCCAAAACAGTTTAGGGTAATGATTCTAGCCCATTTCCAGCAACAAAACTCGAAAATCTGCATCTAGGGGCTCTTACTCGTTGAGTGCACGAACCTACTCAACGAGTATGATGAATTTTCATATGGACTCGTCGAGTTCCCCCATGGACTCGGCGAGTTCATGCTGCAGATGGCAGATTTTTAAGCTTTTTCAACAAGTTTGCATCAAGTTTCAAGGAAACAAGCCTAGGCTATGATACCACTGATGGGTTTTGAGCATTCTAACACTTCTATGGTGTACATACAACCCTATAAACCTTGGATCTATCTTTTCTCTAAAATACATGCCAATTTGGTTTTCTAAGGTTTACTTCCTAACTAGCATGGCATGGCGAAAATGTAATATAAAAACTAGTAGAAGTGCATACCTTTCTTGTTGCTTGAACTCCTTGATGACTTTGTGAGCCTAGCACCCCAAATGTTGTGCCTCAAATGCTTCACACAACACCACAATACTTGGAATAACTTGAGAGAATGTCACTATCACTCAAAAATCGGCTATGCCATCTTAGAACTCACTAGTTGTCGATTTGCTAGCCATAGGGTCCCTTTTATAGTGTTGTCACAATTAGAGTTTACACATGAATGCCCTTAATTGTCATGAGTCTTCATTTCTAATGATCCATGGGTTTGTAACTCCCATGGACTATCCATGGAGCTCCTAATGGGTTATAGCCCAACTCCATAAACCATGGATCATTAGTCCACTATAAAAGAATAGATGGTTAACATAATCAACCCTATATATGTAGTTAGTCTCATATTGATCACCAAATTAACTCTAAGTTAATTCTTGATCAATACTAATTAAATAATACTATTATTAATATATTAGAACTTATAATATATTAATAACCATAAGTGTCCTTTCTCTCATTTTGTCTATCCAAGTATTGCAATGCCATGCAACCCAAATGGACCATGCCAAGTCGGGTCAAGTACATACCAAATACAGTTATGGACTTAGACACTATATCCAACAGGGTCAACAACCCGCGGCTATCATAATTAAATGAGGCCACCTGGCCTATGATCCGCTCGCACTTTGGACGCTCCTCCTTCAAGCCCTCGACCTGCGCCTCTCGGATCTGCTCTAGCAATGGGGTAATCACTATCATCCTCATGCATATGTCTCGAATTGGGCCCACCACTACCTTGCGGCTTAGGGAATTAACCACCACATTGGCCTTGCCCTGGTGGTAAAGGATCTCACAATCGTAGTCCTTCACCACATCTAACCATCGACGCTGCCTCATGTTCAGATTCGCCTGATCTATGAGGTACCTAAAGCTCTTGTGGTCTGTGTAATTGGTACAACGAACCCCATCGAGGTAATGCCACCAAATCTTGAGTGATAAAACAACCATCCCCAACTCCAGATCGTACATCGGGTAGTTTTCCTCGTGAGGCTTCAGCTGCCTCGAGGCGTAGGTGATCACATGCCCCCTTTGCATCAATACTATGTCCAAGCCCGAAATGGACGCATCACAATACACTACAAAATCCTCAGTGCCCTCTGACAAGGCTAAGATCGGTGCCTTGCACAGTCTCGGTTGTTGTTCAGGTCCACAGCAAAATACAACATCCTTCTTCATTAGCCGGGTCAGTGGTACTGCTATCTTGGAGAAATCATGTATGAATCTTCGATAATAACCCGCTAGACCAAGGAAACTCTGAATCTCAGTTGGAGGCCTTGGAACCTCTCACCACATCACGGCCTCTATCTTGGCCGGATCGACTATTATACCCTTCTTTTTGACAATGTGCCCAAGAAACTGCACCTCGTGCACCCAGAACTCACACTTGGAGAACTTTGCGAGAAGTCTCTCCCTCCTCAGAGTCTCTAATACCTCCCTCAGGTGCTCCTTATGTTGCTCCTGAGTCTTGGAGTAAACCAATATATCATCAATAAAGACTATCACAGACTGATCCAGCATCAGCCTGCACATGTAGTTCAAGAGATCTATGAACGCGACAGGAGCATTGGTGAGCCCAAACGACATCACCACAAACTTATAGTGACCATAACGAGTCCTAAAAGATGTCTTCTGTACATCGTCATCCCTGATTCTCATATGGTGATAACCTGAGTGTTGATCAATCTTGGAGAACCAAGATGCACCCTGTAGCTGGTCAAAAAAACCGTCAATCCTTGGGAGAGGATAATGGTTCTTCACCGTTACCTTATTCAGCTCCCGATAGTCTATACACATGCAATGTAACTCGTCCTTCTTCTTCACAAATAGGATCTAGGATCCCCATGGCGAACTGTTTAGCTTGATAAATCCCTTGTCTAGAAGCTCCTGCTGTTACGTAGACAACTCCTGCATCTCAGGAGGAGCCAACCGATATGGTGCCTTGGCTATCGGAGTCGCACCAGGGACCAGGTCAATCCTAAACTTAACCTATTTCTCCAGAGGTATCCTAGGTAAATCCTCCGGGAATATGTTCGGGTACTCTCGTACTACCGGTACATCATCAACTGTCGCCCTACCTTTATCGCAGGAATCCATGACATAAGCAACATAACCCGCACAACCGTGCTGAAAGTAGCACCGCACTCTCACTGCTGAACATAGGGTTAATCCACCATGCGATCTCTCACCCTGGATCACTAAACCTCCCCTACTCAGAGTCTGAGCTCTCACAAGTTGTTGATCGCAGTCGATCACTGGCCTATTGGGGCTCAACCAGTCCATACCAACTATCACTTTATTCCCTCATAGGGGAATAGGGACTAGATCCATAGAAAACTGCTCATCAAATAACTGTAGTGTACATACTCGGTGAACCCTCGCAACCCTGACGGTCCTATCGTCTGCTATCTGCATATCAAGGGGGCAATCCAACTCCACAGGAGCCCCTATGAATCGGTTGTTGAGCGCAAGCGACACAAACGGCTGGGTAGTACCCGAATCAAACAGTACCAAGGCTGATATACCATTTACTAAGAATGATCCTATAACAAAACACATAAACATAAACAATAATAAATATAAATACCGAGATAAGGAGAATATATACATACCCATCACCACATCGAGAGTTGCTTGTGTCTCCTCTACTGTCAACTTAAAGGCCCCGCTCTTCGCCATAGAAGCCTCATCCCAGCCCTGACGGCCATCTTTAATCCTCAATGTAGCAGGAGCAGGCGTTGCTACCTGCCCTGCTACTACTAAACTTGGGTACTGGGACCGCTTGTGTCCCCTCTGATTGCACCAGAAGCAAATCAGGTCTGATATTGTCGTGGTGGTGGTAGGATCTATACAATCTCTGCTCAAATGTCCAGTTCGGTTGCACTTAAAGCAACTCGAACTACCTATCCTGCACACCTCATCATGTGTCCTGTCACACTTGCTACAGCGGCCTCGACCCTACTGGTCCTTCCCTCAGGAATCTACCTTGGGCTTCTTCCCTGTACTCCCTGACTGAACTCCCTATGGTTTCCTCTTCCTTTCCATCTCTAAATCCAACTATTTCTCTCTCTCTCTCTCTCTCTCTCTCTCTCTCTCTCTCGCCCTAGAAATCATATCTCCCAGCGTCTTGCAGCTGGATCAACTCACAAACTGGTGGATATCACTCTACAAAATCTCATGATATTGGGCCTTTTTCATCTCCTCGTCCGCCACGTACTGCTGAACGAGAAGGGCTCTCTCCCTAAATATAGGGTGATCTTAGTCACCGTCTCGGTCATCTGTTGGAGATCCTAGAACTCCCTAGCAAGCTACTGCACCTTTATCACAAGTGAAAACTCGACTCTGAACCTAGCCGAGAAATCGCTCTTGGTCGTAGCGTCAAGGGCATCATCACCCACAACATACCCAACTTCCTCCCACCAGTCGCATGCTCTGTCCTTCAGAAGACAGGACGCAAGTCGGACCTTGTCCCCCTCGGGACATCTGCTGATGCGGAACGCATTGGCGACATCAGTCAACCATCTAGTGCTCATTATGGGTCCCCGAGTGTTGGATTTGGTGTCTAAGTCCATACCTATAATTGATATGTACTTGACCCGAGAGTAGCATGGTCCATTTGGGTTGCCTTCACCAGAACAATCTGATAGGATGGATATTTGAGAAAGAGGTTATTTATGATTTATTAATATATTAAAAGTATAATATATTAATATGAAATCATGTTATTTAATTAGTATTGATCAAGAATTAATTTGGAATTAATTTAGTGATCAAAAGAGACTAATTAAATTAACGGGGACTAATTATGTAAATTAGTGATATATAGTGTTTGGGCTATTGATCCATGTTGGGCTAAGTTTATGTAAGTATCCATAAGAGTTAGCCCACGTGAGATATTGATCATAACCCAAGTGTATGGATTAGGGTTTACCCATGACTCTTGGAATCCTACACTATATAAATGTTGCTGCTTAGCCAAAATCATGGCCCTAATGTGTTCTAAGATTTCATATAATTGATTTTGTGCGCTCCATACTCTCTCTCAAAGTCCTCCTTTGTTCATTGTGTTTGTGAACCATTTGAGGCATCACACTTGAGGTGCTAAGCTTTTGAAAGGCCAAAACTACAAGCTACAATAAAGAGGTATTATCCTAACTAGTTTTATGATTAATGTACCAAATTTTATGCTAGTTGTAGGCTTCAAGCTTTGGAAATTTTATTGCATGTATAACTAGACAAAACATGGATCCGAAGCTATTAAGGTTGCATGTGCGCCATAGGAGTGTTATAGTGCATAAAACCCAACAGTGGTATCATAGACTAGGATTGTTTTCTATTATATTTGATGCTTGCTATTTTTCAAAGTTAAAAAAAATCGATTTTATGGCCTCTGACTGATGAACTCGCCGAGTCCACTTGCTGACTCGCTGAGTGCACTCAGTAAAATGGCAACTCGACGAGTCATGTTCATGCGCTTGACGAGTAGAGGCTTCTGGTTGCAGAATTTTTAGTTTTTGGCCAGAATTGGATTATGATCACTACCACAGACTGTTTTGTATTCATAAAAAATCGTATTTTTCTGATATACCAATGATTATACTCATCCAATGAAAAGATAATTGTCAAAGTTTTAAGATAATTGTTGGTTATGTGATAAACAAAGTTTCTTGTAAATTGTTGATATGAATTATCTTGCCTTATGAGTTGATTAGATCAATCCTAGATTATATGTTAATTCTATTTGTTAAAATTGATCTAAATGTTTTTTTAATGTATTTCATAACTTGTCCTCAAGTTCATCCATTAAAATGACATTAAACTCATAAGTTATGGAAATGAAAAGTTTTCAAGAGTTGAATTAGATCAATTTAGTAATAGATAAAATGATATTATTTTTTTATTAGTTTAGAATTTGATCTAAATGTCTCTTGAATAGTTTCATAACTTGTCCTCAAGTTATGGAACTTGAAAAGTCTCTATTCATGAAACAAATTAACTCCTCAAGTTTGGAATTCAAAAGGTTTTCAAGAGTTACAAAACTTGCGCTCAAGTTTTGGTATTTGAAGAGTCTCAAATTATGAAACATTGAATTCTAAAACTCTTGTAATTAAAAGGTGCAACTCTTGGGTTCATAACTTAAAAATTAATTAAATGGTTTTAATTTTGAATTTTTATATTTAGAACCTTGATGTATTTGAATAGTTTAATTACACCTTATGAACTTTATTAAATTAATTAAAGTGTTTAATTAAAAGAGAAGATTAATAAATCCATAATAATAACATGGTTTGAGTTTAATTAAATTAAAAGTCTAGTTTAATTAAAAGACTAAACCACCTAGTATTTTAAAAGTTTAAAATACACCCTTATACTATATTAAATTAAAATTTTAATATATTATATATGTATAAGTAAAAGGTCAGTCTTACCGTTAGCAGACCTCATTCACAAATTCGGTCTATAAGGGGTATAAGGTTAATGTCTATAAAATGGTGGTTTAATATGTGTCCATTCTCACCCACCGCTTCCTTGACTGATGGAGGGTTGCTATCCGAATGGGTAGGATAGGACATTAATTCTCATTAAAAGTATAATGAAATACCAAGTAACTAAATACATTTTAAAAATTCCCAATCTTAGTTACTTAGGAAAAATGTGAATTTGATGTTAACCCATGAAATTGCACATTGCACCTTATTAGTTGTTAGTGGAGCCTGTGTGGTTAACCGGCACACGAATCTGAGACTAATAAAGGATGGTAGTGGGTAGCTTGATGTTAATCATAGATCAATGGAGCGTGTGTGGTTAACCGACACATTGATTAGGTGATTTGTAACATTAAGTGTACCAAGCTAATTTGCATGGTTATTCACACATTGTTTGTGATCCTCGGCATCCCAGTCACAACCTTGAAGGGCATAATCGAGATTTAAACATGTCATTGAAAAGTTTAATGAATCTCAAAGAATCTAGGAATTTCAGTTCATTTAAAACCTAAAATCATTTTTCGTTTTTCATGGTGGAAATTGATAAATCGTCAATTACCTACCTTCAAATATTTTACAATTGGATTACAACATCCCTCTTCCGAATTGTAGAATATTGTGTTGGGTCCTAGCCTTAATATTTCATTTTGGGTGTTATATTAAGGACTTAAATCAACTAACTTGAATTTCTCCCATTATAGATGTCTAGGTCAAACAACTATGGTCTTCCCAAATCTTATGGAAAAAGTTGTCCTCATGAAGATGATGTTCCCAAAAATCATATTTCACTTCCTCCACATCCTCTAATAATTCTCCATAACCTACAAGTTCAAATACTTAAAAAGTTCAAGGGCACTCAAGCCTTATTGGCAAGCAAACACTAAGATGGAAATTATGTGTGTGCACATGTCTTGGAGATGAAGTCACACAATGACAAGCTGGGAATGTTAGGATTCATTTTATCGATGAAGTTAGCTGTTGACTGAGTTCTTCAGTCACTTCTGGAGTCATATAGTGAGTTTGTTAAAGACTACTATATGACAGACCGCAACATGTCCCTTATCGATCTTACATATTTGCTAATTGCTGTTGAATCGGCAATGATTTGGCGCACTAGTAGTGCAAATTTGATTGGAAGATCTACTTCCCAGACTTCCATGGACATTGACAATAAACATGGGAAGTCCAGAAAAGATTTCTCTTCCTAAGGGAGAGGGAAAGGCTAAGTCTGAGATTGTCCCATGTACCATTCCAAAGGAGTCTGTTTGTTTCTATTGCCACGAAAAGGGACATTGGAAGCGAAGCTGCCTTGACTACCTGAGAGATCTAAGAGATGGTAGAATCAAATTGCATGGTTCTCTTTTAGGTAAGTCAACTATCTAACTCTATCAAGTTCCTATTTGTTGATTCTTATTACATGATGCAAAGTTACATTTGAATATTAAAGGAAATAGTAAGTTGAATCTGATCGCAAGAGATGGATTTCGATCGCATGGTTCAGTGATCGAATTTTTGAGTTGACATTTAGGAGTTATGATAGATTGCTTAAGAATATTTAGAAACATAGTTTTCATTTGTAATTGCATTGTAAGGAAAAGTTTTCCGCATGTTATAAATAAAGAAATATTTTTGAAATTTATCTTGTTTTATATACCCCTACAATGACATTTGTGAAAATTGATGTTTGTATGTTTCTAATTTTAGCAATATGGATTTGATTCTTTCGTTTGTGGTTGTGTCAAAATTTAGCAAATAAGGAAAGATTCTCATCACTTAAGTTTCTGTTAGATAGAAACATGGAATCATGCAACTTGTATTGTGCGATATATGAGAACCTTTGTCTTTGGGAAATTAAGACTAATTCCTTGTTCACATGTGAGTCAAGTGAAGGACTAGGGGATCATGTAAACTTGGTTATGCACTGGTCAGGTCCACTACAAAGAACGATAAGACTATTCGTCAGGATTTGCTAAAAGTCTAGTAAATATGGTTATGCTTTCAAGATTAAGTATAATTATGAATCATTGGAAAAGTTTCAATGTATAGCATAACGAATAAGAAGAATCAAATTAGGCAGAAAGATAAAAGTTTCTCTAAGCTGAAGAGAAGGGAGATTAATTGAGTATCGTGTTTATGATCATCTTAGTAGTTATGAAAACCATATCCAATTGATCCTCTAAGGACACCTTAGTGCAGTTGTGTGGCTAAGAAGAGGAATCGTGAATTGTTGAAAAGGTTAAATCAAGAAGATGAGTCCTACTTCATTCCATAATCGAGTCTTAGAGTCCTACTCCAAGATCGAGCCCTGAGTGACATAATCTTAAGAAAGGTTTATAACACTTATCAAATGTAGAGTAAAATGTTTCTAACTCTTGTACATTGGAAATTGGTAAGTTGTGTTGTTTTTGATAAAACAAAGATCAACTAAGACCGATTGCCAGAAGTGTTTGTCTTGATAAGAAACCGCACTAAATCTTGAATATTTGTTTGTCAAGTAAGGTTTCTTTACAAGGAGAGTATTATATGTCAAGAAGTTAGTGGGACTCTTAAAGATCTTGAAAAGTTTCAAGAACTAATCAAGAATAACCTGTTATTAATCACTAGCACACGACTTGAGGTTTATAACTTATCGTGTTGACATATTCTTGTTTCTATGCCCATTCCAGTTAAAGTTGACTATGCATGTGAGGTCTATGAGTACTAAATTCTTTGTATAACAACTAGGAAGCAATGGTAGGCCCTTGAGCTACCAAGTGGCAAGAAATTAAGATTGAACAAGTTCAGTCTATATGAGTTTGGATTTTTAACTAACCTTGTCTTGTGATTATGGTTATGACAAATTCACATGGATAGGAACACATACACCACAAAATCTAAGTGTCATACGGTTTCTCTCCAATCCATGAAAATGATTGTGAGGAAACGCTTTCACTAAGTAGATTTAAGGAGATATCAATTGTGATTTTTGTATTCTCAAATTCGATTATGATTACAACATCTCTCTTCATAGTTCGAATTGTGAGAAATGGCAAAAGGTCTAAACATTTGAGACTTATTGTTGTATGTTCTAAAATTTTTTGGACACACATGTGAGCTATCTAAGGAAAGGTGTATGAGTTTGAGAACCCTAGATAAAGTCTTATCGAAGTGTCTTGTATCAGAAATCTGAACTTTGGTAAGAAAGTCAACAAGTATTGATTTCTAGAAGTGCAACTTATCTCTAGGTACATGTCAAAGCTAGTGGGAGCACAAATGTTATGCTAGTAACAAAATAATTGTTATGCTAGTGGGATCATAATCGTTATGGTAAATGTTGCAAGTTAGCAATGTTAATTATAGAAAACAAAAGTTTCAATTCACAAAGTTACGGAGTTTGAAAAGTTGTTTGCTATAATTAAGGGAGAGGAACTTATACTCCATTTCAATTATAAAAGTTTAGATTGAGATTTTAATCAAATTTAGTCAAGGACATGTATGAATGTTATGTTGAAAAGATTTGAAATAAGAAAATTCTATATATGGAAATGTTATAGCAAGAGACTGGTAAAGTATCATGTCTTTATGTATGACATTATGAGTTGTTTCCCATATGCTTCAGATATAGGATTAATTGCATGTGATATAATATTATCTTGTTCTAATTTTCAAAAATTTTGGGGCATTAAGAAGGAAAAAGGACTAGAACCGGATATGACTGAAGTTATTAAATAACTGTCAAGGACGATCTGAGGTTTGCTAAGGATGGGTTGCTTAAGGGCAGTTAGAAGTATAGTAATGAATGAAGCATATTGATATTATTTTTAATAAATAGGATTCTATTTAGAATGGATCGTCATATGACAATTATGGAAAAGTTTCCATAATGGGAGTTGGATATCAAGAATCTATGGGTAAGTTAGAAACTTTTATGCAAGAAGGATGTTAAAAGGAATGTGCTTTGAATATGAGACTTCGTATATATAGAGTTTTCTTGT
This sequence comes from Lactuca saligna, assembly GCF_052625555.1. NCBI lineage: Eukaryota > Viridiplantae > Streptophyta > Magnoliopsida > Asterales > Asteraceae > Lactuca > Lactuca saligna. Next base: position 48,373,878 of record NC_136419.1, read on the forward strand.
AAAAATCTCCAATGGACGTTTTGTAATTGGAAAAGTCTCTTTGACTTGTGCACATAGTCATTACAAAAGGATCACTGCATATAAGTTTGGAATCTAACAGATTACAGTAAGTGGCAAGAACTTGGTATTCTTACACTTACGATAAGGATTTGGAATTGTGAAATGAGTGTCATTGGAAACGTGTACAATTGATCTATTTCACAAAGTAAGGACCATAGGAACCTAATGAAGAGAATAGTCAAATTTTAGAAGCTAGAAATTATCAGAAAATAAATCAGACTAGTGAGTTTATTAGAAAACGCTAGCCAATTTCAATACCTACAATGATAAAGTTCAAGAAATTATCAACAAGGTTCGTCAACGTTAGCATAGGCGTGATAGTGGTCGACATCGCCGTTGGCATTAGGGGTGTTGATCGGGTAAAATTTTCGGGTTTCGGGTAATTCAGATCGGGTAATTCGGGTTTTTCATATAAATTTTTTTTCCCATTACCCTAACCAAATTAAATTCAGGTAATTCGGGTATGGGTAATTTGGGTAATGGGTCGAGTATGGGTAATTCGGGTATTACCCGATTTTTTATTTTTTAATGGCACCTAAAAATAAATATAATGAAATAAGTATGTCGTGCTAAACTTTGAACATTGAGATTTTTTACTCAATAATATTTGAGATATCAAGTATTTTTTCCAAACTTTCGATCTTCCGTCTTTTTTTTTTTTTTTTTTTTTTTGTCTTTTTCTTGTGGAATTTTATCATTGGTTAGGTTGTCAACTTCAATCGTCTCATCTTCTACTTCAATATAGTCATTCATTGGTGACGAATACCAACGAAGAGCGGACGAGGTACGAGAGTTTTTTGACGTGGGGAAAATAGAACGAGCCTCAACGAGGGAAATTGGGATTTTAGAGTTGGGAGGGACAGATAAACTCATAAATGGGCATTATTTGTTATATATATTTCGGGTAATCGGGTATACCCGAAACCCAAAAAACTTACCCTTTATCCGACCCGGAAAAAATTCGGGTTACCCACTTACTCGAAAAAATTAACCTGATACCCGATTTACCCGATACCCGAAAAAATCAGATGGGTAATTCGGATAACGAGTATTTTTGACAGGGCTAGTTGGCATTGGCAGTAGCCGACAATGGAGAAGCGATAACAAAGAAGAAAAATAGAGGTAAAGCATTGGAAGGAAGAATGAAGGCAAATCCTTTTTTGGTTTTAGGTATACACATGTTCTTTGAAGACATTTGTAGACAAAAAAGTGGTTACCCATGTTTTATTAGAAGAGGATACACGTACCTTTTTAGGTGTTTGGTCTTTTAAAAAAACAATATGCAAACCAAACAACCACTCACACATACATAAAAGAGGTCAAAAAGATATTTTTGAAAAAAACAAGCATAACCTTAAGTTAATTAAGTTTGAGAAGAGAAACAAAAAGGAAGTTCAATAAAATAAATAAAATTATTTTTCAATTGATTTTTTTAGTAGTAGGATGTGTTGTGTTTTTAAGTTTGAAGAATATAAAACAAACTAAGAATTTTACAATACATTCATAATTAGTTTTTGGGTTAGAGATAACTTGTTATTATAGAGTTTTTAAAAGCTTTTAAGTTCCGTTCTTTCTAGATCTTCACAAATTTTGATGTAATATTTATTCAGAAAATTAAAGAACAATCTATCCAAACTAGTCATTTTTTGGGAGATTATTTTCCATAAATATTAGACTGAACTTGAAATGCATTATAGTGTTGTTCGATAATGATTTTGATTAAGAGAAGATCATTCAATCTTTTGAATCAAAAAGAGATAGATTAAGTCCATGTCTCACTTTAGAAAACAATTTTTTATTGACATTGTTCTCGGTTTTTAGTTTAATGTATATTAAATATAATACAAAACTAACCATGTATTATGTCATTACCTGCATGCAAAATCATGAAAACTTGAGAACATTTTTATAGAACAATTAGTCGACTTTCTACCATTATACGATATAGATTTATTTATTTATTTATTTATTTTTTTAAATCAAAAGATTTAGTCAAAGGAGTGTAGAGAAGATGCCAATAATTGAAGCCATAAAAATGTTGAGAACATGAGTCAAATATGGCTCTCATTGGATAGACGAGTGGAATAACTTGAGAGAGAGTGAGATATGAACAATACTGATTCACAATTATGTCACTTTCTATACGGCACACATGATAGACTTGCTTCTCTTTCATCATATGTGGCTCAACACTTTGAGAATATTTGGATGGTTTATATATATATATATATATATATATATATATATATATATATATATATATATATATATATATATATATATATATATATATATATATATATATATATATATATATATATATATATATATATATATATATATATATAGAGGTTTAGGTTCATTTGAGATCATTCTAATTTTGTGAGACCGTGAGACCAAATCTAAAAATAATTTTAAAATGCAAAATAAATGGAAAAATCCAAAAATTCTTTTTTTAAATATTATTTTCGGAATTTGAATTAACTAAAAAAAATATAAAAAAAATAAAAAAATTCCGTTTTTTTTTTTTGAAAAATACGTGAAATATTCTAAATAGAATATTACACTGACATATTCTAAAAAATAATTTTAAAATGCAAAATAAATGGAAAAATCTAAAAATTCTTTTTTTAAATATTATTTTCGGAACTTGAATTAACTAAAAAAAAATAAAAAAAAATTTTAAAAAAATCTATTTTTTTTGAAAAATACGTGAAATATTCTAAATAGAATATTACACTGTACATTTTCTAAAAATAATTTTAAAATGCAAAATAAATGGAAAAATCAAAAAATTCTTTTTTTAAATATTATTTTCGGAACATGAATTAACTAAAAAAAATAAAAAAAAAAAATAAAAAAAAATAAAAAATGCATCTCACGGTCTCACAAAATATAGGTGGTCTCAAATGAACCTAACCCTATATATATATATATATATATATATATATATATATATATATATATATATATATATATATATATAGTCTTAGGTTATTCTATTTAAAATAATTATTGTGTTATTGTATGTATAAATGTGGCCCAATCAATTTCACTGATTTTAAGAAAGTGATTAATATATACTATTGAATTAGATATAATTGAAAAATATCATCTAATTTAATTACAAGGGTATTTTAGTCAATTAATATAGATTTAATAAATGAAAATTGCATATTTTAAGGGATCATAGATTATATTAATTTTAATAACCGAAATTTACGAATTATAATTATTTTAATTTGGACATATTGACAGAATGTGTTTTTGAGTATATTCAAAAATAAAAATATTCTCGAACCTATTTTTTGATCATGACTTTAAAAACTTCTTATAGAATAACAAATTATTGAACAATTAATTGAAGAATAAAAACAAAAAATATATATTTCTTATAGAATACGGGTAACAATTGTTAATAATTACATTTATTGTTAAAAAATAAAACTAACAAAACTTTCAAAAAGGGAAAAAAACATTAAAATCTAACAATGACACCAATACATTCTAAAAGAATAATGTTGCTTAGAATCACTTTCAAATTTGTGGTCCGTTCTTCAAGCATCAACTTCTATGAAAACAAAACCAAATTGTAGTTTAGATTCCAACATAATTGTAATTCATGATTCCATTCCAATAGAATTGAAATGCATGATTCCATTCCAACAGAACTGGAATTCATGATTCCTTTTATCTTCTTCATGTCAATCTCAAGAATTGTACCACACGTTTATGTTTTCTTTCTCTTAGATCACAATGTACTCCATATCTATCAAAATTCACAATTATACAATAAGATCATCAAGAGAATTGATTTTTTTTTATCTATTTAACTAGTAAAACCCAATCAAAAGAAACAAACCTAATCAAAGAAGAGATCATCACCATTGTTCTTCTTTCTCTTCTCTATCAAATGAAGCAACCAAAACCTTCCCTGTTCTTCTCCTTTGTTGTCCTGCCAAAGAACACCACTAGAGATGGGTAAATTCCCAGTAATCAAGAGAGTAACAACCCTATCTTAGTCATCCTTTCTCATCACCGATTCCACAAGCAAAAGCCACTAATTTCTTGCTTCCATTACCATTAAAAATTAAACAAAAACAAGATGAAGAATGAAGGGGTTGTAGAAACAACCCTTTTTCTGTTTCAATTGTCAATAACCCCATTTTCATGTTCGCTTCCTTGTAAAAACAACAAACCCAAACACCCATCTTTTCCCTCTATTGATTTCTGTCTAAAACAAGCAAAAAAAAAAAAAAAAAAAACAGAAACAAACCTCAAAAAAGCAGACGGAAATGTCGACTGCCACCACCGTATACTATCCACTGCCGCCCTACAACTCCCATCTACACCCACCGAAGGCCACCGCAACTTCGTTGCTTCTTCCTTCGATATAGAGAAACCCTAGAGGTCCTCCCTTATCCACTCGTTTTCTTCCTTCTCTACTGTTCCCATCGAAACCACCCTTATTCCTCCCTTTGTCTCGTGAAAACTGCAACCACCGAACCAATCAGCACCACCTTATGCTACTTTCCAGCCACCACCATCACCAAACACCCAACCTTATAACTGCATTAACCTCCGCCAAACCACCAGCATTCATCAATTCTGCCAATAAAAAAATAGAAGAGTGTAGTGCTATTCGAACCAAAAATACAGGAGGAAAAGGGAGACAATTACGTCCGATCAATCAGCACGATTAAGGAGCTGTTAATTTCATCGATCGATTAGAGAATAGAGAAGGGAGCTGTAATCATTTGGCTTTTGTCGAAAGGAGGGAGGAGATGCGAAGAAGAGGAGGTGCGATTTTGGGAGGTGTTGATCGGATTTGAGAAATGAAGAATGAAAAAACGATACTGGCTTCAATTTAGGGTTTTGAATCTTGATGTCAATTAAATATTATAAATATATCTGTGCTTCTTGCGATTTACTAGGAATACAACTAATATCCAATTATATATCTATTTTTACCATAATTAACTAATAATAAGATTACTATAATACCCTTATATTATTTATTATATGATTTGATTTATCTAAAATTTGATTAGTGCATACAATACCATAATAATTACTTTAAATACATGAACCTAGCTCTCTCTCTCTCTCTCTCTCTCTATATATATATATATATATATATATATATATATATATATATATATATATATATATATATATATATATATATATATATATATAAAAGTTTGTAAGTTAAAATTTTCAACTTAATCCGACATATTTAATTACACAGGGGAAACAGTTGATCTATTTAACCAAACAAATTGAAAAATCAACCAAGGTTTGGATTCGCTTGGTATGTCCGAGTTAGACTACTTTTTGCCACTCTAAATGAAATATCAAAATTGTTGCAAAAAACATTGTTTAATTTTTAAACTTCTTTAGAATTAAGTAATGTTCCAAGGAGTGGGTTGGCAAAGAGTTCGAAACTTCCTACGTGGAGCTCGACATACTAAGGCTACATTACGTCTCAAACTCTACAATATGTTATCGAGGTGATTTCCTCCAACCAATGACTAATCTCTCTCTCTCCCTCCCTCTCTCTCTCTTTATATATATATATATATATATATATATATATATATATATATATATATATATATATTCATTTTTAAATCCCTATAAAGATAACATCTACACACCATTTCATACTACATCAAAACCTACTTATTACTCCTCTCTAGAAATGTCTCTTAATCTTCATCATCGGAAAATTTTGATAGGGTGTTAGAATCGACCATAAAGATTATTTAATCCGCTGAAGAGAATGATAGAAGAACTACGTCAACAAAATGCTGAAAATGCAAGGCTAAGAAAAAGAAGATACATACAAAGAAATCATGAAGCTATTCACCAACTCCTTATGCATGATTATTTAGATGAACTCATGGGTTTTCAAAATTATTTTTTGGATGACAGTTCTGTATGCACAAACATTTGTTTTAGCGTATAGTCAACGACATCACGAAAGTGTGTTTATATTTCCAACAACGTGCAGATGCTAGAGTTACAACAAGTTTTACTACCTTACAAAAACATATAGTTGCACTTCATCAACTAATACATACCACTTCCCCTGATGTACTAGTTGAAATTCTTAGAATGTCTGACTGTCTATACATACTACATGAGAAAACATTTACAAATTTTGCGAGTATGTCAAGAGATTATATGGTCCACGATATTTACGTAAACCAACTTACTGTGATATCCAACAATTATATATTTATCATAAAATTGTGCATGACTTCCTTCAAATATTAGGAAGCCTAGATTGCCTCTCCTGAGAATATGACAATTACCTGAATGCACATCAAGGTCAATACACCCGAGATGATCATGGTTATCCAATAACCATACTTGAAGTTGTGTCTTCATAGAATTTGTGGATATTCCATGCTTTCTTTAGTTTTGTCGGTTCCTAGAATGACATAAATTTTCTTAACATGTATCCGGTATTCAACATCATGTATTACGGGACTGCAACAGATTCTTCACTTGTTGTGCATGGAACGTATTGTGGCTATGAGAATTATCTTCTGGACGAGATCTATACGAAGCGTTCTTGTTCTGTGAATGCATTGTCTTGTCCTAATAACAGAGCATATTTGGACCCTTGACCACATTGATCTTAACGTGGAACTAGTCGATGATTTAGAAGACCAATTTTTCAATGAAAATGTCATTTAGATTGTAGTAGCTATGATGCTTTATGTTTTTATATTTTTAAATATTTATGTTTGTATGTTTTTTTTTTTTTCGTTTTTAGGTGTGCAAGGTTGTAAGATTTTATATTTTTAATTATTAATTTTATATTTTCAGTTTGTAGTAGTTAACAAAAATTTTTTAAAAAAAATATTAAATTTTAATTGATAAAAATGTGACAACTCACCCCTCCTAAATAAATATTTTTTTTTGAACGACAAATCTAACCTACTGCTTAACTACATCTTAAATCCATCTATGTTCACGACGAGACTTGAACCTTCAACCTCAAGGAGGAAGGACAACAACGGATACCGCTGGGCTAGAAGACATTTGGTTCCTAAATAACTAAATACTCCATCCGTCCCAAAATTATAGTCATTATTTCCTTTTTGGTTTGTCCCAAAATAATAGTCAACTTCTAAAAACAAATAACATTTTTACCAAAATAACTCATCATTATTATTTAACCAACTAAACATTTAATATAATATTAAAGGGAAAGTAAAGACAAAACTGTCAATTTATTACATGTATGATTCTTTTTTTTTGTATGTTTTTTTGTTGTCTGTGGACAATAATATTGGAACGAAGAAAATATTAAAGAGTAATGACAATAGTATTGGAACACAGAGAATAAGGACAACAATCGACACTTATTGTAATTAGATTGGAGTGATTCCAAATTTTGATTAGTCAAAGTTGGATCGTTATGATCTTGATACGAATCCTAATTATTATACATTTAATTTAATATCTAATAATAATACAATTAGATTCAGTTATGATCAAACTTATGAATTTAATTTGTATCCGATTATTATAATTTCAGTTACTATAAAATTATTAATATATATACTTGAATTTTTTTTTATAAATATTAAAAAACTAAGTTATAATAAAAATACCCAATTTTCACTCTTTTTTGTTGTTGAACTTTAAAGTTTGAAGTTTTTTTTAAATAGTTATACCATATTTTGATTTTCTAATGAACTTTGAACTTTTACATGTATTTATCAGAAAAAAAGGATTTTTTTTTTCAAAAAAAAAGAAAAAAAAAATTAAATAGATATACTGATTGGATTGAAATATGTTGATATCTAACTTCCTAAAACGATATTGTTATATGGAATGATCATATTCAATCTATTCAAAAAACGCCGCTAATTCATCGCAACGCGAGCTCCACTATAAGCTCACTATCAAACAATTAACTTTTGAAAATGATTACTACTCTATTTTATTTATCTTTTAATTTTTTTAATTTGAAAAAAGTAATTTCTTTTTTATTTTTATTTTGTCTAACTTCAATAAAAAAAAGTCATAAGTCTCAACCAATCATTTTTTGTCTTTCTTGGTACCCTCTTCACTCCATCCCACTCCACAACCAACTTAATCTTTGAGGTAGTATGGATTAGTATGCCACATAGGTTCCATGGCTTACTCCCTCCATACCTCTTTAGCCTAATTAAATGTAAACTATGAACACGTCTAATCCAAATGGTACGGACAAATTAAATAGCACTTTGTCATCACTAACGAACAATCAAAATAATACAGCATAAAAAAAAAAGCAAATCTAACTAATATCTCATTTATAATGGCCGGTTGACTTTAAGTCGGGTGAAGAACAAGTTGTTTCACGCGACAACTATTAAGGTAGAAAAGTCATGCATTAATATTAATCATATCAAATATTTTGTGATCATTAATTGGTCTAAAAGAATATTTTCTTTCGAGTCTATCTAATGAGCATCTCCTTTTTATTAAAACTGTAGAAATGTCACGCTATTTCTAAATTTTGGGACATTCTGGACTTCAATTAGTTGCGTGTCTCAATCTTATCATTCAACACAACTTTCAGGTGGGGAAGGAAATGAAAAGTCATGGTCAATTTTAGCAGAATTAGTTTTCAATAATTGAGGTTTTATTTAAGAAATTTTATTTCATATTATAGTATTAAGAGTTAATTATAGTTTGCATACCCGTGCTATAGTGGTCTTCATGGATTTGGCCTCAAAAGACCTTTTTATAATTTTGTGTTTCATACTGTTTTAAAATCACTACTTTCAAACACTCTTTGTCTGATTTGCTATAAATCTGTAAGTCAGAATGAAAACAAACCATAAAACGCATGAGTGAACCACCATTGGAGATTATGGGTATGCGTGGAGTTTTGGATAAAAATTACAAACGGCACCACATGTTGGATTTGACATTTTTGGTAGGGGTGCAAACGAGCCGAGCTGAGCCTGAGCCTGAGTCTGGTCAGGCTCGGCTCAGGTTCGTTTAAGTTATATAAGGCTCGAGCTCGAGCTTGGCTCGATTCGAGCTTTCTTGTACTGAGCTTGGCTCAAGCTCGTAAAAAATTATCCAAGCTCGGCTCGGGCTTGGGTTCGATTCGTTTTTTTATCTGACGTGCCTAAATAAGTTTAAGCTCGGCTCGAGCTCATTAACAAGCTCGTTTACTAATACCCTAAATCCGTAATTCCTCTAATATAATTTTATTTTAATATATATATATATATATATATATATATATATATATATATATATATAATAATAATAATAATAATAATAATAATAATAATAATAATAATAATAATAAATTATATTATATAAATGCTCGTTTAGGCTCGCGAGCCTAATCGAGCTTAATGACATAGGCTCGAGCTCGAGCTCGTTTAATAAACGAGCTTAATATTAAGCTCGGCCTCGTTTAAAATCGATTTCGAGTCAAGCTTTTAACGATCCGATCCCGAGTAGCTCGCGAGAAGCTTGCCTCGTGTGCATCCCTAATTTTTGGAAACCAAAAACCACACCATGAAGTTTCTAAGTCGCGTTATGTGGTGCGATGTTTTGGATGCGGTAATGATGAATAAATAAAAATATTATGTATTTTAGTTTATATGTATTAATATATATATAACTACCTTAAATAATTGTTTATCTTTATAACAAAAAACGAAATTAGGCATGTATGGTTTACTTAATATTTATCAAACAAAATATATTTAATAGAAAAAAGTAACAACAAAAGTTGTCCAAAACAATTGCAATTAAGCAAACAAATTAGTTCATATGAGAAAAATCAATAGAAAATGTATAAAGCTTTGAAAACCTTAAAACAAGAAAATTAATAGAAATATTAAAATATATTTTGATATATCTAACTTTTCTTTTGGCTTAAAATCGCAATCTTTTTATACCAATTAGCTGAAAAAAAAGTCTCACACACACATAATACAAACCTAAAATCGCTACTTTTTATTTAAAATCGTTAATATATATATATATATATATATATATATATATATATATATATATATATATATATATATATATATATATATATATATATATATATATATATATATATATATATATATATATATATATGGTTAGGTTCATTTGAGACCACCTATATTTTGTGAGACCGTGAGACGCATTTTCTTATTTTTTTTATTTTTTTTATTTTTTTTAGTTAATTCATGTTCCGAAAATAATATTTAAAAAAAGAATTTTTTGATTTTTCCATTTATTTTGCATTTTAAAATTATTTTTAGAATATAGTGTAATATTCTATTTAGAATATTTCACGTATTTTAAAAAAAATAGAATTTTTTTTATTTATTTTTATTTTTTTATTTAATTCAAGTTCCGAAAATAATATTTAAAAAAAGAATTTTTAGATTTTTCCATTTATTTTGCATTTTAAAATTATTTTTTAGAATATGTCAGTGTAATATTCTATTTAGAATATTTCACGTATTTTTAAAAAAAAAAACGGAATTTTTTTTATTTTTTTTTTAATTTTTTTTTATATTTTTTTTTAGTTAATTCAAGTTCCGAAAATGATATTTAAAAAAAGAATTTTTGGATTTTTCCATTTATTTTGCATTTTAAAATTATTTTTAGATTTGGTCTCACGGTCTCACAAAATTAGAATGGTCTCAAATGAACCTGACTATATATATATATATATATATATATATATATATATATATATATATATATATATATATATATATATATATATATATATATATATATATATATATATATATATATATATATCAAAGTATCTTTTTATATATTTTTAGAGTTTTTTTTAGGTTTATGCATTTTCTATTGATTATATATATATATATATATATATATATATATATATATATATATATATATATATATATATATATATATATATATATATATATATATACTATCTTATAAAACAAATCCCACTATTTCTAAAAATAGATTGAATAAAATAATAATATTTTTTTAAGACGTCCAAATCATTAAGCTAATTGTACAAGTAATCACTAATAAAATAATACTAAAATTTAAACAAACTCCTATAAATCTTCTCTTCCAAGATTTTGAACAGATCTTTTTTCATCCAAATAAATACTCAACACACTATAATTTGGTCATTTCATGAATTTTCTTTATTTTTAATATGACATGTTTCCTAAAACAAACTAATGTTTGAATTAAAAATAATCATTCTCTATCGAAAAGAAATTAATTGTCAAAACAAACTATTTTTCGCCCGCCGCATTGCGCGGGTAAACGGCTAGTGTGTGTGTGTGTCTATATATATATATATATATATATATATATATATATATATATATATATATATATATATATATATATATAAATGTTCTATTATAAATCATTAACGAATGGTTCAACAAAGTCTGTTCGATTAGCTATTGATGCTTCGAGAGGTGATATCCATTCATTGGAGTGAACTAGATCTCGTTAAAAGTCAATTGTTTTGTGTGGAAGATGCTTAAAAATAGAATTCCCACCATACTGAATATTTCCAAGAGGGGGTTACCATTTCTTCAACTCTCTGTCCATTCTATCACTCAATGGATGAAGATTTAGACCATGTTTTTTCTCCTATCATGCTGCATTGCAAGTTTGGAATTGGCTGGTCAATTGGTCTTGTATACTTCCGAATATACCCTAGAATTGCTTGGAGTTGTTGGAGATAATACACTCGACTACTAGAAGTAAAAAGATGAAAAATTGAGGCTCTCTCTTGTTTACACTACTTTATGGGTTATATGGAAGACTCGGAATGCCATTATTTTTCGAAACGAACGATGAGCTATCATGATCATGGCGGACGATATTATTGCTCTTACTATTAACTGGATTAATAATAGATCTAATCTTTTTAAAATAGATTGGGCTAGATGAAGCATGTCTCCCATTTCGAATGTTTTTTGTAATATGGCTCGAGCTTCTTGCTTAACCGTATTTTCGTTTTAATAATATTGCTTGCCCTTAAAAAAAAAAACTAATGATTCAACAACTTCATGTTGGCGTTATTATTATAATTGATTAACCAATATTTTTTTCTTTTAATATAAATACTTTTATTGCTATTTTATTAATGTCGTGGTCTTTGAGTTTTTCTAATATGGAGTGTAATATTTAACCTATTGTGTGAATGGAGGGCTTGATTGTTGGTAATGTTTTATTTTTGTTATTTAACCTACTATGAGCATGGAGGGCTTGATTGTTAGTAATGCTTTGAATTTTGGTTAGCGCGTTTTAATAATTAAATCATTTTTAATTTGTTTCATTTTAGTTTCAACCCATTGACTATCATATAGTAATTTCATGGATTAACATTAAACTTTTATTAAATTGATATTTGACGATGAAAAAGTCTCTGAATTTCAAATATTTGATTTTAGTATCCGAATCAGTATCTGAAGATTTTGGATATCCAAATCAAAATCCGCGATCTGAAATTTCGGATTTTCGGTTTTGAAAACCCCTACAAATCACAATGCAAGTGTTAGCCACCTCGCTGATAGCATTTGCTGCAGCTTTTGATGCACTTCCGACAACACGAGTGGATGTGCTGCGATCAGGTCGGACCCTTCCCTTTTGATTCGGAAGTACTGAAACATAAACTTAAACAATAAGTACAAAGCTTAGTGATTTCCCTAAAATACTACACACGACAAACACATAAATATACCAGGATGTGGCTATGCCGGGTCCGTATCAACACCATATAAAAACAAGTAGCTGTGTTGGATCTGTGTCAACCCTTGGTTCCGTATCGACCCCGAGTCCATAATGACTCCGAGCCCAAATTGGCTCCATGCATAATTCATACAATCATATCGGTAACAGTCACATAATCACATACATCCTACACATATAAATCAACGGCCGACATTAATGCCTTCGACCCACTAGAGTGGTGAGAAGACTCACCTCAACTGAAGATATCCAAACCACATACTTAAGCTGCTACTACTATGGCTCCTCACACCGATCTAACCCAAAATCAATTCAAATTATAATTGGGATTTTAACCCCATAAACGAAGGTCCAATTCATCCTTTAACTTACCAAAGGAAAAATACCATTTTGCCCTTCCCATACATGAACCAACTAGACGAAGCCGAAAATCCATAATGGTCGAAGGCCCAAAGATGGCCCCAAAAGGTTTTCTGAGAGTACGCCAAGCGTACGACATACTACGTCCAACGTACAACTCGATCTCAAAAGGGTTACAGGATCACAATCCATTACACTCAGCGTACTTAGGAGTATGCCCCGCGTAATCCCCTGAAGTGCAAACTCTCTTTTAATGTCTTAATGCTTTAAGACTTAACGTCCAAGCTTCAGATTTAACCCTAATAAACGTTTAAATCATAAATTTGCAACCCTTATGGCTTTACGTGGGTACAAGGAGCCCATAACCAAAACCCTAACTCATATAACCATTTAAAACTCCATAACTCTTGCACGGATGAATACCATGGACCAAGCTTGCATTTTTATGACACTAAACACTCTAAAATGTTTGATAGGACAACTCAAATGGTATGGAGTAGAAAATACTCAAGAGACCAATATTTTTGGGAGAAAAAGGTTATCAATTGCAACCTAACAAGATCTAGCAAGGCAAGCATCAAGATTTAAAATTTATACCCCCTGAAGATGCACAAGGATGAGAAGAATCCGGATCCAAAAGCTTGAGAGCAATGCCACAACTTCAAAGGGTTTCCTTGACCACCACCAATAACAAAATATCACTAAAAATCTTCAAAAATTGCTAGGGTTTCGAGATGAGGGCTAAGAGTGATGGAGGCTGGAGGTAAGGAAAGGTTTGAGGCCATAAAGTTCTTTAAATAGAGCCCAAAACCTAAAAATTAGGGTTTAGAATCTTTGTGAGTACACCTTGCATACTCTTATGTATGCCTAATGTACGTAAAAGAAATCTCGCCACCCATTAATGAACTATGCTCGACGTACCAGGAGGTACACCCTATGTTTATACTGAGAGCCAAAAATGAAAGGTACCTGGATGATGGGTGTTACAACTCTCCCCTAGTAGAATCAAACTTCATCCTCGAAGTCCGCTGTTGTAAAACAGTCCGGGTAATGCTCCCTCATCTCATCTTCAGACTCCCACGTCCACTTAAATCTCTTCTGGTGCTTCCATTGCACCTTATCTAGGTTCACCACTTTGTTGCACAGGGCCTTGGTCTTCCGGTCAAGAAAGGTAATCGGACTCTCCACATAGTTCAGGAACTCATTGACCTGAATGTCATCCAAGGGAATCAATACAAAATCATCGACCATACACTTCCACAATTGAGAGACATAGAAAGTGTTGTGCATTTGACTGAGCTCATCAGGAAAATACAACTAGTTACCTCGCCCACCCGAGTGGTAATCCTGAAGGGACCAATAAATCGAGGGCCCAACCTGCCCCGCTTCCGAAATTGGATGATACACTATAAAGGTGACACCTTCAGAATCACCAAGTCCCCCACCTGAAACTTGAGGTCCAAACGACGACGGTCTGCTTTACTCTTCTGCAGGTTTTGCATGACCCGTAATCTGTCACACACTTGTTGAATCACCAAGCCCCCACATAAAAAATCGTCCATGCCCTCAAGAAGCGTGAGAATCGGGGACTTGCATAATGTCTATCTCAGCATCTCAAAATCCAACTGTTGACCGGACCCCTGTTGAAAAGTAATATTCTTCTCTGTTAAGCGGGTCAACAGCACAAAAATCTTCGAGAAATACCGAATAAATCTTCAATAATACCCCACGAGACCTAGAATACATCGAACCTTGGATGGGGTTATCAGAACCTCCCACCGCATTCTGGCCTCGATCTTGGCTAAATCGACCAATATACCCTTCTGGTTGACAATGTGCCCTAAGAACTACACCTCTCGCAACCAAAACTCATATTTGGAGAACTTGGCATACAACCTCTTGCTCCTCAGGGTCTCCAATACCTCTAGCAAATGATCCTCGTGTTGTTCCTTAGTCTTGTAGTAGACCAAAATATCATCAATAAACACGATCACCGACCGATCCAACATCGGTCTGCATACCCAGTTCATGCGATCCATGAATGCCGCCGGTGCATTGGTGAGCCCGAATAGCATTACCACAAACACATAGTGACCATAATAAGTGCTAAAAACTATTTTCAACACATCATCGTCCCTGATCCTCATCTGATGATAACCTGATCGCAAATCAATCTTGGAAAACCAAGATGCACCCTAAAGCTGGTCAAATAAGTCGCTGATCCTTAGAAGTGGGTAATGGTTCTTCATCGTTAACTTAGTCAATTCCCGATAGTAAATGCACATCTTGTGTGAGCCATCCTTCTTCTTCACAAACTGGATCGGTGCTCCCCATGGTGAACTACTCGGTCGAAGAAACCCCTTGTCTATCAGCTCCTAAAGCTGCATAGACAACTTCTATATCTCCGATGGCGCCAAACGATATAGTGCCTTGGCTATCGGGGCCGCACCAGGGACTAAATTAATCCGGAACTCGACCTGCTTCTTGGGAGGCACTCCTGGCAAATCCTTTGGAAACAAATTGGGAAATCCCAAACAGTGGGCACCTCACTCAATGTCTCCGCGCCCTGTAACATCCCGATGATGAGTTATTTTCAATTTTAACCCTATGTATGAAAAAATATTGCATTTTGACCCTTGGGATTGAAAAAGCTTGCAAGAATGGCCTATAGTGGCATTTTGGTATTTTGGCCAAAGGCCTAGTACGTTGGGTGTATGTTGTGTACACTAAGTGTACTAAGGCAGACCTTATTGCACTTAGTGTACACCGTGTATGCAAGGTGTATGTAAAGAAACCTTAAACCCTAATTTTTAGGGTTTGGTCCTTATATAAGCATCATTGACAAAGGGCATTTTGGGTATTTTGAACTGTTAATTGAGCTTAGGTCCTTGGTTTTGATTAGATTATCATTGAGGCAATTTTTGAGACCGGGATTCATTCAACTCACATTCAGACTGAGGGGTGAGTTTTCCTCATTGTATTCATGGGTCGAAGGCACTAATGTTGGCCTACTATATTATTTATCCTGGATAGGATAGGCTTATTCTAGTATGTAGCTAGTTAGCAAATCTGCATGATTATCTATAGTTGTTGATTATGTGTTATGATTATATGCTCATATGTCAAAATATTGTGTTGGTTTGAGGCGGTCCTGTTTTGTGCTTTGGGCTAAGACACCCAGGGACGACCAGATAGGTTGTAGGCCCTGCAAGGCGATCTAGTCAGGCCGACAGCCCGTTGAGGGATCCAAATAGGCTGTAGGCATTGTGTTGCAGTACAATGATTCCGAAGGCTCGTAGAGTGGTGTACATAGGTTTTCGACCCTGCGAGGCGCTCCAGTCAGGCTGGATGTTCATCTTGTATGCTTATTTTTTATACTTTGGGGGAATTCACTTAGCTTTGGCTTACAATTATAGTTTATGGTTTCAAGTACATTATAGGATTATGGGAAGGAAAAGTCGTGATCGTACACAACTTCCTATTTTGTTACTGGATCTTGGTGAAAACTCTAAATTGGAAATAATACTTTTGAAACACTGACTATTTTTGTAAAGAATGATGATGAATGATTGATTTTGAAAATTTTAAATTTATTGTGATTTTGAGTGTTACAAGTTGGTATCGGAGACTTGGTTTGAGAGAATTGGATGAACATTCGTGCAAATCCAGACTCAAACTAGGGAACTACAAAAGTTTATAAACTGATTTTTAAAATTGTTTTTAAAACAACCAATGAAGGATGCGATGTATACGATCAGCCGGAGCAAGAAACTATAGCCCAGGTTACCCACACCATTATATGATATTGTGGTTATGTTAGAACAACATGTTAGTTGTAGGATCGGGATCTTCAGGAATTGCATGATAGAATTGTATGATACATGATGCCTTATTTCATATAGAGTTTTCTTGTTGATTGTTGTATGAATATTTTGGGTGTGAACTAACTATTAATTGAATGCATTAATTCACATGTTTTATGGGTTAAATAATTGAAGGGTAAAAGATTTGCTCCTATTGTGCAGCTCTTGTCCGAGTCCAACCGTTGTAGGGTTGAATCTTTTAATCTAAGATGATTTAAGTTATGTTCATGTGATTGTATTCATGTTGTTAGCTGGCAACATTTTGGGTTGTTTGGCAGTTGATGGTAGGTTGAGATGTGGATCCTCGAATAACATACCGAGTATGTTGTGCTCATGATACGCTTTTGTTGGAAGTTCCATGGAGGGGTTATATTTAAGCAAGCAGTTAGTTGAGGAATGTCTAGCCTTTCTGTAGGAAGTGAGAATAGGATGTATGTGTATTCTTGTGTGTGTAGTTAGGGTTGTTGTGATGATCTCTTGAGATAAATACGGGTAGGTGTGGAAGGTAGTATGGGCCCGTACCACTGGAAGTACAGGATCCGTACGTGTAGTAGGGAAGTCACAACCCTAGGGTTTTGTGGTTTGGAATAGCTTATATGGTATGATATGCACCTCATCTGATATTTTCTGGTTTATTTTCAACATGGTGTACACGAGAGGATCTAGATCAGGAGTTGGAACGAGTGGCCAAGATAGGTCAGGGTTGACTAAGGACCGGGTTAGGTAGATGATTCATGCTGAGGTTGTTTTTATTGTTCGGGGGTAGATAATGGAGTTCTTTGGGTCTATCGATACCACCATGCTGGATTTCTTTGATGACCGATACGTTGCACTTTCTGAGGCTGCTGTAGCTACAACTATCACGATCGTCGCTGTTGTGGGGATTGGAACGGGGAAAGCCTTCCAGTACCTAGACGTGAAAATAGGAAGCCCCCGTTGTTTGATGGGGTTCAGGATCCAATTACTCCTATAAGGTGGCTGTCAGATGTTGAGGAATGTTTCTTTACTTGCTCTTTCCCAGCTGACTAGAAGGTCAAGTGTGCTCTGAACCTTCTTTGGTCTGGAGAAAAGGATTAGTGGAGATTGGTGACTATAACGTATAATCCAGCCTGTGTCATAGGAGTAGTTTTCTGATATGTTCCGCTCAAGATACGTCCCTTTGGTGGAGAAGGAGAGATTATCCCATGAGTATCTGGACCTTAGGCAGGGGACGGAGTCGGTGATTGAGATCACCAAGATGTTTACTGATAGAGCACTGTTTTTCCCTAAGTTTTATGATTCCGAGCAAGCTTTGATGACCCGGTATTTGAGCATGCTCAAGATGGACATCCATCAATTTATGTCTACTTAACGCTATGGTACACTTATGGAGTTGTAGAAGGCCGCTAGCACGTTTACACGGCCCGTGTAAAATAACTGCTTTTACAAAGGATGAAACTGCTTTAAAACTGATAACACGTTTACACGGCCCGTGTAAAATAACACTAACCATTTACATGGCCGTGTAAACTCTAAAAGTAAAATGCTCAAATCTGCCAAGCCTTCGAAGTACACTACTATTGAATATGTGTTTACACGACCCGTGTAAACTCAAGGCTTTCATTTACACGACCGTGTAAATCTCTGTAAAGTCAAAATCTTCATTTTCTTCTTAACTTCCTCCTCGATGCTCCAATGGTCCCGAAACTTCGTCCACATCTTTTATTCATCAGCTCAACTAAGATCCTTCCTTCAAAAGTCCTTGAAATATCACAAAAGTGTATGAATGGAATTGCATCATGAAAAATCCCAAAAGTATGCAAAATGCATGAGTTTAAACTTAAATGCAATGCACTTATATGGATTAAAACTACAACACATGAAATGCACGTAACAAGGGGCATTATGCTTAGGATTTCCGCTAGTAGGTCCCCGCACCGACCACCAGGATTTGTTATCAATGTGCATAGGTTGGCAATATTAAGGCCAACTATCAGGTCTCAGTTTCACATGTGCCAATTGTCAGGGAGTTTGTTGATATGTTTCTGGAGGAGTTACCCGGTGTGCCTCCTGATAGGAAGTTTGAGTTCAGGATTGACCTAGTTCCAGGTGCGACTCCGATTGCCAAGGCAACGTACTATTTGGCATCGCCCAAGATGCAGGAGTTATCCTCTCAGCTTCAGGAGCTGTTAGACAAGCAATTCATCAGACCGAGCAGTTCACAATGGGGAGCACCGATATTGTTTATCAAGAAGAAGGATGGTTTACACTTGATGTGCATTGATTACTGGGAGTTGAGCAAGTTGACAATGAAGAACCGTTATCCTCTTCCATTGACTGACGAAGTCTTTGATCAGTTATAGGGTGCATCTTGGTTCTCCAAGGTTGATATGAGGTCGGGGTATCATCAGGTGATAGTTAGAGAGGAGGACGTGGAGAAGAATGCATTTTAGACTCGTTATAGGCATTAGGAGTTCATGGTGATGCCATTTGGGTTCATTAATGTGCCTGCGGTGTTTATGGTCTTGATAAATTGGGTATGCAAGCTGATACTCGATCGATCGGTTATTGTTTTTATTGATGATATCTTGGTGTATTCCAAGACTAGAGAGTAGCATGAGGAGCACCTTCTAGAGCTTTTGGGAGTGTTGAGGCAAGAACGGTTGTATACCAAGTTCTCGAAGTGTGAGCTTTGGTTATGAGAGGTCCAGTTTGGGGCATCTCGTTAACCAAAATGGGATTTTGGTCGATCCAGCCAAGATTAAGGTTGTAATGCATTGGGATGTTTCGAAGTCTCCCCCAGAGATCAGGAGTTTCATAGGTTTACCAGGATATTGTCATAGATATATCCAGGATCTCTCCAAGATTGCTATACTCCTCACTTGTCTGATGAGGAAGGGTGTGGATTTCTGATAGGGCCTGGAACAACACATGGCATTTGAGACACAGTGACAGAGATTATGCGAGGCCCCAATATTGATCCTTCCGGTGGGTGTTGAGGATTTTGTTGTATTTTGTGATGCATCAATAACTGGTTTGGGGACAGTTCTTATGTAGAAGGGGCAAGTGATTCCGTATGCATCTCGGCAGCTGAAGCCGCATGAGGCACGATATCCAACTCATAATCTGGAGTTGGGGATAATGGTGTTTGCCCTTAAGATTTGGAGGCATTATCTATTTGGGATCCGTTGTACTCTTTACATGGACCACAAGAGTTTACAATATCTTATGGACCATCCGAACCTGAACATGAGGCAACGCAGGTGGCTTGATATGGTCAAGGATTATGACTACGAGATTCTTTACTATCTGGGTAAATTGAATTTGGTCGAGGTTTCTTTGAGCTATAAGTCGACTGGATCTTCAGCTAGGGATATGTGTATGAGGATATCCACTGATTCTCCACTTTTGGATTTGATCAAAGGGGCACATGCAGAAAGAGTCAAGAAGGAGAACCGGAAATAGTAGAGGATCAGGGACGAGATCGACAAATTTGTCACTGATAGTCGGGGATTATTGACCCGGTGTGGTCGGGTATGGGTTCCAGTTTCTGGTGGGATTAGACAGGTGGTTTTGGAGCAGACACATAAGTCTCAGTTTTTGATACACCCAGGAGCCACTAAGATGTATCGGGATTTGAGACTAAGTTACTGGTGGCCGTATATGAAGAGGGAGATAGCCTGGTACGTTGAGAAGTGCTTGAACTGTAGGATGGTTAAGGCCGAGCATCATAGACTGTATGGAAAGCTATAGCCTTTGGAGGTACCCATGTGGAAGTGAGAACAGATTACCCTGGATTTTATCACAAAAATACCAAAGACTACCAGGGATTTTGATGCTATCTGGGTCATCCTGTATCGATTGACCAATAGTGCCCACCTTTTGGCCATCAGAGAGAGCTCCTTGGCCGAGAAATTGGCCGATGTGTATGTTCAGGAGATTGTTTCTTGTCATGGGGTTGTAGTTTCCATTGTTTAAGACCGAGATGTTCGGTTTACTTCCTGATTCTGGAAAAAGTTCCACGACAAATTAGGTACGAGACTACATTTCAGCACTACTTATCACCCGTAGACTGATGACCAGAATAGGCGGACCATCCAGACACTTGAGGATATGTTACAGGCTCATATCATATATTTTGGTGGGAGTTGGGATTCCTACCTACCTCTTATGGAAATTTCCTACAATAACAACTATCACTCCAGTATTGGCGCCCCGCCTTTGGAGCTCCTGTATGGTTGGAGATGTCGTACCCCAGTTTATTGGGGGAGGTTGGTCACATAGTCATTGGAAGGACTGAAGTAGTCCTCAAGACCACAAAGCTTAGCTAGCAGATTAGGCAGAGATTACAGATCGCTCAGAGTTTATAGAAGTGTTATATTGACCGTCGCTAGTCAGAGTTGTAGTTTCTGTTGGAATAGTGTCTAAGGCTGCAACTATATTAGGCAAGTATTTGACCCGGTTGTGCATGGTCCTTTTGGGTTGCCTTCACCATAGCAACTTGATGGATGATTTGTTAAGAGAGAGTAAATATTATAAGGAATAATATATGGTTATTTGATTAATATAAGTCATAGATTAATTGGAATTAATTTGGTGACTTAAAGAGATTAATTAAATAAGAGGGTATAAACTGTCAATTGTTTGATAGTTACACTTTAGACTATAAATCCTTATCCATGATAGGATGGACGATTTCTAGGGCTTGGATAAGCCAAAATCGTCCATAGGGTTATCAAGGAAAGGATATGGATCAACTTAAAGTCTAAGTTATCCAATTAGGGTTAAAGCTGTAATCCTTAAGGAGTCTACAAGTATAAATAGACCCTAGGGGTGAGGGAATTCGACACACCATCTAAAGTAGAGATACTCTGGCCGAATTCCTCCCCTATCCTCTCTCCTAAATCATCTTGCTTGCTTTTGGTGTTTGTAAGCCATTAGAGGAGTGACATTTGTGACTCTAGAAGCTCCAAGACAACAAGATCAACAAGGAATCCAAAGGTATGATTCTAGATCTATTTCAATGTTGTTATTTAACCTAATTAGCCATTAGAAGTCTTGGATTCAAAGCATGTTTAATTAGAAAGCCTAGATCCAAGCATTAGGGTTTTGCATGCGCACATAGGAAAGTTCTTATGGCTAAAACCCATCAGTGGTATCAGAGCCTAGCTTGGTTTTCTTTAAATTGTTGCTTGATTAACTGAAACAAACCTGCAAAATTCGATTTTTGGGTTTATGAGTCATGGACTCGGCGAGTTCCAAAGTGGACTCGGCGAGTAGGCCTGGCTCGGCGAGTCCCTTTGTGTACTCGGCGAGTCCGGGCGTCAGGATTAGGCAAAACCGGGATTTTTTCATGTTTATCTTATGGAAACTTACCTTAATCATATTAGATCAACCCTAATCCGTTTTTTTGATATATATGACTATAATCTTGATCTAATTAAAGATATTTATCATCTAATAAAATATTTAATTTACTTATATGATAATTGATTAATTATTTTGATAATTATCTTAAAAGAAATCTTGGATAAATCAAATAAAAATAATTAGGATATTAATTGTTAATTGGAATTATTTGTTATTTGATCCTCCATGTTTTAAAATGTTTAAAACTTACCCTCAAAGTTTTGAAATTTATATTTGTGATTAAAAGGTTTTAATTTAGACAACTTAAATTTCAAACCCTACGTTTTAAAAGGTTTAAAACACAACCTTATACTAATATGATATTACTAGAATAATATATATGTATAACTAAATGCTAGTCTTACCGTTAGTAGGCCTCATTCACGAAGCTGATCTATAAGGTGGGTATAAGGTTGCGACCTATAAAATGGCGCTTAATGGGTGTACACTCACACCCACCACTTGCTTGATTGGTGGAGGGTCGTTAGCCGAACGGGTAGGATAGGGCAACCTCATCCTCTCATTAAAAGTATAATAAGAAATACAAAGTAACTACACGTTTTAAAAATTTCCCAATCTTAGTTACTTTAGGAAAAGTGAATTGATGCAATCCCATGAAATTACACTTTGCACTCTTGCTAAGAAGTTAGTGGAGCGTGTGTGGTTTACCGGCACACTAATTGGTTCTAAGCAAAGGTGGAAAAGGGTGATTCATTGTTTATCATAGTTCGATGGAGCGTGTGTGGTTTACCGGCACATCGAATAGGTGATCGTTACAATGAAGGCACCATGTGAATTTGCATGGTAATTCACACCCGCTTTGTGATCCTCGGCATCCCAGTCACAAACAAGAGGGGCATATCGAGATTTAAACATGCCATTGAATAGTTCAATGAATCTCATCCGAACCTAGGAATTCTCAATACACTTAGGACTAATAGTCTAGGTTTTGTTATGGAGAATTAGTGAATCGTCATTCACTTACCTTCAATTTATTTTCATGTTAGATTACGGCATCCCTTTTGTAATATGTAAATGTTATTGTTGGATCCTAACCCTAATTTTTCTTATTGGGTGATAATTAGGGATTCTTATTCTAATCTATCTTTGTCCTTTCTATAGATGTTGAACACAAACAACGCTGCTGCGAGTTCTTTCACGTTGATGAGCCTTTGCCAAAAGGTCACCTTCGATGGAGCGAACTTTAGCGAATGGATAAGATACATTCGCACCATTTCTCGCTACGAGGATAAGGAGTATGTCCTCGATGAAAAGCTTGAGAAGATCAACCCCGAAATCGCTACTCCGGCTGAAATCACCGCTTTTGAGACTCATGAGCGAGATGCAACGAAGGTACATTGCATCATGATTGCCACCATGAACTCCGAATTCCAAAAGTCCTACGAGGACATGTATCCATACGAGATGCATCAAGACTTGTTGGAGAGATATCACCAAAACGCGAGACAAGAGCGTTATGAGATTTTCACTAACATGATCTTCGCTAAGATGGGTCATGGAGAGCCTCTTACCGTGCACCTGCAAAAGATGCAAAGGTATGTCGATCGCCTTCGCAAGTTAAATGTTGACTTTGGGGAAGACTTAGCGATCGACATGGTGCTTCACTCTTTGCCTCCGATGTACAACCAATTTAGGATGACCTACCACATGAACAAAGAGGAGGTCACCCTAAGCAAACTCCAAGGTCTTTTGAGAGTCGCTGAGAGCAACTTCAAAGACAAGTCTGTTGCACTTACTCCCAATCCGTTTGCTGCTCCTGTCTTGGCAATTGGTCAAGGAAAGGGAAAGAAGAGGAAGGCTTCATCAAAGAACTATCGCAAGGTTAAAGCCCGAGATGGTGCCTCTTCTAGTGGGACCAAAGTTGATCCCTCTAAGCCCTATCCTAACCCGAAGGAGGTAGAGTGCCACCACTGCCACAAGATAGGACATTGGAAGAGAAGCTGCCCAAAATACCTGCAAGCAATCAAAGAAGGAAAGATCAAGCCATCTTTCGCAGGTATATACACAATTAAATCTAACGATTCTAACCATGCTATTTCTTGGGTTCTTGACACCGGTTGTGGTTATCACATTTGTTCAAATGTGCAGGGACTAAGAAGAAGTAGGGATGTGGAGCAAGGAAGGATCAACCTAATCATGGGGAACAGAAGATCGTCGCCTGTTACCAAGATTGGAGTGTATTCTTTAGTGCTTAGGAATAATTTATGTTTAGATTTGAACAATTGTTGCTATTCGCCAGAAATGGCTAGAAACATCATTTCATTTCATGGTTTATATAGACAAGGATTTAGATTTTCTTTTAATAATGAGAATGGTTCTATTATGGCTTATCTAAATAGTGTCTTTTACTTTGAAGCTATACCATGTAATGGAATATATGAAACTGTTATGATTGTTGATAACTTAGGAAATGATGTTTTGAATATTGATTCTTCCACTAGTTTGGGTAAAGCATCCTTGTGGCATTGCCGTCTTGGACATGTCAACAAGAAACGCATAGCCCAACTCCAAAAGGATGGAGTGTTGGAGTCATTCGACCTTAGGGAAGATGACACATGCGAGTCTTGTTTACTTGGAAAGATGACTAAGTCACCCTTCACGAATACTTGTGAAAGGGGTGAGGGGCTATTGGACCTAATACATACCGATGTATGTGGACCCTTTAGATCAACCAAGAAGGATGGGAATCGCTTCTATGTGACTTTTACCGATGATTATAGTATATATGGGTATATCTATTTAATCAAGCAAAAGTCAGAAACCTTTGAAAAGTTCAAAGAGTTCAAGAATGAAGTGGAGAATCAATTGGGCAGGAAAATCAAGATGCTTCGATCCGATCGAGGAGGAGAGTACCTAAGTCTTGAATTCCACGATTATCTCAAAAAGTGTGGAATAGTTTCGCAATTGACGCCTCCTAGGACACTGCAGTTGAATGGTGTGGCAGAGAGGCGTAATCGAACCTTATTGGATATGGTTCGCTCTATGATGAGTCGTGCTTCACTACCTATCTTCTTTTAGGGGTATGCCTTAGAGACTGCCGCCCATATCCTTAACCGAGTCCCTACTAAGAAGGTTGCCAAAACACCTCACGAGATGTGGATGGGGAAAGCTCCCTCGTTGGCACATATCAAGGTTTGGGGTTGCGAGGTTTTCGTAAGACGAGATACTCACAACAAGCTTGAACCTCGAAGTGAGCGATGTATTTTCATCGGCTACCCGCAGACATCCTTTGGATATCTCTTCTATAGACCGAAAGACAATGTTGTCTTTGTTGCGAGGAGAGGAGTTTTCCGAGAGCGAGAACTGATAAGCCAAGGAGACAGTGGGAGGCAAATCGAACTTGAAGAGATTCAAGAGTCGATAGATGAAGGAACCTCTACCGCTGACATTCAACCCGAGGAGGAAACTCCGGTTGAACCGATTGATGAATCCTTACCTCTTAGACGTTCCGATAGAGTTAGAGTTCATCCCCAGTTTTATGGTTTTCATATTACTACCGAAGGGGACACGTATATTAGTGATGGTACACTAGTAAATCTTGATGAACCTAATAGCTATAAGGAAGCCATGGCAGGCCCGGAGTCTGCGAAATGGAAAGAGGCAATGGATAGCGAGATCCAATCCATGTACGATAACCGAGTTTGGAACTTGGTTTGTTATGTGCCCGGACGTAAGACCGTTGGGTGCAAGTGGATCTTCAAGAAGAAGACCGACGTGGATGGAAACGTACACATGTATAAAGCGCGATTGGTTGCGAAGGGCTTTACTCAAACTCCAGGAGTTGACTATGCTGAGACCTTCTCACCAGTTGCGAAGATTAAATCTATTAGAGTGATGCTAGCAATTGCCGCATTTCATGATTATGAGATTTGGCAAATGGATGTCAAGACCGCCTTCCTTAACGGAAAGTTGGCTGAGGATGTTTACATGGTTCAGCCAGAGGGGTTTGTGAATCCGAAGCATCCAAATAGAGTGTGTAAGCTTGAGAAGTCCATTTATGGACTTAAGCAAGCGTCTCGCAGATGGAATCTTTGCTTCGATGAGAAAGTCAAAGAGTTTGGATTTGTACGAAGCGAAGACGAATCTTGTGTATATGTCAAAGCCAGTGGGAGTATAGTAAGATTTCTCATTCTATATGTCGATGACATATTACTCATAGGAAACGACGTCCCGACTTTGCAGGAAGTCAAGTCCTGGCTCGGGAAGTGTTTCGCTATGAAGGACCTCGGAGAGGCTTCTTACATTTTGGGAATAAGGATAGTAAGAGAAAGAAGTAAGAGACTAATTGGACTTAGTCAGAATACTTACTTAGAGAAGGTACTAAAACATTTTAGTATGGAAAACTCAAAGAAGGGAGAACTACCGATACAAGGAAATGCCAAGTTGAGTAAGACTCAAAGTCCGAGTACCGAAGCTGAAATAGCAGAAATGAGCCGAATACCATATGCTTCCGCAGTTGGCTCAATCATGTACGCTATGACTTGTACTCACCCCGATGTAGCCTTTGCGTTGAGCATGGTTAGCAGATATCAAGGGAACCCTGGCAAAGCACATTGGATTGCGGTGAAGAACATCCTTAAGTACCTTCGAAGGACGAAAGAATGGTTCTTAGTCCTTGGAGGGAGTGATGACTTGAAGGTGCGAGGGTATAGTGATGCCAGTTTTCAGACCGATAGGGACAACTACCGTTCGCAGTCGGGTTGGGTCTTTACCCTAAACGGAGGAGCAGTAACTTGGAAGAGTTCCAAGCAAGAAACTGTAGCTGATTCAACGTGCGAATCAGAGTACATCGCAGCGAGCGAAGTGTTGAAGGAGGCAATATGGCTAAAGAACTTCGTTGGTGATCTTGGAGTTGTGCCTGCCATAAAGGAGCCCATGGAGATTTTCTGTGATAACGAAGGTGCGGTTGCCTTGACCAAGGAACCGAGGGATCCTGGTAGATCTCGACATATCGACAGAAAATATCACTTCATTAGACATCGTGTAGAAGAAGGACAACTCATAGTTAAGAGGATATCATCAGAAGATAACCCAGCAGATCCGCTTACGAAGGGACTAAGTAGGGTTAAGCACTTGCAGCATGCTAGGAGTATTGGGCTGAAGGATGATATTAGTATAGATTAGATAGTATTTAGAAACGTATAATAGATAAATGTAATTAACATTTGATGATTAAATAAAGGAGTTTTAGTTATAAGTAAAGTTACTGTCATATGTTAATTGTTTAACTATTGTTTCACTTTGCATGTTTTGACTTCGAGAATAATTGAGTTTATTAGGAATAATCGAATTATTCAAATTGTCCACAATCGTTCATATGTTGGAAGTAGATATGAATGAAGATTGTCATGAATTGGTGTGTAGATTGTCTAAATGGTGTTAGACATAGCAAGGGTTGCTGCAACGTTCATGAGTGCTTATGAACTGGTTTTGAGCATTGGAATAAACCCGCGCTTGCTGGAATCACTTTATGGAATACGATATAAAAGGTGATCGCATGACGATAATATCATATAGTCTTAAAACCTAGATATATGGTTTATTATTTGTTAATTGATTGTACATTGATAATGCGAAAACGCATCAGTAACTTGGTGTTATAAAACGTATTGTTGTGTATAGTTGGTTAATGAATAAGTAAATGCATATAAGTCGAAGTTTATCTGTAAATTTTATCCTAAGAGGGTAGAAGAGATATCTTGGCCACTCGATGATTTGATTTGACTTATGTGCCGGGCCCGGTCAGAACTGAATTGATGTGTTTGATTAAGTTCAATGTCGAATAAATCGGAGATCGAGAAATCAAATGCTAGACTAACCATTCCATAGGATTGTCAGCATGATATCTAACAGAGGACAGTACGATCCCTTATCTAAAGGACAAGATTGATTAGATCAAAGTTTGATAGTGTCTTTGAGAGCTACGATTGCAAACCGAATTGTACTTGTATAGTTACTAGACTTATCCAAGTGGGAGACTGTTGGAATAGTGTCTAAGGCTGCAACTATATTAGGCAAGTATTTGACCCGGTTGTGCATGGTCCTTTTGGGTTGCCTTCACCATAGCAACTTGATGGATGATTTGTTAAGAGAGAGTAAATATTATAAGGAATAATATATGGTTATTTGATTAATATAAGTCATAGATTAACTGGAATTAATTTCGTGACTTAAAGAGATTAATTAAATAAGAGGGTATAAACTGTCAATTGTTTGATAGTTACACTTTAGACTATAAATCCTTATCCATGATAGGATGGACGATTTCTAGGGCTTGGATAAGCCAAAATCGTCCATAGGGTTATTAAGGAAAGGATATGGATCAACTTAAAGTCTAAGTTATCCAATTAGGGTTAAAGCTGTAATCCTTAAGGAGTCTACAAGTATAAATAGACCCTAGGGGTGAGGGAATTTGACACACCATCTAAAGTAGAGATACTCTGGCCGAATTCCTCCCCTATCCTCTCTCCTAAATCATCTTGCTTGCTTTTGGTGTTTGTAAGCCATTAGAGGAGTGACATTTGTGACTCTAGAAGCTCCAAGACAACAAGATCAACAAGGAATCCAAAGGTATGATTCTAGATCTATTTCAATGTTGTTATTTAACCTAATTAGCCATTAGAAGTCTTGGATTCAAAGCATGTTTAATTAGAAAGCCTAGATCCAAGCATTAGGGTTTTGCATGCGCACATAGGAAAGTTCTTATGGCTAAAACCCATCAGTTTCAAGTCGGCAATATGGTACTAAAAAAGGGATCACCTTGGAAGTGTGTGATACGCGTCAAGAAAAGGGGAAATTGGGTCCCCGGTATATTGAACCGTTGTATGTGATCTCCAGGGTAGGCAGGGTAGCCTACCGGTTGGATTTTCCAAGTGTGCTCAGTTAGATCCACAACACTTTCCATGTCTCGTAGTTGCGGAAGTGCATGTTAGACAATGAGGCAGTAGTCCCTTTGAATGATATTCAGGTTGATGAGCGCCTGAATTATACTAAGTGGCCGGTAGAAATATTGGAGAGAAAGATGAAGGTCCTATGCAAAAAGGAGATACATTTGGTAAAGGTTTAGTGGCAACATTAGAGAAGCTCCAAGTGGACCTGGGAGCCGGAGGAAGAGATGTGGGAGCATTATCTTGAGTTATTTGCAGCATCTGACTTTGAGGAGGAAGTCTACTTCGAGTAGGGTAGAATTGTAACATCCCGATGATGAGGTATTTTTAGGTTTAACCCTATGTATGAAAAAAATATATTGCATTTTGACCCTTGGGAGTGAGAAAGCTTGCAAGAATTGCCCATTGTAGCATTTTGGTGATCTTAGCTAAAGGCCTAGTGTGTTGGGCATATGTTGTGTATGCTGAGTGTATTAGGCGGACCTTAGTACACTTAGCAAACATCGTGTACGCAACGTGTACGTAAAGAAACCTCAAACCCTAATTTTTAAGGTTTGTTCCTTGTATAAGCATCATTATCACCTCATTTCTCATTCCCTCATCCACATCCATCTAAGAAAATGTCTCTCTAGCAAGCCCTAAGTGATAAGAGTGCATTTTGAGCTCATTGTGTGCTTTTGTGGTGTTCTTGAAAAAGAAGAAGGTGGCACAAGGACCTTGAAGCTTGGAAGCAACTTAGATCTTGGATTCTTTCCTTGCTAACAACCTCTAGGAGGTAAAAAGAACCTTGCTTGGTCATCTTATCTTGTAGGTCTAGCCATTTCATTAGTTAGGGAATTTTTGGTCCCAACTATGATGATTCTTGAGCATGGCATGCTCTTAATCGAATAAGTTGTCCTTTCAGATGTAATGAGGGGTCTTGAGTCATAAAAATTTGGTCTTGATGCCTAGTCTTTCCCTATGCATCCTCTAGAAGGTATTAAGGTTTTAAGAAGTTGATATTTTGTGTATTAAGCACTTATTGGGCATGTAAAGTCATAAAGTTGGAAACTTTATGACTCTTAGTGGTATTTTGGCCTTGGATCTGCATTTGGACGTATTAAGTCGAAGTAATAAGCTCTTAATAGGTTAAGAAGGAAAACTGATGCATATGTTGGGTGTACCAAATTATACGTTGATCGTACGTAGATTTGGCCCTGATGTCTCGGACCACTAGTATGCCCCACATATATTCAAAGTACACCCTGCGTACAATCCCTGAGTTGACTTGGATAGATTGACTCGGCTGGGTTAACTCACTGACTTCGACCTTTGACCAGAGTTTGACCAAGTTTGACCTAAGGGCATTTTGGGTATTTTGAACTGTTAATTGAGATTAGGTATTTTGGTTTTGGTTAGGTGATCATTGAGATGATTTTCGGGACTGAGATTTATTCAGCTTGCAATTAGACTAAGAGGTGAGTTTTACTCACGACACTGATGGGTTGAAGGCGCCAATGTCGGCCCACTAGATTATTTATCCTGGATATGATAAGGTTATGCTACTATGTAGCTGTTATGTAGATCTGCATGATTATTTGTATTTTCTTATTCTGTGTTCTGATTCTCTGTTCATATGTCGACATATTGTGTTGGGTCAGGCGGTACTGCTTTATGATGTAGTACAAGACACAGGGGAAAAAATGGATAGGTTATAGGCACTACGAGGCTATCCAGTTAGGCCGGCGACCTATTGAGCTGACATGATTGGCTGTAGGCCCTGCAAGGTGGTCCAGTGGTACCGAAGGCTGATAGAGTTGTCCAGATAGGTTGTAGGCCCTGTGAGGTGGTCCAATAAGGCTAGCTATTCATCTTTTATGCTTATTTGTTATGGTTTCAGGTTGATGACATACCGTTGGCACTAATAAAGAGTCGTGTCCAGAAGCGCTAGCGAATTCCCCAAGGCATCGTACCTAGTGGAACAAACTCGACGGAACTTACCGTCCGCGGGTGCCCCTAAAAGTAGGGCGTCTGCAGAGAACACATGACCCTACCAGCGGTGCCTTCTAGTCTGCGACAAACTATAACAACTCTAGGAGAAAAGGAATATGCTCAAAGCATTATCACCTGAACCAATCATTGGCTCTGAAAGATCAAGGAGCACGATTATCCAATTAGCATCCCCGATCATGTCGGGTCTGATGCCTTTATCCTATATGGTCTAGCAGAAAAGATCAATATAAAAGGCCACCCACCGTGCCTTGGAAAGTAAGTCGCTCTCTCCCAATTCACCCTAGATGACACCTAAGTCTATCTACTGACTTGACCGTCAGAGCATTTTCCCGGGAGCTTCTTCCCGGAGAAGGGCTAACTGTTTTCTCTCGTTGTGACCTTGCAAACTCATCGTAATCATCAAAGGCGTAAGGCGTAAACATCCGGTGACTAGGTCGCTTCATTTGGCACCATCAACAGTATGACGACCAACAAACCAAAAGTACACTCCTCAATGCTTAAAGATGGCATCAGGCAACACCGGTGGAACTGGTTGGATGCCGACAAGCCCCATCAGACGTATAAGTTTGTTGGAACCAATTATCACCCTATTTCTCATGCTAGTCACCGGGGTAGCATCACAATATTCGATGATAACCATCGCTCCAAAAAATGAATATAGAGGCCAACTGCCGAAGGAGTAGTTTTGTCCACCGCCGTAATGGAACAAAGCGCCTTCATGCAAACGCCAAGCTGATGGTGATCTCAAGCAGTACAACACCTGCAATGGTGGACAACGTCAGTCACATACTTGTCTTCTCGCAAACACCACCACTATAACAAATGGTGGGAAAACAACAAGCGATTTTCTAAACACCGCCACTGAACCAGATGGTAAGAGAACAAACATTGGCTTTCCAAACATCTCCATTTGTGACAAAGATGCCTTTCAACAACATAATCCCATAACATCAGCCATTCATGTCTAATAGCTCACTCACACAAAAGCTACCCCTCTTGTCAACCTAAACATTAACCTTCCATTTTCAGTAGCGAACCTTTTATGAACCAAACCCTGGCCACCTCTCGACATATAATGGCATGCTAATGCAACCTTACCTTACCACCCAACAATATATCCCAGAGGGTGTTTTTTGTATTCCAAAACAAGAATGTCTATTGCGAATTGTAACATCTCTATTTGCCAAGGAGCCCCAAGACTACGAAATCCGAAACACAGCAAAGTTACCATTCCTCAAGACCTACAATGGAACCAGATATCCGGATAGACACATTGATACTTACGAGTGGACAATGTGCTCAATCAAACTAGACGAGCGATTGTGGTGTACGCATTTTCCGACAACCTCAGATGGAAATACGGGAACGTGGTTCAAGACGTTATGGCCAGGGAGTATCTATAATTTTGGCCAACAAAAGTATCTCTTCTTGAAGAATTTCATGCAATTGCGTAAATATAAAGGAGATTCACACTCAATCATCGGATGCAAGAAGAAGGAAGGAGAGACGGTGCGAGAATATTTCACCAGGTTCGTAATGTCACGTTAGATGTCCTAGGCCACGATGAAGGGTTAATAGTAGGACCCTCACGTGGGGCCTCCTCTTGGGACCGCTGTCCCAGAAGCTCATTGGGAAAAACCCTAGACGCGGGCTGAGCTAAAAGAGAAGGTAGAAGGCTACCTAAGACAAGAGGAAGTAGAGGCAATGAAGCAAGCATACTTGAACACCGTGACCGCCTCGTCTACAAAGTGTCACAGCTCACCATAGCACCCTTGAAAATATCGGGCAGGGGTAGACACTTCGGGCGAGGAAAATGCCCACAAGGACGCTTTTGGCCATTATAAAGAAACGAAAGAAAAGAAAGACGACCAGATGTATATGCAGTCTCTGACAAGCAACCGGTGAAGGGAGGAAAGGACGGTACTGGAATAGCACAAAACCAAGACTCATGAGACCATCAACTGTTTGGTATTAAAAAGGGAAATGGAAGAGAAACAACTGAAAGGGAACATCATAGCACGGAGACTTTAAGCTAAGTTCGATGCTGAGAATGCCAAGGATGCAGCCAAGGAGCGTGAAAAACCTTACAAAATTATGATGATTATGTCAAAAGAAGGGAAGGCGGGAAGAACACAATGTCATATATAGTCTCACCAGATCCATGAAAGAATTGAAGTTTTTAGCAAAAGATCCTTGACCAGCAGGTTGGCGAGGAGACGACCCACTCATATTCCATGGGTCCATTAAAGATATTACTATCCATCGGGTATACATTGATATCGACAGTTCATCAAACATTATCTATAAGCATTGTTTCCGCCTCCTCCTGGATAGGTGGAAGGAGAGCCTCAAACTTGGAACAGGGTGGCTAACAGGCTTCATAGGGCACAACTTGTGGCCCTTAGGCACGATCCACTTGTCCTTCATGCTGACCAACCATGACAACGTAAAGAAGAAGTCAACCCTTATAGAATTTGTTGTAAGACAACACCCAACAGAGCACAACATCATTCTCGGAAGGACAACCCTACTCAAATTCGGTGCAATCCCACTGACAAGGCATGGAATAATAAAATAAAGCACAGTGGAGGGGCCGAGGACGATTTTAGAAACACCGCCAAAAGAAATTATGATGCTATGAAATCATATAGCCAAAAGAGATCATGTAGGAAAGAAAAGGGTCATGGGTGGAGCCAATGAGTAACAGAGAAATCATCAAAAGGGAATACACGAACCAACCAGTCGACATAGTTGGTAGCCTTCCCCCAACCACGAGACACGCATTGGTCAATATCTTAAACAAATACAAGCCTGTCTTTTCCTGGAATCCTACATACATGGTAAGAGTAGATAGGGAGGTCATAGAACACAAATTTATGATCAAGTTGGGTGCTAAGTAGATCAAACAGAAAAAACGGGTTCAATGGGGAGACATGAACAAGGAAATCAACGCTGAGGTTGCCAAGCTAACCAAAGGGGGAATACTCCAGAAGGCAATCATCCGAAACTGGATTGCAAACCCCATCATGGTTAAAAATCACAACGACACGTGGTGCATGTGTGTCGACCAAATAAGGCATGCCCTAAAGATTGCTACTCCATACCAGAAATTGATCAAAAAGTTGAATCCCTATAGGGTTTCAAGCTAAAATGCTTCCTAAATGCGTACAAGGGGTACCACCAGATATTTTTAAGAAAAAAAGACGAAGAGATGACAACCTTCTACACAGACCACAAGGCTTTCTGCTACACCAAAATGTCGTTCGACCTGAATAACGTAGGAGCAACCTACCAATGCCTTTTCGACTCCATCCTCGCCAAGAAAATTAGAAGAAACATTGAAGTATACGTCGATGACATGTTTATAAATTTTTTTGATGATAGGGGATTACTAGAAGACGTGGAAGAAACATTCAAAACATTAGAAAATGTTAGGATGAAGTTGAAACCTGGAAAGTGTACCTATGGTGTCGAGGAAGGCCAATTCCTAATACAGCCCAACCCAACTAAACTGGATGAGCTGATGGAAGTACCATCCCCACACACTCTGAGGGATGCGTAAGGATTGAATGGTAAACTAACCTCCCTAAGTGGTTTCATCTCCAAGTCAGCAGAGAAATCAATGCCACTTTTCCACACTCTCATAGGATGCATTGAAAAGTGCAACTTCGTATCGACGCCAGTGGAAGAAATAACACTCCAACAGATTAAAGAAGCCCTACACAGACTATCAACACCAGCCAGTCCTATTATACGAGAAACACTACATGTATACATCTAAGCCTCAAATGAAGCCATCTCTTCGGTACTGGTAATCTAGAGGGAAGGAAGGCAAGTGCCGATCTACTTCTTCATTCGAGCCTTAAAGGGCCCATAAACCAACTACCCCATCCTTGAAAAATTGGTGCTCGCACTCATCTATGCAGCGCAACACTGGAGGAGCTACTTTCAAGCACATCAGATAGAGGTATTGAAAAACTGCCCAATCAAACAAATACTAATCAAGCTAGAAACGTCTGGATGCTGGCGAAATTAGCGATATAGCTGGGGGAACATAACATCATCTCTATCCCACGTACCAGCATCAAGAGGTAGACGTTAGCAGTCATTCTCCTTGAAATTCCAGGAGATGCGAAAGTAGTGGCTCGGAAGAAAGAGTTACCGGGCATAGGACGGACAAAGGTGGACCCTATACACCTATGCAACATCTAGTAAAGAAGGATTGTGGGAGGGCATGATCCTATCAAGCCCAAAGGGGGAAGAAATCACCTACACCCTTTGTTTTGATTTCCATACATCTAACAATGAGGCCGAGTATGAGGCCTTACTCGCCAGCCTGCTACTAGAAAGACAGATGGGTGCAGACATGATAACAACCTTGAAGGATTCATGGTTAGCGGCTAAACAAATCGATGGAGAGTTCGAAGCAAGAGATAAACGAATGGAGAAATATGTAGAGGCCACGAAAAGGCTCCTCGAACCTCTTAAAGAGTTTACCATCAAACAAATCCCTAGAGGGGAGAATAAAAGAGCAGATGCTGTCAGCAAGCTAGTATCGACATGCTTCGACCACTTATCCAAGAAGATTTTGGTAGTGGTGCTTAAAAAGAGATGTATAGATGATAGGCGGGTAGATAGTCTAACACCAGCACGACACACATAGATGAAACTGATAGTCGAGTATCTGCAGCACGACATATTGCCAGATAGCCATGAAGAAGCTAGAAGAATATGGATTAAAGCACCATTATACACAATCATAGAAGGAGTACTGTATCGGGAGGGGTTCATGATGCATTGGCTAAAATGCATAGATGAGGCCAAAGGAAAAGAATCACTTCAAGAAGCACACACCGGATCAGTAGGCGCACATGAAGGGGAAATGGACCTCACATGAAAGATACTTTGGATTGGCATCTACTAGCCAACCATACACTAAAATGCCTAAAAAATAATGCGAAGATGTGCATAGTGCCAAGCTTACTCCCCAGTTCAGGGGGTTCCCTCGACACTGCTGAAAAGCATTTCTAGTCCATGTCCTTTCTACCAATGGGGAATCGATATCATTGGACCATTCCCAAATGCTCTTGGAAAGGTGAAATTCCTAGTCATTGCGGTTTACTACTTCACCAAGTGGATAGAGACTGAACCACTAGCTTGCATATCCGGAAGATAGATGATCAAATTTCTATGGAAAAACATAATAAGAAGTTCAGAACACCCAGGGTACTCATCAGTGAAAATGGGTTGAAATTCATCATAAACCCATTCTGAAGTTGGTGTGTTGCAAAGGTATTCGTAAGGCTAAGAACAAATTGAAGTATCCCCAGGCCTACGACCAAATTGAAGTATCCAAAAGAACGTTGGTAAATGGAATCATGAAACGCCCGGAAAGAGCTAAAGGCAATTATGTTGAAGAACTACTAAAAGTACTATGGTAATATAGAACAATGCGATGAACGAGTATGAAGGAAACCCCCTTGAGCCTAAATTGCAGCATAGAAGCAATGTTGCCAATAGAGCTAACAGTTAGCTCACCCCCAAGACTGACCTTGAAGAAGCAAACAATGAGAAGGACCTAAGGGTAAACGTGAACCTCATCGAAGAGAACTGTAAGCGGTTGAATCTCCGTCAAGAGGCTTATAAATATGCTGTGGAAAGATACTACAATCAAAGAGTCAAAGAGAAAGCTTTCAAGGTAGGAGACTATGTCCTAAGGAGAAACGAGGCAAGCCATACCTAACCATAAGGAAAGGTAGGCCTCACATGGGAAGGACCATACAAGGTCATTGCGGCCCACTGCAACGGTTCATACACGCTCAAAACAATATAGGGAAGGCAAATCCCAAGGACGTGGAACACCAGAAACCTAAGGAAGTTTCATTTCTAGAAAAGAAACTCACCCGGTCTGATCACCCGGGGGGACATCCAATACCCAAGGCTCAACTTACCTTTTCCCTTCGCTTCTTTTTCTATTTTTGACAAAATACTTAGTGTATTTATAAGGCTTAGAATAATCATTTTATCTAAATACTTAGTGTATTTACAAGGCACAAGAGCCTTCTCATTAGAAATACTTAATGTATTCGTAAGGCTAAGAACAATCATTTTATTGAAATACTCATTGTATTTATCAAAATAGTCTACTTTAATACTCAATGCATTTCGTAGGCATGATAGCCATTTTATTAAGCTATTCAGTGTATCTCCCGGGTTAAGATCCATTTCATTATAATACATAGTGTTTTAGAAAAGCTCAGAATAGCCACCCTATCAAGAACACAACGAACATGCTAGGTCTAACACAATAACCCCATAGCAAGCCATTTAGTTCAGACAGTCGCCACGAAGACCTAGCACAATTTCACAAACCAAAGCAACCACCCAATGCTATACAATCATCTTGAAATCGAAGGGTGAAAAGCGAGGATAGTAAAAGTTTAGAGCCAAACTACATATATAAAAATGCAACAAATCACACACAAAACAACGACAAGCATGGGCAAGCACACTTTAAATTACCAAGTCATATGATAGTCATTATAAAAAAAGGGACACCAACATTCGATAACACTGAAACCATGAAAGGTTAGCAACAATAACACAAAAATAAAAGAGACCAAGCTTCACGATTTTCTTCAGACCCCGAAGGGCAGCACACGGTACAAAAGCACCTTAGATACCAACTGCATTATCACCACTACTAACTTCCACACCACCACCACCATCACCACCATCGCCACCATTACCATCACTACCATCACTATTGCCACCATCTCCACCATTACCATTCCCACCGCCCACTCCCTCAATCAACATGTCATTAGAAACATCACCAACATCCTCTAGAGTGCAACGTTATCACATCCCCACCATATCCAAATGCCCCAGACCCAAGAGGGAAGCGTGATCCATTGTAGAAAACACAAGTAGCGCATCATTGAAGTTTGTAGTGTGGCTAGATCGGGAATCACTAGCATTGGGATCATAAATACCGGAGTCCATTTCTGCGTTCAGTGTACCACTGTTAGATTCTTCATCAGCAACAAAGGCAACATGCTGGATTTGACTAACCGCACTGGTAAAGTCCATGTGCTAAATTTATTTATCAATGATGCGTACAACCCGCATTTGTAAAAGCCAGTCCCGATCACAACGTATAGCATCCGCTTTATCCCAAGCTTCCTTAATGAGTTTATCATGGTCACTAATGTCGAACTCCAAGCTCTCATTTTGGATCATTAACCCCTCACTTGTTTGGGTCAGTGAGTCCATATTCATTTTCAACACAAAATGAATCTCCTCGGCAATAGTTTTCTCTGAGGAAAACAAGGCATACCTTTGGTCAAAACCACGAACATCCCTCTCGAACTCAGACACTTGGCTTTTAAGTTTAACCTCCCGGGTACTACAACTAGCATGAGCGACCTCCATCTCATTTAACAAATGGATATGGTGGAAATCAGCGACAAGATAACACATTGCTTGTGCAACGACATAGGACATGTTGTTGGCAAATGCAAGGCTAGTGATAGCTTCCATATCAGTGACGACAGCTGGAGGAAATGCATGGCGAGCAAACCCCACGATGTTGGTGCGAACAGACAGCCAGGAATCACTTCGCAAACTCCAGGCAAGGACAAAGATATCAGAACCATAATCATTTCGAATGGGAGACCCCCACTTGAGGGAGTATGGTGATGCAAGGCCCCACCCTAACCCCCCGGTTGGGGGGGGGGGGTGGGGGAGATCATAAATAGGTTGTGGAACAACTTGTACCAGAACAACGGGCTGCTTAATCGCCCTCCAATCCGCATTAGACTGTTGAACGTCATCATCAAGGATCACAACAATAGCCTCCGACATGAAGGAGATTGAGTTCAAAAAACGAGTAAAATTGCACCTCGATTGAACCTGCCTCCTGATGTTAAAAACATCAGGTGAGGTCTCCCCCATGGCTAAGATGGCCTTCCTCTTAGCTATGGCTCACCGGACATCAAAAATAATGCCATTTTTTCTATCCTCGATCACCTATGCATGCCTATAATCGCTGACAAAACGCAGGGCAACCATTGTGATAGGTTGCATAGTCAAAGGCCGTTCTCCGACAGTTACAAAAAATCCCTCGAAATACAATGCCACTTTTTGAGAAGTCACGGTGAGCCGATTAGCTTGACATGGCGGAGAAAGAGTTTCAACAAGATTAGTCTCTCGATACTCTAGCTTCCTATGATACTGCTTTGTTGAGAGAAAAACTTGAGTCACACTTGAATAAACATTAGAACAAGTAATAATGCAGAATAAAGTTGAACTTAAAGGATCATTAAAGCTCAACAATAATAATAAGTTAGAGTTAGAAAGTTAGAAAGTTAGGTACGAAAATATAAGGAAATAT
This sequence comes from Lactuca saligna, assembly GCF_052625555.1. Lineage (NCBI taxonomy): Eukaryota > Viridiplantae > Streptophyta > Magnoliopsida > Asterales > Asteraceae > Lactuca > Lactuca saligna. The sequence continues at coordinate 48,413,585 of NC_136419.1, forward strand.
AAATAACAACAAGTGTTATATCAAGTACACACATAAGTTGATACATAATGAGAATTGTAGTCAATCCAAGTTAATAAGTGAGATCAAACTTAGTGATGAATTCTAGAAAGGCTTGCTCTGAAGAGAGATTTCAAATAGTTAAGATTAAATTTTAATTGATGAGTAAGAAAGAAAGTAAGATAAGAAATGAGATTCAAGATGCGCGAGAGATGTATTAATACTGAGAATGAGAAATCATTATATAGAGTCTCAGAGGTTACAAGGGTCCTATCTGTTAATCGTTGACATGTAAGGCACGCTGGATAAAAGAAAGTACATATAAAACAGATAAAAAACTAAGACAAAAAGCTTGATGACAGAGACTGCGGTTGCTGATCTTGACTGCGGATGAGTTTGATTGCTTATTGATTGTGGATCAAAAGATGGCTGAGGTTTGATGAATTTAAAGAGGGTCACTTTTATGTTCCTACAGTTTCCCCCTAAGTGACCTCTTCAACTTCCCTTTACTTGTCAAGACCTAGGAACTTGATGAGAATCCACCAAAATTTTCTTACTTCTCCAAGCTAGATGATCCTCCTTGATATCTCAAACTTGACTTCCGCAGTTTTGTGTTTTGACTTATGAATTGCAGTTTGAGTTAGTTCAAGTTGCTTCCTGGTGAGGCGGTGCATGGCATTCATAGGAATGAAATATTTAATTTCATCATTTTTACGTTTGAAGATGAATCCAAGATCTGGGTGTTTGTTGCTCCAAGTGATCTTTCTTAAAATCCTTCAGTCAGCATTGTGACAGGATCAAGAGGTGGAAGGTTAAACTTCTGAGCTAGTGCGGGGTGAATCACTGCATCAATCTTTGAAAAATCACATACAATTTCTCTCAAACATGCTGGCGCTTTCAAAAGTGATTTTCATCGTTGGATTCTTCTCTGAATTGTTCTGAAACACCCTTGCTATCAGAAAGATTTCCTCCGTGTTCATCTAGGGAAAGTCTGCTTGGTTTCGGACATAAACATGATCTATTCTGGTGAGGGTGCATTGGATGAAACCTGCTTTCATGAATTTCCTATGCTTGAAATTCTTGACTGCTGAGGGCCTGTCATTTGACCATATTTTCTCAATTAAAGACACGTGCTTGGCATGGAATCTATTGAGTCTTTCAAATTCTAAGGGAAACCTCTTGTCATCAGGTAGATTACTACCAAAAGATTCAAAAATGGTGAAGTATCTCGCTTTGGGAGAGATGGGAATGTCCAAATAACCATCATGAGGAGGTTCAACAAATGTAAGGTAAGGCTTGTAGTCATCAACAAGTAGTCTTCTGTGTGGATTGACCCAAGATTTGATGAGAGATTCATCCATTATGGTGTCAAAACCATTTTCCCTCCAAACCATCTCAACAAATTTAGCTGCATTCCAGTAAGCTTTCTTCTGTCTGGTTGCGGGGGGAATCGCTGGAGTGCTCGGATGACATATGAGAAGCCAACGATTTGAAGTTTGGGGGAGTCTTCGGTCTTTTTTCTTCTTGATGTGGCGAAGACTGATGGGGAGAAGGTATGGGAGTCTTTTGCTTGGTAGAAGGTTGTAGAGTGGATACCTTCTCATTGGTGTGGACGGGGGATTTTAGATGGGATTGTTGATGAGAAATTTGATGTGAAGCATGGTCTTCGCTTCCCCCTCTTGAGAAAGCAACCCTGGGTACCTCCTCAAACCATTGCTTAAGACCATCTATTTTACTGCTTACGTTATTAAATTGGGTTTTCAGATCATCTGCAAGTTGTTGATTAAAGGGGGTTGCGGTGTTGAAGAGTAGCTTGAGGATCTCCTTGGTGAGTTTGAGAATTTCTTGACCGTGGAAGTTAGAGGATAATGATCTGTGGAGGTTGTTGATGGTTGACTGCAGGACCGAAATGGCAGATTCATACGCATGGTGCGTTTCTTCAAGTTTTTGGGACTGAGCAGATTGATCCGAAATAATGGATTGAACATCAAATTTGATGGAGGATACTTCAGAGATAAGTTTTTCTGCAGTGGTGATGAAATGTTGATGATCAGCTTTGTGGTTGTTATCTAGGGCTCGGATACCCATTTCCACAGTAAGAGCGATGCGGTCTACATCAAGACGTTCTCAGGCTTTAAGCCTTTCGATGTGGTCGATGAGAGACTGTGGACTAGGCAAGTCCTCAGATTGTGGTTGAGAAGATTTGATAGCAGCCAAAATTTGATCCACTTTATCTTGCAGAGAGAGGAATTCTTTTCTCAAAACAGCTAACTTCTTTTTCTTCTTCTTGTTCTTAGGCTTAGAGGTTGAGTGTTGGGATCCGCTTGATTCATGCTCTTCAAAAATCATTATAACATCATCCGAAGGCTCTGGTTGGTTGACTTCATTGATATCAATATCATTAAAAACGAAAGTTCGTGTAGAACTAACTTCTATAGCTATTCCATATTCTTGAGAATCATTTGTTGGGGGAGGCTTGGATGGACCTGCATTATATTAAGCAGTTTGAACATTGCATACTATCTTAGCCATTTCATCCATCCATTTCGGTACCTTTAGAATTGTAGCCACGGTGTTGGCATTGTTTATGGCTTCGGCCCAGTACTTAGCAACGGTCTGGATTCCCTGTTGTTTTTTGTTGAAATTGATTGGTTTGTTAATCTTTCCTTGCTTGAAATGCCCTACGAAAGCAACATAGTTCTTGGCTTTGGATTCTGTGGTGGGTTTGTAGTGTGCCCACGAGTTATCAGACTCAGTACCGTCAATTCCTTGGAATCGCACCGAGGTGTCCCTCGGGATTACAGATCCTTGCACATTTGTGCTCACTGTGCCTAAACCACTTGGAACAGATGTATGTAGTGTAGGATTTACGGAGCTTCCTCAGTCTCCTTGATCTGTGGTCAAGTCTGGTCTCGGCTCCGTTCTGGCATGGGCTGAAGAATCACCCTGTGGGTTGGAAGGTGTATCTAGTGTTTGGAGTACAAGATTGAGAATGGAGCGCAACTCCGAATCTTGTAAGAAATGAAGTCCGGAAGCGTTGGAGACATTAGGGTGAGTAGAACCAAATAAATACTCTTGGGATCTAGTTGGGGGTGAGTCTCCACGTTGATATTAAACTAGCATACTTGTTGTTCTTGAGTAGCTGGATAGGGTAGTAGAAAATGGGTATGCGGGGACCCCAAAGACTACCAAAACTTGTAGAGAGATCAGTCCGGTCATTCATTTGGCCAGAGGTGGGTTGGGTTTTCGTTCTCTCGAGAACTGCTATAGGTGCGGAGTCAAGATTAGAATCATTAGAAGCTTGATTGGACTCGGAGTCATCATATGATAGTACAACATGTTAGAGTTTTCGCTTCTTCGATGGTTCTGCTTCCTTGGGAGCTTTTGCTTTCTTGGATGCTTTATGTTTTTTTGGGAGTTTCACCCGTGGTCTGTTTTCTTCCTTTGCTGCAGGGGGATTTCTTGGGAGAAACCAACCGTTTTAGCCTTGAGGATAAGGTAACATGGGATAGAGTAGTAGAAGATGGAGTTGCAGATCGCTCTGGTTGTTTGGGTGCGATAGTGGCTAACATGTTCTGACTTGGAAGAGGCGGGGTAGAAAGGTATGGGTCAATACCTTCTGTAATCTCTATGTGATCTGTGACTATTTGGGTCTCAAGTCCAACCGTAGTCAAGATATGGATGGGTAAACGTCTGATTGGTCCAAAGATAGGTTGATCTTTAGAATGAGCGTACCTTCTGAGACCGCGGGTGATAAAGAAGTTGATGTCATTTCCCATACTACGGTTGGCATCTTGATGAAGATCTGAGATGTAGAGTGCCCAAAACCTTGCAAAAGTGAGTTCGGTTGGATTTTCTTTTGGAGCCTCCTTAGGGATGTACTGGAGAAAATCATCCCATAAGATTTGATAGTAGTTGACATCATGACCCATAAAGATGCTCCATACTAGCTCTAGTAGTTTGAGGCCAATGTTGTCCGTGCCTCCAGTTCTTCCTGATAAACTGCTGATCACGAAGTGGCACACAAACTGTCATACCGTAGGAAGCTGGTTCTTCTAGAACTCTCCAATTCCCTTGATCTTCTTCTGGTATCCCATTTGATACAGAGTGGAGATGATGTCAGTGACACTTGGTGAAAAGAACTTGGTCGAAGGATGCACTAGGAGATTGATTGCATATAACATTCGGAATCCCATGTATATTAATTTAATATTTATTTTTGGATTATGTAAAGGAACTCGGCGAGTTGATGCGTAGACTCGCCGAGTAGGGTCGTGGTTTATCATGCAGGTTCGCATTGGACTCGGCGAGTCCACGTTGTTTAATGAAACCCTAATCCTCCGGGGTTGGAGCCTATTTAAGGGCACTCTTAGCCTTCCATTGCGGCTACCAGTGCCTTGAGAGCACCCTTAGTGAGCTATGTCATTTGGGAGGAAGGAGAAGCCATAATTGATCTTTCTATCCTTGGTTTGGCAAAAAGAAGGTGATCAAGATCAAGAGGAGACTGAAGGAGGTGTGGTTCAAGAGGTTTCAGAGTCCAGAGACTTCAACTTGAGGTATTCATTCGGACCTTCTTCAGTTTTGGTATTGAACTTAGAGATTAGGGTTTTCTAACCCTTTTTGAGGATGTTTATGTGGAGCAATTGGTCCCTTATCGAGTCTATGCTTTGGATCTGGTCTCAAAGACGTACAGAGACTTCAATCCATTAAGCTTTATGGATCCTTGTGGGGTGATTGGACTTAGGTTGCCATTTTTGGGACTAAATCACCATTTGATGCCATTATGTATATATATATATATATATATATATATATATATATATATATATATATAAGCATCAAGTTTCGAGCTTTACATGATTATATTGCTTGGGAAGGTCAGATCTATGGATTTGAGGAACAGATTTGACCTCAGGAGGTCAATACAACTTGTGCATGGCATGTACTCGCCGAGTTGTTCTTGGGACTCGACGAGTTGAGTCGTGGTAGCCCCATGATTCTTACCTAGGGACTCGTCAAGTAAAGGGAGGGGCTCGACGTGTTAAATGGGACTAAGGAGTTAAGTGGACACAGGTGGACTCGCCGAGTTGCCCAAGTACACTCGCCGAGTCGGGTCAAAGTTTGACCGTTGACTTTGGTTGACTTTTAGGGTTTGGTCAGTAGCGAGGCCTTTGAGCCAGAAGAGGGGTAAAATGGTCTTTTACCCTTCTGAGGATGTTAAGAAAGGCTGGAGTATAGTTACATTTATGGAGTATTTGCTTTTTGTGTTTAGGCGGAGGCTAGATCGTATTTCTACCGAGATATTAGAGGTGAGTCTTCTCACTATACTGTACCTCGAAGGGTACCTATGTGTAACCGGAAGGTCTGATATGCTATATGATATATGCATTGTATGGGATTAGTTACATGTTTTGTATGTGCTATGTATGCTATGCTTGTTATGGGCGGGAAGGCATTTTGTTATGGACCGGAAGGCATTATGTTGTGGGCCGGAAGACATTATGTTATGGGCCGGAAGGTCAGGGAGTTATGGACTGGAAGGTCGACACGGGTAGGACCGGAAGATTTACCGGGTTGGGACGGAAGTCCCCTGAGACACATGGACCGGAAGGTCATGGCCTGGAAGGGCGTATGCGTGTAAGTGGTATTTTGGGGAACTCACTAAGCATTTATGCTTACAGTTGTTGTGTTATGTGTTTCAGGTACGAGTGAGGACCGTGGGAAGGCGCCAGCATGATCTGTACACACTGACGGAAGATTTATTTTGTGATCTTGGGATGTATTTTTATTATGATGACATTTGCTAAACATGAGATTTTAGAATATTAAATGATGGTTTATGTTGTTTGAAAAATGAAAAATTGTTTTGAAAATTCACATCGTTACATCGCAGTAAGAAACTTGTCTTTGGTCAAGATGACCAAGGAATCATCCATCAAGTTCAGATGAACTTCTTGCAGATTATTGAGGTTGCGGTATGCAGAAAATGCATATTTGAACAATGTGGAGATGGGAACCGCATCAGTGAATGTGTCGAATGGTCAAAAGAGTGGATGATTATAGATGAAATTGATGATGAGACGAATCGAGTCATTGCATGAAGAATGATCGTCGAAAATTGCCCTAAAGTTGCTAGATGCAATTGAGGGCGATTGGTTCCGTGTAGCCGAATCGGAACCAGTCGGCTGAGCAGAGGCTAATGCTTTTGATTGCTTCTTTGAGATCCCTGATTTCACCATTTTTTAAAAACTTGAAGAACTTGCATAAATCCTTGAAGTGCAAGAAGGAAGAAGATGAAGTTGTTCGCCTTTGAAGGATCAGAAAGCGTAAAGCTTTCTTGGGGAGGAAAAAACGCTTATATAGTGGCGGATCTCAAAATAAAATTGTTTTTACCCTAATTAAGGGTAAAAACCCTTGAGTTCTTACGGTAAGAAAATGATCATTATTAGCCACACAAAAATTAATGAACCTTATTTATTTAATATTATTTTGAAATAGCATTTAATGAAATGTCAGTTTTTGTTTCCTACATTCGAAAAACGTGTGGTGAAGATGAGGAAAATCCATTGAATAAAGGTGAAAAGTAACGAATGTGACATCTTGGGTGAATGGGGATAAGACAGGTTAAGGAAAAAGATTTCAAAAAGATTTCTTTTATTGGAAACAGATTTATTTTGGCGTCACAACCAAAATAGGTTTGATAAAAAAGGTTTAATTGAGAATGAAACTGAAACGATTGTGTGTAAAGAATGGCTTTTATTTAATGAAGGATCATTAAATAGCACACATCGTGACAAAAGAATTAATAAATGTTTATGCGTTTGGACTGAAGATCAGCAATTGATTGCAATGTAAGACACCATTGCAGATGGGTTCATCACTACTGTAGACGGTTAGATGACTACGGTGGAGAAAGCTGAGAGGTACACTAGAGCAAGGTTAGAAACAAAAGAAAATACGGACCTCGAAATATAGGTATGATACATGGTTGCGGTATATAAAAATATATACCGAAATGATGTATGATACTTATATTTGAGTAGGACCGCAATGGAGACCAGATAAGGTCTAGGGTACCTAACAATTCATAAATAATTGTGGGTTCGGATTCATCATTCCTAACATTTGTAAGAAACTGTTGAGTTTTGTAGAGTCAAGTGCGTTTGTGAATACATCAGCAATCTCTTCATGAGTGTTTACAAAGATTAGTTCAGTATTACCTTTGAGAATGTGGTCTTTGATGAAGTGATACCATAGTTCAATATGCTTCATCTTAGAGTGATGAATAGGATTGTGAGAAATCACTATTGCACTCTCTGAATCACAGTAAATTGGTATCCGCAACATCCGGTATCCGTAGTCCATAAGTTGTGTTTTCATCCATGAGACTTGTGAAGAACAACTAGTTGCGGCCACAAATTCAGCTTCTACGGTAGATAAAGAGACACAACTTTGTTTCCTTGATGACCAACTAACGTGCCTTGCACCTAGAAATTGACATCCACCGGAAGTGCTCTTTCGATCAATCTACATCCGGCATGATCAACATCAGTAAATGCTTGTAGACTGAAGTCGTTTCCTGCGAGGTACCATAGATTGAGGGATTTGCTACCTTTTAAGTATCTGAGAATTTGTTTAACTGTGGTCAGGTGAGACACTTTCGGATCTACTTGATATCTTGCAGATATGCTTGTGGAGAAGACTATGTCAGGTCAACTTGCGGTGAGGTACATCAATGAACCAATCATTCCTCAATAATTTTTGTGATCTACGGTTTCACCGGTAGAATCAACAGAGATCTTATATCCGAAGGCCATCGAGACCTTTGATGAGGAACAATGTTCCATTGAGTGTTTCTTTAGCAGTTTAGAGGTGTATGTCTCCTGATGGATGAATATTCCTTTAGGAAATTGTTTTATTTGAAGACCTAGAAATAAATTAATCTCTCAATTCATGCTCATTTGAAATTTGCTGGTCATGAGCATTGCAAATTCATCCACCATCCCCTGATTTGTAGATCCGAAGATGATATCATCCACATAAATTTGTACGAGCATAAGGCGATTACCGTTTTCAATTCTAAATAAAGTGGGATCAATCACTCCTATTTTGTATCAGGACGAGACAAAAAATTTTGAGAGAGCCTCGTATCACGCTCTTGGGGCTTTCTGTAGACCGTAGGCAACTTTCTCCAGCTTATAACAGTGATATGGAAATTCAAGACTTTCGAAGCCGGGAGGTTGCTGAAGATAAACCTCCTCTTTCAATTCACCATTGAGAAAGCACTCTTCACATCGATTGGAGGTACTTTAATTTTCTTGTGAGATACATATGCTAAGAAGATGCAGATGGCTTCCATTCGAGCTACTAGGGCGTATGTTTCATCATAGTCAGTACCTTCAAGTTAACTATACCCCTTGGCGACTAATCTTGCTTTGTTTCTAACGATCGCACCTGATTCATCAAACTTGTTCTTGTAGACCCATCTTGTACCCAAAATAGTGTGACCTTTTGGCTTTAGAACAAGTTTCCGCACTTTGTTTCTTTTGAATTATTCTAGTTCTTCTTGCATTGCGGATATCCATTCAGGCTCCAACAAGGCTTCTTTGATTGTTGGAGGCTCGATAGATGACATGAACGCTGCATAGTGACAATGATCAGATAATTCCTTTGAATATCGAGTCTAGATACTTATGGATGGGTTGCCAATGATTTGACCAGGTGGGTGATCCTTTGTCCATACATGAAGATGAGGTTGCAAATGGCCGGCAGATGCGGTGGAGGGAATATCTTCTATGTCAGAGGATACTTCGGTTGGGGATTGCAGTTCCCCCTGGACATGAGAACAGCCTGCAGAATTATCTTGAGCTCAGGAAGTTGGATCCGCACTCTCTTGGATAGTTGATAGAGGTTACCCCTGAGCCTGAGAAGGTTCCCCCTGGATTGGAAGTATTGGAGAAATTCTTGAATCTGTTCTTGTGTCAATTGCCTCTATGTCGCCATCATTTGAGTATGAGGATACATTAGAAGGTAGTGATCCTTTGCAGGGTGAGAACAGAACTACTTCCTCAAGTATTGGAACTTCAATGGTTGTCTCTTTATCCAGAGTGGAACTTTCTCCTTCAGTTGGCAGTATGGAAGTATTGAGTGAAGGTTCATCAGATTGAGTAGGACCAGATACTTCTGCATGTTGTTGTTGTGTAACGACCAAAAATTTCAACAAAATTTTAAACTTTTCAAAACATCCCAATTTCTTTAAGTTTTTACAAAAAGGTTTTCAATACATTTATTATCAGAGTATTCCTAGAACCATAACATAAATCATAAACACGAGGAGCGGTACGATCACGCCTTTGCCTTGCCACGGTCTCCTGAAGAACCTGAAAAACATTAAACCACAACCGTAAGCCCGAAAGCTTAGTGAGATACCCCCAAAATACCAACCACATATACCATACACAAATAACATGCTATATCATAACAAGTCACATAACAACCATGCATATCGGGTCTACTGTGTGACTGGTCCGCCGTATCGGGCCTTCAGTCCACCGGGTCCACCCTCCGAGTCTAGTCATGTTACTTGAGTCTGAAGTGTGGTTGGTCCGTCCGCACCGGGCCTTCAACCCACCTGGTCCACTCTCTGTGTCTACAGTATGACTAGTCCACCCGCATAGGGCCTTCAGTCGGCCTGGTCCACTCTCCGAGCCTCGGCACGTCTGGTCCGCCCTCGTGGGGCCTACAACCTATATGGACCACTCGTTGGGCCTTCAGTCTAACCGGTCCACCCTGGGTATGTTGGCCGACAGCACATAGCAGGTCCCGCCTCAACCCAACCCCAGTCAAGCAACCATGTGCACGTAAACATACAATCATATAACAATTCACATTCAAACAAACCAATCTAGCAGATCACGTAACACGATATACTCTAAGCAGGATACCGACCTAACCAGTCACTAGCATATACCATCCTAACTACCAGGATGCAATCATAGAAAAACAACAACATAACGATAATACCCGGATTAGAATCCGATTAAGGGCCGACCTTGGTGCGTTAGACCCTGTTGATATAGTGAGGATAACTCACCTTGCAACCGCTGACTGAAAAGATAAGATCACACTGCTCCAACCTCTGATGCGAACTACACCCCTGATAAAGCCGAAAGACTAAACCCAATAAATACCACAAAATACCAAAATACCCTTAGAAGTTAATTGGTCAACTTTTGATCAAAGTCAAAGTTAAAGTCAACCTCCTGGCTGACTCTACTCGCCGAGTCAGCCTGCTGACTCGCTGAGTCCCCCAACACTGAAAAGTCCCATCTCAACTCACTGAGTCATCCCTTGACTCACCAATTCTTAGCTTAACCAGGAGAGGCTAAGACCTCAAGACCAGACTCGCTGAGTCCAAGAACAGACTCGCCAAGTCCCAAGCTATCTTTAACCAAATCGCTGAGCTGTTCTTCCCACTCTTCGAGTTCCTGCCCACCTTCAAGCAACTCTCCGAGTACCACTAGCTCCTAACCCATACAGAAGCCTTCCAGGCCATGCAGTCGATCCAAAACGTAGATCTACCCTTCTACAACCCATCCATCACGTAAAGTGGTTAACTTTACGTGAATCCAAAGAGATCTAGGCATTTTACACTCTAGGGATAGGGTTTGGGACAAGATGACTTCACTAAACACTCAAGAACAGGGACTTTAATGCACTCTAGACCTTCTCCATTCCAGATCTGAGGTAGCAACCTCAGATCTAACCTTCACACTCGAAATACCACAAGCTAAACTTTCCACACATTCCAAGATGATGAATCTAGATGAATAAAAGCCTAAGAAACGAAGTAATACCTCAAAAGGAAGCCCCAATAGCAGAGAAATCCGATTCTTAGCAAAGCCGCTTGCTCCAAGCCTCCTATCTCTCCAAGATCTCCTCCAAAATCTCTTCTCCAAGGTTTAAATGCACTCAAATCCCTCACAATCGCGTCTTAGGGTTTTCTGGACTTCAATAGAGGGTAAAGAGGCTGGGAAGAGGTTATAATTTTCTTTTATATAGGGCTCATCCCCCAAAATTAGGGTTTTCTCCACTCAGTGCCTACTTGGCGAGTCCAGCCTCCTACTCGCCGAGTCCACCCATTGACTCGCCAAGTTGCCCTTTCATATTTACACTTTGAACCTTGAACTTGCACTCCTGAACTCGGGATGTTACAATTCTCCCCACTTAAATTAGGCTTCATCCTCAAAGCCTGCAGCAACACAACTCTAGAACTACTCTCGCAATGCACTTCCTGGAATTAACAAGACCAGATTCGTCAAAACACAGCCATTGAAACCCGAAACCCAACTTTATCTCTTCTTGCAGTGTTCTGACCCCCGCTTCAAGTCGGCCACCAGCCTCATCCTCTGATAACCACAACTAACCACCGAGTACCACTCCCTGATACTTCGCTGGCTCCAAATCACAACAATCATTTGACTCATATGAGCTAGAAATAATCCCTGAACCACCAGAATCCCTGTCTGAATCCAACTTTACCCACTCCATGCTAACAGGATGATACATCCCTCAGTCTCATAGAAACTCTCATGAGTTCCCCCCCCCCCCCCCCCCCCCCCCGCAATCTCATACCCATGCTGAACTGGCTCTAGCATCCTTGGGTTGAAAAACCCGATACACTGACGATACCTTCAAATATCCCCCAGGATGAATTACCACGACATACACAATTCCTTAACCGAAATCAAGCTGGGAATCCAAGACTGCATCTCTGCATCCCTTCCGAGCCTCTTGACTTTACACCCTCGGAATTTCTTCCGTGACCTCGGCAGACATCTAAACCGAATGTGATTCCATACCACCGCCGCACACACACTGCGCAATAACCATAATTGGAACACCCCAATCGTAACTTCACACTACTGATTTCACTTTCATGACTTACATTCCCTCTTGGAGCTACATTCCTTTCTCTTTTTTTTCCTTACCAAGGAGATCCACTTGGTTGCCTTGACACTACCACAAGTGCCACGGTGCTCACTCAATACTACATCATTTCCTTATGGCATATCCACTATCCCATGCACCACACATACTCTCAATCCGCTCGCAGGGACTCTCAAGTCCATGCATTACCTCCACTAATCGTGATCAATATCCAGGGCCAAACCTTCTAACGCTAACATATCGCGACATACTCAATCCATTTCCTCACACTGCTCTAACTACACATGCAAAGTCTTCAGCATGACTGGACCGTCTTACCAGGCCTTCAGCCAAATTGGACCACTCTCAGAACCTTCAGCAGACCTGGACCGCCCTCCAGGGCCTTCAGTCTGGCTGGACCGTTCTCCGAGCCTTCGGTCTGACTGGTACGCCGACCGGCCTTCAGTCTATCCGGACCGCTCAACTAGCAATCAACATTCCGAGTTACTCCTTCCGGAAACTCCTCCCATGCATGCTGTTCTAGACCTCTAGGGGTTCCGAACTCTACCTCCATCCCATATACTCAGTGCCGGACCGATCCCGGGCCTTCCACAATCAATCACCCTTGGTCTGCATCCCACCTCGCACGCCTGCCACTTACTCATACCAGCCTACGCTTTTGGCTGACCGAAACACTGTTGAGTCCCACGCAGCTAAACAAACTCTCATGCTTACCAATCTTCCGGAGAATTCTCCAATTCTCCCCCACTTAGAGTGCTGACTATCAACCACCAGCCACCATCACCGACCTCCCTCAACAACCCTTCACGACACAAACACTTACACGCAAACTGATTTCCACTGACCGGAGCAACCTTTGCAAATCCCATATCAACACTGATCATCCCGGGCTCGAAAGAAACTTGATCTTCAACTAACCACTACTCAGACTGTAGATGTTACCCGATATTCAGACCAAACACCCGATTCCCACTATTAACCCTCATGAATGATAACCAACAAAATTCCCAACACTAACCCATAACCAAAGCCCTAACCCTCAAAAATCAATGAATACAATACCGAAAAACCACACAGTGAGACTAGCACATAAGTAATACTCCACAATAATCATAAAATAATAAGACATCAAGAAGAAACATACCCACAGCTGCATCCGGCACTGCCCTGACCTCCTCCACTGAAAGCTAGAAAGCACGACCCTGAGCCCTGGGGGGCTCCGCTCCACCCTGACCTCCACTCGTGATCCTTAGTGTGGCCGATGCTGGAGCCTGCACCGGTCCCGCAGCAAACTGTGGACAGTTGACCCTCAAGTGCCCAACCTGATGACAATGATAACAGATCCTCAAATCCGGACCCGGGACTGCCTGCAGACAATCCCTCGCATAGTGTCCCTCCTTTCCGCACTTGCGGCATGCACCACCAGACTGACAAACTCCGGTGTGACCCTTCCCACACTTCCCACAAGTGTGGCTGCCCTGATCTCCCAATCTAGAATCAACGGTCTTAGACCGTTTCAGCGCCGGCTGCGGCTGCACCGTAGCTTGCCTCTGCTCTCGCAACTGCAACTCAATCTCCAACTCACACCGCCTGGTGGCCTCCTGCAACTCTAAAAAGGTGTCGCACCTCTGCGTAGACACAAACTGTATGATATCCCTCTTGAGCATACTCAGATATCGGGACATATGAGCCTGCTCTAAAGCGAACTCGAGGTAAAACATCCCCCTCTCAGTGAACATCCTGGTGATCTCCGTCACCGACTCCGAATCCTTCTTCAGCTCAAGAAACTCCTGAGCCAATCTCTCTGTCTCAACCCGCGGAACATAACGAGTGCTGAACATATCTCGAAACTGATCCCATGAAACCGCATCCCTCTGTGCATCCGAATATGACCCCGTGGTCAATCTCCACCAATCCTTCGCCCTAAGTCTCAACGGGTTCAGAGCACACCTCACCCTCTGATCAGCAGGGCATGAACACGTGATGAAACACCCTTCCATGTCTAACAACTATCTCATAGCAACAATCAGGTCCTAAACTCTATCAAAAGTAGGGGGCTTCGTATTATCGAAGTCCCAATACTGAAAACCTCTACCAGCTCCTCCCCCTGCCGCTGCTACAACCACTGTACCTGTCTCTCTGAGAGCCGCATAACGCTCATCAAAATACTCAACCATGATGGTCTAGATCGACCCAAACAGTTCCGGCAGCTCGGCCCGGAACAACGCAGCAACCTCATCATGCAGGATCTCACGAATCCTTGCATCCAACTCGCCTGTGCTCATCTGACAAACAACCTCAGGCAGTACTGATCCGCCCTGACCTCCCTTTCCTGCTCCCGATCCTGACCCGGATCCGCTCCCAGCATGCCTCGTGATCACCATACTGAAAAACACCACAAAATCTCAGATACTTCCCACTAACGCGGAACCAACTCCCAACTCAACCCTAGAGGTCATGGTTTCCCTGATACGCATATGGGTCCTGTGCTTCCAGTAGTACGGGCCCATACTACCTTCCACACCTACCCATATTTGTATTAAGTACTACCACAACACCCTAGTGACAAACATACATAACAAGCGCTCAATCCTCACTCCTAGAGGAACACTGGAAATCTCTAATAGAATGAAACCCTAGGCTAGCAGGCATCATAAAACAGGCAACATTATCATGAAATCCTGAAGATCCCTAGCCTAGTACTAGCATGTTGTTCTATCAAAGCTCGAAAACAATTATCATGTATGGTATTTTAGGGTTACTTACTGGCTCCAGCTGATCGTACCTCCGCGTCCTCCTTTTACTTATTTTGAAAACCATTTTAAATTCTCTTTAAAAAAAACTCTCCCTGATTTGAGACTGGATTCACATCAATGTTCCTCCAATTCACTCAAACCAAGGCTCTGATACCAACTTGTAACGGCCAAAAATTTCAACAAATTTTTAAACTTTTCAAAACATCCCAATTTCTTTAAGTTTTTACAAAAAGGTTTTCAATACATTTATTATCAGAGTATTCCCATATCCATAACATAAATCATAAACACGAGGAGCGGTATGATCACGCCTTTGCCTTGCCATGGTCTCCTGAAGAACCTGAAAAACTTTAAGCCACAACTGTAAGCCCGAAAGCTTAGTGAGATACCCCTAAAATACCAGCCACATATACCATACACACATAACATGCTATATCATAACAAGTCACAGAACAATCATGCATATCGGGTCTACTGTGTGACTGGTCCGCCGTATCGGGCCTTCAGTCCACCGGGTCCACCCTCCGAGTCTAGTCATGTTCCTTGAGTCTGCAGTGTGGTTGGTCCGCCCGCACTGGGCCTTCAACCCACCTGGTCCACTCTCTGAGTCTACAGTATGACTGGTCCGCCCGCATCGGGCCATCAATTAGCCAGGTCCACTCTCCGAGCCTCGGCATGTCTGGTCCGCCCTTGTGGGGCCTACAGCCTATCCGGACCGCTCACTGGGCCTTCAGTCTAACCGGTCCACCCTGGGTATGTTGGCCTATAGCACAAAGCAGCTCCCGCCTCAACCCAACCCCATTCAAACAACCATGTGCACATAAACATACAATCATATAACAATTCACATTCAATCAAACCGCTCTAGCATATCACGTAACACGACATACTCTAAGCAAGATACCAACCTAACCGGTCACTAGCATATACCATCCTAACTACCAGGATGCAAACATAGAAAAACACCAACATAACGACAATACCCAGATTACAATCCAATTAAGTGCCGGCCTTGGCGCCTTAGACCCTGTTGATATAGTGAGGATAACTCAGTGAAAAGATAAGATCACGCTGATCCAACCTTCAACACGAACTCCACCCCTGATAAAGCCGAAAGACTAAACCCAATAAATACCACAAAATACCAAAATGCCCTTAGAATTCAACTAGTCAACACTTGATCAAAGTCAAAGTCAAAGTCAACCTGCTAGGCGACTCTACTCGCCGAGTCAGCCCGTTGACTCGCCGAGTCCCCCAACACTGAAAAGTCCCATCTCAACTCACTGAGTCATCCCTTGACTCACCGATTCTTAGCTTAACCAGGAGAGGCTATGACCTCAAGACCAGACTCGCCAAGTCCAAGAAAAGACTCACCGAGTCCCAGGCAATCTTTAACCAACTCGCCGAGTTGTTCTTTCAACTTGCCGAGTACACCCTTATGACTCGCCGAGTACCACTAGCTCTTAACCCATATAGAAGACTTCCAGGCCATGCAGTCGATCCAAAACGTAGATCTACCCTTCTACAACCCATCCATCACGTAAAGTGGCAAACTTTACCTGAATCCAAAGAGATCTAGGCATTTTACACTCTAGGGCTAAGGTTTGGGACAAGATGACTTCACCAAACACTCAAGAACAAGGACTTTAATGCACTCTAGACCTTCTCCATTCCAGATCTGAGGTAGCAACCTTAGATCTAACCTTCAAACTCGAAATACCACAAGCTAAACTTTCCACACATTCCAAGATGATGAATCTAGATGAATAACAGCCCAAGAAATGAAGTAATACCTCAAAAGGAAGCCCCAATAGAAGACAAATCCGATTCTTAGAAAAGCCCCTTGCTCCAAGCCTCCTATCTCTCCAAGATCTCCTCCAAAATCTCTTCTCCAAGGTTTAAATGCACTCAAATCCCTCACAATCGCATCTTAGGGTTTTCTGGACTTCAATAGAGGGTAAAGAGGCTGGGGAGAGGTTATAATGTCCTTTATACAGGGCTCATCCCCTGAAATTAGGGTTTTCTTCACTCAACGCCTACTCGCCGAGTCCAGCCTCCGAATCGCCGAGTTAGCCACTTAACACACGACCACAGTTGCGACCCTACTCGCCGAGTTCACCCATGGACTCGCCGCGTTGCCCTTTCATATTTACACTTTGAACCCTGAACTTGGACTCCTGAACTCGGGATGTTACATGTTGAGCTTCAGGAGACACAAGAACTTTGGATAGTTGAGCAGTTTGAATGCAGTCAAAGAGATCATCGTAGTTAACTTCAATTATATTGAGGGGACCCGAAGGGGATGGAATATCACTTTCCATGATGGCTTTAGTTTCATTGGATGGAGCAGTGTTGCAGATGTAATAGTCATCGAATTTGACATTGAAGCTTTCGACTATTAGTCTTGTATGTCTTATGAGTACCTTATAGGCTACTTCATTTGTTGAGTAGCCAAGAAAAAAGCCTTCATTAGATTTTGGTGCAAACTTGTTTAAGTGATCCTTTTTGTTGATCACGAAGCATTAACACCCAAAGATGTGAAAGAAACGGACATTTGGTTTGTGGTTGTTAAGGCCCTCATATGGAGTTTTGTTGAGATGCTTGCATATTATGCTTCGGTTTTGAACAAAACATGCGGTGGCCACTGCTTCATCCCAGAAGTAGAGAGGAAGGTTGGAAAAATTAAGCATAGATCTGGCGGCTTCTACCAGAGTTTGATTTCTTCTCTCTACAATGCCATTTTGTTGCGGTGTGTAAGGAGCTGATAAATATTGGCTAATTCCCTTTGAAATCAAGAAACTATTTAAAAGATGATTGGTGAATTCGGTTCCATTGCCACTTCGGCTGCGACGAGTAGGTAACTTGATCTGTAGTTCAATTTCCTTGATGAAATTGATCAGAATCTGCGGTGTTTCAGACTTTACTCTCAAGAAGAAGATCCATGTGAAGCGAGTGAAGTCATCTACTATAACAAATATGTACTTCTTGTGATTGAGACTGACTACAGTAGATGGACCACAAATATCAATGTGTAAGAGCTCTAGAGGTTCAGAGATTGAGGAATCAATCACCATTGGGAGACTTGCCTTGGATTGTTTTCCACATTCTCCGGTGACCAGATTTTTGATATATCTAAAGTTAAGATCTGCTAGCTTACGCTGCCATAGTTAGCTGACTTCGGTTACTGCTTTTGAGAGGAAGGACAACTATGGTTTTCCAATGATCAGAGAGACATCCAAAGGGTACATGGCCCCTTCGGATTTGGATTTGATTACGCAGGTGCTTCTATCACTTGTCATTATGTAGCAGTAGTCAGTGTTAAATTCAACCTTGTGGTCTGCTTTACATAGTTGGCCTACACTGATGAGATTGTGTTTAAGACCTTCCACATAAGCAAGCTTTTGAATAGAGAAGTTTCCCGTAGTAAGAACACCATAACCTCGGATTATCCCAAGTGTGTTGTTACCAAAGGTGACATTTCCACCATTGCTGATTGGCATGAAGTCCTAAAGGTATTCTAACCTTCTGGTCATGTGCAAGGAGCAGACACTATCCACTAACCATTCCTCTTCTTGTTCCTACTTGCACAATGCCTGATTATTACACGGTTAGTTTCGGCATCCAAATTGGTTTGGAGCCCGGGGCTACAGATGGATTTCTTATGGATGCATGAGTCGAGGTTGCAGGGATAGCTTTAGTGTCAACTTTGAGTCCTAGGCATGGGTACTTATGAGTTTTTGGAGTGTTATGAGATTTTCAAAATTTACGAGGTCTATGATAGGTATGAGGTTTTTGAAAAGTGTGTGAGTTTTGACAAGTACAGGGTCTTTGAAGAATGGAAGTCTTTTGAAAACTACGAGATTGGCCTCGAGAGAACCCCTTTTGATGAAAATCAGAGGATCGTCTTTTGGTACTTGTCCTGGCATGGTTTTTAGTTAGCGGTCCGAAGGATGTGGGATTATGTTTAGGACCAGTCTGATGATAAGATCTGACATTTGTGCCTTTTCTCTTGGGGTCAGAGTGCCTTGTTATAGTGTGTGCACATGACTGTTTCCTAGGATGTGTAATTGCAGGAAACTGGTATGATTTGAGGTGGGTTGGTGTAAGCAAGATTCTTTTCCATTTTGGGTTATCTAAGGAATAAATGATAAAACCATTGCTTCAAAAAGACTTTACCTGCTTTTGGGTTTTGTCAGATTTCTTTGAAAAAGATTGAGAAACTGTACATTCCTTTTTGCTTGATTTTCTGACAATCGAGATTTTAGAAAGATAGTTTTAAAAAATTGGTTTTTCTGGACTCTTGGAATTTGAAACATCGACTGGTCTTTTCGAAAAACATTTCTTCTTTTTGTTACAGAATTGGAGTTCCTTTTTGAAAGCCATTTTTGCTAAAGCTTTTGGTGTATCGCAATTAGTGAGACTCAATTGCGGTTTCTTTGAATCCTTAGATTGCTTTTGAAAATCATCCGAGCTGGATGGTTTAGGATTCTGGGAGCACTCACCGTATTCAAAATTTTCTATGAGCAGTTCATGATAAATTGGATGAAGGGTTACTGAGCTTTTGACTGGGGATTGCAGTAAGGATGATTGGATTACCGTAGAGTAAGATTGAGTAGTGGGACACTTTATGAGAGGCAGTTGGCCAGACTGCGGTGTAGGAATGCAGTTGGCGAGACTGTGATCCGAAGGTAGTGAAGGAATGTTTGTGAAATCTACTGGGTCTTCCATAAGAATTTCTTCATCACAAACAGATGACGCTTGAGAATTGGGATTAATTGTGCCAACGATAGGTTTTTGATCACATGTGTAATCTGAGGATTCCAGTAGAATCTCCTCAATGACACAATTATTTTTTAGATCATGAAGATGACCAAAGTGCGCTTTGATGTCCTCAGGGAAGGTTTTATCATTGACAGGGTAATGGAATTCTCGGTCCGGGGGGACACAGGGACGGTCCTTGTTAAACCGAGGTAATGAGTCCTTTGCGGTATTGTACCCATTGGACCAACCCCAATTATAAGTGTTATCTACGGTTCCATTATTCAGAAGATTCTCAATAGCTTCAATTTCATTAAAAAAAATTCTATTAAAAGATTTAAACGTACAATTTCATTCTGACCTAAATTCCTCTGAGTCAAAGCTATCTCTAATTGTGTTTCACTCAACATCCTAGCATCTTTCTCTAACTCTAAATCCTTCTCTAACATAGCTACTTTGAGTCTTTTGTTATTCAGTCATCCTCTCACGTGAAAAATCTCTTGGGATGCAATATTCTTCTCATCTAAAGCTTTGTTATAGTCTGAAAGGACAGCAACACATGTGTCATTTAAGATGTCTATGAATGGTTCACAATCATGCATGCTATAATTAAGAGTTTAAATCATGAGTTTTACCTCCTCAAAGATGCTTAGAGTTCCATCCTTAGCCATGTAGCAGTAATTCTTTTCAAGTTTGGTGATCCAACCTCATCCGAAGTTGCCATCATGCAGATCTTGACTTTACCCCTGGCGTTTTCATTTTCATCTTCATCTCCGGATGACCACACTTGATGGTCTCTCTTAACTTGGGCTACATATAATCTAGCTTTCTCCTTTTCCTCCATTTCTTGATCCATTATAAGGTAGAGTTTTCGGTCTTTCACTACATTGTCTTTGCAATCCTTGGCAAAGTGATTCTCCTTTTTACACTTGTGACAGATTATGACATCAGATTTGTCTTCATTTGAGGTACTGGAGTCATTTGTGATAGACTGCAGTTTCTCTTTGGGTTGAGTGTTCTGAGGTTGCAGTGATGGGTGGGATTTGTTTGGAAATCGAGAGTGGTTTTTTTAAGAATTGAAATTGCAGTTAAAGGGAGCCTTAGTGAACTGTTGATTCTTATGGAGCGATGGAGGTGGCAGCCTGTTAAACTATTGGCTAATAAGAGCAATTGCATTCTGGAACTCTTATTCATCATCATATTCTGATTCATCTTCGTATGATTGCAGAGGGTTGTCAATACGAGGGAGAGTAAGATTGAGTATGTGGTGCTTGTGCTACGATGGAAAGAGGTCCTCCGAAGTAAGCACAGTCTTTGAGCACGGTTGATTCTTGAGCTTGCAATTCACCATAGAGCTTATACAGAGATAACGATTGAATTTTTTTGTCTCCTTGGACTATCATTTTAGCAGTAGTACAATGTCTACCCAAACCATTGAGAAACTGAAGGTTTGTCTCATGGTTGCTTCGGATGGTGCCTGCATTTGATAGTTTCGTGACTATCAGATTGAACCTCTTAAATGAGTCTTCCAAACTATCACCAGCATGAGCTTTGAAGTTGTTGAATTCATTGAGTGCGGTTGTAAGCTTCTTACCTTGATCTTGTTCAGTTCCCTCATACAGGTTTTTCATAGCATCCTAGATCTCTTTAGCTGACTTAAAATTTATAATGATATCTAAGTTATCAGGGGAAACTCCAAATGATATATAATAAAAGGCAATCACATCATTTTCCATTTTATCGATATCATCCTTCGTGGGACGATTCATGGCTGGTTGACCGCCTCCAAGTCTGACTGTGACACCGTCGTTTTGAACTGGAGTGAGAACAGGGACATGAGGTTCTTCTTCCATAGATCTCCATACATCTCTTCCAAGTCTTCGTAAATACCTTTCCATTCTTTATGACCATTGATGATATTCGTTTTCCACAAGCATTGGAGCTCTATTCGAACCACCAACACTGTTTGAAACATTAAGAGATAATGCTTGTGCGATATTTCGTTGTTTTGAAAAGCTTTTTTTGTTTTTTTTTTAAAGTGAGCTTCAGTGGTATAGAAGGCTTTTTAAAGAAATCAGATTTATTTCTTCAACAGGCAACCACTTTGGCTCTGATACCAATTGGTGAGAGAAAAACTTGAGTCACACTTGAACAAATGTTAAAACAAGTAATAATGCGGAATAAAGTTTAACTCAAAGTATCAATAAATCTCAACAATAATAATAAGTTAGAGTTAGAAAGTTAGAAATTTAGATGCGGAAATATAAGGAAATATAAATGACAACAAGTGTTATATCAAGTATACACATAATTTGATACATAATGAGAATTGTAGTCAATCGAAATTAATAAGTGAGATCAAACTTAGTGATTAAGTCTAGAAAGAGTTGCTCCAAAGAGACATTTCAAATAGTTAAGATTATATTTAAGTGATGAGTAAGAAAGAAAGTAAGATAAGCAATGGGATTCAAGATGCATGAGAGATGTATTCATACTGAAATTGAGAAATTATTTTATAGTGTCTCAAAGGTTACAAGGGTCTTATCTGTTAATCATTTCCATGTAAGGCATACTGGGTAAAAGAATGTACAAATATAACAGATAAAAAAACTAAGACAAAAAGCTTGACGACAGAGACTACGGTTGCTGATCTTGACTGCGGATGACTTTGATTGCTGATTGATTGAGGATCAAAGATGGTTGCGGTTTGATGAAGTTAAATAGGCTCACTTTTACGTTCCAACACGCTTTCGCAGGACATCGTCCATAGAAAGAGGGGACTCAACACCTTCAAAGAACAAAAGCAAGCCAAGAGCTCATCAATAGAGCGATTATTATTGCTAAACAAATACCCCTTCGAAAAATTAAAAAAGGGGGAGGGGAGGGAGGGAAGGGAAGAATGACAGAACCGCCTACCATCAATAATGGTGAAAAAGATAGGCATTTTCCCCCGGCGTCTCCAAGAAGGGCTTATCCTAACCCCAACAAGCATAGCCTCCGAGTACTCCTCAGACATGACTTGGATGGTCTTTAGATGATCAGTAGTAGCCTAGTTATGAGGATACAATTTAGGAGTGATGTTAGTGAAATTGTTTGCCCAGTAGCGTCAATGACGGACTCAATCCTGGTTAACCCAAATCCCTTTGACTTGCCAGTTCTTCGGAGTCTTACCATCAGGAACCAAGACATGATCTCCACCACAAACAGAGAGCGTGTACCTATCACCAATAGCATTGAATTGAAAGAAGAATTTGAAAACAAAATAGTCGGGAAGCACTCTGTTTGCCCGACATATCGTCTCAAATGCTACTACCTTATTGATGGTATTCGGGGTAAGCATCTGGATGCTACAACCAATCTTTTAAAGAAATTCTTCCTGAAAGTCGGTAAGGGGAAGGCACAAACCGACATCAAAGGTCTTCAAATAAACGCCTAGCTTACCTGAAGATGGAGAAATGATCATCGATTTGGCTAATGGAGATTCTATACCGTCAGGTAGGGAGAAGTCGTAATGATCACTGAGAAGTTTAAACTCAGCCTCAGAAGGGACAGTGCTGGATGGAGCAGCCATTAAACTAGAAGGGGAGCAAAGAAAACCCTAATTAGATAAGGAGGAGAAATAAGCAGAAAAATTTGTGTGGGTAGAGAAAGACCTTGAACTTATAAAGAATAAGGAAAGCGGGGATATTCAAAATCCCTGGCGTAATGATGTAACTGACTATCATGATGAACAATCATGTCGCCGGAAAACCGAAGCGACGATTGAATCAGAACCCGACACGTATACCAAGTAGTTAACTCCAGAACATCATAGCTAGTCTAGCAACGTTGTGACTACTGGACTAGGGGACTTGATGACGTACTATTGGTATGAATGAAGAGTCGCTCCTAGACGCGCCAAAAACTTCCACAAGGCGCCATGCCTAGCAGAACAAACATGATAGAACTTAGCGTACGCGGGCGTACGTAAGAGCAGGGCGCCCGCGGAGAACGCCCGGCCCTGATAGGGGCTCCTTCTACTCCGTCAAAAACTCTATCAGCTCCATGAGACAAGGAAGATGCTCAGAGCCTTTTCACCTTAACCAATAATTAGCTCTGACAGATCAAGGAGCACGATTCCAATCAGTGCCTCCAATTCTGTCCGATTTGATGCCTTTGTCCTATACCAACTAGCAGAAGGGCTCAGTATAGATGGCCACCCCCAAAACCTTGGAAAGTAAGTCACTCTCTCCCAATTCACCCCAGAATACACACAAGTCTATCTACTAACTTGACAGTCATAATTTTTTCCCGGGAGCCTCCTACCGAAGAATGGCTGGCAGTTTTCTCTCATTTTGACCTTGCAGGCTCATCAGAATCATCAAAGGCATAAGGCATAAACATCCGTTAACCAGGTTTCATCACAGGTACTTCATAGGATCGTAGGAAGGCAAAGGCATGATCATACACAAATTCTTGTTTTGTCACTGGATCTTGGGGAAACTCTGAATTGGAAATAATACTTTTGAAACAATTACTGTTTTTGTAAGCAATGATGATGAATGGTTGATTTTTAAAATTTTAATTTTATTTTGATTTTTGGTGTTACACGCCCCCAACCCGCGTATCCAAGATAGAAGCCAAAAATCCAGAATAACGTTGCTGAAGATATCTCCTAACCTTCACGACTTAACAGAGAGTCCGGCCATGCGAAGCTCCTAGCCAAGAATAACTAGTTCTCCCTTACTTGGGGTTAGAACTCTCATTAGATGATACTCACAATCAATCATGACCCCATTGGAACCCATCCAATCTATCTTGATGATAACCTACAACCCTCACAGACGAATGACTACCAAGTCATTAGAATATCTCTCATCAAACAGATTCAAGACACACCCACAATGATCCCTTGAAGCACTCACAAAACAATCATCAGTAATATCAACCTCCAACGGAGAGTCTAGAGTCCTGGGAGAATCAATAAACTTGTTGTTAAGTGCAAGAGATATAAAGGATCGGGTAGCACCCAAATTAAACAAAACATGAGCAGTCATACCATTGACTAAGAAAGTTCCTATATATTATCAAATACTATATAAGCATAAATAAGGAAAGTAATAAAAGGTATAATAAAATTACATACCCGTAACCACATACGATGTTGCTCGAGCCTCATCTGTAGTTAATTGAAATGACCTACTCTTAACCATAGGTGTCTCCGCCTTGCCCTGACGGCCATCAGTAATCCACAAGGTGGATGGTGCAGGCACCACCACTACCCTTCCTAACAATCTTGGACAATCGGCCATTTTATGGCATGTTTGGTTGTAGAGAAAATAGACCAATACACTCCAGGGGAAATCCCTACTCATATGACTAGTCTGACCACATGTATAACAACCTGGACCCACTCACAACCTCCTTGATGACATTTCTCAACATGTCACGAAATCTCTTCTTCTTTACCTCCTCATCCACAGTGTACTGTGGAACCAAAAGATCCCTCTCACGAAACTTGGCACTGATCTTTACAACAGTCTCAGTAGTCTGGCGAAGGTCCTGAAACTCCATCGCCAACAGCTGCACCACGATCGCCAATGCAAACTCCTCCTAGAATCTCCTAACAAACACTCCCCAAGTCTTGGTCGCCAATGCCACAGATCCCAATGATCAGACAACCGCATCCCACCAGTCATGTGCTCATTCTCTTAGCAGGGAGAATGCAAACCCTACCTTTTCCCCTTCAGAGAAAAAACTAGTCCGATGAGCATTCTGCATGTCAATGAACTAGCATCGGCTAGCGATGGGGTACTTAGCCATAAAGAACTCTAGAGCTCCATGAGCCTTGAACTCCTAAAATGAGGGAGTTCGTGCTCCTAACTGACCCGCAAAATTCTTGGCTCGAAAGGCCCTAGGCCGTTCATCTAGAGGCTCCATAATCCTATCCTTGATGGTAATAAACATCACAACAGTAGCATCCAAGATACCGCGAGTGACCTCGGCCGCAATGAACTTATGTACCCTCTCATCAATCGATTCTATGCCCGAGCCAGAACTAGAACTAGAACCAGAGCCAGAACCACCTCTTCAAGTGATCACCACGATATTAAAACTGAAATATAAGCATATAAACGACCGATATAAAAATTGAGGGAACACTTACTATACAGGTCTCCTTAGAATATCCAAGTTTGTCCTTATCTCGAGTATAAATCCTGTGCTTCTAGTAATACGGCCCCAATGCTACCTTCCACACCTATCTAAAAACCCCTTAAGAACCATTCTAAATCCTCTAAGTCACCACACTAAATGTATATACCAATCCTATGCTATACTGCATATAAAATGCACTATGGCATTACCTAGGCTCTCCTAGGAATTCAATTTGACCGGTTCTACAATAAAAAAATCTCAATCAGCACCGTCGGTTGCCTTATGCATGCAAGTAATACACAAAATGGGATTACATAGACTGTAAAGTAATGATTCTACCCTAAGTCCACAACCAAACAAGGAACAAGAAATGAGGCTAAATCGATCTTTCTCGGTGTAACATCCCAAAAATACAATCCAAAAATTTCAATTTAATTTAATAATAAAACCATAGTTATCAACCCATTTCATCAAAACATAATTTGTAATATCTCAAGCATTGTTATCAGAGTTTCAAAACATCAGAGTAAACATCCCAAGCTAAAACATCTTGGAGTGTACAATGAAGTCATCCCGAGCTCTTCTCTTTGCAACTGGAAGTATCTGAAACCAAAACTAAATACCATAAGCACGAAGCTTAGTGAGTCTCCTCAAACTACCACATACCATACACATAATCACATAATGAAAACATTGGGTCTAGCCCGCTACATCGGGCCCCACCTGGCATCGGACGGATCCGCCCCTACTCTACTACTAATTAGATATGGAACCCCATCCACACTCAGCTAGTGATGAGATACATGTCCCCGCCCACACTCATCTCCTTACCAGTCACATACAAGTATAACTAAGCATGCATTCTTTCCTTAGGTACCACCCGACATCGAACTGTAGTTTGGTAACATACATATAAACTTTCCTCGGGCCTCGCCTGACATCCTACTGAAATCCGGAACATATATACTACATCGGGCTAACCCCATCATCAGATCTGAATCCGATATACACAAACATACATAAACGGGCCAACTTTGGAGCCTTCGACCCGTTTCTACTAGAGAAAACTTACCTCACAAGCTGACTACAAAGTCCCTGAAATAACCCCTCGTTGCTAGCTGGAAGATCGCCAAACTGCTAATCCCTCGACTCCCCGGGCTACCATTACCCAAAATAACAATTAGTCCGAACCAATAACTCTTCTTAGGGTAAAATGGACATTTTACCCCTAGTCCAACTTGGTATACATCTAAGGCCCAAATATCAATCAATAAATATCCGTCAATGGCTAAATTTTCAGAATTGGGCCCAAACCCTTGTATGGGCCTTTCCCTAAAGGCCAATTACTTTTTTGAACCAATGATTTTATGATGGCCCAAAGTTCAAGCCCATTGGGCCCAATAAAGGCCTACTATATTGGGCCCATTAAGGCCCAATTCATTATTTAAGGCCCATTAGGGCAAGTCTAGCAAGGCAAGCCCAACCAGAAGTCCATTACTCTAAAATCCTTAGTCCATTATGAGCCTAAACCAAAAGACAAGTCTAATACCAAGCTAACCCACAATCAAATATTCCAAAACTTGCACAGGGGCTACTCACATCGTGAGCTCTACATGCTAACACCGTGATCTCTTCATGCTAACTTCCTCGAGTATGTACTCACGTCGTGAGGCTACATTCCTCACGTCGTGAGTCCATATCTGACCAAAATTGAGCATTAAGCTCTTAATCCATTAAGCCTTAACATGGGACAGATTATAGGGTCTTCCTTGACCCCAAGGACCATAAAAATCAAAGCTTTTCAGTAACATATGTCCAATACGTGACTTAAACACCATCTTGGGTCAAAATGAAGTAAAAAGGTCCAAGACTCAAACTTGGAGTCTAAAACCATGACCAAAATCCAGATTTGAGACTTATAAGGCTTAAGGTACCACCATGATCCATAAAGTTGCAAACTTTATGGATTCCATGCATGCTAACTGTGACAACATGAAATTTATTCAGTCACTATAACCCGTTTCCGTTAATAAACCCCGTCTTTATCAAACTTTTTCATTAACATTTGGATTAGGTCATTTAAATTGAGAATTTTATTATGATTTCATGAGTGTCCAAACACATTAGAAACACATGAAAACACCCTCGATATTTATTTGGAAAAATTTTAGTTTACGACTAAGTTGGGTTACAACAACTTAATCGGGTACGACCATAAACCCCGTTTAACGTTAGTATCGGGTAGACATCCACCGGGCCACAAAATCAAGCCTTATATAAATGATGAGTAACCTTCAATTAAGCTTTTTCCAACCTCCTCATAACTTTCTCTCTCTACTCTTTCTCTAAAACTCGAGTTTTGATCCAAAAACGCCCCTTCAACCTCCAAAAATCGTAAGTGATCTATCCTAGCTTGTTGTTTAACTTGTTAAGCATGCAAATATTTGTTTAAACCATCCAAAACTCTCAAAAACTTGTGTTTACGGTTGGGGAACATCTCCCAAAACCGTAAACTCCTATAAAGGGGTTTTGAAGCCCCAAAACCCTTTCAAATCCCTTCTAGTGCTTATATATGACTTAAGGACTTGAATGTACAAGCTTAGAACACCAAAACCTTGTCTTTTGGGTAGTAAACATGAGTTTATGGCCCAAGAACATTCTTGGACCGTAAACACTCCTTCATAGATCATAAACACCCTTTAAGGTGTTAAATTGCCCCTTAAACACCTCCAAAGGCTTGCATCAGTGCCTAGGACCTTGTATTCCTTCATGTGATGCACCAAACCATGCACAAATTATCCCCACTTGAGTTTACGGTTTGGGAAGGTCTCCCAAAATCGTAAACACCTCCAAAGGGAGTTTAAGTGCCCTTAACACCTTGCACGGCTTACATTTGGGTCTAGAACATTGCATGCTTAACCTACAACCACCAAAACACATGAAGAATGGACCAAGCATGAGTTTACGATTGTAAACTCATGTATTTATGGTAGTAAACTCCGCAAGTGTCCTTCAAGAAGCCTAAACCCCTTTTCCAAGGTCATTTCAAATCCCAATCACTTCCTAAGCAATAGAATCAACACTAGAACCTTCCTTTGTGCATTATAAGACCTTTAAACATCCAAGAACACACCACCCATGAGTTTACAGCCATAAACTCATGGGGATATGGTCTATGGGCTGTAATATCCACTAGGAGTTTTCTTGAATAGCAAACTCCATATCTAGGCCTTACACCTCCTTAGACGCAACCCATATCACTCCTAACACTTGAAATAAAGTGTTT
Organism: Lactuca saligna; assembly: GCF_052625555.1. NCBI lineage: Eukaryota > Viridiplantae > Streptophyta > Magnoliopsida > Asterales > Asteraceae > Lactuca > Lactuca saligna. Next base: position 48,442,466 of record NC_136419.1, read on the forward strand.
CCGCGTATCGGAGTGTATTATCTTAACTAATTAGTGGTTCAAAGTCTAATTAGATACAATTACGTATCTATTCATATTACATAGGAACCTCGAGCGTGTTAAAGCCCTAAACTGACACTTAGCATCCTAATCGGCACATTTCTCATATGGTGAGTTCATACCCCTACACCCTTTTTCCGTGTTTTTCAATGTTTTCAGGGGGAGGGGGGAATACAAGCAAAATTACAAGGAAATCTTGTACTCAAACTCATTATTCCATTTGAAATGTTTCATATTCCATATGCTTTTAACACTGGAGATCGTATTAACCAACCGTTTCACTTGCAGAGTTAATCTTCAAACTATTTGCGAAACTCAATATAAAATGCTAAATTTTATATTTCACAATTGATTTTCCATATTATTATTGTTAAAAGCATGAACCTTAGAACTTTAAAAATGTCCTTGATAACACTCCCGCTAGATACAAGAGTGAAGGACCAATAGCATTAATCATATAACTTTAAATACATCCTTGATAACACTCCCCCTAGATACAAGAGTGAACGACCCATAAAACATAATTTTCTATATTATTATTTTTAACTTCATTAATCTTAAGATTGGAGACACGTCCTTTGTAACATTCCCGTAGATACGAGATTGTAGGACTACCCCTATAACCAGAATCTCCTGGAGGGAGAACTTGACTTGAGTGTATAGATCTATACAGGATTGACTACCCTGCACCTGGCTGCTAGCTACAGTGGGACCTACTGGTCCACAGGTGACAAAAGTCATAAAACGATACAGGCCCCTTTATGAGCCTTATCTAGTTTATTGTATGGTTATGGAACTTGCAACTTAGATTATGAAAACTCTTACTACCTACTTATTAGTTTTATATACGTGTTAAAACTAATGTACTTTTCAAGGATAACCAGGTTTTCAAGATACTTCACTTAACGCTACTAGTATGGTACATACTTGTACACTTCATTCCGAATTGATAACCAACCACCAACTTTTTAGGAAAATAAGGGTTTTTCCTGGGATAACTTAACTTCTCTTAACCAGACTGTTTAACAAATGGATAACTAAACTTTTCTTATAAGAAAATATGGGATTTTCTTGGATAACAACTTTTTCAGAAAACCAAAGGAAACTTGTTCTTTTACAGAAACAAACCGCTTATGAACTCACCAGCTTTATGCTGATATTTCTAAAACTGATTGTATTCTCAAGTCAACGTTAGACAGGTACCCCACAATCTTTTGGAGAATACGGAGCATTTTGAGTAGTCTTGTCTTTATTTTTGTTATACTAATATATAGATAAAACATGTATTACTTTGTTTTCAAACAAATGTAAATATTCCTATGTAATGTAATGGTTGTGTTTACTATGCTTACTATGTACATTGGTCGTGATAGTTTACATGACGTCCTCCGCCCCGCAACGTTTCAACCATTGGTTTCGGGGTGTGACACTAACCAACATTACAAGCCATAAAAGGCAAGGAAACTTAGATCTAGCAATCAAGGAAAGGTAAGGGATGAACTTGAAGACTTACAAAGGTCCAAAAGTTCCACAACTAGCTGATGATGAACCAAAGAAGCTAACCGATGCACCACCAATGATCTTCTTCTCCTTAATGAGCTTTAAAGCCTCTAAAATCTCTTGAATAACACGAAAATGACCAAGAACATCAATGGGGGCTGAGATTAGGGTTTCTAGAGGTCTTGGGAGTCAAAGAGGCTGAAAAGAAGCAAACCTAATCATCTTATACCTTTAAATACCCAAAAAGTAGGGTTTTGGAGCATCAGGTGCTCCTCACGTCGTGAGCCCTTAATGATCACGTCGTGTCCTTAAATGAACTTGGTCACCATGTCAACGACCACTCACCCGAACTACTCCAACATCAAACAGCCATAACTTCTTTATTTTAACTCCATTTTTAACGTTTTGTATATCCACAAAAAGGTGGTGAGAAGCTGTAGACATCTATCAACTAATCCTCGCCTCATAACCTTCCGAATGAAAATCCAAAATTTATATAGAGCTTGAACTGCCACTTTACCGATATACCACTTGGCTCCAAGACACGACCCAAACTCCCAGATCACCTCAATTACACCATCCGTACCTAAATGGTTCTAGATATCTCTCTTACAAAGGACCTAATCCATATGATAACACATCTTCAGGACACACTCCAGAATTAGGAAAGAGATTCAGAATAGGGCGTTACAAATCTCCCGCACTAAAATTAGATTTTGTCTTCGAAATCACTCATTACTAACACCTGTATCCAAACTAATGATTTGAGGTAAACATCCGTTTATTCTGCGTGGTCCATGGCCTTCCCAAGGAAACTGTACATATGCAACAACCTTTCCTATCTATGTGAAGCACAGATCCTTCGCTGTAACTAAATCTCCAGCCATTCCCAGTGTTGGTCACATTGTTGATAACTACTGAATGCTTCCTCTTACTATGTCCTAGTGTAGAACACCCAACACAACGAATGTATCAAATAATCCTTTGAGTAAGAGATTCATTCTTGCAATGGTTATACGCATACGAGAGTTGCGAAACAAAGTCAAATCGATTACTCTGAGATTATTTAATCCTGCTTTGAGTGACTTAGCACCTCTCAGTCAACGAAATACTCCATGCACGAATTATCTTATCAATCCTCCTTCTTGAAGATCCTACTGTCTCTTATCCATGTTCTGGATGAATCGAGACCACCCTGGTCCTAACTAATTTGTTATTATCTGGTTTACCGGACTCCCACCGGTTACTGAACCCAAGCTCCATCACTCAGTCGTTCCCAGCGACTTCCGAAGGAAACTTCGGCTATCTAAAACCGTTCTATCTACCTTCCCTCTCTTGCTCTATAAATCCTGGGATTCTCGATCCCCTACCTTGATCGTAAGGTCTCTACCAGGTCCCACCTATGTTGTTGTAAGCACATGGGCCTCGCCCACGAGTCTCACCCAAACAATATCTCGGAGCGGCCTCTCCCACATGTCTCACCTATTTAGGGCTTTGTAGGTCCAACTCCATAACGAATCTCAACTAACTATCCTTTCCTAATGCCTATCATTCTAACTAGGAGATACAAGCCTTACCCACACTCCACGAACTAGGAGATACATACCCTCAACCACACTCTATTGTCTAGGAGATACGTGCCTTCGCCCACACTCCACTAATTGGCTGTTATGGAATGCTACGACTATCTTGTAGTCTTACATCCTGACTAAACTCACATCCCACCCGGAAAAGTCTCCAACCTAGTTTCCCAAACCTATCATCAGCTAATCGTGAATACACAAACTCAAAGTCGGGAAGTTTCCCAACATCCCCAGTCACACACTCCTCTATCAAAATAGCTACTTGAGCTACTTTCCTTCTCAACAAAGTTGCGAAGTCATCCCAGTTTCTCACTTCCTCCTACTACTGACTATTTGGATAGTTCTCCCCCACTTCGATTCGACTAATTTCTTATAGCTCACAGGTTGGGAAGGATTACTAATCCTTCTTACCATCCAATGATCCATCTTATATCAATCCAACGTTCACCACCACTAATGATCCAAAACTCACCCATACCAAATCCATGAAATTCCTAAAGACTAACAAAACACCTCTTGAGTTCTAATCATCCTTGTTACAACTACTGCATCTTGGGAACCCGCTCTAAAAAGGGTACGACTACGAACTACTACTCTATAATCCATGGTATGCAGATGGCATATAATCCGAACACGAAGAGAAATGTAATTCCAAAATACATATAGTATCATTGATGCAGTACCAAATCAATAAAATCATTACAAAAAGGAGAATTTGAATTACATACCAGTGATCTATTGTGGCTCGATCTTGACTTCCTGAGGAACCATGAGCGTTGGAACTTGAACTCCCTCTCTCTGCTGAAGTATCTGTGATGAAACTGAGCTGCCTTAACCACTATACATGGGCAATTTTCTCTAAAATGACTAGGTTGATGGCAACAGAGGCACAATTCTTCCTTCAATGTGCATTCTCGGCAGAGGTGACCCTTCCATCCGCACCTACCACACTGCGACCCGTTGTGAACATTCTCATGTGCCCCTTTACCCTTGCACATCCGCTACGACCACTCAGGTCTATGACATCAGCTATAGCAACGTCCAACTACTAAGGTTGTTGACCCTAACTAGATGCCCACTTCCTCTTCCCTAACTGCACATCTAACCTAATCTCTTGCTCCCAAGTTACGCCGACTACCCTATCAACCGTCTGAACAATTACTGACTGACCCTGAAACCTAGATATTAACATGTCAGTAACATGCTCAATAATGGTAGGTAAACCCTCGCATATGGCTCACCAAACCTCCACAACGATCCAATCATGTAGTGGACTCTCCTGAAGACAAGGTGCGTAACCCACATCCGATCCCTGATGGAAAGAGATAATAATGATGTCCTCCTTTCTGAGGGGTCCTAGTAATCCATAAACACAGGGCCCCAGAGCAGCCGCTCAATGCCCCGTAGCGATCTCGGCGCGAAACGTCTCGAGGCGACTATCCAAAATCTCCAAAATCCCCTCCTTGATTGTACCCAAGACCAACGGAGTCTGGTCTAATATATTGCACGTAATCTCAGCTGAAATAAACTCTCTCATCTACTCCCCGAGCTACCCGACTCCTAATCCCGAGCCTGATCCCTCACCGGTGCCAGAACTGCCAGCTGGTCTACCCCGTAGCGTAACCATGTTGCAAGCATACCATAACTACCATCAGAATACTCATCACTATCGAGGGATCACACACACACTTACTAGTTCCCTGGTTACATCTTGGCCCTTGTTGAATTTAGTACGGATCCTTTGCTTTCAGTATTACGGGCCCATACTCTCTTCCACATCTATCTGTACTTTCCTCAAGAATTTCCTCGACTCCACCAAGTCCCTTTCACTACTACTATTGCTCCCAGCACTAATATCATCCTAGGATCGCCCTAGGGTAATCACCGACCCACCCCATCCTCAATTTCTGAAGGAATTCCCATCAATGTCAACTAACTACCTCATGAATATAGCCACATGTAATAGAGATCAGATAATCCCTCGAGTAAAAGAATCATCCCAAGAACGGTTGGACTCATACAAGAGATGCGTAATAGGGTCAATTCCATCACTATAAGATTATCTATCATGTACTACATGTGACCTAACATATTCACTTAGTAGTTAGCTCACATTTGTAAGATCCCCACAAAGCACAAAGCAAGCAACATTCGGATAATGGTAAATTAAAAACATAATCCAATCATATTGTTCTATCCCCAACTCAGGAATTTGTACTAGCATGCATTTCATAAAGCTTATACACACATAACAGGCACATAAAACATCCTTCCTAGATAATTAGTCCTAATCTAGCATGCAGTTCTCATAAGCATATCATATCTAAACAAACATGTATAAGTAACTTAGGAGAGCTTACTTGAGCTCGACTGATTACATGCACAACACCCAGACTGAATTGATGTGTTCAATTAGTAGTCTGAATTTAGTCTTCATAAATCGGGAAATATAGAAACATAAGTTTAGACACTGAGATTGATTTTAATCTATGTCTCATATCCATATGATATCTAGAAGAATGGAGGAATATCTCTGATCGGATTAGAGTTCAATAGTCTCTTTGGAAAGCATCATTTGTTGTTTAATTTATAAGTTATGCCTCTAATTTAGTTTTAGACTTATCCAAGTGGGAGACTATTGGATTAGGTGTCTAAGCTAATAAAGAAATTAGTATAATCTTGAATTATTAGCAAAGTCTTATGGGTTGCCCTCAAACCTAGTAATTCACCGGAATGGTTTTTAGAGAGAAAGAGAGACTGATTTATTAGTTTATTATATATTTAATAAATTAATTACCAATCAAAATATATTAATTATAAATATTATTATTTAATTAAGAATTAATCAGAAATTAATTGGATTAATTAAAAGTGGAAGGACTAAAGCTGACAATGTTCAAAAGTTGAACATTGACCAATTCTAGAACCTCCCATGAGGGGATAGAAATTATAGATGGTTATATGGTTCCCAAAGGGATTCGAGAGATATTCTTGGGCACTAAGGAAGCTTGGAATACCTTAGGGAGCAAGAAAGGGATAAGGGCTTATCTAAGGAAACATGCATCATCCTTACCCTCCATATCACATATATAAAACCTCTTGGGTTATGGATTTCGAAATTTACCTCATTACAAAGAGAATTACAAAAATTCCCTTCCTCCTCCTCTCTCCTCTTTAGCCTCCAACTTGCTATGGTTTGGGTGTAAGCCATTAGAGGCTCGAGGTTTCTGGTGCTTGCTTTCTAAAGCTAGATCTGTTGGGTTATGAGCATTCTAACACTCCTAAGTGTACATGCAACCCTAAATACCTTGGATCTATGTTTTCTCTATTATACATGCAAATATCAACTTTCCAAGGTATTGTTCTATTCTAGCATACTAAACATTGAATAACACAAGTTAGAATAACATACCTTTTGTTAGTGCTTGTCTTCATGAAGCTTGAGTGCCTAGTGCCCCAAGTGTGACACCTCAAATGGTTCACACAACACCAAATACACTTGGAATAACTTGAGAGAATTCTACACTTCATGAAATCGGCTAGCCCTCTCTAGAATAATACTAGTGCCGATTTTGTCAAGAATAATATCTTTATATAGTGTTACAATTAGGGCAAACCCTAATTGTCATGACTTTCCATTTCCTTGGATCCATGGGTTCAAATACACCATGGAGCATCATATGGGTTTTGGCCCAACTAGATAATCCATGGAGCATTAGCCCACTATACAAGTATGGATGATTTACACAATCAACCCATATATTTAATTAGTCTTCTTTTGATCACTTAATTAATCCTAGATTAATTCTTGATCAATACTAATTAAATAATCTTATTATTTTTATTATTAATATACTAGAACTTATAATATATTAATAATCGTAAGTGTCTTATTTCTCTCATTATAGTCTATCCAAGTGCATGATGCCATGCAACCCAAATGGACCATGTCGGGTCGGGTCAAGTCTTACCAATTATAGTTATGGACTTAGACATTAATCCAACAGTCTCCCACTTGGATAAGTCTAAAACTATTATTGCGTATGACTTCAGGAACCAACTGGCAATCGTAGCTCTCAAAAGCTTCTGTCGAACTCTGACCTTGTCGATAAACTCTGACCTCTGTCAATGACTTGTCCATTAGATAAGGGATCATATATTCCTCCATTCTAGATATCATATGGACTGAGACATGGATTATAATCATTCTCTCTGTCCATTTATTGTTTCCCGATTTCCGATTTATGACGACTGACTAATTGAACAAATCAAATCAGTCCTGGCCCGGCCGAGCACTTCCATTTGTCATCATCAAATCATCGAGGGGCCCACAGATATCGCTTTTATCCCGAAGGTAAAAGGAATGGATAAACTTCGACTCATATGGCTTGTTCTACTACTTGTTGAATCATACACAAAGGCACGTTTTATAGCACCGAGTTACCAAATGTGGTTTCGTGCAATCAATGTACAACCAACTCATAGTAACAACTCATATCTCTAGGTTTGAAGAATATAAGATATTATCGTCTCATGATCACTCGTGATAAAATCCATGAAGTGATTCCAATGAGCGCGGGTTGAATCCAATACTCAGAACTTATGAGCACTCATGAGTGTTGTAGCCCTTTGTCCAACACCTTAGACCTCTACAAGCCAACCCATGACAGTCTTAATTTATATCTACTTCCAACATATGACCGACTGTGGATGGTTTGAATAACTTAGTCATTCCGGAAGAATAACCTAGTTTATTCGGGAAGTCAAAACATGCAAAGTGAAACACAATAATAATTGAATCCAATATGGTATCAAAACCTATGAACATAAATAAAACACCTTTTATTTATCACCATATGATTATACATTATTCATTGTATACTGTTTCAGCTATCAACTTTATTCTGGAATTTAAAACAATAGTTGTCCCATGCTCCAAGCATGTACACTATGTTTTTCTAAACACTAGTCATGCCATACACCAAGTATGCATACTATGTTTGTCTATGATCTTTACTTTGTGAACTAGATCAATTGAACATAACTTCAATGATTCTCTTTTCACACTCCCAAATCCTTACTGCAAATGCAAGAATTCCAAATTCATGCCATTTACTGAAATCTGTTAGATTCTAAACTTATATGCATTGGTCCTCTTGTAATGATTATGCACAAAGTCATAAGGACTTGACAACAACCATTACAGACCATTCCAAAGGAGATCAACTCCTTGGAAACATCCTTCTTGCATTAAGTTTCCTTAATCTTACACAGATTGAAATTTCTGACTTTGAAACATTTCCATATTCATTTTGACTATCACTTCTGAACAAGAGTTGCCTCCTTACAGATTATGTCAATATGGTCCTTCCAGAATTATCACTATACTTCTAATTGTCCTTTAGCAACCAATCTTTGGTAAACCTTAGATTGTCCTTGACAATTGTTTAATCCTTTTAGTCATATCCAGTTCTAAACCTTTTCCTTTCTTATTGCCCCAGGCAATTGGAAACTTTTAGAAAGGATGAATAGAGCACATGTAATCGATCCTATATCTGAAGCATATGGGACACGATTCATGATGTCTCACATAAAGACTAAACCAGTCTTTTGCTATAACATTTCCATTTCTATTTGCCATGTTCTCATAATTCAGATTATGAAAAGGGATGTCATAATCATAATCGAATTTTAGAACGCAAATAATGGACCCATATACAGAATTTCCTTATGTTGAGCCATTCCAACATGAAATTCATATATATTTCCTTGACTAAATGATTAAAACCTCACGATCTAAGCTTATAGATTTGAGATGAAGTATAATTTCCTCTCCCTTAATTATAGCAAAATAACTTTTCCCAATTGAAACCTTTTGTTTTCTATAATTAACATTGCTAACTTGCAATACTTATCATAATTATCATGCTCCCACTAACAGGATGATTATTAGCATAACACTTATGCTCCCACTAGCTTTGACATGTACTCAGAAATCAGCTGACTTTCTTACCAAAGTTCAGATTTCTGATACTAGATTGTTTTGATAAGACTTTATCAAAATCATACACCTTCCCTTAGATAGCACACTTGTGTGTCTAAACAATTATGAAGAGGGATGTTGTAATCATAATGGTTAGACCTTTTTGCTACTTCTCACAAGTCCAGGTTAGTGTGCTGGTAAACCACACACGCTCCACTAACGACTTTGAGAATGCAAAATATCACAATTGCTATCTAGCTAAATTCTACTTAGTGAAAGTGTTTCCTCACCATCATTTTCATGAATCGGAGAGAAACCTTATGACACTTAGATTTAATGGTGTATGTGTTCTTATCCATGTGAATTGTCAAAACCATAGTCACAAGACAAGGATAATGACAAATCCAAACTCATATGGACTGAACGCAATCTTAACTTCTTGCCACCTGGCAGCTTAAGGGCCTGCCATTGCTTCCAAGTTGTTGTGCAACAAACTGAGAACTCTAAGAACTCATATGCAAAACCAACTTTAACTGAAAGGGCACAGAATATGTCAACACGATAGGTGATAAACCTCAAGTCGTGTGCTAGTGAAGAACTTCTGGTTCTATTCTCGATTAGTTCTTGAGACTTTCAAGACCTTTAAAACTCCCACTGTCCTCTTGACATATAAGACTCTCTTGTCAAATATTCAAGGGATAGTGCGGATTCTTTATCAAGACAAACGCTTCACACAATTGGCCTGAGTTGGTCTTTGTTTTATCCAAAACATCACAACGTACCAATTTCAAATGTACAAGAGTAGAAAACTTTTACTCTTACATTTGACAACTGTTTTAAACCTTCTTTGAGACATGTCACTCAAGTCACAATCTTGGAGTATGACTCTAAGACTTGTATTGGAACGAAGTATGACTCATCTTCTTGATTTAACCATTTCAACAATTCAAGATCCCTTCTTCTTAGTCATAAGAATGCACTAAGACTTCCTTAGAGAACTAATTTTGATATGGTTTCTTAATCATTAAGATGATCACAAAACTGATACTAAAGTACTCTCCCATCTTTTCAGATTTGAGAAACTTTTATCCTTCTGCCTAATTTGATTCTTCTTGTTCGCTCTACCTTACATTGGAACCTTTTCCAATGTCTCAGAGTTACACTTAAGTTTGTAAGTATAATCATATTTACTGAGCTTTAGTAAACTATGACGAATAGCCTTATATCTTTTGTGGTGGACTTAATCAGTGCACATGACTATGTACTCGATCCCTTAGTCCATTACTTTACTCACACATCCATGTGAATAAGTAATTAGTCTTAATTTTTCCAATACTTGAAAGTTCTCATTCATCATGCTATACAACTTGCATGATTCCAAGTTCCGGTCCAATTGAGACTTGGGTGATGAGAATCTTTCCTTATTTGGTAAATTTAGACATTACCACAAATGAAAGAATCAATTACATATTTCCACTCTTGCTATTAATGGAATCATATAAGCAACAATTTTTCCTCAAATGCAATTGTAAGGATATTTTAAAATAACTAAAATCAAAAATTTTCTTTTATTTTAAAACTATGCGGAAAAACTTATCCTTACAATCCATATGAAAACTTGTTATTATCTATTCCTAAGCAAGATCTCATAACTCCTAAGAAGTAGCTCAAGAATCCTATTTTCAAACTACGCAATAGAAATCCATCTATGCGATCAGATTCAGCATATTTTTTCTTTAAGTTCCTTTACTTTTCTTTGATTCTTAAAACATTATCATGTGACCCAGTCACATCATGTATCAGGAATCTCAAAGTAGAAACTTAACAGAGTTAGATAGTGGACTTTACCTGAAGTAGAGTCAAACTTATTAACTTTAACATCCTTAGGTAAATTAGGCAGCTTCGCAACTAATGACCCTTCCTTTGGCAATATAAACATATGGACCCTTTGATAATGGTACACGGGACTATCACAAACTTAGCTTTTCTCTTTACCATTTGGTCAACCTAGTTGACTATGGTCAATCCCTTTTCTTGGGAAGAGAATGCCTTTTCTGTATTTCCAGTGTCACCATTGTCAATGTCCATAAAGTTTCAGGAAGTTGATCTTAGCAAATATATAAGATCATTAAGGGTCTTGTCATAGTCTGTTTCATAGGTGTTCCAAAAGAACTCACTATGTGACTTAGAAAGTAGTTGAACCACCAACTTCCTCAAGACTTTGACACCCAACTCTCCCGGCTTGTCAATATGTGACTACATCTCCAAGATGTGACCACACCTAGACCTTCACTTGCCAATAGGGTTCGAGTGACCTTAAACTTTTTAAGAACTTGTGGGTTTGGGAGAATAATTGGAGGAGGTGAAAAGAAGTATGGTTTCCAAGGGACACCATCTTCATTTAGGAAAGCTTGTTTCAAGAGATTTGGGAAGATCATAAATGTCTAAACCAGACATGTTATGGGAGATATTCAAGATAGTTGATTTATAGTCCTTAATATGACACCCAATATGAAATATTAAGGCTAGGACCCAACAAACTATTTTATAACTTAGAAGAGGTATGCCGTAATCCAAGCTATAAAATATTTGAAGGTAGGTGAATGACGATTCACCAATTTCCACCAAGATAAACGAAATGTATTATTAAGTTTTAATTGGATTTGAAACTCCTAGATCTTTTGAGATTCATTGAACTGTTCAATGGCATGTTTCAATCTCGAGTGTGCCCTTCAGGTTTTGTGACTAGGATGTCGAGGATCACAAAACAAGGTGTGAAGTAACCATGCAAATTACTTGGTACCCTTAAGTGTTTACCCCTTAATCAATGTGCCGGTTAACCACACACGCTCCATTGATACTATGATAAATATTAAGTCACCCTTTACCTACCTTGTTAAGTCCAAGTTAGTGTGCCGGTTAACCATACACGCTCCACTAACGACTTAGACAAAGTGTAAAGTGTAATTTCATGGATTAGCACCTTATTCACATTTTTCCTAAGTAACTAAGATTGGGAATTATTAAGAGTTTAGTTACTTAGTATTTATCATTAATACTTTTAATGAAGGGAGAATTATAGTCCTGTCAAACCCGTTCGGCTAACGACCCTCCACCGGTCAAGCAAGCAGTGGGTGAGAATGGACACCCATTAAGTTGCCATTTTATAGGCAACAACCTTATACCCACCTTATAGACCGGCTTCGTGAATGAGGCGTACTAGCGGTAAGACCGACTTTATTCTTATACATATATATATATATATATATATATATATATATATATATATATATTATTAACTTATAATATTATAAAGTATAAGGGTTGAATTTTAACTTTTAAAATTCTAAGGGCTAACTTGGAATTAAAGTATTCATATGAGAAAACTTTACGAATTCCAAAACTTGAGGGCAAGTTTTGAAACTATTCAAAACCAATTAATTCCATAACTTATGTGTTTAAAGTAGTTTTAATCCAAAAACTCTTCAAGTTCCATAACTTGAGGACAAGTTATGGAAGAGTTTAAACTAATAAAAGAATTAACTTTTCTTTATTTTATAACTTATGGAATTAATTAAGGTTACACTTTTTTTTTATTTAATGAAGAGACTCTTGGTCCTCCATAACTTGAGGACAAATTATGGAGTCATAACTCCAATTAATTAGAACTAGACTCTTCATCTTGTAACCTTTGCCAACTTTTATGAGTTTTATGAAACTTAAATGTGACTTTTCATATAACTTGAGGACAAGTTACAAAAAACACATTTTAGAATCAACTCTTAGATTAATTTGGATTGAAAACAACTATTTCATTCAACTTTTCTATTAATCTAAGCAACTCATAAGAACAAGATAATTCAAATCAAACATTTTCATGTAATTAGTCTAACCTTTAAACTAATACAAAACATGAATCTATTGATAATTATCTTTGAAATTGGATTAGCATGAACATTACCACATCAAAAACAAGTTTATAAGTTCAAAAACATCTTAGGGTAATGTTCCTAGTCCAATTCCAGCCAAAAAGTCGAATTTATGTTGTTTGGGGGTCCAACTCGTCGAGTGCACTAACCAACTCGGTGAGTTGGATGCTTTTTGCCTTGAACTCGTCGAGTCCCTTCATGGACTCGGCGAGTCTGCTGGGTAGACAACAACAAAACTCGATTTTTCAGCTTCTATTGCAAGTATAACAAGAAAACAAGCCTAGGCTCTGATACCAATGTTGGGTTATGAGCATTCTAACACTCCTAAGTGTACATGCAACCCTAAATACCTTGGATCTATGTTTTCTCTATTATACATGCAAATATCAACTTTCCAAGGTATTGTTCTATTCTAGCATACTAAACGTTGAATAACACAAGTTAGAATAACATACCTTTTGTTAGTGCTTGTCTTCATGAAGCTTGAGTGCCTAGTTCCCCAAGTGTGACACCTCAAATGGTTCACGCAACACCAAATACACTTGGAATAACTTGAGAGAATTCTACACTTCATGAAATCGGCTAGCCCTCTCTAGAATAATACTAGTGCCGATTTTGTCAAGAATAATATCTTTATATAGTGTTACAATTAGGGCAAACCCTAATTGTCATGACTTTCCATTTCCTTGGATCCATGGGTTCAAATACACCATGGAGCATCCATGGAGCATCATATGGGTTTTGGCCCAACTTGATAATCCATGGAGCATTAGCCCACTATACAAGTATGGATGATTTACACAATCAACCCATATATTTAATTAGTCTTCTTTTGATCACTTAATTAATCCTAGATTAATTCTTGATCAATACTAATTAAATAATCTTATTATTCTTATTATTAATTTACTAGAACTTATAATATATTAATAACCGTAAGTGTCTTATTTCTCTCATTATAGTCTGTCCAAGTGCATGATGCCATGCAACCCAAATGGACCATGCCGGGTTGGGTCAAGTCTTACCAATTATAGTTATGGACTTAGACATTAATCCAACAAGATCAAGAAGGAATCATTGTTTATTTACTACAATAAACATAAGGTGTGTATTTTCTAATAACCCATTACTAATTTCAAAAATAGCAACATACTTTCAGGGTTCTTGATATTTCATAGTTGTTTGCAAATCATAGTGTGAACATAGATCCTTTAGGGTGCATGTGAACTTTGGGTTCATGTTTTTCTGCCAAAATAAGATTTTTGTAACATATAATACCCATCAGCCTCAACTCTAGATATCTGAAACTCACACTCGAGTTGCTGCTACTACGACTCCTCACACTGATCATAACCCAAAAGCAATTCTAATTAATAACCGGGATTTTAACCCCATAGACAAAGGTCCGATTCATGCTTTAACTTACCAAGGGAAAAATACCATTTTGCCTTTCCCATACATAACATAACTAGACAAGGCCCAAAACCTATAATGATCCAAGGCCCAAAGACGACCCAAAAGGTTTTCTGAGAGTACGCCCAATGTAACCCTTACTACGCCAAGCGTACAACTCGATATCGAAAGGATTATAGGGCCACGACCCATTATGGTCAGCGTACTTAGGAGTACACGTTGTGCAATCCCTTGAAGTCCAAAATCTCTTTTACTGTCTTGATGCTTTAAGACTTAATGTCCACGTTTCAAATCGAACCCTCATAAACATCTAAAATCATAAACTAGAAACCTTTAGGACTTTTCATGGATACAAGTAGCCCAAAACCAAAACCCTAACTCATATAACCATTTAAAACTCCATAAACCTTGCATGGATCAATACCATGGACCAAGCTTGCATTTTTATGACATTAAACACTCTAAAATGATTGAAAGGAAAAATAAAATGATCTGGAGTAGAAAATACTCAAGAGACCAAGATTTTTGGTACAAAAGGTCATAACATGCAACCTCACTAGATCTAGCTAGGCAAGCATGAATATTTTAACTTTATACCTCCTGAAGATGCACAAGGATGAGAAGAATCTGGATCCAAAAGCTTGAGAGCAACACCACAACTTCAAAGGTTTTCCTTCACCAGTAAGAACACCAAAATATCACTAAAAAGCTTCAAAACTTGCACACAAGAATTAGGGTTTTGAGATGAGTTCTAATAGAGATGGAGGTTGGAGATAAGGAAAGGTTTGAGGGCATAAAATTCCTTATACATGGTCCAAAACCTAAAAATTAGATTTTGGAATCTTCGTGACTACGCCCAACATATGCAAAAGAATCCTGCCATCAATTAATGAACTACGTTTTGGGTACCAGGAGGTACGCTCTGTGTAAGCATTGATTTTACAAAGATTTTATACATAGATCTAAAAATGAAAGGTACCTAGGATATAGGTTCTATCTGTGGGTTTCTCTAGAGGATTTGGAAGGATAGCGGGCTTTAATGCCTCGGAGATTGATTTTTCTCACTCACTGGGATTCTCTTAAAAAATAAGTTCTTTTATTGGTGATAATCAAAGGATTCTGAAGGCTTGGTTAACCATAACTCATTTTTGTTTGAGTTAAAAAAGACCATTGAAATGGGAGAAGCATTGGGATATAATGTGGAGGGATGTTTGCACCGGTTTAAGGAAATCATTGAAGGTTGCGCTCAAAGACATTTTCAGATATGAACTATCTTTCTATTAATGCACAAGGGGTGGTGTCGTTAGAAAAAACAAAGTTGTATTAAAAACTTATGGCACATACACAAAGTTAATTTTCCAGCAATTCAAGAAACAAAATTGGAGGACTTTAATTTGGCTCCGGTAATATATTTTTGGGGCAATACTTCATTCATGCATACTTTCTGTCCTTCACGTGGAGCTTCAGGAGGTATTCTAGCTATTTGGGATCCGAGTTATATTTCTTAAGAACGGTTCTTTGTTTCTACTTCGTATATTGCTATAGAGGCAACATGGATTCATTCGGGTTAGGATGTTCTTTTTATTGTAGTTCATGCCCCGCAATATTTAAATTCCAAAAGACAATTATGGGAAGAATTATCACAATTGTTCGCTAGTTTGTTGGGAGAGAGCATTATAATGGGTGATTTTAATGAAGCCCGGGTGGATTCAGAGAGATTAGGATCTATTTTAAAGCGTACATCCGCACGTATTTTAATTGTTTTCATTGATCACCTTGATCTTGTTGATATACCCCTAGGCGATCCTTAGTTTACTTGGAGTGACAAATCTGGCTCAAATTTTAGTATACTTGATAGATTTTTGGTTATGAATGGTATTTTAGTCTTTTTTTTCTTCAACTTTTAGGTTTCATTTTGAAAAAAAAAACAGATTTTGGATCATCGTCCTATTATTTTGCTAGAACATCAGATCGATTATGGGCCTACCCTGTTTTGCTTATTGCACTCTTGGTTTGTTATGCATGGCTTTTAAGATGTTCTGCGGGGTTCTTGGGCAAATTCTTCTTTGGGGTCTTCGGTGGAGAATCCTTGGGTTATTTTTAAGAAGAAAAATTAGTTTCTTAAATCTAACCGAAGGGTGAAGATTTCTGATAATCAAGACTTGGTGGTTTGTAGAAAAAAAAAAGAAGAAGAATCCAGAAGATGATTAAGTCTATTGATCAACGGTTGATGCGTGACAATGGCTCGGCTTCCTTAAGATTGTAGTGGGTTTCTTTATCAAAAGAAATATGATACTTAGATTATAGTAACCAGGTGGACCTTGCTTAAAAGTCCAAAATACAATGGGGTGTTGAGGGGGATGACAATTCGGGGGTACTTTCATGGGTTTATTAAATGTAAGGGACATCAAATTGCGATATGTGGTTGTATGATCGATGGAGCATGGGTGGATAGCATAACCTGGGTTAAGAAGGAGTTTTATGCCTATTATGAGTGTCTTTTTTCGCAGCATAGGAGTTGGCATCCCGCCACTAATTCATGTCATTTCAACACTCTACGGGACTCTCAGATTCACTTTTTGCAGTCTCCTTTTACTCACGACGAGATTAAAATAGCAGTTAGGATTGTGGGTCCAAAAAGGCTCTAGGTCCCAATGGTTTTACTTTTGGGTTCCTAAAGTGATATTGGGACCTCATGGCTGATGATGGTGATGCCTTTTTGTGACATCCCTAATTTAACGGTAAGAAAAGACGGATTCGTTTAAGCTTTATTTAAAATTAGAGTGCCCTTTTGAAGAATAATATTGCAGAATTTATTCCCAAAATATGATAAAGATATTATCAAAGCATTTTTGTAGAAATGTATTTTAGATGTATTAAAAACGTTGGGATGTCATCGTCAATACAATACATCAGCATAAATAGAAATAGTACATGCCTTACAAACATCTATTATTCTACTGGCCTATAATCCATAAATCTATCATCTGTTCATCAAACTTGTTCTCTTATGCCACTACCTGTAATCCAAGAAACTAAGTGGGTCAGGCATGGGAGCCTGGTGAGCACATAAGGTTTTCAACCCATAATAATTAAATTATTTGTTTTCATCAAATCATTCAACCCGATTACCTGTAATCCAAGAAACTAAGTGGGTTAGGCATGGGAGCCTGGTGAGCACATAAGGTTTTCAACCCATAATAATTAAATTATTTGTTTTCATCAAATCATTCAACCCGATTACCCCTTCCTGTTATCCTCACTCTCTGTCCCTAAAGCATCTAATTCAAGGGACGTGTCCTAAGGATTATCTTAGGGATAGATAATAGTGCTTAGGGGATTCCTTAGCAATTTATGCCAATAAGTAAACCACCCGGGGGGGGGGGGGGGAGATGCAGTACAGGTTGTGAGCCTACCAGCGTTCCACTCGCCTATCTAGAATAGTCCGCAGTCATCATCTATACTCTGCTATACGACTTGATCATCTTTAAAGTCAAGGTCTCTCATCAGCTATTTTATCTTTCATCTCTCATTATCTATATCATCTTTCATCTACCCATCTTTACCCAACATATTTATAGGTAAAAAAAATACATATACAGTTTAACTCAAGTAAAACATGTATAAGACGTTCATCTAGCATTGGTATCAAGAAAATAGATAAAAGGCACATATAACATGTAATTTATCTTAAATACTTCACATCTATTTGTAATCTGAAAGTAACTATGAAATTACTTGTTAAAGTGACGACACGAAATTCGGACAACGCTTCTTTTTTAGCAACTGTCTTTTCCTTTTACGTAACCTAGTATAATTATCACTAGGTTTTAGTCTAATATTTATTACGAATATTTATTATCCTAGATTCATCATTAATTCAAATTCTAGTGATCTATAACTGATAACAGACAACCAGGTAAGATCATATCGGACGTAGAGTCCGTTTGGTATACAATGCATACTATTTGGAAATCACACTTTAAGCACCTCATTAAATCCAACATACACGTCATCCCCATAAGTATATCAATAAGTATAATGACTTGGAATCACAGATAAATCTTTTTTTATAGGTTCGGAATAACGATAATGAATTGAAACATAAGTTACACTTAAAGCGTAATAGGCGTGGCTCAACTTACAAGGTTTCTAGCAAAAACATAGAACTTCATGGTCAGAAATTCGTCACTGAATCTTTTTTTATTCTTTCTAAAACGACTCTTGTAGCGCTTCAGCACTTTCCTTACTATACTAAAACTTCAGAATAAGAAGTCGAATCATGAAGGACTGAAATGCTCATGGATAAGAAGAGAAAGATTCTTGAATGAAGAGCATGGTGCAAGAAATATGAGAGTCTAGATCCTTACATTTATAGTAATTGAATTTTCAAAAACTACCCTTTCTAGTTACTAACGACCTTAATTATAGTAATTTAAATGACCAAACGCCACTTCATAATAATATTGTAACAAGATTCAACGATATTTGTACTAAACTAATGTCGAATGTATTTAATATTAGTCTTACAATGACAGCATCGTCGATACCTTTCTAATGATATATATATATATATATATATATATATATATATATATATATATATATATATATATATATATATATAGACACACACATATACATATACATATATATAATTTATATTTTATTTTAATATGTACATATGCTATAATAAATTATAACTTCTTAATACAAACTCCGTTTTTTACGATCTTTTTATACATGTGTAGCTATCGACGAGATCTACAACTTTCGTTTAGACTCCGTCGGCTAATTTTGATTTATTTTTCGTTCATATTTTTATAAAATTAAATGATTTGGTAAATTCATAACTCTCTCATACGCTCTCCATTTTTGCATTTTTTTTTCTCAAAATTATTGTTTTAAAGAGTACAACAATCTTCCTTTTGGTGGCTTTAGCTAAAAGTCAACCATTCTTTTCGTAGCTTTTTATGTCCCACATTCCTTGTGTGCGGCTGGTTGTTATATCTTGTAAAAATCATATATAATTCATATGGAGTTAGATTTCTATGAAATTTATATTTTTGGAATCGAGACGACGTGTACTTTCTAATTAATATACAATTTATGGCGATTTGGCTGATTTTTCATATTTTATTATAATATATTATTAATGAGCCACATAATATTCACATAATTCTTCTTTATTACATCAAATATGTTACAATTATTGACCATAACTATTACATCATCTTATTAATGCTTAGAGATAAACGCAAGCGTTACAATTCTCTCCCCCTTTGGATGATTCTGTCCCAGAATCATGCATCACAAATATATGTGGATAGCGACTCATCATGTCACTCTCTGTTTCCTAGGTGAGGTTCGGCCCATTCGAATGTTTCCATCGCACTAGCACTAATTCGACCATCCTGGATCGCAACTTCTTTGTCTTGCGTTCATTAATTGCTTCTGAGTCTTCGCTTAACCTCTTATCTTCATCAATCCTCAACTCTCAAAAACTTCTCCACTGAACTTCCTTAAACACACATGGAAATTGTTATGAATACCATCCAGTTCTTCTGGTAATTCTAGATTGTAAGCTTGGTTCCCAATCCTCTAAAGAACCTTGAATGGTCTATTAAATATTGCTCTCAATTTTCCTCCGTTTCTAAATCTTATAAGCCCCTTCCATGGTGCGAATTTAAGAAATACCGAATCTCCAACTTTGAATGTCATTGGTTGTCGCTTCTTGGCAGCATAGATCTTTTGGCAATCTTGAGCAGCTATCATCCTCTCTCTAATCACCTTTAGGTTTTTAGTAGTTTGATGGTCTATTTTAGGACCCATAAACTGCTTTTCTCTAGCCTCAATCCAACAAGAGGGTGTATGACACTTTTATCCGTACGCGACTTTATAAGGTGTCCTCTTAATGCTTGAATGGTAACTATTGTTGTAAGAGAACTCTACCAGGGGTAAATGTTCATCTTAGTTACCTTGAAATTCTAGGGTACATGCTCTTAACATACCTTCCAGTGTTTGAATTTCCCTTTTGCTCTGACCATCAGTTTGCGGATGGTAGGTTGTACTTAAACACAACTTCATACTCATTTCCTCTTGTAGACTCTTCCAAAATCGTGATGTGAAACGATTGTCACAATAAGATATAATCAGTAAGGGAACATCGTGAAGTATTACTCTTTCTTTCACATAGGCATTTACAAGATTATCTATAGACCATCTCTCATTGGCTTCTATGAAGTATGCACTCTTTGTGAAACGATCCATGATTACCCAAATCATGTCGTGACCGTTCTTCGTTCTAGGTAGTTTAGTCACAAAATCCCTGGTGATCTCTTCTCACTTACCCATGGATACATACAATGGTTCTAAACTCCCATATGGTTTCTGATGTTGTGCTTTAACTCTTACACATGTTACACACTTCGCCACATACTTTGGAACATCGAGCTTCATTGCCGGCCACCAGTAATAAAGTTTCAAATCCCTATACATGTTAGTACTGTCAGGATGAATCAATTACATGGTATTGTGAGCTTCCTTCATGATAAGATCTCTCATTCCTCTTATCTTAGGCATCCAAATCCTATTTTGGAATACCTTTAATCCTTGACTATTTGTACCAAATACCAACGTTTTACCTAAATGTTCTTCCTTTCGGTCATTTTTCTCTAAAGCTTCTTCCTGAGCTTTTTTAATTATTTCCACAATTGTTGAGACAACTTCTATTCTTAAAGCTCTTTGTATTTTTCTTTCTAGGTTTACTTTTTCAACTCGGAGCATCAGCTATGACATTTGCTTTACGAGGGTGGTAAAGTATCTCATAGTCGTAATCCTTGAGTAATTCTAGCCAGCATCATTGTCTCATTATCAATTCCTTTTGACCAAAGTGATACTGGAGACTCATATGATCAGTGAAGAGTTTTTACTTTATGCCTTAAAGATAATGCCTCTATATATTTAATGCGAATACTGATGGGTTTTTAGCACTATAACATTCCTATGGTGCACACACAACCCTAGATGCTTTGGATCTATGTTTTCTAAAGTTATACATGCAACTTCATTTTTCCAAAGCATAAAGCCTAACTAGCATATAACTTTTATAATTGAAACATAAAACAAGTTAGACGATTACCTCTTTGTTGTAGCTTGTAGAACTTGGCCTTACAAGAGCTTAGCACGTCAAATGTGGTTCCTCAAATAAGTCACAAACACCAAGAACAATGGAGGACAATGAGAGAGATCTTGGAGGCACCAAAATCGGCTAGCTTCTTCTTAGAATACACTTGTGTCCGATTTTAGGGCTTAGGGGTTACATTTATAGTGTAGAATTCCAAGGGTCACTTGTAAACCATAATTCATTCACTTAGACTTTTTATCAAATAAATCATTTGGACTAACACTTCATGAACTCTCACATAAGCTTAGTCCATTACTAAGCAATCATGGATTATTAGCCCAAACTATATGTATCACTGATTTACATAATTAGTCCTCGTTAATTGAATTAGTTTCTTTTGATCACTAAATTAATTCCAAATTAATTATTGATCAATACCAATTAAATAATATGATTTCCTAATTAATATATTATACATATAATATATTAATAAATCACAAATAAACTCTTTCTCAAATATCCATTCTATCAAATTGCTCAGGTGAAGGCAACCCAAATAGACCACGCTACTATCGGGTCAAGTACGTACCAATTATAGTTATGGGCTTAGACACCTAATCCAAAAAATACTAGTGCTTCCAATTCCAGATCATGAGTGGGGTAGTTAGTTTTTTGCTCTTTCAGTTGTTGAGATGCATATGCGATTACCTTATCTCTCTAGGTCAGAACACAACTTAACCCAACTCCAAATGCTTCGTTATAGACTGCGAAGTCTTCAAATTTGCCACATAATGAAACACTTGGTTCTTCACACAACTTCTTCTTTAATTTCTCGAATAATTATTCATGTTTCTCACTCCATGTATATGTATCTCCTTTATGGGTCAGAGTGATGGGTTTTGGTCATAAGACATCCTATGTGCTCATACAAACCCTAATGCTCGGATCTAGGTTTCTCTATTGTACATGCTTTGAATCCAAGACTATAAACCCTAATTCTAACATATGGAAATCGACATTAACATATAATTAGGTTTAAGAACATACCTTGATTGTTATATAGCAATAACAATCACAACTCCACCTTGGATTGACTTTGGAATGCTTAGAGTCACAAGTGTCACTCCTCTAATGGCTTACAAACACCATAAGCAAATGGAGAAGGTATAAAGAGAGAGGTTAGAGGTTATAATTTGTATCTAGGACCTCTTGGGAAGGGATACACGAATTCATGACCCTAAGGGTGTTTATATAGGTGTAGAGATAGGGTTTCAGTCATTATCCTTATCTAGTTGATTATCCATTAAGCAACCAATAAGATAATCCTTGAATCCTTATCATACTCGAATTCTAAGGCTTTCCAACCTTAAATTCGTCCACCATATAAATAAGATAATCCTTACCTTATTTTGTAACTATCACATAATTACAAATCAGCCCCTCTAGTTTAATTAATTACATTTGATCACAAAACTAATTCTTAATTAATTATTGACCAATATTAATCAAACAAATATGATTTCTCCTTTAATATATTATTCTTATAACATATTAATAAATCATATTATCCTCTCTCTCTTTATTCATTTCTCCAATCAAGTTGCACCATCGGGTCAAGTACATACCAAAATAGTTATGGACTTAGACACTAATCCAACAGTCTCCCACTTGGATAAGTCTAACAACTATTATGCGTATGACTTCAGATCCTGATCTGCAATCGTAGCTTTCCAAAGACGTTGTCAACTCTGATCATATCAGATACCGTGTCCTTAGATAAGGGATCATATATTCCTCCATTCTAGATATCGTATGATTTCTAATCATTCTCTTAGTACTATATCTCGATTTCCGATTTATGACGACAGACTAACTGAACAAATCAAATTAGCCCTAGCCCGGCCGAGCATTTACGTATGTCATCACTAAACCATCGAGGGGCCCAAAGATATCGCTTTTATCCTACTTTGGATAAAAGGAACGGATAAACTTTAATACAATGCTCGCTTGCACTCACTCACCGAATTACACACAACAATATGTTTTATAACACCAAGTTACTGGTGCGTTTACATATTATCAATGTGCAACCGATTAGCAAGATACAACTCACACATCTCGGTTTGAAGAATATAAGATGTTATCGTCTCACTAATCACTCGAGATAGTGATCCAAGTGAGTGTGGGTTTAATCCAATGCTCAAATCATATTCATAAGCACTCATGAACGTTGCAGCAAACATTTGCTTATGTCTAATACTCTTTTAGACAATCCACACACCAATTCACGACAGTCTTCATTCATATCTACTTCCAACATATGAACGACTGTGGCCCGTTTGAATAATTCGATTATTCTTAATAAACTCAATTATTCTGGAAGTCAAAACATGCAAGGTGAAACACAAGAATAATACTAATCCCATATGGTCTCAAACCTTTGAGTATAAACAAAACACGTTTTATTTATCACCATATCGATTACTCATTATTTGTTGTTTCGGGTAATCAACTTCTTACTTGAATTCCAACACTTGTCCCATGCTCCTAGCATGCACACAATGTTTACCTATGGTTCTTACTTTTGTGAAATAAACAAATTGAACACATTTCCAATCATTCTCATTTCACAACTCCAAATCGTTTTTCATAAGTGAAAGAATATAAAATTCTTGCTACTTATAGAATATACTAGATTCTAACACTTTATGCAACGATCCTTTTGTAATGTCACTGCACCAAAGTCTCAAAGACTATTGCCAATGATATTACAAAGTCCTCTAACATAGATTGTTAGAAGACCATTCCTTAGATATGATGTCTCTCACTCAAAGTACATTCCTTTGAACATCCTTTTGCATAAAAGTTACTAATCTAATCATAGATTTTCAATATTTCCTTCCCAATATAGATACATTTCCATACTTTCCATATGACAACTCATTTCTTAATAGAATCTTTTCTATTCATCATAATGTCAATATGGTCCATTAATACCATGCTTCCAACTACTCACAAGCAACCAATCCTCGTTGAACTTTGGATTGTCCTTTGATAGTTGTTTAATTATTTTAGTCAAAACCAATTCTAGTCCCTTTTCCCTCTAAATGCGCTAGACATTTGGAAAATTTTAGAATGGTCAAACATTAAATCATTTGCAATCGATTCTATACTCGAAGCATATGGG
The DNA here is from genome assembly GCF_052625555.1 of Lactuca saligna. Taxonomy (NCBI): domain Eukaryota; kingdom Viridiplantae; phylum Streptophyta; class Magnoliopsida; order Asterales; family Asteraceae; genus Lactuca; species Lactuca saligna. The sequence goes on from NC_136419.1 coordinate 48,467,226, forward strand.
ACACGACACATAATGTTTTATTTGCTATGTTCTCAAAATTCGAATTGTGAAGAGGAATGCCGTAATCATAATCGAAACTTTAAGAACACACTATGTACCCTTGACTAAGTTTATTAACATTTCTCAACCTAATCCTTTAGATTTGAAATGAAGCATAATATTCTCTCCCTTAATTATAGCAAAACAACCTTTCAACTCTTACAACTTTGCAAAGTATGACTCTTGTTTTCTATAATTAATATTGCCAACTATGCAATACGTGCCTTAATAATCATACAATCATAACATTTATGCTCCCACTATCATGATGATTATTATAAAACATAACACTTATGCTCCCACTAGCTTCGACATGTATTCATAAACATCTTAACTTTCAGAAAAACAATACTTATTGAATTTCTTAAGTTCATGTTTCTAATACTTAGTGCTTTGATAATCTTTTATCAAGGCTTCTTGAACTTATACACCTTTGCCTTCGATAGTTCATATATGTGTCTAAACAATTAAGACTAATTGCCAAACCTCACAATTCAAATTATGGAAAGGGATGTCGTAACCATGATCGAATTCGAGAATGCAATTTTACAATCACTATCTTTTAAAATCTTTCTTAGTGAAAGCATTTCCTCACAATCATTTTCATGAATGAGGAAATCTTATGACACTTAGATTTAAATGGTGTATTTGTTCTTATCCATGTGAATTTGTTAAAACAAAGTTTACAACAAATTCAGACTCATATGGACCGAACTTTCTTAATCTTGATTTCTTGCCGTATGGTAGCACAGCTGCCCACCACGTCTTCCAAGTAGTTAAGCAACTCACCTTTTCCTATCAATGTACTTTCCATTGATCAAGGTCCTTGCCTTTTATGCATTCAAATGAGAACTCATAGGACTCACATGCATAATTAACTCGATTGGATTGGCACAGAAACAAAATAATGTCTTCACGATAGGTTGTAAACCTCAACTCGTGTGCTAGTGATGATCGATAAGGTTTATTTGATTTGTTCTTGAAACCTTTCAAGACCATTAAGACTCCCACTGACTCCTTGACATATAAAATTCTTTTGTCAATAACCATTTCTTGACAAACAAATATTCAAGAGTTAGTGTAGTTTTTATCAAAACAAAACACTTCATAATTTTGGTCTTAGTTGGTCTTTGTCTTATCCAAGACATCACAACTTTCCACAATTGATGAATGTTATAAACCTTCTTAATACTATTCACTCAGTGTCACAGTCTTGACTTTAAGACTTGTTTTGGAATGAAGTATGATTGACTTCTTGATTTGACCATTTCTTCAATCTTTGATTCCTCTTCTTGGACATACAATTGTACCAAGACTCACTTAGAGGATCAATTGAGATATGGTTCTTAATCATTAAGACTTATCATAAAGCATAAAAGCTACTCTCCCTTCTTCTTAGAATGGAGAAACTCTTATCTTTCTACCTACTTGATTCTTCTTATTCGTTTTGCTATTGATCTAAACCCTTTAATCAATTCAAAATTACACTTAATCTTGTAAGTGTAATCATATTTACTAAGCCTTTAGTAAATCATGACGAATGTCTTTGTTACTCTTATGGTGAACTTGATCAACACACAACTTTGTGTACTCGATCTCCTAGTCCTTCACTTGACACTTTGTCAATGAGTTAGTCTAATTTCCAAATACGTAATTTCTCATTCATCGTGCATCCACGTTGCATGATTCCAAGTTTCTGTCCAATCGAAACTTGGGCGATGAGAAACTCTCCCTATTTGGTAAATTCTTGACATTTCCATAAATAACCTAACTAAGAATCATATCCATTCATTGTAGAAATATGCAAACATCAATTTTCACATAACGATTTCATTGCAAGGAAGAAAACAAATAAATAAATAAGTCAAACAAAATTTATTTTATTTATAAAAGCAGCGGAAAAGCATTTGTCCTTACAATGCACAATCTATTGAAAACTATGTAAAAAGAAAATTTCTAACAACTCTATCATAACTATCTAAGCTCAAAATCCAATCTTCAAGTCCATGAGATCGAGATCCATCTCTTGTGATTAGATTCATCTTGCTCTCTTATCAAGCTTCCTTTCTTTTCACCGATCCTACACAACATTCAAATGTAATCTTATCACATCATGTATTAAGAATCAATGAATAGGAACTTAATGGAGTTAGATAGTGGATTCTTACCTAAAGCGTAGTCATACTTTTGACTCTCCCATCTCTTAGATCTCTTAGGTAAATAGGGCAACTTCGTCTCCAATGCCCCTTCTCTTGGCAATAAAAGCAAATTGACTCCTTTGGAACAACACATGGAACTACTTCAGACATTGCCTTTCTCTTATGATCAAACTTTTCGATCATTGCATGTCTTTCATTGCCATTGTCTATATCCATAGAGGTCTTGAAGGCAGATTCACCAATCAACTTTGCTTTTCTATTGCACCGAACCATTGTTGATTCAGCAGCAATAAGCATGTAGGTGAGATCTATAAGTGTCACGTCGTGGTTCATCATATAGTACTCTCTTACGAACTCACTATACGAGTTAGGAAGTGACTGAAGAACCCAATCAACAGCCATCTCTTCACCGACAACGGATCCCATCATTCTTAACCTATCAATGTGTGACTTCATCCCTAAGACGTGTGCACACACCGACTTGCCCTCTTTATGTTTACTTGCCAAACGGGCTTGAGTGATATTGAACCTTTCAATTTTACAATCTTGTGGGTTAGGGAGAATAATTGGAGGAGGAGGAGGAAGTGAAGCATGATTTCTTGTTCCTCGATCGAATCGTGGAATATCATCTTCATGTGGAATGCTTGTTCCATGGGATTGAGAAGACCATAGTTGTCGAACTTTGACATCGGGAGAAAACGAATTCAAGTTAGTTGATTGATTGAGTCCCTGGTAAATCACCCAAATGAAATTCCAAGGCTAGGACCCAACACAATATCCTACAACTCGGGAGAGGGATGCCGTAACCCAAATTGCAGAACATTTGAAGGTAAGTGAATGACGATTCACTAATTTCCACCATGAAAAACGAAAAAGAAATTTAAGTTTTAAATCTATGAAAACTCCTAGATCCTTTGAGATTCATTGAACATTTCAATGGCATGTTTAAATCTCGATATACCCCTCTTGTTTGTGACTGGGATGTCGAGGATCACAAAGCGGATGTGAATAACCATGCAAACTACATGGTGCCCTCACATGTTACAATCACCTATTCGATGTGCCGGTAAACCACACACGCTCCACCGAACTATGACAAACATTGAGTTACCCTTTGCTACCTTTGCTTAGAACCATTTAGTGTGCCGGTAAACCACACACGCTCCACTAACGTCTTCGCAAGGGCACAAAGTGTAATTTCATGGAATTGCATCAATTCACTTTTGCCTAAGTAACTAAGATTGGGAATTTGAAAAACATTTAGTTACTTTGTATTGCATTATACTTATAATGGAAGGTTTCGTCCTATCCTACCCGTTCGGCTAACGACCCTCCACTAGTCAAGAGTGCGGTGGGTAAGAGTGGATACCCATTCAATCGCCATTTTATAGGCAATTTCCTTAAACACCCCTTATAGACCAGCTTCGTGAGTGAGGCCTACTAACAGTAAGACTGACTTTTACTCATACATATATATAATGTTAGACCTTTAATGTTATATATATAGTATAGGGTGTATTTCACACTTTTAAAATACTATATGGTTAACTTTAACAATTACACTTTTAATTCAATTAAATAGTTAACCTAAATTTTTATGGATTTATTAAACCTCTTTTAATTATACTCCTTAATTAATTAATAAAACCATAAGGGTGTGATTTTAACTTTTCAAAACATTACTAAGGTGTTAGAATTTAAAATTTCTAATTAAACCTTTTAATCAACTTTTAAATTCCAAAACTTGAGGGAAAGTTTTGAAACCTTTTTCAAAACATTAGGGTTTTAACTATTTAAATTTCAAAACTTCAAAACCTTTTGGGTTCAAATTTAAACTATAAAACCTAAAGGGGAAAATGTGAAACTTTTCATAACAACAATGATCAAATAACAAATAATTTTAAATTAACATTTAATCACATAATTATCCATATTTGATTTGTTTAATGATTTCTTGCAAAACAATTTATCAATTTACTCAAAATAATTAATCAATTATCTTATAAGGAAACAATTATCTTGTTAATTGATAATTATCTTTAATTAGATCAAGAATATGGTCATATATATCATAAAATCGGATTTATATTGATCTAACATGATAAGGTAACTATCCATATGCAAAAACAGCAAGAAATCTCGAGATAAGCATTATCTGACGCTCGTACTCGCCGAGTACCACACTGTACTCGCCGAGTTGAGGTCTACTCGCCGAGTTCCTCAGCCATAAATCCCAAAAAACAATTTTCCAGTTATACAATGCATCAATACAATTGAAACCATCCTAGGCTCTGATACCACTGATGGGTTTTGGTCATAAGACATCCTATGTGCTCATACAAACCCTAATGCTCGGATCTAGGTTTCTCTATTGTACATGCTTTGAATCCAAGACTATAAACCCTAATTCTAACATATGAAAATCGACATTAACATATAATTAGGTTTAAGAACATACCTTGATTGTTATATAGCAATAACAATCACAACTCCACCTTGGATTGACTTTGGAATGCTTAGAGTCACAAGTGTCACTCCTCTAATGGCTTACAAACACCATAAGCAAATGGAGAAGGTATAAAGAGAGAGGTTAGAGGTTATAATTTGTATCTAGGACCTCTTGGGAAGGGATACACGAATTCATGACCCTAAGGGTGTTTATATAGGTGTAGAGATAGGGTTTCAGTCATTATCCTTATCTAGTTGATTATCCATTAAGCAACCAATAAGATAATCCTTGAATCCTTATCATACTCGAATTCTAAGGCTTTCCAACCTTAAATTCGTCCACCATATAAATAAGATAATCCTTACCTTATTTTGTAACTATCACATAATTACAAATCAGCCCCTCTAGTTTAATTAATTACATTTGATCACAAAACTAATTCTTAATTAATTATTGACCAATATTAATCAAACAAATATGATTTCTCCTTTAATATATTATTCTTATAACATATTAATAAATCATATTATCCTCTCTCTCTTTATTCATTTCTCCAATCAAGTTGCTTTGGTGAAGGCAACCCAAAAGGACCATGCACCATCGGGTCAAGTACATACCAAAATAGTTATGGACTTAGACACTAATCCAACACAGAGCTGTCAATGAGACAACTATTAAAGAAAATCCTTGGATAAACCTTTGATACTATCTAACTAATCCCAGAAAACTTCGAATCTCAATGAGGCTTTTAGGTCCTTCCCATTTTATCACAGCTTCAATCTTTGCTGGGTCAACCATTATTCCTTCGTGGTTAACCACACGGCCCAAGAATTGGACTTCCGAAATCCAACAATCACATTTGGAGAAATTTATGTATAACTTCTCCATCTTTAGAACTTCAAATACTTCTCGCAAGTTCTTTCCATGCTGCTGCTGGCTCTTTGAGTATATGATAATGTCATCTATGAACACTATTACAGATTTATTGAAGAATGGTTTACAAACCCTATTCATCAAATCTGTAAATGTTGCTAGAGCATTGGTTAGTTTGAATGACATAACCAAAAACTCATGGTGTCTATATCTCATTCTGAATGTGGTCTTCTCGATATGTGGATAGCGACTCATCATGTCACTCTCTGTTTCCTAGGTGAGGTTCGGCCCATTCGAATGTTTCCATCGCACTAACACTAATTCGACCATCATGGGTTGTAACTTTTTTGTCTTACGTTCATCAATTGCTTCTAAGTCTTCGATTAACCTCTTATCTTCATCAATCCTCAGCTCTGAATGTGGAATGATATCAGAAACTTCTCCAGTGAACTTCCTTAAATAACACACATGGAAATTGTTATGAATACCATCCAGTTCTTTCAAGAAGAACTTCCGGATAGTCACACACCACAAGTATCCTTTGCATCTCATCAAAGTAGTTCCCATTTTGATCGTTGAGCCAAATTCTGTTGGCAATCCATTAGCAAACCTATCTATCTTGGAGTGTTCACTAGGCACCAAGTAAGGGAATAACTTCATCTTCTCATGAATGCGGTCGCATAATCATCAACACTCATGTTCCCTTTCTTGAGGTTTTGAAAATCGTTGTTTAGGTCTATCAGATCCACCTCTAAGGAAATGTATTTTAATTATATTAAAAACCTTGGGATGTAATCATTAATATAGTACATAAACATCAACGGAAATAGTACAGGCCTTACAAACATTTATTATTCTACTAGCCTATAATCCATAAATCTCCCATCTATTCTTCACACTTGTGCTCTTATGCCACTACCTGTAATCCAAGAAGTTGAGTGGGTCAGGCTGGGGTCCTGGTGAGCACATAAGGTTTTCAACCCATAATAGTAAAATTCTTTATTTTCGTCAAATTATTCAACTTGATTTTTGGTTCTCGTTATCCTCACTCTTTATCCTAAGGATTATCTTTAGGATACACAATAATTCTTAAGGGATTCCTTAGCAATTTATGCTAATAAGGCAACCATGTCAGGGGAGATGAAGTAAACCTGGTGAGCACTTAGTTCAAAAACACCTACAGGTTGCGAGTCTGTCAGCGTTACACGAGACTGTCTAAAATAGTCTGTGGTCATTATCTATACTCCTCTAGACGACTGTATCATCTTTAAATTCAAGGCCTCTCGTCATTTATTTCATCTTTCATCTCTCATCATCTTTATCATCTTTCATCTACCCATCTTTACCCAACATATTTATTGGTAAAAAAATACATATGCAATTTAAATCAAATAAAACATGTATAAATCATTCATTTACCATAGGTATCAAGATCACAGATAAAAGGCACATATAAGATGTACTTTATCTTAAATACTTCATATCTATGTATAAGATGAAAGTAACTATCAACTCACTTGTTAAAGTGACGGCTTGAAATTCAGAAAACACTTCGTTTCTAGCAACTGTCTTTTCCTTTGACGAAACCTAGTATCATTATCACTAAGTCTTATTCTAATATTTATTGAGACTTATTATTAGTATAGATTCATCATTAATTCAAATTGTGATGATATATAACTAATAAGGTACAACCAGGTAACATCATATCGGAGTTATGGTTCTGTTGGTATACGAAGTATACTATTTAGGAATCCCACTTTAAACACCTCACTAAATCCAGCCTATACATAATCGCCGTAAGTAGATTAATCAGAACTTCATCGTTGATTCGTTTTTTTCTAAAAAGATTATTGTAGTGCTTCAACGGTCACCTTACTATAATTAAACTACAGAAAGAGAAGTCGAATCACGAAAGATCAAAATGCTCGGCGATAAGAAGAGAAAGACTCTTGAATCAAGAGAATTGTGCAAGAAATATGAGAGTCTAGAGCCTCATAGTTATAGTAACTGAATTTTCAAAAACTACCCATTATAGTAACTTAGATGACCTTATAGTTATTTAAACGACCAAATGCTCCTTTATAATAATATTTTAAATAAATTTAACGATATTTGTACTTAACTAATGTTGAAAGTATTCAATATTATCTTATAATGACCACATCAACGATACATTTCTAATGATATATAAATGTGTGTGTGTGTGTGTGTCTATATATATATATATATATATATATATATATATATATATATATATATATAACTTTAGTTTAGACTTCGCTGGCTAATTTAGACTTTATTTTTCGTCCATATTTTTATAAAATTAAATGATTTTGCTAAAATCATAACTCTTTCGTACAGACTCTGTTTTTTACATTCTTTTTTTTTTTTCAAAATTCTTATTTTAAAGAGTACTACGATTTCCTTTTTGCTGGATTTAGCTAAAAGTCAACAGTTCTCTTCGTAGCATTTTCCGTCACACATTCCTTGTACGCGACTGACTTTTATATCTTATAAAAATCATATCTATTTCATACGAAGTTGGATTTCTACGAAATTTATCTTTTCAAGATCTGAAGGATGCGTACTTTCTAAATATTATATATATATATATATATATATATATATATATATATATATATATATATATATATATATGTTTTGGCCCACTTGTTTTTATAATTTATGGGCGATTCGCCTGATTTTTCTTATTTTATTATATTTTAATAATCATGAAACGCATAATAATCATATAATTTTTCTTTATTACATCATATATGTTACAGTTTTTTACCCTAACTATTAGATCATCTTTTTAAAGCTTAGAGAGAAACGCGGGCCTTACACTTTGTCATGCAATTCTTCCATCATTTCTCCATTCTGAAGGGATGAAATGCGTCCTTTTTTACTATTATCCCAAAAGTAAATGACTCAAAGACCACAAATGATTATAGACCTATTAGTCACATTGGTTATCAATACAAAATTATTGGCAAACATGTAGCCAATTGTAAATTTCAAGTTCTTGGTAAGTTTCCTTTTAGCCCTTTAATGCAAATTGTTTTCATTTTGGTCCATGGCTAGTATGCGGGGCATACGCTATGTTTACGCTTAGCGTACTAGTTATTTGTTGGTCAGGGGCATCATCCACATACGCTGGGCGTACGTGGGAGTATGTTGGCCGTACACATGGTTTGGGAAAACCCTAATTTTTAGGGGTTTCACCCTATTTAAACCTCTTTATAGCACCTACTGGATATGTTTGACCAGCCTTTACCCTTAAAACGAAACCCGAAGTGCTTCTTGTGAGTTTTGAGTTTGTACGTGTGATTTTGGTGGTGTTTTAGTGAAAGAAGAAGAAAAGGAATTCTTGGTGATTGCTTACAGGAATAGCTTAAGCTATTAGATCTAGAATTAACTTCTCATTTGCAAGCCTTTTGAGGTAAAAATCTCTACACCTTGATGGTCATTTGTGCTAGATCTATTTTATGGTGTTATTAGTGCATTTTTTAGTCTTTTGAGTTAAAGTTGAGCTTTTGATCTAGTCAAGAAGTAATGGATGCTACATCTTAGCTCCACTAAGGCCCCATGTTCATAAAAATGAAAAATCTATGGAGGATTTTGGTCCACTCACGTATTCAGATCTTTATTAAGCTTATTTTTTGAGTAATGGGTCCCATTAAGCGATGCATAAGTGTAAAGTTTCAAACTTTACATGATGAGTCACCCTTAGGGACCAGATCAGGGAGTATAGCAAAAGGCCTTAACTAATTAAGTGCATAATGAAGAGATCTAGAAATCAGAGGAGTACGCCCCACGTACTCAATAGTTGGGCGTTCGGGATTGGCCTTCTCGGTTTGGGCCATAGTTGGGGTTTTCTATGGTTGGGCCTTGTTTTGCAATTAGACTTTTGATTTGGGATTTTGTATAGTATTATGGGCTTCCTTGGATTTAAGTCCATGTTTGATTTTGGGCCTAATTTGGAAGATTGGGCTATAATTGGGCCATGGGTTGCCATTTAGGATTTGGGCCTTATAAGTAGTTGGGTTGGGCCTTGGTTTTAGGTCAAGTAATAAAAAGGGTAAAATGGTCTTTTACCCAGGTTATGGGCTAAGTAGCTTACATTCTTGATTGGGTCGAGATCCAATTAATAATTGGATGTTATTTTGATGATGACAGCGCAAGGATTTTCCGGACCAAGAGGCATGGATTCTTTTGCATATTTCAGTAGCTCGAGGTGAGTTTCCTCACCGTGTTTTAGCGATTCAAAGGGACTAACACCATTCCATGGTTTGTTATGTTAGGATGCTAAATTTTTGCGTGAATCTTGCATGTGGTATATGCTTGTATGCTTACTGGGATGAGACCGATGAAAATTTTGTATGCTATTTATCTTTGTGATTATTTCATGTGCTATGTGTTTACCCATTATATGGTTATATGTATACTAGGTAGGGCCTAGTAACTGAGTGATCTGTATACTGAGTGAGGCTCGATGTCGGGCGGTGCCTGATGTCAAGCGGGGCTTGATGACGGGCGGTGCCCATTATGTATGGTATGTGGTATTTTAGGGAACTCACTAAGATTTGTGCTTACGATTTTCATTTTATGTTTTCATTTAAATTTTGGGTCGTTACACTAATAGATTGTGGGAGGTGATTGATAGTGTTGTAAGCTTGGAGCAGTCTGCCTTTGTCAAAGGTAGACATGTTTTAGATGGTCTATTCCTCGTAAATGAAGTGGTGTCTTGGAGCAAGGAAACTAGAAATCCACTTTTGTTCTTTAAGGTCGACTTTGGGAAGGCTTATGATACTCTGTCATGGAATTATCTTGTAGAAATCATGCAAATTATGGGATTTGGACCTAGGTGGCATGGGTGGATTAAGGGAGATCCTCTTTCCCTTTTTCCTTTTATAGTAAATGGTTCACCCACTGACGAATTCCAGATTCACTTAGGCTTGAGACAGGGAGATCCTCTTTCCCCTTTTCCTTTTATTTTGGATATGGACGGGCTACAAGTTTCTCTGATAAGGGCTCGTTCTAATAATGTTTTTAGGGTAATTTCTATTTCAGGGATTGAGATTTCACATCTTTTTTACGACTACGATGTTATGCTTATTTCAGCCTAGGATCCAAAGAATGTAAACTAGATTATTCGCATTCTTCGATGTTTTTTATGGATTAAAGGCTAAAAATCAATTTTATTAAAAGAAAATTGATTGGAGTGGGTGTTTCTTATACCCAGGTTACTAATGTTGTTGACAGGATTGGTTGTAATGCAACTAAGCTTCCGTTTATTCATCTTGGTGTTTCGGTGGGGCAGCATATGACTTATGTTTCTAATTGGACTTTTCTTTTTGGTCGACTTTGGTCTAGACTCTCATGTTGGAAGGATAAAAGCCTTTCTATTGGAGGAAGGCTCACTTTGGTGAAGTATGTTATAGGTTTGTTAGGCTTTTACTTGATGTCAAACTTCCTTACTCATATTTTGATTTTGTATTCTTTAAAGGCTCTAAGGGAAAGTCTTATTTTCGAGTACAGAGTTGGATGAGAGATGTATGCGCTGGTTTAAATAGGATAGAGTTCTAGTGGCTAAAGAGGTGGGGGGATTGGGAGTTGGGAGCCTTTACTAGTTTAATAGGGCTATGATGATTTGTTGATGGTGGAGATTTCATCACTACCCCGACCTGCTGTGGGTTCGTGTTATTAAATCTTTGTATGGATCTGATGGTGGTTGCAGATCCTTGATCACGAATGGATTTGGTACAGGTCCTTGCAATGGAGTTATTCATATGCTTAGTCGGCTTAGATGCAGAGGTATCGATATTCAGTCTCTATGTCTTATTCGAATTGGGGTTGGTCGTCACACGTCTTTTTGGCAAAATATTTGGATGGGGGAAGAGCCTCTCACCACAAACTTTCATAGGATTCATGGTTTGGATACTTTTAGACATTTTACTGCCAGTGATCGGATGTCTAAGGGCTGGGATACGACTACTCTGAGACGTGATTTTAGAGATGGAGTTGAGCAGGAAAAGTAGGATGGGTTACTTTCAATTGTACAACATGTCCAACTTCAGTCTATAATTGATAGATTTGTTTGGATTATTGATACTGATGATATGTTTTCTGTTTCCTCAGTTCGTGGCTTGATATATGACACTATACTTTTTACAGGTGATGAAGAGACTCGATGGAGTAATTGGATTCCTATTAAGATTAATATTCTTATATGGAGGATTAGGTTGCTTAGTATTCCCACTAGAGAGAGACTTTCTCATAGGGGAATTATGGTAGATTTTATACTTTGCCCCATTTGTTCTGGTAGTGTGGAGACTATTGAGCATTTTTTCCCATGTTGCACTGATCTTTTTATGATTTGGAAACGTGTTGCTATTTGGTAGGGTATTCAAGTGTCAGTGTTTATATCAGTTCATTCCCTTTTATCGTTGTCCTCTTTCTATTTCTATGTGAAGAGGCCAACGACAAGCATTTGATGCAGTAGTTATGACTACTTTTTGATGCATTTGGAATTTTCAAAATTCCACTATTTTTGTAACGGGTAACCCTTTTAAATCTATGCTTTTTGATGATGTTTTTATAGAGAATTTTTTGGACTAGTAATATATGTAGTAAAGCCAATATAATTTGCAATTCTTGGCTCCATAATCCTATGTCTGCCACAATTATGATGTGATTCTTTTCTGGCTACTTCCTTGTTTTAATAAAATCCCTGTGGTTCCAAACAAAATCGCATTATATGGTGAGGTTTGGACATTTTAATGCACACCTCTAATTGAAGTAGAGACCCTTAGATATGTAAAGCCACACCCTTGTTGAATATTTATTAATGACATTAATCATATAGCTAGCACATACACAATGGTGGCTCTGGGGATGTGCAGGTGGTGCAGTCAGGGCCTCCGATTTTAGGGAGCCTCCGAATTTTGAGACATATTTATAGTTATGGTGTTGATATTTTTATGCTCATAATTGATCAAGCTATTCGTTTATTGGAGTGAATGTTTGAACAATAAAAACAATATGATTTTTTTTAGCTTCTTATTCACAAAAAAAAAAAAAAAAATGAAGTCACTGAATACTAGTGAGTTAAAGTCAAGTTGAAATTTTTTTGAAAAGAGTTTGCAAAATTGTCATATCTCAGACAAAATTGTCATATGATTTTTGAGCGTGTGTACGGTCACGCCTTTGTCTTCCCACGATCATCTGAAGTACCTGAACATAACCCAAAACCGTAAGTCAATGCTTAGTGAGATCCCCCAAAGTACCAACTTATAACATAAGCATAATACATACAATATGCATACGGATCCTTCAGTTTGACTGGAATGCCCCATCGGCCTACAATCTATCTAGTACACTCACAGAACCTTCAGCATGATTGGTACGCCTCACCAAGCCTTCAACATATCTAGAATGTTCTAGAGGCCTTCGGCCTGACTGATATGCTTATCGGGCCTTTAGTATATCCAGGACGCCTTGGCTCTCTTAGCCTTCAGTCTACATTGGTCCACCTCGACCCAACCACACATAAACCATGTCGACATATACATAACAAATAAGCATACACATAACCAGTCAACAGACAATCAGACAGATCTTACACATAACTATACATGCGATATAGATTTAAAAAATTACTACATCATACAAACATGGGATAAACCAGGACAACAACCCAATGGGCGGACCATGGTGCCTTCAACCCAAAAGTACAGTGAGGAAAACTCACCTCGCAAGCTAAACAGAAGTTGATGAGGTCTCGACTTTGAATCTCAGTTCTCTAACCAACACCTATTCCCACCAAATGACCAATTTCCATCAAAATCCCAAAATGCCCTCAAAGTCAAACTTGGTCAAAGTCAACTGGTCAAACCAACTAGGTTAACTGAGTCAACCTAGCCGAACCAACTTGATCGAGTCAACTCAGGGTGCGTAGGTGGGGTTTACTCCGGAGGTATGATGGGCGTACATGAAGCCTCGTAGGTTGACCACCACCGGGGTGGTTGACCTCGTACGCATGACATACTCCGAGTATGCAAGGCGTCCCCACGTAAGTCTCAAAATCCACTAAAGAGCTTAATGGCTTAAACTCTTACGTTCAAACGTAAGATCCATGGCCAAAATACTCTTAGGAGTCAAAAAGTCTCCAACTTTACGACCTAGCATTTCCAATAAGTACTTAACACAAGTTCTTATTCCATTAAGACATTCTACAACACGCATGAAACAAAACTAACCATTTGGAACCCGTTTTTATGACTTAAGACCCCTCCTAGGGTCTGAAAGGACAACTCAAAGGTCAAGAACATGCCACATTCAAGATATAACATTTTAGGACTAAAAAGATCCATAAAAAAACCGAAACTAGATCTATGAGATAGAGGGATCAAGTTGGAAGATTTTTACCTTAGAATGGTTTCAAATTATGTAGAAATCCCAGATCCAAGTGTTCTACTCCTTCAAGATGAGCTTGGCTTCCTTCTTTTTCTAAGGCACCAAAAACAGACTTCTAAGCTTGAAAAGGTTCCTTAATGTGGTTTTAGGATTACAAACACATATGAGAGGGGTGGAGGTAGTTAACGTGGGTGAAATGAGGCCATAAGAGTGCTTAAATAAGAGACACACCGTAAAAATTAGGGTTTCCATAACTGGCAAGTACACCCAACATATACCACGTACGCATGGCGTACTCCAAAGGCCATAAATACAACAATGCCATCAGGACTCCCTTGCAAACCTTCTTGAACTTAGGGACCAAAATGCAACTTCATAAAATTATAGGGTTGAAATTTGAAGTACCTTATCATCAGGATGTTATAGTTTGTTAGCAAATTTAAGTTTTTAATTTAAAAGTAGAAAAATTACTTAACAATATTTTACAAAAAATTATGGGGTCTCACTTTGATTATCGCACAAGGCCTCCGAAATATCAGGGTCAGGTATGCACATACAATGGATTTGTTGCAAGATGGCCCCTAAAAAGTAAGTGGACAAAATCAAGAAGGTGATTCATGGTTTGAACCAAAGTATTGAATTTAACCCTTTTGTATTTGCCAAAAAGTATACTTCTCGTATAATTTAGTTTCGTTTTGTTGTAACCTTTAAGAAGATTGTGCTTGTTTAACTCGGTTAAATCGATTTTACTCTTGTGAGTAAGTCGATAATAACATAAATTAAGGACTTCTCTTCTAGTAGCAGTGGTAAAAATAGGGATAAAAATATCTAAGCATTTTAAAATTTCAAAAATAGAACGGACACCTATGTTGATTGATTTTGTTGGTATGATAAGATAAATGTAATACAAGTTATAGGTACATCAGAACCTATAGTTTAGAGCCTCATATATAGTAGGTAGTTTAGAGATTCATATATAGTATACCATTTGAGTTTCTCATATTGGTCTTTAATATAAATAGGGAACCTTTTGTGATCCTTATAACACTATCTGCACCCGAATACTTGCAACCTTGTCATAAAAGACACTTAAAGATATATTTTTCTCTTAATATTGGGAATAAAATGATCATTAAATACTGCTCTAATAGTTTCATGAAACATCTTGATCTACATAGGGCTAATATATTAAACCATGCATTAGGACTTGGGATTCAACAAAACCAAGAACTAAACAAACAATATAATTTCGTTAGAAAGCGGAAAACAAACTCTATGATGGCTCATATGATACGTACAAGCAAATATAAGAACCCACATATAGTTGATGTTGGCACACCAACAAATACAGTATTCTTACATTCATAACCATTATCATGTACATAATTTATATAACTGCCATATTTTGTACCTTTTTATTTATTTTAGTCATTCATTATTTCTTTATTATGTAACGTATAACATATAGTTTTCACATGTCTCTCTTTCTTACAATACTTTCAAGTCCTAAACTTGTAGTTAGGTTTTGATCTGCCCTTCTTTCCTAAAGAACTAGTATTGAACCTTTTTCTGTTGATCAACCATGAACGGATGACCCCTCTGCATTGGAAGACACCATATGTTTCATATGTTTCTTTGGATGTAAGACTTCATAAACTCTATTAATATTAAGGGTATCTTGAATCTAGATGATAGTATTTCTAAAATTTGAGTAAGAGATTGCTAGGAAAAGCAATATAATTGAACTTATATCTTCATTGTCGTACTTGATTTCTATAGTTTCTAAGTCACAAACAATCTATTTGGAGTAAAATTATAGTTGAGCAAGTTTTATCCATATAAATGCTTATCTAGAAACAATTCCTAGGTGAGATGCATTTGTTGGTAAAGATATTTTTATGTAAAAAAAATATCAATGAGAAAATAAAATTTGGTTAGGTAAACTTTCCGGACTTGAATGACCCATTGAGGGTGGAAACAAATAGTGTATTTTCTATTGCAACAAAAAGTCATAATGTAAGTTAAATGACCAATATAATCAGTCCAAAACAATAAGTAATCAATCAATATGAGGCACCATAATTTTAGTATGGAAAACCTCTCAAAACAAGAGTAAAAACCACGAGACTACTAGAGCCACTTCAAATCCATTATCATCAATATTTTAGCTATAAAAATATTCTATAGATATAATAGAGGCATACAATAATCATCATACACTTGGAACAAACTACTCCAAATGTATGGAATCAAATAAGCAAAAGACAAAGAGAAATATCACCAAATACATTGCAGATTTCAAGCAACAAATAGTAGCATCGTTGCTTGAATCTATGGATTTACTCTCGAAAATTCAACAGGATAATATGAAGGCCTATATATTAGGAAGCCTGTATCCAAAATCAAATGAAACTGACCATTAGGTCTCCGGGAAATGATGAAACACTGCAGGTTTATCCAAAAAAACAAAAATAAAGAAAAAACCAACTTTTTGCTTCTTACTCTCTCTCTCTCTCTCTATCTCTCTCTATGTCTCTTTCTCTTGGTGGCTGAGAATTTTTTGCTTTTTATGAAACATCAGGGCAGTAAACAGACATATACACATGGGCTAAAAAATCCAACACAACCACAACGATAAATAATATTGCAAAAATAATCTTTGTTTACCTAAACTTTCCCGACTCGAATGAAAATTTGAGGATGCATACAAATATGGTATTTTCAGTTGAAACAAAAAACCGTAATGCAATATGTATAACCATTATAATCAGCTAAAATCAATAAGGAATAAATCAAAACGAGACACTAAAATTGTAGCATGGAAAACCCCTTTAAACAAGAGTAAAAACCACAAGAGTACTAGAGCTGCTTTAAATCCACTATCACTAACATTAGAGCAATACAAAATCTTCTATAGATGTACTAAAGGCAGACAATAAGCATCAAACACATGGAAAAAATGACTTAGTGTTTAGAATCTAATGAGCAAAGATAAAATAATATCACCAAAATAGGGGTTGTTGTCCAATAGCAAACAAATACAACAATTCCTGAGGCTCTATGATAGATCTGGCCATACCAATTCGATGATTTCAAGGCCTCGATGTTAGGAAGTTGCTATCCAAAAATTAAAGAAAACATACCGTTAGATCTCTGAGAAATTACGAAACATTCTAGATGTATCTTTAAAAACAGGAATGGAGAAAACCCTTCTTTTGCTCTCTAATTTCTTTGTATCTCTTTCTTTTGGCTATAAATTTTGAACTAACTAAAAATTAGGGCAGGAAACACACACACACACACAGTAACATCCATAAAATTCAAGCCAATTTACAATTTTTTCAACCAATTAAAAACTATTAATAATTATAAAGTGTTTTCAAAATAGTTTCATGTCAGAGTATCCAAGAAATCAAAATCATAAAAATGTGAGGAGTTGTACAATCACGCCTTCGCCTTCCCACGATCATCCAAAGTACCTGAGACCAAACTGAAATTGTAAGTCTGAAGCTTAGTGAGTTCCTCCAAAATACTCATACACACAACAGTACACATATAATCACAAACAACATACTATGGGTCCAATCAACCATCGGGCTGGAATTCCCAAAGCCCTCAATCATCAGGTTGCAATGCCAACATACTATGGGTACAATCAACCATCAGGTTGGAATGCCAACATACTATGGGTCCAATCAATCATCGAGATGGAATTCCCTAGGCCCTCAACCATCGGGTTGAAATGTCAATATACTATGGGTCCAATCAACCATCGGGTTGGAATACCCCAGGCCCTCAACCACTAATCAAACATGTGAACATATATCAGATAATCTCATAACATTCTATAGATAGACAAACCGATCTAACAGATCATAACAACATAATAACATCCTATCTACCAAGATACCGATCTAACAGATCATAATAGCATACTTAATACCAGAACACAAATCTAATAATTCACCACAGCTAACAACATACTAAATATCCACAATCCAAGCAATGCATAACTGTATATACTCAATGGTAAGATAGTTACTCGGACAGGTGATCCTACTCTAAAACCACAACCAAAAAAGGAACAGGTAGGAGAGCTTAGATCAAGAGTCCTTAGTGTATCCTACATGAATATATATATATATATATATATATATATATATATATATATATATATATATATATATATATATATATATACAGTCCCTAGGGTATCCCTCCACTAGCAGATAATCAATAATAGTGGGCCAACGTTGGAGCCTTCGACCCACGGTATAGTGAGGCGAAACTCACCTCGCACTGCTGAAGTTCCACGGATAAAACTCTAGCTCCTGGTTAACAGATTCCTGAGCTATTAACATAAAACAACACCCAATTAATAATTAGGTTCCAAGCCCAAGGTCCAACTCACACTACAAAGGCCTAATAGTCAACCAATGGACCAAAGCCCAACACTTGGCCCAATTTTCCAAATTAGACCGAAACCCTTCACATGGGCCTTACCATAAGGCCCAAGTATCTATTTAAGTCCCAATACTTGGCATACAGATGGTCCAATCCTCACATAGGCCTTAATCCAAAGCCCATCCAAATATTTTAGTCCATTTACTTGTTCTCGGATAGCCCATTAATAGCCCAATAGAAAGGCCCAACTCAAGGTCCAAGTGAAATTAGGGTTTTCACATGAAATAACGATTAGGGTTAAATGTTCCTACTTAACCCATTAAGTACTTAATCCATTTAGTCCAATATTGCCTTAGGTTAATTGCAATGATTATTGATTAACATTCCAGTCTAATAAATAACTCAAGTGTGGGTCCCGATCAAATCCCCAAAATTAGGGTTTTATGACATTAGGTTTTTCCAAACCCAAATTAGGGTTTCCAACACATATACTAGCCCATTAGTTACATAGTTGGGCTTTTAGGTCAATTAGGGCTTCATTAGGCCTATTAGGGTTAAACAAGTCAGGCACCACTCACTACCACCTCAATTAGTAGTGGTCAACGGCGGCGACCCCCATCTCACGGTGGTGGTTATGGTTCTAGTCCAATTATGTCCAAACATCCCAAAAGTAGTCTAACACAAGCAAAAACACACTACCACCTAACACGACGACTGGTGGTGGCAGGAGGTGGCAGCCACTACCTCATGGTGGTGGTTATGAGTTTTTTTTATTATTCCGACACGATTACAATTTTACAATGCATATCCCAAATAACACACACCCTAAGATAAACACACACACACACACAACCACCTATGTGGTGGCCGACGGTGGTACATGGTGGCAGCCACCACCTCACGGTGGTGGTGGTGGTTCACTTTTTGTTCCCGATCACACAACACTACACACACTTAATGCAATACAACAACATACACCTAAAGTACACAAAAAAAAACGCACACAACCGCCTTCCATAGTGGCTGGTGGTGACGGAAAATGGCAATAGTCGACGGCCATGGTGGTCCTTTTCCTCGATTTCCGGCTAGCAACACTCGCACAATGTATCTCGTGTTCACAGCAATACACATCCATCTTTTTTCTTTGAAAAATGAACACAATCACCCACTTCAAGGTGGCGTACATGGACGACGGCGATTCGAAGTGGCGGGCATCAGGAACGGTTCACATTGGAAGCGGCGGCGTTCCTTGGCAAAGCAGCGGCCATGCTAGATGATCCCGGCGGTCCACAGATTCAACCTCAACATAAGGCTCTTCATCGTTGTCGGCTAAAGAAAGAGAAGGAGAAGGACGACGGATGTCCGATGGTCTTTGTCATCGTCTGTCGATCGAAAATGGGAGTGAAGGGGGGCGATGGTGGCTAAAAGGAGGTCACATGTAGAAGGTGGCAACTACAACATATTGTTAAGGTTAGGGTTTGAAAGAGCGGGGTGACGATTATATACCCGACTCTCATAAACTTCTGCTCATAAAGACACCTTTAGTTCCTCATTCTCCTTTTCTTTCAATTTAAATCCTTAATTTACCATTTAAACCCATCACTAAAAATCCTTACAAATCAAGTCCGAAATATTTACCAAACATCCCCTGCTTGACAAATTCTTTTCAACTTAGGTACATAATTTACCCTTTTAGCCCCAGGCAGCCAAAACCCTTTCATATTAAGTCCAAATGATACCAAAAACCCTGACTTCTAAAATCCTTTGCAAAATAAATCCCAAGATTACACTTTAACCCCAGAGATTCAAATCTTGTCATTTGGCTTCCCGAAACCAACAGCCCGCTAATTATTATTTGATTTTGGGATATAATAATATAAAATAATAATAATAATTACATTTCGTGGTTCTGGTTTATTATTTAATAAACGTGATGTTACACACACATACACAAACACACACACAAACATATATATATATATATATATATATATATATATATATATATATATATATATATATATATATATATATATATATGGTCAAGTTATTGCAAAAACTTAAAAATTTGTGAAAACTTGAGAACTTCTAATATGCTTCTCATTTTTTGAAACCAAGACCATCAATCTTTTCCAAATAGTGCGTCTAAGTCATATCTATGGTAAAGAAATTGATGATTTTTTTTTGAAATATGTGTATGCACATTTGAATGTGAATATATACGTGCATGCATGCATATTTGTGTTTTTTTCAATATTTTTCAAAACCAACATAACAGTGGGACTCTAGTAGCAGCATTTAAGAGAATTGCAACTTGAAAATGTTAAAAAAAAATACAGGAACCAAAAATATGCATGTATATTTAGATGCACATATATGCATATTTCCGAAAACAAAGTTTGTCAAATCTTTTGTTTCGAGCATTAATCCCTCTTATACACAACATTTGATAAATATTGGTGGCCTTAGTTTTGAAAAATGGTATACGAATTAGGAGTTTTCAAATTCCTACAAATCTTTAAGTTCTCAAAAGTACCATCTCCGTGTGTGTCTATATATATATATATATATATATATATATATATATATATATATATATATATATATATATATATATATATATATATATATATATATATATATATATATATATATATATATATTTGGCTTTCCTTATGGGCTGAAAACCCAAGAGAATACCCAACAATTTTTGTTCTTCCCCGGTTCGTCCAATCCATATTTTGCTTAAAATATTATCTAGTGTGTCATCCTAATTTGATTGATCAGCTAGTAATGTTTGCATCTTAATTTCAAGTAGTAAGGATCGAGTATCACGATCTAGTAGTGAAAGATCATACTTCATTGAGGGAATGAGTATGTTTGCAAGCCTTCTAGGATGAAAGTCAAATAAATCGATTAATACCTTGAAAGGTTTAGAGAGAAAATCGATCAATTGCAGGCTTTTGGAAATCAACAGAAACAATTACAGGTTTCAAGAAAACCGATGATGCCTCTGGTTTTAAGAACTTCGCAATGATACCACTCGTAAATAAACACACAAACATATATCATACAAAAAAAAAAAAAAAAAAAAAAAAAAGAACAATAGAATATTGATATAAACTTACAGAAAACCAGCAGGCACTTGACTTGTATTATGTAAAATCAACAAAGAGATAAAGAAGAAGGGATTTACAACTTTTGATATAGGAGAGACTATTTATGATGATTTAAATGAACAATCTAAGCTTATATTAAGTTAACCAACTCAAATCCTAAAATGGTGCTTAAACTTCTAATAACCAAATAAATGGAAAGCTTGTCTTATCCTAATGACTAGGAAAATGAAGCAACCAAATAACTCCAAAGAGGACTTTGGTTTACCTACACCAGTTATTGTGCATTGATAAAAACTTACATCAGCCATTTACTAGACGATAAAAATAATTTATAAAATGTGATACAGAAAAACCCTGTCCTAAATCGTTCATAAGAAAAATAATTTAGACCGATAACTTTTTTCTTAAACATTTGATTAACTAGATTTATGGATTTCAATCCATGTCCATGTTTAAATTTAAAAAGCTATTCATTTATAGAAAATGACACGACCCAAAATCGGTCATAGCCAAAATATTAATATTACAATATGTGATACCAAGTCTCCAAGCCTGTTTTCACTGGGCCAAAGCATACAGGAAAAGGAACCTTAATAGGCTTCATATTTGTTTCTATTTTAACCGATCTGGTCCTAATTAGAAGAAAAAACTTTCTGTCATTAACTATTAGGGAAACTAATCTAACAAATATAAATCTATTTTTAATAAAAATAACCATTTTCTTTATTTATTTTTTTTAGTAAAATGACTAATTTTTCTAGAATAATATGGTCCGGAGTGAAGTCTGGAAACCCATACCAACATTTCGAAGTACATGTTAATCTATTTAAATCTTTAAAAGTGTTTATTTTTAGTATTTAATTATTGTTTATGGGTCGTTAACTTTAAATGGTTTTTGAATTTAATGGAAACCGGTGACAAGGAAAATTTCCTCTTTCCAAACATCTACTTGTCGGTCTCAAAAAGCATTTTTATACTGTACTTCGAAGGGTTGTCATGACTTCTTAATAGGTTTTATAGGCTTAATTTTAAATAAAAATCAATGATAGTTTTTTTGGTTAACAAGATCAAAGTTAAATACTTTTTTTTGAAGAATTCCCTTCATGGTGATCCAAATAGAATCCACACTGCACGCAGTCCTGAGTAGCTTCATGATAAAATCCATCGTGATGTCTTTCCATTTCCATACACAAATTTCCAATGGTTTCATCTTGTCGTAAAGTCACTGATGCTTAGCCTTGACTTTTCTGTAAGTCAAGCACCGCTCCACAAACCATGCTATATCACGCTTCATGAAGCGCCACCAATAATTAGGGTGAAGATCCCTATACATCTTCGTCGTCCCGAGATGAATGGAGAATCTCGACTTGTAAGCCTACTCCATCAAAACTTGGTGCACCTGCCCCAATACGAAACCCAGACCCTCCAATAAAAGGTCAACAATCCATAGCTATCACAATCGAAGGAAGCCACCTGATCTAAAATTCACTCACACTTATGGCATTCTTCTTTCATAGCCTCAACCTAAGCCTCCCGAATCCGTTCCAGCAACTGAGTAATCACTGTCATCCTCAAGCATATATCAGAAATCGGAGCCGCGAACTCCTTGCGACTGAGAGCATCGGCTACCACATTAGCCTTACCCGGGTAGTATAGGATCTCACAATCATAATCCTTCACCACATCCAACCAACAACGCTGTCTCATATTCAGATTCAGTAGATCCATCAAATACCTCAGGCTCTTGTGGTCCATATAAATAGTATGAAACCCGTAGAAGTAATTCCACCAAGTCTTGATGGTGAAAACCACAACCCCTATCTCCAAATCATGCATCGGATAATTCTCCTCATGAGGCTTCAATTGCCTCGAGTTGTATGCAATCAAGTGACCCCGCTGCCTAAGAACTGCACCCAAACCTGTGATCAAACAATCACAATAAACCACAAAATCATTGAAACCCTCTGACAAGATCAAAATCGGTTCCTCATACAAACGTTATCTAAGCATCTCGAAAGATGCCTGCTACTCAGGCCCCCAATGAAACGTCACCAACTTCTTGGTCAGTCGAGTCAATGGAACAACAATCTTGGAAAAATATTGGATGAATCTCTGATAATACCCAACCAAACCATGAAAAATATGAATCTCAAATGGAGAGCTCGGAACCTCCCAATGTATCATGGCCTCAACCATGGTCGGATCGACCATAATACCCTTCTGATTGACAAGGTGCCCCAAGAACTGCACCTCATGCAACTAGAACTCGCACCTGGAGAGCTTTGCAAAAAGTCTATCCCTCCTCAATGTATTGAGCACCTCCCTTAAGTGCTCCCCATGCTGCTCTTGTGTCTTGGAATAGAACAATATATCATTAATAAAGGCTATCATAGACCGATCTAGCATCGGTCTGCACACACAGTTCATGAGATCTATGAACTCGGCAGGAGCATTGGTGAGCCCAAATAGAATCACCACGAACTCATAATAGCCATATCGAGTCTGGAAAGCTGTCTTCTGCAAATCCTCGCCCCTCACCCGCATTTGATCGTATCCTGATCGCAAATCGATCTTGGAGAACCAAGATGCACCAGGAAGCTAGAAAAAAATAACATTAATCCTCGGGAGGGGATAACGGTTCTTCACTGTTACCTTATTCAACTCCTGGTAGTTGATACACATCCGATGGGACCCATCCTTCTTCCTAACAAACATAATATGGGCTCCCCAAGGTGATCTGGTTGGCTTGATAAATCCCTTGTCCAACAGCTCCTGCAGCTGTGTAGACAACTCTTGTATCTCAGGAGGAGCCAATCGATACGATGCTTTGGCTATTAGAGCCGCACCTGGATTCAAATCAATCTTGAACTCCACCTGCCTCTCTGGAGGTATCCTAAGCAAATCCTCTGTAAATACATCCAAATACTCCCGCACAATCGACACACCGTCCAAGTTCGCCTTACCAAAATCCCGAGTATCCATGACATAAGCGACAAAACCCGAACATCCCTGATGAAGATAACGTCTGACTCTCGTTGTTGAACACATAACTGGACCATGTTGTGGTATCTCACCCTGGATCACTAACTCTCCCCCACTTGGGGTCCGAACCCGCACTAGCTGCTGCTCACAGTCAATCATCACCCCATTAGGTCTCAACGAATCCATGCCCACCATGACATTGTTCCCCACGCAAAGGAATGGCAACCAAATCGACCAGATACCACTCACTAAACAACTAAAGGGTACAATCTCGATGAACCCTTGCAACCGTGACCGTCGTATCATCAGCAATCTCTACATCTAGAGGAAAATCTAGCTCCCCTGGAGCTCCAGCAAATCTCTTGCTAAGCGCAAGAGATACAAAAGATCGAGTATCCCCTGAATCAAATAATACCAAGGCAGAAATACCGTTCACGAGGAACGATCCTAAAACAAAACACATAGACATAAGCAACAATTCAATACAAATAAAGAGATAAGGAGAAGATACATACATGTCACAACATCGGGAGTTACACACTCCTCCTCTATCGTCTGCTGTAATGCCCTGCTCTTCGTCACTGGTGCATCTGCCCGGCCCTGACAACCATCAGTAATCCTCAATGTCGTAGGAGCAGGTAGTGACCCCGGTCCTACCGCAGCCAAACTCGGACAATGGGCCTTCTTGTGGCCCATCTGTTTGCACTGAAAGCAAATCATATCAGATATTAGAGTCATGATGGTTATAGCAGTACAATCTCTGCTGATGTGACCAGTCGGGCCGCACTTGAAGCATCTAGAACCACCCGATATGCACGTCCCCTCGTGCACCTTGCCGCACCTGCCACAGCGGCTATGGCCATGCTGGCCTTAAGACTTAGAATCGTACACCTTAGGACTCTTGCCCGAACTCTCCATGCTCGATTCTTCTCCATCTCTAGGTCAATCTCCCTCTCCATAGCCCTTGCTATCATGTCTTCCAGCGCCTTGTAGCTAGATCGGCTCGTAAAATGCAGCATATCGCTCCTCAACATCTCATGGTATCATGCCTTCTTCATCTCCTCGTCTGCCACATATTGCGGAACCAGAAGTGCCCTCTCTATGAACATAGCGGTGATTTCAGCCACCGTCTCAATAGTTAGACGAAGATCCTAAAACTCGTGCGCTAGCTGCTGTACCTCAATCACAGGTTCAAACTCGGTTCAGAACCTGGTCGAGAAAACACTCTGAGTCATAGAATTAATAACATCACCCGCTATAACATGCCCTACCACTTCCCACTAATCATGTGACCTATCCTTCTGGAGGAAGGATGCTAGTCTGACCTTGTTCCCCTCGGTACAATGGATGGTACAAAAAGCGTTGGCAACATCTACTAATCATCTGCTACTTGCAATGGGGTCCCTAGCCCCATGATAGTCTGGCGCTCCACATGCTTGAAACTCTTTGAACGTTAGAAAGCGCATCCCAATCAATGCCACAATCTCAGCACGAAAGGTGCTCAATCTCTCATCAAGAATCTCCAGAATATCCTCCTTGACCATGCCAAAGATCACAAGAGTCTGATCAAGGATACTACGCATAATCTCAGATGAGATGAACTCCCTCGTATGGTCATCAAGCTGCTAGGCTCCAGAACCCGAGCCTGAACCCTCCCCGACTCCGGAACTGCCCACTGGTATGCCTCTCAATACGACCATAATGAAAATAGATCATCAAACCATCAAAATAACATCAATGAGAATATCAGGGAAATCATAACTACACAACGTTTTTGGCTTCATAAAAGCCCTCCTTGAATTGAGTACAAATCCTCTTCTTTCAGTAGTATGGGCCTATACTACTTTCCACATCTATCCGTACATTCATCAAGAAGTGCCTTAACTCAGCCAAATTGCTCTATAACCAACAGACCCTTCATATCCAAGGCTCACAACACTAAATCTCATCCTAGGTTTTCCTAGGGAAACTGCACACCACTATCCGCCATCAGCTGCAGAAAGAACTCACACTAATCTCCTCTGACTAGCTCGCGAATACAATTACATATTACAAAAACTAGATAATCTTTGAATGAGATGTCTCTCCCTAAAACGGTTAGACTCAAACAAGAGCTGCGCATAGAGCTAAACGTAAACTTCTAAAATTATTTTGTTCTGATAATATATAACTTAGCATATTCACTTACTAACTAGCTGAGATTAGCAAGAACTCCTAAAAGCAGAAAGCAAGCAGCATTCGAGCATTAAGTAATCAGAGCATATCATAACCCACTCAAGCCATCTTATTACTGATTGATCAGTACTAGCATGCAAGTCTATAAGTTCTAAAAGCAGGCATACAAAAGCATCTCTCGTAAATCCTTAGTGCTAGTCTAGCATGCAATTCACAGATTCACAATTCCAAAACATATGATAACATCTATGGGTATTTTGGGATAACTTATTTGAGCTCAGCTGACTGCATGCATCACACCCTTTTCTTTTATGAAATTATTTATATATAAAAAATGTTTTTCTTTTGAGAATTTCTACCAAGTTCTCGGTTTGAGTTCATACACACCCGAGAGTGTGCTCGAATCCCCTAAACCAAGACTCTAATACCAACTTGAAACATACAAAAATATGGTCCCACAAAAATTTCAATCTAATAATAGATAAAATATCATTTTTCCCATAACCTCCACACATTTGAAATAAACCAATGTATCAATTCTAAATAAATCAGAGTAAACAAAATCACAATGGTGTGTGCAATGCAGTCATCCCGAGCTCTTCCCTTTGGAACCGGAAGTACCTTAAACATAAACTGAAAACAATAAGCACAAAGCTTAGTGAGTTCTCCCAAAATACCTCATATTATATATATACAATAATCACATAATGGGCCTTGCCTGGTCATTGAGCTGAGCTTGGAAGTGAATTAGGCCCCACCCGACATGCATATAACACATGTCAATTAAACACGTACACATATAACACAGATACATAGCATAAAAAAGTCATCGGGCACTGCCTAGCATCGGACCTTAGCCCGGAAAACATATAAGCACATACACATGCGAGAATCATGAAGACAACTAGCATACTAACATAACATAAACATGGGCCGACATTGGTGCCTTTGACCTGCTAAACCCAGTGAGGAAAACTCACAATATAGAAAGGTAGCAGAATGAATCCTGACTCCGAATATCGACTCTACTCAACCCCTAAACATAAAGATTTCCTTATGTTTAGCACAAAATGCCCAGAAGTCGCTTATAGGTCAAACTTGGTCAAAGACTAAAGTTAAAGTCAAAGTCAATAATCCGAGTTTACCCAACTCGCCGAGTTTATCCATCAGTCTGCAAAGTTAGGAGAAACCAGTCCAACTCACCGCGTTCCTCCATAAACTCGTTGAGTTCGCTAGAAATTCAACATCGTAATCGATTAACCCATCCTTAACGAAACTAAGAGCTTCATTACTTAGATCTTAACTAAAACGGCCTCAAGAAGGGTAAAGTTTTCAACTTTACCCCTAAGAACCACCAAAATGGGTACAAAACCCAAACCCTAGGCTTAAAAGGGTATGAACTGAATCATTAAGCACTAAATCACCAAAAGGTATAGCCCCAAATTGTAGATCTAGCCTTAAAAGCTGAAAGACCACGTAAAGTTTCCAACTTTACCTTCAAGCATGCTAGAAAGAAGCTCAAATGCTCAAAAGAAGCCATAAAATGGACTTAATGCATGCATGGAGCCCTTAAGACCATAAAGTTGTCACCTTTATGCCAAAAGAGCTCATGGGGATCATAGATCTGAAATAATAACACTCGGGACATCCTACACCCCCATCAACAACCCAAACATGGCCAAGAGCATAAAAACTAACCCAAAAAGAGATCTAAGCCAATATTAAGCAAGGTTAGAAGTTTATACCCGAAATGTGCTAGAAATGGAGCAGAGAATCAAGATCTAAGAGCTCTTTCTTGAAACACCACCTTGCATCAAACTTTTCTTCCTTCAAAGGGCTTCAAACACACCAAAACACACTCACAAAGAACTCACAACACTCAAAGGGGGCTCTACGGTTTCAAGATTAGGGTTAAGGGCTATAGAGGCTGGAAATGAGGCCAACATCTAGGATTTAAGGCGTTTAAATATGGTGCAAAACCCTAAAATTAGGGTTTCCTCCCCTGCTGCCAACTCGCCAAGTTGAGGTACCTCAACTCGTCGAGTTGACTCATTAAATTCCGTGGCCAAAACAACTTCAACACGTTGAGTTAAGGCTTCCAGCTCAACGAGTCCTCTAGGAAAAATGCAATAATTTGAAATAAAAACATACCAGAAACAAGGCGTTACATTGGGATCCCCCAAAAATATTATCTTATAAAACCTATTAAATAGTTGAGTGGTAGTTTATCGAGTTTCTATTCTATGTAGTTTTTTTTATTGTATTAAACAATAATGAAATAACATGTATTAAGTTATGGAATCTCTCAGTTGTATACAAAATAAAAGGAAAATCTCCAGAAAAATCTATAACTTTAACTCAATTAACGAAAAAACTATCCATAATTTTTTATTTACAATTAAGCTAAGAAAACTACTAAACATTACTCTTAACCAGGTAAATGGCCAATGTTATAAACGTTTACCGATATTCCGAGTTTAATTGAAAAAAAAAAAAATCAGAAATGATTTTTTTTGTTAGGAGATTATTCTTAAGGCCAAAAAAATACAACTACTGTAAACATCTTATTGAAAAACATACAAACTATTATTGACATCAAAAAACTAATATATTAAATGTTTCAATAATTAAGGGGTTTTTATAAGCACAAAAGTAATATAAGCGTTTTATATGCTTTTTTTGACATTTTTCTCTTAGAAAATCCTTATAATCCATAGAATACAATGTAAATGTTCCTTTTAGAAGTTAGCCCTTTACTCTCAAGTTTAACTACGTAATTTATTTCTGTCCATGATGCAAGGTTTATGTATCATAACATTTAAGATATTCTCGACATTATCACGACTTACAAATTCAATAAAGTTCTCTTCAGTTATATTGGAGAACAATTTAGTCAATTGAGTGGATTTTTTTTTTCTAAAATGTCAACAACTAATGGAACATTGGTAAGGAGAGTTCGTACAAGGGTTCCAATTTGGAAATTAAATCGGTGAAGTAGCTGCTTGAATAAGTGAAAAAGTATCTTAGAAGCAATCCCCATCATAATGGCATGTGCCTAACATAATTCTGTGCTTTAATACGCAAGGATTAATCATGGCTATCTATGCCAAAATACTTGTGTTTCCCCTTAATTACTTTACTTAATATATTGATTCTGGATAAATTTGATGTTGCAGTAAATTTGTTTTGTAGTATTATGAAACTATAGGTGTAGCTTGATGACCTTTAGTTTTTTTAAGGAAAGGCAGAAAGATTTTACCCAACAAAACTAACGACAAGTAAGATGCTAGAATACAATATACATCAGAAACAAGCATGCTAACAAAGGCGAAGTTGAATTCCCTCCGAGTCGTTCATTGAAGGTATCCTCGCCTTCTTAAATAAGATATTGTTCCTAGCATTCCATACAGAAAACTGTGAACGCCAAAACAACGAATTGTTGAAAATATGCCAACTGATGACGCAACACGTTGTAAACATTAAAACTTTTGCATAGGTCTAAAAATTACACACGAATTACAATCTAAGGTTAAAACAACAAGAACAACAAATTATGGACTACTTTGTTATTCACTTAAAATAAGGACTTGTTTTCTATTCATCAATAATATGATGATTTAATTAGAAGCTATAGATGATATGTAGTTAGACATATTTGTATTATGAATAGATAATTACGTATCAAATTATAGATAATTATGTCATTATTAAAATTATCGTTTTGCGAACAAATTTAACATTATGGTTAACCTATAAATGCCACCATTTGTCATATATATATATATATATATATATATATCTCTCTCTCTCTCTCTCTCTCTCTCTCTCTCTCTCTCTCTCTCTCTCTCTCATCTTGGTCTTTAAGCAACTGAGTTAAGCATTAAAGGAAAAGGGTTTCAAACTGTTTTCCTACATCGAGGTATCAGGTATGAATAAATAAAGGGAATTTTTCATTTGGATCCTCCTCGTAATCCTTGAGAAATTTATTTGAGGTAATTC
This sequence comes from Lactuca saligna, assembly GCF_052625555.1. Taxonomy (NCBI): domain Eukaryota; kingdom Viridiplantae; phylum Streptophyta; class Magnoliopsida; order Asterales; family Asteraceae; genus Lactuca; species Lactuca saligna. Next base: position 48,497,846 of record NC_136419.1, read on the forward strand.
TTCATGCTCTTTCATATAGGTTAAATTTGTTACATTAATTTTGATGAACATAGATCCAAGGCCAGATCATGATGCTTTTTGTTAAGTGTTCCTCTTGTTTACTTTGATTTATGTTTTGAATAAACATCATGGTCTAATGGTGGTATAAGATACTTGAGTTAATGATTAACTTCACAAAAATAAATCTTTTTTTTTTGCATGACATCTATGCGGTGTGATCTTGTACACACAAAAATCGACGAGTTATGATCTTGTAACAAATAGAAATTGTATGTATGATATATGCATTTTGGTTTTAGTAAATACGATTTTATTCAAGAGTTTGAATTATGTTTAATAAGTTATCATGACTTCTCTATTCATTCATATTTTTTTTTTGGGATAGTTTTTGTAAAGGAAACCCATACAAATAAAAATAAGGAATGTGTTCACATGTTTATTCGATTAAATTTGAATTTAATGACAAAGAAACATATAGCAAAGAGAAATTGATTTTAAGTGTCAATTTGTATGAAATTGATCTTAATAAAAATATTTCTTAATGCACGGATTTTGGACAAACCATGATCTTGCAAAATATATGTTGCATTTTGCGACATATCTGATTATCTTTGGCAGTTGGGACAAATTTATTGTTGTTGTAACATATTTATTGTTATTACGACAAATCTGTTATTTTCAAGAAATATTTGTTGTTGTGACATTTTTAAATAAGTGTCGTAGAATCTGATGCAACATATATGTCATAATTGCTGCCTTTTCGTTTTATTGCATCTGGTAATACATTGCCTTTATTAGATATATGTTTGTGATGATCGGTTGTTTTGGATGTAATGGTTCGTAACCTTGTGCAACCTGCGTGTTGTTTAATTTGTCATGCAATCATAATTGAATATATTTTTGTAAAAAAAAATGGTATAGAAATTAGTAGAAAATATAGAGCAAAATTTTGTAAATATTAAAACCCAAGGAAACCAATGAGGATAGATGATTGCAATATTGGGTGGCATGATTATGAATTTGAAAATCACTAAGAGATGGATTTTTAATGGAGCTCACACATTACGCAATACGCACGGTTACTTTGTTCGTAGATTGAACATCTTTTTTGGCATGTTGGCTCATGGGAAAATTGATAGGAATGGATCAATTGTTATTGTTATTTGCATGTGCTGATGTGCGATTATGTTTATATTTTTATGTTTGGGAGTTTGGCAAACCATAAAAATAATTTTATAAAGGTTTTAAAATTGATTTAAAATGGTTTTCTTTTGCCAAAAAAACAAAATTAAAATATTTTAACTAAAAAACAAAATACCCATTTTCAAAATATGAATATCATGATATCCATCTTGAAACACATAATTAAACTAATAAATGTTTTCAAACACAAACTCTTCCAAAACAAAATTTTCACTATTAATCCTTTTTGCGATGGATAATCAAAATGTCTCAAAGTACCTTGATTGGTTCTGAAACTTGAGAAATGCTCAAGTATGATAAGAAACTACAACCCACTGAAAAAGTTGTCCATAAGGTCCTCTAGCTTGGTAAACCAGGGCTCTTAAACATGATTATGAAGAACATATCAATGAATCAAATGATGTGGCATGTTTGATGTTAGTGGCTATGATTCTGGAGTTCAAAAGGAACTTTGAGAATCTTACTTTGTTTTACATAGTCAACCAACTTAATGGCATGTATTAGTTGATAATTTAAAAGATAATGTTCAAGATATCTCTTTATTTTAAACTTCATTCATTGTTGCTAGTTGTCATGTATATCTGTATTTTGTACTTGTATAAATAGATTGATTAATAAAATCATACGTAATTTTGTATAACATCCCCCTTTGGCACGTATTACAATATTGTTCGCTTTTGGCCACTCGACACGAGGACTTCCGAGGGGTCACCCATCCCGGTACTATTCTCGTCCGAGCACGCTTAACTGCAGAGTTCTTATGGAATCTGCTGCCCTCACGTCTTTAAAACGCGTTGTGTTAGGGAAGGTATCCACACCCCTTATAAGGAAATATTTCATTCTCCTTTCCAAGCCGATGTGGGATCAGGTGCAGCCCACTTTGATCCCACATCGGCTTGGAAGGAAACGAAACATTTCCTTATAAGGGGTGTAGATACCTTCTCTAACACAACGTGTTTTAAAGTCGTGAGGGTAGCAGATCCCATAAGAACTTTGCAGTTAAGCATGCTCGGGCGGGAGTAGTATCGAGATGGGTGACCCCCTGGGAAGTCCTCGTGCCAAGTGGCCCAAAGCGGACAATATTGTGATACATGCCAGAGGGGTATGTTACAAATGGTATCAGAGCTGGGACACGGGTACCTTAACACAACACATTTTAAATCCGTAAGGGCAGCAAATCCCATTAGAACTCTGCAGTTAAGCATGCTCGGGTAGGAGTAGTACTGGGATGGGCGACCCCCTGGGAAGTTCTCATGCCGAGTGGCCCAAAGCGGACAATATTGTGATACGTGCTAGAGGGGGATGTTACATTTTGTGTGGGAAATGGTATCAGAGCTGGGACACGGGTACCCTAACACAACACATTTTAAATCCGTAAGGGCAGCAAATCCCATTAGAACTCTGCAGTTAAGCATGCTCGGGTGGGAGTAGTACTGGGATGGGTGACCCCCTGGGAAGTTCTCATGCCGAGTGGCCCAAAGCGGACAATATTGTGATACGTGCCAGAGGGGGATGTTACATTTTGTGTGGGAAATTACTTCTTATATGGTATCAACATTCTTAACCCTAGTTGTACCCTCTTTTCAATCCTTCTTCTTTATGTTGACTCTCATGGCCTCCTCCTCATCAGATCTTTCTCTCAATACAATCCTTCACCTTCTCACAATCAAATTAACCTCCTCCAATTTCCTTCTCTGGAAGAATCAAATTCGTCCCCTTTTATCCTATCAAAACCTCCTGGGGCATGTTGATGGTTCCCTTCCCACACCTCCAACAACCATCCAAACTGATGGAAAAAGTTCACCAAACCCAACCTATGAAACTTGGTTTAGTGCTGATCAAATGGCCCTCCTCATCATTCAATCTTCCTTATCAGAAGAAGCTATTGAAAAAAAACTCTTGGCTACTCTACTGTACACGATATTTGGAAGGGTTTAGAGAGTGCTTACTCTCATGATTGCAGAGAACGCCTTCAAACCCTTTGGGACTCTCTTCGTCAGATTCAAAAAGGAACCTCTTCTATCACCAAGTTTGATAGAAAATTCAAGGAAATTTGTGATAAGTTATCCGCTATTGATCACCCTATTGATGAATCTGATGAAGATCATTATTTTTATGTGGTCTTGGAGCTGCATATGGATCATTCTCAACTGCGCATAGGGTTGTTCCACCTTACCCATCTTTTCGTGTCCTTCTATCCCAAGCAGAAAGTCACAAACTTTCTCAGCTCTCTGTTTCCACTCCAGCTGCATTCAATGTTGAGTCTCACAGGGTTTCGACACAATCATCACCTCGAGGCGGCACTTCACAGTGAGGATGAGGCCGCTCAAACTATTAAGGGGCGAGGGTGTGGTAAGAGACCACCCCATTACCAGCTTTGCAGAAAGAACGAGCATTATACCTCAGCTTGTCTTGATCTCTCCACTTATCAACAAGGTTCTACTCTTGATGCCAATCTTGCTCATGCATTCCATATGCAATGCAACACTACTCAGTCCAAACCCGATTGGTATGTCAATTCTGGTGCATCAACACATATGACAAACTCATCATCACATCTTGACTCATCCTTACCATACTCTAGCAAGAATCAAGTTGTTTTCAGGAATTGTAATTATCTAAATATTTCCCATATTGTTCATTCTCTTATATCGAAAAATCTCACTCTCTTTGATGTTTTAGTTGTTCCAAATCTCAGAAAGAACTTTCTATTAGTAAGCTAACACATGACTCTCCGGTTGATGTTCTTTTCTCTAATAAATATTTTGCAATCCAGAATCGCATAACTAAAGAAATAATCGCCAAGGGAAGGTGTGAAGATAGACTTTATGTGCTTGAGCAAGGAAATAAGGCATTTTTATCCAACTTAAAGAATAATAGGACTAGTGATTCCTTTGAAATATGGCATAATAGATTATGTCGTGTAGCGTTTGACATTGTTTCTTTGTTGCAAAAATTGAGTTTTTTTATCTCCTACTTCAATTTTACCTAAACCTGGTGTTTGTTCTTCATGTCAGTTATCGAAAAGCAAGTGTCTACCATTTCAAGATAATGTTAAATGATCCTCTTGTGTTCTTGACTTAATCCATTGTGATATTTGGGGACCAGCACCATTACAGTCACGAGATGGTTTTCTATATTATGTCATCTTTGTGGAGATCATTTGAAGTTCACATGGCTTTATCCTCTAACACGAAAATCTGATTTTGCAACAACTCTCACTAATTTCTTAAACTTTGTTCAAAATCAGTTTTCTTGCAAGGTTAAAAAATTTCAAACTGATGGGGGCACCGAGTTTCTAAATCATCACATAAATCAAACACTAATTCATAATGGCACTCATCACCGAATATTCTGTCTATACACTCCATAGAAAAATGGGAGGGCTGAACGCAAGCATCTTCACATCACTGAAACAGGCTTAGCCATGGTTTTTAATGCACATGTTCCTGCATCCTATTGGGTAGATGCCTTTATCTCGGCTGTGTACATCATCAATCTCTTGTCGTCTAAACTTCTTATTGATAAAAGTCCTTTTGAAGTACTATTTTCTACCACTCCAAATTATGACATGTTTCGGGTGTTTGGGTGTTGGGTGTTTCCTTACATGTGGGATTACTCATCTCATAAACTCGCTCCTTGTAGTGCTCCCTGCATATTTCTTGGATACAACTCTAGCTATAAAGGTTACCAGTGTTTGGATCCCGCTACAAACCGTATCTACACAACACGACATGCTCAATTTGACGAGCCTAAATTTCCGTTTTCTAGGGAAAGCTCCTCATCGGATCTTTCTCAATTAACGTACAATTCTTTTCTAGAGTGCTTGGACACCCATATCCCATCATCCTCTTCATCAGTCACTGCTCCAGCACCATCGATAACGCCTCCTATTTCATCGCCATCAACAAACATGTTAGTCCCACAAATATCTACTTGTGATTTGTGCCTTCCTGATGTTTGAACATCTGCTGCCCCTACAGTGATTACTTCACCCCGTACAGCACAAGCCACACCACTAGCTACACCACCAGCCACACTTCCAATTGCACCACTAGTCTCACCACCAAGTACACCTCCGCCATCTCTTGTTCCAGCAGTATCCACTCATCCCATGGTAACTCGAGGAAAAGCAGGCATTTTCAAACACAAACATAGAGCTGACCTTGCTACTTTGGGCACTAAAAATTTAATTCATGCACTTTTTACCTCCACAATCCCAAAGGGATTCAAATCCGCTGCCAAACCTCCGCATTTGCTAATTGAAATTGAGGAAGAAATGTCTGCCTGAAGGTCAAATAACACATGGAAATTATTTCCTCGTCCTTCATACTGTAATCTTGTTGGATCCAAATGGATTTTTCGTACCAAGTTTCACTATGATGGCTCTATTGACAGGTATAAGGCCCGATTAGCTTCTCAAGGTTTTACTCAGGTACCTGGTGTTGACTACTCCCATACGTTTAGTCCTTTTGTTAAAGCTTCCACTATTAGTATTGTTCTCTCCTTGGCTGTCATGAATTAATGGTCACTGCATCAATTAGATGTCAAAAACGCATTTCTTAATGGTCAGCTTACTGATATTGTCTTCATAGAACAACCTCCAGGATTCATTGATGAAAAATTACCATTTCATGTGTGTAAATTGAAGAAAACTCTCTACAGGCTCAAGCAAGCACCTCAAGCATGGTTTCATAGGCTGAGTACATTTCTTATCACATTGGGTTTTATTTTCAGTCGCGCAGATACTTCACTTTTTATTTTCAAGAAAGGTTCCATATTTCTCTATCTACTTGTGTACGTTGATCACATTATCCTTACAGGAAGTAATCCTGCCCTCATCTACACCTTCATCACTCGTCTCAATAATGAATTTGCAATAAAAGATCTTGCTAAGTTAAATTACTTCCTAGGTCTTGAAGTCACGTATACGGATACTAGTTTATTTCTCACTCAAGCCAAGTATGCACATGATATCTTAGCATGGGTTGGCTTATTGGAGTCCAAACCTACCTCTACTCCTTAACAACAACATATCAATTGTGCATAATTGGGAGTCTATTCTCGGATCCTACCTTGTATCATTCTCTAGTTGGTACTCTTCAGTATTTAACCATTACAAGACCTGATATCTCTTTTGTAGTGAATCAGGTAAGTCAATTTCTTCAAGCACCGACAATTGATCACTCTCAAGCTGTCAAACACATCCTTCGGTATGTTAAAGGTACTATTTCATATGGGCTAATTTTCCATAGACCACCACGTCATCTATTCTCAGTTACTCTGATGCGGAGTGGGCTAGATGTATTGACACGCGATGCTCCACATATTGTTATTCTATCTTTCTTGGTGGCAATCTTGTCTCCAGGAGTGCCAAAAAGCAACCTATTGTTTCCTACTCTAGCTGTGAGTCTGAATATAGGGCAATGACTAACACCGCTTCCAAGATCATATAGGTCACACATTTTCTTCGAGAACTACATGCTTTGCTTCCCACTATTCCTACACTCTTGTATGATAATAATAGTGTCCTCATTCTTTGTCAAAACCCGAATTCTCACAAACAGGCAAAGCACATTGATATTGACTATCATTTTGTTCGGGAAGTAGTATCTTCCGGCAAACTTATCACCAAATACATTCCCACTCACTTACCGTTAGCTGATATATTTACCAAGAGTTTACCCAGGCCTTTTTTTGAGCAATTTTGCACCTAGCTAAGAGTTGGTCCACCTCTGATTAGCTTGACAAGGGGTATTAGTTAATAACTTAACAGATAATGTTCAAGATATGTCTTTATTTTAAATTCCATTTATTGTTGCTAGTTGTCATGTATATCAATATCTTGTACTTATATAAATAGATTGATTAATAAAATCATGCGTAATTTTGTGTGGGAAATTACTTCTTATAGTATGTTTTAAGAAGATGATTGGAAGGAGCAATTTGATTTGTGAAAGCTCTAATACGTCGCAATTCATAGGATGATGAGTGTTAGCTTTCACGTCTAAAAAATAAAGGTGTAAATTGACTAGTTGGAACGTCTAGGCGTTTTGATAAGTTAGGATTGGCTACATATATTATCCTTAAATCGTGGTTCATATAGGTGGGTTGTTCTAAACTTCAATATGAACAATTTGGAAAGGTCTACATGACAAGCTTAAGATTTGAAATCTCTAATATCGGAAAAAAAAAAAAAAAAAAAAAAAAAAAAAAAAACAAAAAAAAAGACTGTAGCTCAACTATAACCATACTAGCCATCAGGAAATAAAGCAAAAAAATAAGCCAAACTTATCTAAGGGCAAAGTCAAAGCCAAAGTAGGTCCTTCCAACTTTGACCCCAAGTCCAAATGGAAGGGAAAATGTAGTTATGAGATACCTTAATCAAATAATCTTGAGGATAAAATTTGTTTCCACTACAAAGAGACAAGACATTAGAGGCTTAACTATCCAAAATATATGAAGGAACTGAAGAAAATCAATTTAATAGATGTGACAATTTAGGTATATCGATGATTGAAATCCAGTGTTCTCTAAAAGGTGTGTCATGTTGTGAGGCACGATTTCACCATTACGAAAAACATCACAAAGTTGTTGTTAGGCATGACGCATGACAATGCATGATATGACGTGTCATATCATATTATGGTGTGTTATGACGTGTGTTTTTGTGTTTGAGAAACGTTTTTTTTTCTCAATTTTTATGCCTTTTCTAATCGGACATACAAGTATTATATTTTTTCTTAACTTTGTGTTATTAGTTGTTGATATAGCACTTCTAAAAAGTAGTTATATTTGAAATAAATCTATATCTATTTGGTAATATAATTATAAATTAATACAAAATCACCACCTTACATTATGCCTTGAAAAACGTCATGACTCGTTAAGCTTGAAGTTTGACCTTGCTGTCATATCACGCCTCACGCTTTTTAGAACCTTGTTGAACTCCATATAAAATTTATTTCTAAATCATGGGTATTAAACACATGATGTTGTACTTACATTATTACTGATGTGTAATGACTAAAGGGAAGTAGGAAGTTGAGATGTGATCACATTGGTATCATGTTTTATATTAAATCTGAAAAAATAACAAAAAAGAAACAAAAATTAAAAGTTTACCAAAGCTTGTTGCGATGACATGTTGACAGGACCGGGTCCTGAGAAAGTAAATATCATCAAAGGCCTAAGAGCGAGCCATAAAAAAGTGTCATTATAATTATTATAAGTTTTTATTGTTAAATAAAAATATATAATAAAAAAATTGGGCCTTGTGCATCTGCCCGCTTTGTCCCCCCTCAACGCCTCCATGCATGTTGTCGTTGTTGAATTTAAAAAAATAAATGGTAAATTATGATCAGATGTTATTATATATTTTATAAAAGAATAATGTGTATAGAAACGGAATTTTGCAAGGAGATGTTGTCGGTAAAAGCGAATCTGTATATAGCAACGACATTCTAGCAATAGTTACCAAATGGTTGTGATGAAACCTATATTTTTCTTTTAGTGTTAAGGTGGTGTCTATTACACTTAACAAACTAGACCGGACTAGACAAACTTTATGGAGCTAATGAGGATCCAAATCTTTTGCACTTATATAAAGGATTGAGGGAGTTCTTGTACCACCTTTTTAGTTAGGTGAGAAAAAAAATTGTAATTGTTGTCTCATTGAAATACATGAGAAGCCATAGTTCATGCCAACACATTGTATATGTCATTCATAAGAAAGTAGATCGAAGGAATATCACAGGAAAACCATGATTTTTTGTTGAACCATTCCAATGTTGGTATATATGCATGTTTCTGTTTGTTGGACAAAACAAAAGGGCTTTTTTAAGAAATAAAAAATAAAAAGACGAGTGTAGGTGAAGTAATATGATACTATTACTCTATTAGATTAGGAACATGTAGAAACAATATTACTACATCTGCAAGAATTTAAAGTAACAAATAAAGATACATCTTTCGCACTTGCTCTTGTTCTTCTTGTTCTCATTCTTTCTCAAACGAGAATTAAGAAAGAATCTGTCTACTTGATTTTGCAACTGGCACCATCGTCTTTGATGAACTTTCATTTCATAACAAAATTCACTGACACCCTTGGTCTACTGCATGCTATCTGATATGCACATCACTTAATAACCTCCTATAACGGAATTCTAAAAAAATCAGCAGTGGATATAAGCTTTTGTTTTATGACTTCCCTCTAAAGTCTGTCTTTTCTGCAACCTATCCTGAAATATTAACTTCGGTTGTGGATGGGGTCTGACCCTCTTCGAACTGGTCTTTTACTTGAATGATATGAATCAAATTTGCCTTTCAAATCCGCAGGTAATGGCTTTGGTTGAAGATCCTCCATGGAAACTGCCTTGAGGTTGCGATGAATGCCTATGTTTCTGAATCCATAAACCATATATGGTTCAACTGCTAATATTCCAATAAAGGTAAGAAAGATGAATACCTTCTGAGTACTAGAAATCATAGTTTTTTTTCTTATGTAATCAAGAGAGGAAGAGAAAAGAGATGATCTTTTCTTTGGAGTAATATGGGAGATGTAAGATTGGCAGTTAAATTCCTCCTGGTGAGCTTAGATATAAGCCTCTAATTTATAGAATAAAACACAAAGGGACCCACATGTCCTTGAAGTTATAGATTTATCCCAATCATAAACCTCCTATTTAACCAGATTAAGGCTGTTAGAAAAGAAGAATCTGATCACTAGGATGACTAATTGACTATACGACCCCTGATCGAGAATCCAAGCATCTTTTTCATTCTTTGCTACTTTTGTCTACCTATTTAAAGAAATAACCATTATCTTGGACTCCAATCATGATTACATGTTTATGTGGGTGAAAACATGCAAATATAATTAACCTATAGGAATTGTAGTATATGGAGGGTATTTTGGTAAAACACTATTCCTTAGTTAGTAAGAAAAGAGGGATCGAGCAGCCTTAAGAGAAAATTAAGCTAGAAAATATATAATGCAAACAAAAAAAACCAAGCATTCACTTTAGTTCCCCTTTGAAAATCTCACTTTGGAATTCCAAGCTTTCTTCCCCATACAATAAAAGAACAGTCTTAGTTTTTAGTGCCATATGTGTTCTTTTACACTTTTCTTTCTTCTCTATTTTGGCCATCGGTTTCTAGTTACCCATGATGAAGATGATGATGCATGTGTTCATATATGATAATAAGATAACCACCATTCATGTGACTTCCATCGTTTTGCATGCATTGTCTTCCTCACATCGTTGTCATTCCTATATGTTATTTAGAAGCCTTCAATCATAAATGTTCACCCCATAGAATTTTCAATCATACATGTTCAACCCTTAATATTTCAATCGTACATGTTTGCCGTTATGGTTCGCTTTCGGTACGGTTTGTACAATTTTAAATGAGATGTACTTGTTAGATACTTATTAAAGTAGAATCTAATGGGGGATTGGCATGATTCTATCTTTAGGAAATTAGGCAACATCCAAAAATAAAGTGATGGGTTGTTTAAAAACTTGGGGATGTTGGCTTTGTAGCTTGTAGATTCTGAGGTTTGGTCTTAAAGAAGTTGCTTTTGTCAACTTTAATGCAGATCTTGGGTCCATAGAGGTTTGTGGCCTGCCACACTAACCAATAAATAAGGAAATTGCAAATACCTAAAGAAAAATAACCATGGAAATGGTAGAAAATAGTAGCAAATATTTAATTTATTACATGTACAAAACGCACTTGTTGTGATTAAGTAAGTGGTTTTAATGTGCACCTAGTCTATTGTGGAATTTATGAAGATGGAATGTAAGTTTGATTAATTTATGGAAAGTTTAGCTGCAGAGGAATTGGAATCCGATCAAACAAATAATGGTTAAAGAGTAAGTAAAGGTTAATTTTATATTAAGGCAACCGGGATGTGACTATAACATTACATAATATATGCCAAAGTAGATGCTTTGCAGGCTACTTTATATGTTATTCCCTAAATAATCATATGCTTTTTCGTTCCATTAGAAATCACCAATAAATTTTAGGATAACGGTTTAAAATATTTCTACGGACATTTAAAAAATACCTTTATACTTTTTTTTATATGTAGATAAACGCTTATATTTTAGGTTGTCTTTCATATAAACCAAAATATTGTGTTTTTTAAAAAAATTATCGGTTGTTTTGCGACAAAATTTTATCTTTTCGTTTTTAAGTTAACATGAAACACAAAAATAAGTATGGTAAAACGTAAGAAGTAGACAATTTACTTAAAAAAAATAATGATGTTGCTTATTTTTGTTTTCCATGTAAACAAACAAATAATTGTCATGTCATAAAACAATCGATAACTTCTTAACAAAATGGATATTTAGCTAAATCTAAAAAGTAACTGAAAATATAATGATTTTTTTTTTTTTTTTTTTTTTTTTTTTTTTTTTTGCATATAAACAAAATGTAAGAGTTTTTTTTTTAATGTCAATAGATAATGGTTGTGTTTTTATCGATTTTTTACTTATTTTATATAAATTAAAGGGAGTAGGTTAATAAAATTATTTTGTAGTATATTCAAATCATAATTCATTTAGTAAAATACAGTTCTGGTCTTTGTGAATTGGTGAATAGTTTTTTTTTTTTTTTCTTCAGAAATTAATTTCTAGAGGTAATTAGTCTTTTGCACAAATAGTTTACTATATCTAAGTAATTATCAATAAAAGTCATGTTAGCAAATACGAAATCAGTAAGAATAGAAAATGAAGAGTTAAGATTGTTTATAAATGTGTACAAAAACATGATTGGTTGTACATTATTAATTGTGTAACACTTCAGAAGAGTTAAGATTGTTTGTAAATGTGTACAAAAACATGATTGGTTGTACATTATTAATCGTGTAACACTTCTTTATATACCATATTTGGCGTTGAACATTGACTTATTTTCTAGATTTATCATAATATTAAACCGCAAGTGAACAGTAGTAAACAACATTGTTAAAAAGACCTTTAATGTGATAAACATTGATTTATAAGTGTATCATGTGTGAGATAAGTAAACAATTAAGGAAAGATAAGAATTACAAGCATAGATAAATTCAAACAAAACTAAGGTGATGCCTAATTCACTTATTTTCACTTCTAAGCTCAAAACACTCAAAGGGAAATTATGGTTTCGTTCTTAGTGTTTGGAGAGGTGGAGGCTAGTCATAAGAGAGTCTATAAGATACTTAAGGTGTTTAAATATGGCACAAATGCTAAAAATTAGGGTTTGCCCCTGGTGACCAGTGACCCTAGTGCCACCACGTACGCCCAACGTACGTAGGTTTCCTCCGCGACCAACTTCGACCCAGTATACCCATCGTACTCATAGCGTACGCCCAGCGTACTCGGCTAGGGACTAAAACCACCAACCTTCCGAAGGACATAACTGCTTCGTTCTAATTCTAATTTTGACGTTCCTTATATCCACAAAAGGGTAATGAGAAGCTATACAATTCTATTAACTCTCCTTTTCCTTAAAACTTCCCAAGAGTAAATCCAAAATTCATAAAAGGCCCGAACTATGTGACATCCCGAATTTCACGACCAGAAAAGACCAATTTGTTTATGCTTTATTTGAAAACCATAGTATACTTTTAAAGAAATATGTTGTGGAATTTGTTCCCAAAAATATGATAAAGAATTTATCAAAGCATTTCTGAAGAAATGTGTTTTCATTATATTAAAAACCGTAGGATGTCATTGTCAATAGAGATCAAAAGCATAAAATGAAATGGCATAGGCCTTACAGCATCTATCTATTCTAGTGGCCTATAATCCATTGATCTCTCATCAAACCATCACTCTTTTGATCTCTTTCCACTAGCTGTATACAAGAAACTGAATGGGTCAGAATTTGGAGTCTGGAGAGCACATAGGGTTTCCAACCCATAATAATTAAGCTCATTAATTTCTTCAAATCATTCAACCTGATTACCCATTCCCGTTATCCTCACCTTACATCCCTAAAGCATCTACTCTAAGGGACGTAGCCTAAGGGTTTTCATATGGGTGACAACAATGCTTAGCGGATTCCTCAGCAATACATGGAAAATAAGGCAACCATGAAGGGGATGGAGTATACCTGATGAACACATAGTTCAAATAAACACATATAGGTTGCAAGCATGCTAGCGTTCCGTTGGACTATCTTGAATAGTCGGTGGTTGTCATCTATACTCCGTTAGATGACTAGATCATCGTAAACATCGAGGCCTCTCATCATTTTATCACACATCAACTACTTCATCTACTTATTTTTTACCCAACATTTTCATAGATATAAAATAGATATATAGTTTAAATCATTTAAAACATGTATAAATCATTCATCCAACATAGATATCAAGAACATAGATAATATGCACACATAGCATGTAATTTATATTAAATACTTCATATCTATGTGTAAGATGAAAGTAACTATACACTCACTTGTTAAAGTGGTGATCCAACTTGGACAGGGCTTTGCTTCTTAACAATATAATTTCCTTCAACGAAACCTAGTATTATTACCACTAGATTTTAGTCTAATATTTATTACAACTAATTACGAGCATTATTATTTCATAAGTGTTAAACAATACTTTTCAACCACTATGTATAGACAAGGGGACAAGCATGAAACACCGGATGGCATGACCATTTTAGCATTATAACACTTCTGAAATCCAACAACCATTTGCGGCCCTTCAAACCAATTTCCCGATACCGTGAGTAGTTAAAAGATATTATAATAACAATTTATATATTACATTTTATTATATATATATATATATATATATATATATATATATATATATATATATATATATATATATATATATAGTTTATAAGTTCATAGCAATGATAATAAATTTAAACCTAAGCTATATTTAAAGTAGTGTTAGCATAGCTTACTTACCGGGAGGTTTGGCTAGAAATTGACCTCTACGGGGGTAGAACTTCCCGAACCGAAAAGCTCTGTTTCTTGGAGCCTTATGGAGCCCCGAGGCTTTCTTCTAACACTAGGGAAGTGCTAGGGCTTTGGTAGGGCTTAGAGAGAAGTTAGAGAGAGAAAGAAATGGCTTTTGGTGTGAGATTTATGGCTGCCCTCGCACCTCCTTTTATAGTTGAGCTGACCCTCGATGCACAGGGCATTCCTCGGAGGAGCACAACATGTTTCGGGTGTGCAGGGAACTCACACGTCTGAATATGGCATGTGTGCGAAGTCTATTGGGGCGACGTGGAGTCTCCAGAGCCTAGTCTTTGCGAGATCGTTGGGCGTTCTTTCGGCAGCTTCACATTTCACACTCCCGAATTCTAAAATCCGTACCGTTTGCATACGAGCTCCGTTTTTGACGTTATTTATATACACTCATAGGTGGAAACGTATTCTACAAATTTTGTTTAGACTCCGTTGGCTAATTTTGACTTTATTTTTAAAGTGATATTTTAACAGGCATGGACAGGAAAAGTCCGTTAAAAATTCATTACTTTGTCATTGACATTTGTTTTTGTTTGTCTTTTCATCGTTGAGCTCCTATTAACAAGATCTTCGATTCTCATTTAAGTTGTGTCTGCTAAAAATTGGTCGATCTAATATTCGAAATCGGGCTACACACTGTTATGTCAAATCTTGGAAAAATCATAACTTCTTCATACGAAGTTAGATTTGGGCATACTTTTTATGCACGCTCTGGTTTAATGTATACTATAACTTTCGTTTAGATCGCTGAGGTTAAAAAGTACTTTATCATAAACTCACTTTTTACGTCACATAGCGACGTGCTGGTTTTGTCGCGAAACTTCGATAGACCATAACTTCTACATTATAACTCGGATTTCGGCATTCTTTATATCTCCGGAATCCTTATCATGACCACTACAACTTACTTAATAGTTATGCATCTATCTATTATTTTAATTACGATTCTTATTTTTATTCTTAACTGTAACACTTGATTGTGGAAGTGTTCGATTGTGTCTTCGGAGACCAAGGGTATAAGTGTAATCTGATGATTTAGTTTTTTATAGGTCTCAGGTCTTATTCGGAAGGTTGTAGGGCTCGGGTGTGGAGATGGGAGCGTAGGTTTTCTCATCACCTTTTTATGGATATGAAGTCTGTAGGAAATAGACTTAGAATGAAGAAGTTATAGTACTTTAAGGGTATTGGCATCATTGGTCCTTAATATAGAAAAGTGGCAAGGAAGGTGGCCTGCATGAGTACGCCCAACATATGCTGGGTACGCCCATCATAGAAGGGATGAGGAGTCGCGGGTATTGTAGGCGTACGCCCAACATACGAGAAGTATGCCCAGCATACGCCCTGAGTCTTTAAACCCTAATTTTTAGGGTGTGCTTCTATATAAAGAACGTAATACCCTCAAGGGTCAGCCTCCTTCTCACCCTTAGACAATTTTGACAAAGCTCTAATCCTCTTTGAGCGTTCTTGGAGCTTGGAAGGCTTTGTGTGAGCATTTGGGTGTTTTGAATCCACTTTTCAAGGAAGCAAAGGTTAAGGCAAGGTGTTGGTGCAAAGGAGGAAGTTCAGATCTGGGATTGTTGCTTCTTTATAGATCTTTTCAAGTTATAAAGTCATGAACTTGATGATTATCTCCTTAGATCTCTTAGATTGAGTTTTGGGACCATTTTGGTCAAAAGGTTGAAGCTTTGTGGTTCAATCCGATTTCTAGGACTTTGAGTTGCTATTCTCAGTTCGAAATGAGTCCCCAAGGCAGAAAGTTGCCACTTTTAATGTCCTAATGGTCTTATTCATGAGTTAAGACCATTTTCTCAGAAGTAGATAGTTATTTTTGGAGTTTAAGATTATGTGGGTCATGCAAAGCTATCAAGTAAGCAAGTTTATGGTTTAAGATGTCAATAAGGACTTAGATCTATAATTGTAGCTTCTGGAGTAGAGTATTACGCACTTACTGGGAAAGTGACTTAACAGGGGGATTACACTAAGTGTACATGCAGGTACGCCCAACGTACTCATCATTTCTCTTGTACGCTTAGCGTACATAGGAGTACACCCAACGTAGTCATTAGGTATGGGTTTGGGCTGTTTTGGTCCTCGGTTTGGGCCATGTAAGGGATTTTGGTTCTTTCAGCCTTAGTAGGCCAGTAGAAGTCAGATAATGTGTGCCAAGGAGATGCTCGGGCTTAAGATAAATCCTATTAGAGGATTGTGGCCCAATTTGGAAAATTGTGCCATTAGTGGGCCACTAGTATGCTTGGAAAGCCTACCTAGTGTTGGGCTTTTGTTTTGGAATTAGGCCTAAGTAGGGATCATTCTGGGCCAGGGGTAGAATGGTCACTTTACCCCATGCAGGGATTAAGGATTATGGTTTGGAATCCAATTGCTAAATGGGTATATTGTTTGGTAGTGGCAGCTCGGGAAGTTGGTGAGGCAGCGACAAAGGAATTTGTGCGGGAAGCTTCTGCAGTGAGAGGTGAATTTTCTCACCATACCAATGGGTCTTAGGCACCAAGGCCGGCCCATTTTATGATAGTTGGTATACTTGTTGTGTAGAGTTGTGTGTCATACTTATGCAGTGATACGTGGTAGAGATAGTTTTTCCAAATAATGGTAGAGATAGCCTTTGTGGCTAACGGTAGAGATAACCTTTGGGGCTAACGGTAGATATAGCCTTTGGGGCTAACAGTAGAGATAGCCTTTGGGGATAACGATAGAGATAGCCTTTATGTCTAATGGTAGAGATAGCATTTATGGCTAAGGATAGAGATAGCATCTGTGGCTACTAGTATAGATAGATCGATAGCTAATTGTTCTGTATTATGTGGCAGAGGTAGCTTTTATAGCTAATTGATATGTGGTATACGGTAGAGATAACATTTTTTAGCTAATATGATATGTGTTGTGTGGATTGTGTGTGGGGTATGCTCTGGGGGACTCACTAAGCTTCGTGCTTACAGGTTTTGTTTATGGTTTCAGGTATCATCGTTTTGGAAATGAATAGCTCAGATTGATCACAGTACACACACCTCTGATTTCCGCAATGAATGATTTTGGGATGAACTCTGATAAATGTTTTACTTAATGATGATTTGAATTTTTAAAATAAATGGTATCGATGTTTCAGCTATATTATAAATGAAATTTTTACCTTTGATTTTTGGGTCGTTACAAGTTGGTATCAGAGTCTTGGTTTGAGGGATTCAAACATACTTTCGGGTGTGTCTGAACTTAGACTGAGGATCTGTAAAGCTTTTAAAAAAATGTTTTAAGTAAAGAATTTCTAAGACAAGAAAGGGTGTGGTGCATGCAATCAGCCGAGCTCGAGTATGTTTCCCTAGAATACCCACATTTGTTATATGTTATGATTTGATTATGAGCCTGTGAATTGCATGTTAGTTAGGGCTAGGAGATATGCATGTATATGTTGTATGAGTTGATAGATTTGCATGCTAGTGCTGAGTAGTCAGCAATAGGTTGGCCTGATATGTGGTGCTTGTAGCCATGAGGATATTGGATGTCATGCTGGAATGAGAATGATAATTGGTATTTGTAACTGCAATGTGTATGTTTTGAAATTTGTATAAGGTTAGGATCTTATAGCCTTAGAATAAGTGATTTAACCTTATTTCTTGTGGTCTTAGGGTAGAGTCTATTATTCGACAGTCTATTAGATCATGTTCTGTGTATAATTTGCATGCATAAGGCAGCCGACAGGGAGGGTGGATGTGGTCAGCAGGGGTTGTGGTATATAGGCCGAACGTTCTATGATAGTTTGTGGGTTGGAGATTACCCTAAGGTAAGCCTAGGATGAGGTTAGCAACAGGTGTTACCTGCTTGCGGGATGTATGTGTGGATAGATGAACTTGTCTAGTTTATGCTGGTTAGATTTACTGATTACCTGAATGCTTCTTGCTCTGTGCTTTGTAGCAATCTTATTAATGTGAGTTAGCTATTAAGTGAATATGCTAAGTCACATGTAGCACATAATGGATAATCTCAGAGTGACGGACTTGACACTATTGTGCAACTCTTGTATGAGTCCAACCGTTCTAGGGACGGGTCTTTCACTTGACAGATTATCTGATCACTAATACATGTGGCTATATTCATGAGGTATCTAGTTGACATTAATGGGAATCTTTCAACAACTGAGGGCAGAGTGAGATTGGGAACCTAGGAAAGCCTAGGATATGCTCCAGTGAGCTTAGTGGGGCGATTCGGTTTGGAGTTGGGAACCTACGGGGAGCCTAGAGGTGCTATGGTAGAGATCGTCGTGTTGTTTAGCAAATATTCAGTATATTGGTAGAGCAAGTGACTCAGGTGTGGAAGGTAGTATTGGGCCCGTACGACGGAAAGCACAGGATCCATACTCCAATAAGTGAGAGTGTTGGAGAATCGGACAAGCTTATGGGAAGGAGAACTCTTGGTTATGTGTTGAGCGTGGGAATAGCTGCTTCACAGAATGAGGATGGGCGCGCATGAGTAGGACCAGGGTTTGGTCCCTGCTCCGATGGTGAGCAAGTTAGTGGAAGGACTTCCAAGTCTCGAGTTCGCCTTGGATCTATTGTATCAGGCGGCAAGGGTTGATTGTCCGATCTATTTCATATTTGGGTTTGGAGACCAAGTCTCAGGGATAGTTTGTAGCCTGATATATAGCAGAAATTGATCCAGCTATTGCAGTATAGTTGTGACGATTGAGCTAGTAAGTGGATGAGTGTGCAAGACCCTGATTGATATGGATCTCAGAGTCGAGAATGGAAGATTGATTAGGAGTACCTCATGAGAGAGGTTCAAGTCAGGCGAATTTATTGGAGGGTCTCGAGCAGAGACCCAAGAATTTGGATCAGCTTTTGAGAGGCCAACAGGGTCGGATCCAGTGCAACGCCTGTAGAAACTGCATGATGAAGTTTCGTTCCAAGGGCTTGGACTTTCATTGGGATCAGAATAAGGTGCTACATTATGTTCTCAGGATGGTCGGGGTACCACAGGAGGAGGTGGTCAGGAACCATTCAGATCATCGTGGATATGCTATCATCGGTCATTTCCAGTGGAAATTGGGTATTTGTATCGCCTGGGGAATTATAATGAGTTGGATCTTGGGTTGGTTTTCTACTATTGTCTGGGTTAGCAAGGGTTGTCAGATGCCATCTAGCCTGTCGAGGAATCTTTGAGAGATCTTCGGACGAATGTATCTCGCGGAGCGGATTCTACGTGCACCGTGATTGCGCCGAGTCGTTGTCGGAATATGTTCAATTATCTGGGTTGCTACAGGTGTAGCAGGTTTGGCCACATCATCAGGGAATGGCCATAGGGATCAAGCCCGTTACATTTTCATTGTTATCAGGTGGACGACGTGGGGCTCGACTATCTAACGATCAGGGAGGAGCAGTGAGTGTACCTCCTCCAGCCATTCTCGGGGTTGGTTCAAGGGCTTGAACGAGGGAGTCATGGCTAGTTCTCAGTAGCCTTACTATTTATGTTTTCGAGGAGGAATCGGGGTTGTCAAGGGAAGATATAGTGGTTGCTGAGGTTTTGGTTATACTATATGATGGAACATCAACCTCCGACGAGTCTTCTAGTCTTCTGCTGCGGTGGAGATCTGACATCATAATCAGAGAGACACGTTAGAGCCTCCCCAGGGACTGTGCCCCAGGAGCGGGCTCCGAAGGTCAAGTTAGATCAGCTAGAAGATCTGAGATGGTCCTCCATAGCTGGAGAGAACCATCTTGGTGCTAGTGGTGGTGTATGGCGGCGGCAGGTGGCGGCTGAACCACCTGGCCGGAGTATAGTGGCGGCTGAGCCATGGGGGAAGAGTCTAGGGGAAGCTCCCCCACCATGGAGAAGGTACTATTCATTATATATGGGACAATTAGGTCAGGCCTTGGGCCACCCCCATTCGGTCCCAACTAGCAAGGAGTTGGGCGAGGCCGCTCGGAGGCGCCGGGCGAGGCTGGCGGGCGCGCACCAGGAAAGGATGGCAAGGGAGTGCCAGGCGAGGGAGCGCCTGGCCGAGCCGACAGGAGAGTCCCCAGCAGGGCTGGCAAGGGAATCCTCAGCAAGGGCTGGCACGGGAGTCCCCAGCAAGGGAACGCCAGGCAGGGCTGGCACGGGAGTCCCCAGCAAGGGAACGCTAGGCAGGGTTGGCAGGAGCACGCCAGGCCAAGCTGGCACGCTAGAGTAGTCTAGGCCAGGCTAGTGGACCATATCCCATCAAGTCCCCCTAATCTGTTGTTATTGGTACGCGACCAATGACATCAGACTGGAACTAGTCATATAAACCCACAGGAGAGTCCCCAGCGAGGCTGGCAAGGGAGTCCCCAGCAAGGTTGGCAGGAGAACACCAGGCAAGGCTGGCGGGAGTGCACCAGGCTAGGCTAGCAGGCTAGAGCAGTCTGGGCTGTGCTAATGGACCATGTCTCATCAAGTCCCCCCAGTATGGTGTTATTGGTATGCGGCCAATGACATCGGACTGGAACTAGTCATATAAACCAACAGGAGAGTCCTCATCGAGGCTGACAACGGAGTCCCCAGCAAGGTTGGCAGGAGAACGCCAAGCAAGGATGGCGGGAGCGCACCAGGCTAGGCTGGCATGCTAGAGCAGTCTGGGCCGTGCTAATGGACCATATCTCATCACTATCCGTTCGTTGGGCTCCGAGATCTGAGCTTGATATCGCTTTTAAGCGTTTGAAGTCGTTGATGTTGTTAGGATACTAGAGGTGTTAGCTGGACTTCAGTAAGTGTGCCGTTTGGACAGGGATATTCTTTTGGCGTCCTAGCTTTGGTAGGCACCGGCCGTCTGCAAGGTGAACATTGCAACATAATAAGGATTGGGAATCCTTCAATTCTCGTGTGCCGAGCGGACTTAGTTGAATTAAATTGGGGGAGACCCGTCCAGGTATCCAGGACAAAAGCAAGGGTAGAGAGTGTTGTAAGACTGCAGGGGTGTCGTAGTGTTCACAGATTTTTTCAGGTGATTTGGACTAGGGTGGGCTAGTTGCCAAGGTTTTAGGGGGAGCCGTAGCATAGTGAGGATCAGGACCAGAGTTGATTGATCGATCAGTTTTCCTGGGGCGAGCCCAGGTGGTTATGGGAATCCAGGTTGGAACCGGAAGAGACTTTTAAGCCGAGGGTTGGGTCTTGAGATAAAGGATCATGTGGATGGATAATGCATGTCTCGGTAGGGTTACGACTGGGTAGCCCTGATATTGGATCTCATAAGAACCCAGTGGTTGGACCGGGTGCGAGACTGGTAGTCTCAATGAATCGGATAAGGGTGTTGAATATTTGGTCTAGTAAAGGAGGATGGGAAGTCGAGGTGCATTATGAAAATTCCAATTCGAGGATCTCTGGATAGGGGCGGAGTTACAATTCATATTTGGATAGGAACTCGAATCAGAATTCGTACAGGATTTTGTTTAAGTGAGATTGGATGTAGAGCATCTATATGCCAAGGGCGTCGAGGGCAGAATTCCAGGGTGGCGAACGGGCTGGTTTGATGGTAGCTTAAGGCATTGTGATGTGTCTCGGGTAGCTCTATCTGTAATAGAGCCAAGACATGTCAGAATTAGGAAACGGTAGGTCGAAGGAGGCCAAGTATGATATAAGACTACAGCTATGCTGGTAGTATTCACATTTTTGCACTAAGGTCACAATGACTTCAGATTCTAACATTTTATATAATAATCCTTTTGTAATGTCACTGCACTAAAGTCACAATGACTATTGCCAAAACATAAAGTTTCTAATCTAGACATAGATTCTCAATATCTGACTCCCAATATGGAAACATTTCCATACTTACCATATGACAACTCATTCTCAATAGAATCTTATCTATTCATAATAATGTCAATATGGTCCATCCAATATAATGCTTCCAACTACTCACAAGCGACCAATCCTCTTTGAACTTTGGATTGTCCTTTGATAGGTGTTTAATTATCTTAGTCAAAACTGATTCTTGTCCTTTTCCCTCTTAATGCGCTAGACATTTGAAAAATTTTAGAATGGTAAAATAATATAGCATTTGCAATCAATCCTATACCTTTAGCATATGGGACATGATGCATAATGTCTTACATGAAGATTTAATACTTTATCAATCTTCTGCCATAATATTTTATGTGCTACGTTCTTATATCTCGACCTATGAAGAGGAATGCCGTAATCATAATCGAAATTTAAGAACACACTATGTATCTTTGACCTAAAAAATATTAACATTCCACAACGTAAGCCTTTAGATTTGAAATGAAGCATAATATTCTCTCCTTTAATTATAGAAAAACAACTTTACATCCTTACTACTTTGCAAAGTATGACTCTTGTTTTCTATAATTAATATTGCTAACTTGCAATACTTGCCTTAATAATCATACAATCATAACATTTATGCTCCCACTATCATGATGATTATTATAAACATAACACTTATGCTCCCACTAGCTTTGACATGTATTCAGAAACAGCTTAACTTTAAAAAAAAACAATACTTATTGAATTTCTTAAGTTCATGTTTCTAATACATAATGCTTTGATAATCCTTTATCTAAGCTTATACACCTTTCATTTAGATAGCTCATATGTGTGTCTACACAATTAAGACTAATTGTCAAATCTCACAATTCGAATCATGGAAAGGGATACCGTAACCATAATCAAATTCGAGAATCCATTATCAAAATCACTATCTTCTTAAATTCTTTCATAGTGAAAGCATTTCCTAACAGTCATTTTCATGAAGGAGGGAATCTTATAACACTTAGATTTTAATGGTGTATGTGTTCCTATCCATGTGAATTTTTCAAAAACAAGGTTTGCGACAAATTCAAACTCATATGGACCGAACTTTCTTAATCTTGATTTCTTGACTTATGGTAACACGACTGCCCACCATGTCTTCCAAGTAGTTAAGCAGCTCACCCTTTCCTATCAATGTATTTTTCATTGATTAAGGTCCTTGCCTTTTATGCATTCAAATGAGAACTCATAGAACTCACATGCATAATTAACTCGATTGGATCGGCGCAGAAACAAGATAATGTCAACACGATAGGTTGTAAACCTTTCAAGACCATTAAGACTCCCACTGACTCTTTGACATATAAGATTCTCTTGTCAATAAACATTTCTTGACAAACAAATATTCAAGAGTTAGTGTAGTTTTTATCAAGACAAAAACACTTCACAAAATTGGTCCTAGTTTATCTTTGTCTTATCCAAGACATCACAACTTTCCAATTTCAAATGTGCAAGAATAAGAATTTTTTTTCCATATTCTACATTTGATGAGTGTTATAAACCTTCTTAAGATGTGTCACTCAATGTCACAATCTTAACTTTAAGACTTGTTTTGGAACTAAGTATGATTGACTTCTTGATTTAACCATTTCTTCAATTATTGATTCCTCTTCTTAGACATACAATTGTACTAAGACTTACTTAGAGGATCAATTGAGATATGGTTCTTAATCATTAAGACCTATCATAAAATATAATAAAAGGTACTCTCCTTTCTTCTTAGAATAGAGAAACTTTTATCTTTCTGCCTACCTGATTCTTCTTATTCGTTATGATATTGATTTAAACCTTTTCCAATCAATTAAGAATTACACTTAATCTTATAAGTATAATCATATTTACTAAACCTTTAGTAAATCATGATGAATATCCTTGTTACTCTTGTGGTGGACTTGATCAACACATAACCTTGTGTACTCGATCTCCTAGTCCTTCACTTGACACTTTGTCAACGAATTAGTCTAATTTCCAAATATGAAATTTCTCATTCATCATGCAACCAAGTTGCATGATTCCAAATTTTTGTCCAATTGAAACTTGAGCGATGAGAAACTCTCCGTATTTGGTAAATTCTCGACATTTCCACAAACAACATAATTAACAATCACATCCATTTGTTGTAGAAATATATGAACATCAATTTTTTTATAACTATTTCATTGCAAGGAAATAAATAAATAAATAAATGAGTCAGACCAAAATTTATTTTATTCATAAAAGCAGCGGAAAACATTTGTCCTTACAATGCAAAATCAACTGAAAAAAAACTATGTAATCAATATTACTAACAACTCTATCATAACTTTCTAAGCTCAAAATCTAATCTTGAAGTCCATGCGATCGAGATCCATTTCTTTGTGATTAGATTCATCTTGCTTTTCCATCAAACTTCCTCTCTTTTCACTGATCCTGCAAAACATTCAAATGTAATCTTATCACATCATGTATTAAGAATCAACGAATAGGAACTTGATGGAGTTAGATAGTGGATTTTACCTGAAGCACAACCATACTCTTTGACTCTCCCATCTTCTGGACTCTTCAGGCTCTTAGGGCAGACTTGTATCCAACGCCCTTTCTCTTGGCAGAAAACGCAGCTCGGTTCTCCTAGAACATCCTCGGAAGCATGGTTGGTTGACTTTCCCAACAAATATGCTCCATTGCTTTGCCAAACCATTTCTGATTCAACAGCAATGAGCATGTAAGTTAGGTCAATGAGGTTTGCGTCATGATCCATCATATAATACTTTCTTTTGAACTCATTATATGATTCAGGGAGTGACTGTAGAACCCAGCCTATAGCCAACTCATCAGGGAATGATGCACCCAACATTATCAACCTATCGATGTGTGATTTCATTCCTAGAACGTGGGCACACACGGGTTTACCATCTTCATGTTTCATTGCCAATAGGGCTTTAGTGACATTGAACCATTCAATTCTTCGATCTTGTGGGTTAGGGAGAACAACGGGAGGAGGAGGAGGAGGAGGAGGAGGAAGTGAAGCATGATTTCTTGTTCCTCGATCGAATCGTGGAATATCATCTTCATGTGGAATGCTTGTTCCACGGGATTTGGGAAGACCATAGTTGTCGAACTTTGACATCTACAAAATGGTAGAAAACAAATTCAAGTTAGTTGATTGATTGAGTCCTTAATAAATCACCCAAATGAGATATTAAGGCTAGGACCCAACACAATACGCAACAACCTAGAAAAGGGATGCCGTAATCTAGTTGCAGAATATTTGAAGGTAAGTGAGTGACGATTCACTAATTTCCACCATTAAAAAATGAAAAAAGAAATTTAAGTTTTAAATCTATGAAAACTCCTAGATTCTTTGAGATTCATTGAACATTTCAATGGCATGTTTAAATCTCGATATGCCCCTCTAGTTTGTGACTGGGATGCCGAAGATCACAAAGCGGGTGTGAATAACCATGCAAACTTACATGGTGCCCTCACATGTTACGGTCACCTATTCAATGTGCCGGAAAACCACACACGCTCCACCGAACTATGACAAACATTGAGTCACCCTTTGCCACCTTTGCTTAGAACCATTTAGTGTGCCGATAAACCACACACGCTCCACTAACGTCTTCGCAAGGCCACAAAGTGTAATTTCATGGAATTGCATCAATTCACTTTTTCCTAAAGTAACTAAGATTGGGAATTTTATGAAAGCATTTAGTTACTTTACAATTCATTATACTTATAATGGAAGGTTTCTGTCCTATCCTACCCGTTTAGCTAACGACCCTCCACTAGTCAAGAGTGGATACCCATTCAATCGCCATTTTATAGGAAATTTCCTTAAACACCCCTTACAGACCAGCTTCGTGAATGAGGCCTACTAACGGTAAGACTGACTTTTACTCATATATATATATATATATATATATATATATATATATATATATATATATATATATATATATATATATATATAATGTTAGACTTTTAATCTTATATATAGTATAGGGTGTATTTTAAATTTTCAAAATACTATGTGGTCAAATTTAACAATTATACTTTTAATTCAATTAAATTGTAAACCAAAACTTTATGCATTTATTAAATCTCCTTTAATTATACATCTTGATTAATTGATAAAACCATAAGGGTGTGATTTGAACTTTTCAAAACAATACTAGGGTTTTGGAATTTACCATTCCTAAATTAAACTTTTAATCAACCTTTAAATTCCAAAACTTGAGGGCAAGTTTTGAAACATTTCAAAACATTAGGGTTTCAACTATTTAAATTTCAAAACAAAACTTTTGAGTTCAAATTTAAACTATAAAACCTAAAGGGGAAAATTGAAACTTTTCATAACACAAGGATCAAATAACAAATAATATAAATTAAACAATTAATTTTATCATTATCTATATTTGACCTAATTTCAATTTCTTGCATAATAAGTTACCCAATTAATACAAATAATCCAACTTTAATCATATAAGGAAGTTATTATCTTATCAATTGGTAATTATCTTTTGTTTAATCAAGGATATATTCATAAATATGTATAAAATCGGATTTTATAAATTAAAACACATTTATGGTAATTATCCAAAGTCAAAATCGGAAGAAAATCGCGAATATTAGCTGTCAGACGCTTTGACTCGTCGAGTCTGGACCTTGACTCGTCGAGTATAGCTGACTCGGCGAGTCAAACACTCAGAAGCAAAAAATTTCGATTTTCCGTGCTGATTTCGATCAAATATGCATCAATACAATAGAAACCAATCTAGGATCTGATACCATTGATGGGTTTTAGCCATAAGAATATCCTATGTGCTCATGCAAACCCTAATGCTTGGATCTAGGTTTCTCTATTGTACATGCAATTCATCCAAGACTATAAACCCTAGATCCAGTATATGATAATCAATATAACATATGAATTAAGGTTTAGATCATACCTTGATTGTTATGTAGCAATAACAACCCCAAATCCTTCTTGTAACGACTTTAGAAAGCTTAGAGTCACAAATGTCACTCCTCTAATGGTTCACAAACACCAAGAGCAAGAGGATGAAGAGGAGAAGAGAAGGAGGCTGCCCCAAAATGTGTGGAAACCCTAACCAATTTGGTTCACCCCGTTTTTGGGGCTTAAGGGTCCTTTAAATAGTGGGCTATTAGGGCTGTCTAACAAGGAAACCCTAATTTGGTTGCTTAGGCCCTAAGCAACCCATGAACCCCTTTTTAATAAGCCTTGGACGATTTCTAATGGGTTTCCCCATTGAATTCGTTCAACCTTATATAATAAGGTAATCCATAGCCCAATTGCAATTATCTTATAATTACAATTCCAGTCCCTTAAGTTTAATTAATCTCTTTTAGCCACAAACTTAATTCTTATTAATTCTTGACTAATATTAATTAAACAATATGATTTCTCCTTTAATATATTATTCTCATAACATATTAATAAATCATAATTAATCCTTTCTCTCCATAATTCATCCTATCAAGTTGCTTTGGTGAAGGCAACCCAAAAGGACCATGCACCATCGGGTCAAGTACATACCAAAATAGTTATGGACTTAGACACTAATCCAACAGATTTTTCATGGGCAGACTGTTAGGGGGGCAGACTATCTTAAACTTTAGGATTCGGATGAAGCAAATGTTATCAGGTTACAAGGAATTTGTTCATCTTTGGGTTCTAGAACCCTACGAGGGTTGGTTTCGGTTGCCTTGGAAAGGCCATGGTATGCTCGGGGCTGTGACCATGAGGCCTTAGTTATTTGGCGTGAGATATGGTCAGGAATGATTTCGGGGATGAAATCTAATTTAAATGGGAGAGAGTTGTAACACCCGGTTTTGGCAGTTTTCAATTGTGTCTTCAGAGACCAAGGGTATAAGCGTAACTTGACGATTCGGTTTTTTATGGGTCTTGGGTCTTATTCTGAAGGTTGTAGGGCTCAGGTGTAGAGTTGGCAGCATAGGTTTTCTCATCACCTTTTCGTGGATATGAAGTTCGTAGGAAACGAACTTATAATGAAAAAATTATAAGATTTGAGGGTAATGGCATCATTGGTCCTTAATAGAGAAAAGTGGCAAGGAAGGTAGCCAGCATTAGTACGCCCAACATAAGCTGGGGTACGCCTAACGTAGAAGGGATGAGGAGTCGTGGGTATTGGAAACCTACTCCCAGCGTACAAGAAGTACGCCCAACGTACGAGAAGTACTCCTAACGTACACCCAAAGTCTTTAAACCCTAATTTTTAGGGTGTGCCTCTATATATAGAACGTTATACCCTTAAGGGTCATCCTCCTTCTCACCCTTAGACAGATTTGACGAAACCCTAATCCTCTTTGAGTGTTCTTGTAGCTTGGAAGGATTTGTGTGAGCATTTTTGGTGTTTTGGATCCACTCTTCAAGGAAGAAAAGGTCAAGGTAAGGTGTTGATTCAAAAGAGGAAGTTCAGATCTGCGATGGTTGCTTCTATACAGATCTTTTCAAGGTATAAAGTCATGAACTTGATGATTATCTCCTTAGATCTCTTAGATTTAGTTTTGGGACCATTTTGGTCCAAAGGTTGAAGCTTTGTGGTTCAATTCGATTTCTAGGACTTGGAGTTACTACTCTAAAATCTAAATGAGTCCCCACGGCAGAATGTTGCCACCTTTGATGTCCTAATGGGTTCACGCATGTGTTAAGACCATTTTCATGGAAGTAGATAGTCATTTTTGGAGTTTGAGCTTATGTGCATCATGTAAATCCATCAAGTAAGCAAGTTTATGGTTTAAGACGTCAATAAGGACTTGGATCTGT
The DNA here is from genome assembly GCF_052625555.1 of Lactuca saligna. Taxonomy (NCBI): domain Eukaryota; kingdom Viridiplantae; phylum Streptophyta; class Magnoliopsida; order Asterales; family Asteraceae; genus Lactuca; species Lactuca saligna. Next base: position 48,526,626 of record NC_136419.1, read on the forward strand.
AATTGTAGCTTCTGGAGTAGAGTATTAAGCACTTAATGGGAACATGACTTAACAGGGGGATTACACTGATGTACATGCAGGTACGTCCATCGTACTCACCATTTGGCTTGACCGCTTAGCATACATAAGAGTACGCCTAGCGTACTCATCAAATATGGGTTTGGGCTGTTTTGGGCCTCAGTTTGGGCCATACAAGGGATTTTGGTTCTTTGGGCCTTAGTGGGCCATAAGAAGTAAGATAATATATGCCAAGGAGATGCTCATGCTTAGGGTAAAGCCCATTAGAGGGTTATGGCCCAATTTGGCAAATTGGGCCGTTAGTGGGCCACTAGTAGGCTTGGAAAGCCTACCTAGTGTTGGGATTTTGTTTTGGAATTAGGCCTAAGTTTGGATCATACTAGGCCAGGGGTAGAATGGTCATTTTACCCCATGCAGGGATTAAGGATTATAGTTTGGGACCCAATTGCTAATTGGGTATGTTGTTTGGTAGTGGCAGCTTGGGAAGTTGGTGAGGCAGCAACAAAGGAATTCATGCGGGAAGCTTCTGCAGTGTGAGGTGAGTTTTCTCACCATACCAATGGGTCTAAGGCACCAATGCCGACCCATTTTATGATAGTTGGTATACTTGTTGTGTAGAGTTGTGTGGCATATTTATGCAGTGATACGTGGTAGATATAGCTTTTACAGCTAATGGTAGAGATAGACTTTGTGGCTAACGGTAAGGATAACCTTTAGGTCTAACGGTACAGATAGCATTTGGGGCTAATGGTAGAGATAGACTTTGTGGCTAATGGTAGAGATAGCCTTTATGTATAAGGGTAGAGATAGCCTATGTAGCTAATAGTAGAGATAGCTCGATACCTAATTGTTCTGTATTATGTGGTAGAGGTAGCTTTTATAGCTAATTGATATGTGGTATCCGGTAGAGATAGCTTTTATAGCTAATATGATACATGTTGTGTGGATTGTGTGTGGGGTATGATCTGGGGGACTCACTCTGCTTCATGCTTACAGGTTTTGTTTATGGTTTTAGGTATCATCGTTCTGGAATGGAAGGGCTCGGATTGATTGTAGTGCACTCAATGCCTGCATCACTGTCTCGCTACCCCACCCCCCAAGTTGGGGTGTCCGGTCGGTGAAAGCAGTACTGCAAGGATAACCAAAGTTGACCAAGTAGCGGTTCACCCACAACCATTTTCCTGTCAGTTCTTCTTCGGGGGGGGGGGGGGGGGGGTTGGTGTATGATGAACGCATGGATGCCCTGCCATTGAGACAACGTATGCATGCCAGATTGAGTAGAGGGGTTGAAGAAGTGCTTGAAATCCCATAATTTGGGGAGCATGCCCGACAAACCATTTTGAAACCAAAAATTTTGTTGATAGCGTTAGGGGTTATGTCGTCAACAAAGAAGCCATACTAACTCATGATCTCATCGAAAAAGTTGTTCGTCGGTAGCCAGAGACCTGCCCTGAAGATTGGGATTGGGAATCCAACCTTCCATTCAGGCGGTTGGGAAATGTGTGCTCCCCTTCGAGGATATTGCACCCCATGTTCAGGAAAAAACCCAAATCGAGCTTGCAGGGACTCAAACTCTTTTCATGTAGGTTCGATTTCGGTGATTGGTGTCACCATTGCGTATGGATAACATATGTGAGACGAAACCGAAAGGAAGCAAAGAAAAAAGAAGAGACGGTTGAAGAGTAGTAGATCGAAGAAAAGGAAACTATCCCTAATTGGGAAGGCTTTAAATGAGATGCCAGAAACTCAAACAATCGCGATGATGAAACCATTTGTGTAGCCGATTCCGGGCCTTTGCCCTTGTGGTAATGTTCTTAGTACCCAACGTCCTAACACCGAGGCCCATAACTTGCCAAAATAGTACCAAATTTCTCCCCAAAACGACAAGTGTAGCACTCAGGGTGACGCTTCTCAGTAACTCTGCACCAATAGCATATAACCACTAGTGGTACACGACTCACCAGTAGGAACCCTCCATGTCCTAACAGTCCAAGCAAGACAAAAGGTACTAAGTTGTCGATAACTCCAAGACTACTGATAGTCCGTAGGGTTGCTAATAACCTATAGGGCTACCTTGTTGTATGTGATATTTAGTGGAAATCACTGAACTTTAGTGCTTATAGTTGTAGATTTAAATATGTTTCTGGTATTTCAGATGATCATGGAAAGGCAAGGCTTGACTATACACACTCATGGGCAGTTGATTTGATTCCGCATTATTATGATACTATGAATTTTAGGATGATTGTATTTGATGCTTATGGATTTTCATGATTTGGTTTAACGGAAATGATATTTTTACTAAAATTAAAAATGAAATTTTTGGTTGTGAAAATTGGACGTCACATTGAGATTCATTGACTATCAATTACATGTTAATCTCAGAATATTTTCATCTCAAATTCTATGACGGGTTCTATGTAGATCATAGAACAAATGGTGAACCAAACATGCAAAATAACGTCGTCCCCGACTAAAGTTATGCTTGATATTTGCGAGTTCCAAATTACTATCAAATTGACATGTCGGTTAACCACATGAGCCTCATCAACAGAATATAAAGAGAATGTGTAATATTCATGGATAACAAATTCACATTTTATTAATAAAACGTGATTTTGTTTTATACTTTTAACTTGATCATTATCCTATTAAACACTTTCAGGAACTCCACTCTCAAAATAAAAAAGGGGGTGAGGGAGGTAAGCACGAAGCATATTAAAAACTGGCCTCATTGAGAATCAAGGAGACCTCCTCAAACTGATATTAGTGTGTATGAGTCTAGTTATGGTAAAAATAATAATGTCAATATTTAAACATGTGAGGACACATGTTGTAAATTTCTCATAGGTACTGTTATAACATATATATATATATATATATATATATATATATATATATATATATATATATATATATATATATATATATATATGTAAAGATCTTTAAACTTGATTGTTTATTATTAATTTTAATTAAATTGCGAATACGCAATATTAACAATTAACAATTAATGAGCGTTTAATATTCAAGTTTATAAATCTCAGTTATAAACAAGCATTAACAAAACTAATCGACTTTAGAAACCTTATTCTCCTTTCTATCCTAGCAAAATTCATGTCCGAGAATAATTTAAAATGACTAATTGTTATATTTTCTATGCATCTTAACACACGATCATGGCAATGGAAACATAATGATATCATTTGTTCTCATGAAACCTAAGGATCTAAGTTTTCTACTATTATTGCTACCCTATGAAAACATAAATAAGGAAGAACCACATACCTCTCTTGCAGTTAGTGACCTTTAAGCTTCAGATCTTGTGCATGCTACCTTGTTTGGATGAAAGGATCCAAACCAAAATCCCTCTCATGGTTCACACCTAATGAACTCAAAAGAGCAAAATAAAAACAATTAGTAGGAGGGATAAACTCATTAATAATTCGTCCACTATAAAGGAAGAGAGAAGGATGACGAAGAGTCAAGCTAATGAGCAAGGAATAATGAGATCCTTAAGGGCCTATTTATAGTCTTGAATCCATTCCTAGGTTTTGTCCTCCATCCCATGTTGGATAAGAGGAGATTTCAAAAATCACTCCTCATCCCATATGGGATGATGATATTTTCGTCCAACCCTAATCTAATAAGGGGTTCTCAAATATTCTTGATCAACCAATTAGTTTCTAACTATTTATTAAACCACAATAATTAATAAACTAAATCTGTATTTATTTATTCTACACAATTTAAGTCTTGAAAGCAACCCAAGATGACACTGCAATTATTATTTATTAGAAATATCACTAATAGTTAATGACCTTAGTCACTTTTTCCAATACTACTCTTGTTTAATTACACTAAAAAAGAGACACTACTAGAAAAAAGGCTTTCCTTGATAGACATTGTATGTCATAAGTACATATACACGATAGACAAATGTCTTGTAACATCCCAAAATTCAAGGCCAAAAATTTTGTTTTTAAATACATTATAACATAAAAACCATCGGTATAAAAACATTCATAAAGATATCTCATGTCTCAATCAATATGTCAATAATCCAAACATGTCACCATAAATCCCATTTTGTCAAAAGTAAAACAATTCAGAGTAGAGTCCCAGGAAACTCCATGCGGAAGCATGTGTGTTTGTGATGCGCTGCTACACCGCCGGCTCCTTCCCTTTAGAAAAAGAGGTACCTGAAACCAAAACTAAAACCGTAAACACGAAGCTTAGTGAGTTCCCCCACCATACCCATAGCACATAGTTATCAGTGTCTTTCAACCGGTAACCGGTAGCTACCAACACATTCGGTATCTTTCAACCAGTAACTGGGAGCTACCCTCCCCTTCGGTATCTTTCAACCGGTAGCCGGGAACTATCCTCCCCTTCGGTATCCTTCAACCGGTATCCTGGAGCTACTCTCCCCTTCAGTATCTTTCAACCGGTATCCGAGAACTAACCTCTCCTTCGGTATCTTTCAACCGATATCTGGAGACTATTTCACCCCTACCCCTATCACATATTACATGTCATAACATACTGGTTTCATGATAACATACATAGGCATACTGAGTCACATAATGGCATATCATAAGCATACAACTATAGATGTGTGGGTTTTGTCCACCCCTTCGGTATCTTTCAACCGGTAATCTTCTTCGGTATCTTGCAACCAGTAATCAGGGGCTAACACACCCTACTAATACTAACACATACTCAGCACAAATATAGAAACCAAACAATTATAACAAAGATAACCATCTCACCCATAATCACTTACTGGTGGACCGACATTGGTGCCGTAGACCCACCCCTACTAGAAGGTAACTCACCTCGTAAGGCTGACTGCTGAAAAGTTGATCGACAGATGTCCGGCTGCTGCTCCGGTGATCCTCCGGCTATAATTCCCATAAAACACATAGTCAAACATTGATAACTGTTCTTAGGGTAAAATGACTATTTTACCCCTGACCAAGTCAAAGTCAAAGTCAAAGTCAAAGTCAACTTCCAGTTGACCTGACTTCTCGAGTTGGGCCTCCAACTCGTCGAGTCCCTACCCTTCATTTGTCCTTCTTCACGCTTTTACTCGTTGAGTTTAGCAATGACTCAACGAGTTCTCCTTCTAAAACAACTTCAAATGAACCTTCATCCAACTCACCAAGTTGTATGAACAACTCATCGAGATCATCCTTGTCCTTCAAAAAGTCCTGACCTTGACTCACCGAGTTGTATGAACAACTCGTCGAGTTCATCTTCAAAAGTTGGGAGATTGCCTTGGACTTGTCAAGTCTGCTCATGCACTCATCGAATCTTACGAACTCCAGGTCTATGGCTAAGTCTAATGCATTGGGGCACTCCCCCGGACACTTCTAAGACCATTCTAACACATACTGGGTTCCTTTGAACCCTAACAGAAAAGGCGAGTCAAGCTTCAGACTCGCCGAGTCTCAAGAACAACTCGCCAAGTCGAGGTTGTTCAAGTTTCATTTCTCAATTTTTGATGTACAACACTTGTCCAAAAGATAGATCTAGGCTTCTAAGATTGATCTAGCATGTAAAGTCACAAACTTTACATGCATGCATGGGAGAATAAGCTCAAAGGCTCTAAAAGAAACTCTTAAAATGCATGGGGCTTTCTTAAGGCCCCAAAGTCAGCCAATTTATGTCTTGTAGTCCCCTAAGGACCTTGGATCTGGAGTCTTAGCCTCAACCATGCTTGCATTCATAGTTGGTTACCAAAAATGGCTCCTTAAAGCCCTAATTTACTCTAAAGGGGGATCTAGAACATGAATGAGGAAGGTATAAACTTTTTACCTCCAAAGAACTATAGATGCAACACAAACTTGAGATCCTCTGATTTCCCCTTGGATCTTCAAGCTTTTCCTTCCTTCTTGTGATCACAAACCACCAAAATTCACCAAAGAGGCCTTATATCTTCACCAAAGATGATTAGGGTTTAATGTGAGGTGTTCTGGGAGCATAGGGGACGATTGAGGCTGTATAAGGTTGTTTAAATAGAGTGCAAACCCTCAGATTACGGTTTTGTCCAGCCAGAGCCTACTCGTCGATTCTTGCCACCGACTCAACGAGTCTGCCACTTAAACCCTGGGTCCAAACCGCTACTACTCGACGAGTTGGGTCATCAACTCGTCGAGTCTCAGTCCAAAATGCGAAACAAATACTCAATGAACTATACACCAGGAACCGGGTGCTACATATCTGTCATTAAAAGCCAAGTCATAAATAAAAATGATACGCATTAGGTTTGTCATAAATTTTACAACGGACCTTCATGACCTACAGTTATGATGGACATACACAACAAGCATTTTTGACATACAATTATGACTAAATTTGTATGTCGTAATTTGTAACATGTTTGTAATTCCTGACGAACATTTTATGGCTTACAATCATGACATATTTTCTACGTCATGAGTTTTTACATAATTTTATATATATATATATATATATATATATATATATATATATATATATATATATATATATATATATATATATATATATTAATCAAACTAAAATACATATTTAATGTCTTATAATGAAAAATAAAATATCATACATACACAAAAATACAATCCATAACACAAACCATAGTGTCAAATACAAAACTATGTTCCAAAAATTCATTAAAAAAATAATTGGCAAATACATATATCACTGGTAAATAAAGGTTGTGACATAAGTAGCCCAAGTCTTCACACATCTTATCGAGCTTCAATTGTGTATCAACATTGGTAGGCCTGGTACTACTAGCACCTAATGGTCACCGTAAAAACCCAAAATTCAAAAAAATTAAGACGAATAATTGTATCTTTTATTGTTCTAAGTAGTTTATTTTTTCTTATTATAGCATTTTACTTTCATATTCTAAATTTATCATCATACTTTTATATTCTAACTTTAAGTTATAATTGAACCTTCAACAAAAGATGTGAATGCCCTTCATTAAGAAAGGCCTACAAAGCTTATGCATTCATGTCTCATTATAGTTTATTATGATTTAATAAAGGTTGGAATGAAATGGTTCATACATTCAATTTAAATAGGGTTGTTTGGTTTGCTAGAATGGAACCGATGATTCTAAAGGAATGAAACATTGCAAAATGTGCAAAACAGTAGATTATGTTTTTTCCCAAGTCAAATCTACAAAGTATGTTAAAGGCCTAAGTGAAAGAAATGACAACTTACTTCTATTCATTTATGGTAAAGGAACCATAAATGCAAGAAATAGCAACGTATAATGCTATCTCTTCCAATATTCAAGTTTTAGAAAAATGAAATGAAATGGCATGAGGCTCACCTTCAAACCATTATAATATCTTTGAACAAAAAGAAGCGATGTAGCAATATTATAAGCTTGCATCATATTCCATACCATATTAGCAGTTGTATAACCTTCACCCTATAAACAAAAGAATAATACAAAAACAAATTATTGAAAACAATAGAAAAAATCTTCATTACCTTTTCACCAGCTACAGCAAGAATGAGCGCATTACCGATGGGACCAAATTAATGCCATATTAGAATTCATTTATGTATGAATCAATAAAAACACAAAAAGTAGTTACTTATTAGAAAAACATTAACAAAAATTCAAGTATATATACATAAGTAAACATCATTGGTAATTTACCAGTTTCTCCAAAGCAACTTGCATACCCTTGGGTGTTTAACCATCCATTTAATAAGCTAGAAATGTATAAATTTGAATGATAAAAAACAAAAGATGTTAGCTCTTATCTTTATTATTTTTCTCTATGAAGCAATAATAGATTAAAGTTTTGAAAAATCAATGAAAAAGACCTTTGTTTTCTTATGTTCTAATCCTTTATAGCCTCACTGTAAGCTCTTTCATGGAAGTTCTTTGATAGTTTTTCATCTTCACCTTTCATTAAGCCAGCTAAAACGATTGCTACATGCTTCCTTACCTATGAATATATAATAATATTTTATTTTATTCAAATACAAATCAAGAAACCAAACAAATTAAACCAACATAGCAATAAAACTTTCATCCACTTGGTTATATGTAAGTAGCTTCTTAATTGTTTTCCAGATTTTTTGGTTCTCCTCATTGGAGAGGATGGAAGTGTGCTTATGAGAATGATTTTAAAATAAAATAAAAATATCAAAAGTTGCATATCAATCATGGAAAGGGTTTCCGGATGCATACATGTACATAATTGTATGATGATTTTACTACGAGAAAGTATATTATGAAATTTAATAGCTTTTGTTGTTGTGTTGAAGATAGATATTTATTGTAGTCTTTATATTTGTCCTAAACTCATCTTAATCTAATTTTATTTTTAGTTGTAGTTTTCAAATTGATTAAGTGAATTAAAGATTCTCAACAAATAGTATTTATCACAATCAACATGTGACATGCATGATTTTGAGTGTCGGTTTGGATGATAAGGTGGATGCGAATGTAGGGGTGGGGATGTAGATGTGTGGGTGTAAATATGTCATAAGTAAGGGTAAATTTGTCATTTACCTTTTCTCTAATAGATATTTTAGAATGACGAGAATGAACAAGAATTTACATCTTGACAATGGCTTGAATGGAACGCAAAGTTCCATCAGCATGACAACAAACCTAATTCCCTCGAACAACAGCTTGTAACTTCACCACATTTTTATGCCTCAAAAGTTCTCTTTGATCCTAAATATTACAATAAACGACATTCAAAAAAATTAAAAAGATATTATTATTATTATTAGACATATGTAGAAGTAAATACATAGTTACTGTTAGGTGCATTTTGTGCACCTTTTTGCACACCTTTTAGTCCCTTTTGTGCATCCACTTAGCATAGTTGTTTTTCATTTTTCTTGCATTTCATCAAAGTCATGTTAGACTTTAGAAAAACCTTATATGTATGCTTTTATGGTCTTTTCAGGTAAACCAGAGGTTGAAACGCGCTTTCGGAGTTGTCGGGAAGCATGGGCGTAGATTCTGGGATGATGGGATGCAAAACAGAAAAGTTGGAAAAATCAAGATTGGACTTCGAAGCAGTAGCGAACACGAGGCGTGTTGTATTTGTAATGAAAATTGAACAAGGGTTGTGTTTGACCAAGAAGAATATGTTAACCTATGATAACCATCAAAACTTAGGTTAGGACTCATCTAGAACCTTTTCATTTCCATGCGTGCACATAAATTGGCTTTAGATGCTACAAGTTGAGCTAGATCACGACTTAATAGATCCCTTGGAACAAGTAGTGTAACTTAGTTTGTACTTTGTACTAAGCAATCACATTGATATGTGAATACTCCAACTAGGTTGTAAAGTGCCAAATTTCAATCTCAAAACTAAACATAAAAAACATGTTCGGAAGATCAAAGCTCATGGGTATGTAGAATACCCTAATTTCTTAATCGAAACATATGGCATGCTTAAATAGTTTGATAACTTATCAACTTAAATTAATTAAATCATAATTGGATCTAATTACAAGTTGGAAATAATATCTACATATCATAATTTGAATTATGGGCCAAAAATATAATCCAAGGTTTATCTAATCCTACACTCATTTGTGAAACTTTATTTCATTATAAGAAATATAAAATTTGATTATATAAAAATAAAACCATATATTATCATTTCTATAATTTAATTCAAGAGAATACAAGTTTATGACTTATTTCTAAAAACAAAATACTTGAATAAAAACCAAGAAAGAAACTCTTGGATGTTTTTAAAAATTCAAAGAATATTTATAAAAACTAAAGATCATTTTTATAAAAATGTTTAAGAGGCAACATTATTAAAGAATTCCAGCGTTAAAGAGCCTCATAAAGTCTCTCTTCACCCCAAAAATTCGGCCATACCAACCCCTCTACACTCCTCCTCCTCCTCCTCCTCCTCTCTCTCTCTCTCTCTCTTACTCATTATTGATCCTCTATGCAAAATCTCGATGTCAGATTTTACATTTCAATGTGAGAGAGCACAACCAATCTTAGAAACACATTCTGTGGGAGAGATTTTTCCAGTTCATTTTTCATATTTAAACTCACATTTTTGGAGTTTTGTGGCCGATTTAAATGAAGTGTATCCTCAAAGAGATGACGAGAGAGACAACTTATCCAAAGAGATAGAACCTTATTTTATTTCCCTATTCTCTCTACAAACACTCCACCACTTCTCCCTTCTTCCTAGAATCATTTCTCTCTCAAAAATCCCCAAACTTCAGCCACATCCACGAAATTCTTAGACATATTTTGGTTATTTTTGAGGCTTTTGAATTGTTCTTCAAGTTCAAAATCGAAGACAAGGTAGGATGCTTCACTCTCTTCTTCTTCTTCATTTTTCATGTAGATTTTTGCACTGTTTCTTTCTAAACTCGGATTCTATGCCTCCTCTTTGGCTAGAACCTTTTATTCCATCTTAGTATTTCTAGATTTTCACCAAAACACATTGTAGTGTCAAACAGGTGACAATCTAGGACCAAACCAAAGCTAAGATCGAAAGGAAACTAGTATGTTCTTGTGACTTCTAAAAGCAGATTCAACGCCTTCACATTTTTCCGTTATATGTTTTCATGAAGTAAACAATTTCTGTGACAACCCAAAATTTCTATGTGTTCAATAGATCAATTCAATCAAAGTTAGACTCGTTTTGCTATCTTTTAACACTATTTAGGGTCTATTTGAGTGTTCTAAACCTAGTATAAGCAAGGTAGGAGCCTAGAAATGGGATAACACAAGTCATATCAAGCAAACTCGGGCCAAAAACTCCAACACATGGAGTATGCGGCCGCACAATTGAGTGTACGGCCACACACAGGTGTGTGCGGCCGCACACCCATCCCAGCCACACACTCCCACCTATATATATGACCCTTAGTCATTTTTGAACACTCTTTCCCACTCCTTGAAAGTTGGAACATGTTTTTCTCTCAAGTGCCATCCAAATCTTCACCTTGATCTTCATAAAAGTAAGTAACTCTTCCTTTTGATTAGTTAATACATAACCTTAACTAGCCTTCCCTCTACTTTGATCCCAGAAAACATCCATTTTAGTCAAGCCTCTATAACGTGTATACACTTATCATAACTTGTTTTTGGCGAAGAGAACTTGAAGATATACCTGAAAACGCCAATTCTCATGATCTTCAGATGTGTACGTCCGCACACACCATGTGTACGACCGCACACACCATGTGCAACCATACACACCATTTTTAGGTCCTAAAATGGCAATGAAATCCATGCATGGCTAGATCATGAAGTAAGAAATCATCCTAGATGTGTCCAAAGGCGTTAGAATACAATTTGACACACTTCATGGGGAGTGTGCAGCCGCACACACACCATGGCCGCACACCCTGTCCGCATACACACACACATGTGGTGTATTTTGACGATACACTCCGTTGTATAGACATATACCCCTTATATACAATCAAATACGGTTGTAACACTTCAATATAAGTGTTTACTAGTCCCTAAGGTGGTCCCAATTCAATAATTAGTTATTACAAGCATTAATTGTATACATATATACATATATATATATATATATATATGTGTGTGTGTGTGTGTGTGTCATTGTGTGGTTAATAGGATTCATTTGTGCTCAAGTCCGCAATTGACACTCAACTTCCTAAACCGATCTTACAGTCGCATCACTCAATACAGGTGACTTCATACCCCTTAATCGGCCTTTTAAATGATTTTAAATACTTTTATGGGGGGGAATACAAGTTGAACATCATAGTTATTATATCAATCACATGTGATTAATAACTATCAATCAAATGGATTTACTATGCTTTCAACTATTTTATTAAGTTAACTACTTCAACTGTTTATCAAACTCTTTTACATGTTAAACTATTTAATAAACTTGTTTTTATAAGTCAAACCTTTTCCTTTACAGCTTTCAAACTTATATATTGTTAAAACCATGTCTAATACATATATAGTTATATAAACAAGGTTTGAAGGACTTAGGACTGCCAACTCACTTTATTTGTTGTTACTTGTTTGGTTGTTGACTTAGAGGACCCTGTTGTTTGTCTGAGTGTCGTTGGATCCTTAGTTATATATTATGTATATATGTATAGATATAAAGACTTTTATCTCACTTAAATACATTCAGTCATATAAACAATTCTACTAGTAACTATAATAGGTATAGTTTGGGATATACTACTCATTACTTCTAGTTCAATGAAGCACACAAAGAGTCAGTTCATTCATGAGTTAATACTTACTCTTATGAGAACCTATACAACGATACTATTATGAGAAACTCTACAACTATACTATGATGAGAAACTATACAACTATACTATGAGGAGAAACTATACAATGATACTATTATTAGAACAATACATTCACTACACTAGTACATACATTACATATACAAGTATACTATAACATAAATGTGAATCATTGTTTCGGAGCATGTCTTCACTGCCATGGTCCGATTTGTAACCAGAATCTCCTGGAGGGAAAGCGTGACTTTGCGCATAGATCTATACTGGATTGACTATCCTACACCTTGTTGCTAGCTACAATGGGACATGCAGGTCTACGGGTGCCAAATGTCATTACTTTCAACATCTTACATCACCGTGTTCATAGTCGATAGTATGGTACAATTTATCACATAATAACTTAATATAAATCCGGTTTAAGGTAGTTAGTACATCAGTAGTTATTATAATACAACACTACAGTACTATATTAATTTCCCCTTTGCATTCATTTTGTGATCATTTCACATAAACAATAATGTATAAACTATATTTTGATAATGATAGTTACACTTGCAAAATATATACACTTTTACAAGAAACGAACATACAAAACAGTCATGCCTTGGTAGAAGGCTACTTTTAGTAGAAAATATAAGATTTTCTAGGAGTTACAAACATTCACATACTTTTACTACAAACGTTTACAAACTCATACTTCAAACACTATTACAAACATTTTGATGCAAACAATGACACTAAAATACTTATGAACCCACCATCTTTAAAGCTAATAAACTCTTTCAAAATAACTTGTATTCTCAGGTCATCAATAGATAGGTATTGTTGCCAGCTTTGGAGAAGATGGAGCACATTCAAGACTCATCTTATATTTTGATTTACATTTTTGGTGTCATATAAACTATATAGGACACACTTGTATTAAAATACATTATTAATGAAATGGATGATGTTGTTTACTTGTTTACTATTATTCTGTGTTGTGATATTGTAAATGACGTCCTCCACCCTAGCACGTTTTCCATCGTTCCGGTTTTGGGGTGTGACATATTGGTATCATTGCATTGTTTATAGTGAATTGAGTATATCAACCAATAAAAGATATACTAACTATAAACACAACGGGATTAAAATACTCTGACCAAGAGTATATGCTTTTAAATAATAAAATATTTAACTAAGTATACATACTTGCATTCATACTAAAATCAATGTCACTAGGACAAAACAAAAGTATTACGATTGTTGAATGTCACAAGTAGGCTTGGGGATGTGTGGTCAGCTCTAGGAGTGACATAGCCTGATCAATTATGTTGGTCCGAGAAGTGATTAGCATATGCCCAAAAATGGTTGTGATATGGCAACAAGTCTAAAAACTTACCAACACTCCTACAATGATAACATTAGAACATAACATAATCTTAAAATACTATAGGTGTATTTTGTGTTACATGGTTGGATTTCATCTCCACGACGACCCGTACTTCCCAAACGAAGGCAATGTTGGATGGCTTGAAGAATAGCCAGAAGATGAGCATCCAATCCCTTTGGATGATCACCATGCAGAAGGCTTTTCTGAGGGTTCTAACTCCGAGCGAGAAGTCAACAACCTACCCCCTGTGGCTCCGGTTCCCAAATCCTAACCCTTGTCAGGATTTTCAAGGCCCAATGCCTACATGGGTGGAATGCCTGTAAACATGGAGCGAAGAGAAAAATCAGTCCATGCCATTCAATGGAGACCGAAGCTTTTATGACCTGAGTGAAGGAGGATCAGCAGACAGAGTCTTGCCAATCATGTTCCGAAGGGTCGCCTAAAACGAAATCCAGGGCAGGACAACTCTTCATCGCATTACGGAGGTTGATGAAAATGCAAGAATGCATTCCATTCACACCATCCACCTAGAACATGCTCGGGAGAGGTCTGCGACGGACCACAAGGCCCTGCTACAAGCACTAGCTGAGACTCGGGCTGAAGTCATAGAACTCCGGGTTCGCCAGAGAGTTTATGAACGAAACCTTCTCGACGTGGAGCGTCAACTGGCATACCTTAGGGTTCGCCCGAGGAATGGTCGCCACTGTTAGAAGATGTCTAGCGCATCTTTTGTTTTGATAAAGGAATAACCTTTTCTTATCTGTGCTCTATAAAGCACTTGTCTGTAAAATATTCCTGTCTTTCAGTACACCATCTAGTCTAGTAAACTGTCAAACATTTTCCCTCATATGGTTTTGATGTAAGACCTACTGTTAGGTCATTTTTTTCCCGAACTCATTTACATCAGTAATACCAGTAATATTGGCAGTTTCTAACATATTGGAAAGTCTACCCCCTTGTGTTTTCAAACTCTATTGTTGTGTTTCTATTCAAATCGTACACTAATATTAATCTTTGGGCTATGGTGAATTAGTCAATGGATCACCCTCATCATACTTTACAATTGATTCTTACTATCATCATCATCTCTATAAACTTTCAGTAAAAGATGGCACCTCGTAAACGTCCTACCAAAGGCAGGTCGGCAAATCAAACACCATCCCCACCTCCTCCACTAATCGATACAGCAGCTTTAAATGTACCAATAGCTAATGTTGTGGCAACAGCCATGGCACAATATCACTCTACTAGTTCCAGCGGAGGTAGAACACTTGTTCAGTCTACTCAAGGCGAGATCCCCATGCGCTCGAGAGAGTGCTCTTACAAGGACTTCACCAATTGGAAGCCAAAGTCCTTTAAAGGGACTACCGAAGTCATTTCCCTCTCGCAATGGTTCAAAAAGACGGAGTCGATCTTCAAGATATGCTCATGCCCAGCAAGGAGCAAGGTCAATTTTGTTGCTTGCGCCTTTGAGGAAAAAGCCCTGACATGGTGGAATAGCCATGTCAAGTCACTAACTCTCATAGTGGCAAATGATATGGGCTGGGAAACCCTGAAAGATATCATGATTGAGGAATACTGTCCGAGGAGAAAAATCAAAAAGCTAGAACAGGAGATATGAAGCCTAACCATGAAGGGCTCTGACATAGTTTCCTATACCACCAGATTCAGTGAACCGGTGGCTCTATGTCCCAACATGATTCCCGCGGAGGGAAAGAAGATAGAGAGGTACATCTGGGGGTTGTTGCCTCCAGTTCAGGGGAATATACTAGCTTCGAACCCCGCTACCTTCGACAATGCCAAGCGACTGGCACAGCGGCTCATTGACCATGGAGTCTGTACCCCGTCAACAACAACAACCCTAGCAATCTCAGAACCCTCCAAAGCCGCTGACATCAAGCGGAAATTCTGGGATAACGAGAAGAAGCCAAAAAGCTGCTAAAAAGCAGAAGGTCATGGCGGTTCATGCTGCGATAGTACCTGCCGCTGCTACTCCGATAAGGCAGTACGCTGGAAGTTTGCCAAAGTGCAACAAATGTAACTTCCACCACAACGGTCCTTGCCGGGAAATGCAGTGCTCTAACTGCAACAAGAAAGGACACACTGTTCATTTCTGCAAGTCTCTGGAAAGGTCGATCAACCAAGTCCCCGGCGCTGGTGTGATCCATGCTTCCTACGGTTGTGGTGAGGTGGGTCACTACAAAAGGAATTGCCTGAAGGCAGGGAATGCTGGTGGGGTGGGAAGAGTTTTGGCTATAGGCCACGAGGAAACAGTTTTCGACCCAACAGTGGTCACTGTTACATTTCTCCTCGATAACTCTTATGCATGCATACTGTTTGATAGTGGAGCAGAGAGAAGCTTCGTGAATCATAAATTTTCTCGCCTACTTAAACAACAACCACTCACACTTAAAGAAGCATTCATTGTAGAAATGGCTAACGGGAAACTAAGAGCACTAGCAGTATATACATAGGATGTGCCCTAACTTTAGATATCCATACCTTCTCAATCGACCTCATGCCGGTCTCAATTAAAAGTTTCGACATCATAATCGACATGGATTGGTTGAGTCTTCATCGCTCCAACATCATGTGCTACGAGAAAGTTGTTCATCTTAATCTTCCATCTAACGAAATCTTATCATTTATGGCGACAAACTCGACATGAGCCTTCGTATCATAACAAGTATTCCAGTATAGAAGTACTTACGTAAGGCATATCATTCATTCCTTGCTCATGTTATCGATACGAGCCTAGAAATGAAAGAACTAAAGAACATACTGGTAGTGCACGACTTCCCCGACATCTTTCCAAAAGAACTACCAGGATTACCTCCGCAACGACAAGTCGAGTTCAAAATCGAATTAGTCCCAAGAGCTACCCCAGTAGCCAAATTTCCCTACCGATTAGCACCAACTGAGATGCAGGAACTGTCTGGTCAACTTAACAAATTGCTCAGCAAAGGTTTCATCAGACCTAGCTTCTCGCCATGGGGAGCACCGATCTTGTTCATTAAGAAGAAAGATGGATCGTTCTGTATGTGTATCGACTACAGAGAACCCAACAAGCTTACGGTCAAGAATCATTACCCTTTGCCTCGTATAGACGATTTGTTCGACCAACTGCAAGGGGCGAGTTACTTTTCCAAGATTGATCTAAGATCCAGATATCAACAGTTACGAGTGCTTGAGGAGGATGTCCCAAAGACCGCCTACCAAACTCGTTACGGAAACTACGAATTCGTGGTGATGCCATTCAGATTAAACAATGTGCCCGCAGTATACATGGACTTAATGAATAGAGTATGTCGTCCTTACTTGGATCAGTTCGTCATCATCTTCATTGACGACATACTGATCTACTCTCGAAGTAAGAAGGAACATAGTGATCATCTGCAAGAAGTCCTAGGAACCTTATGATCAGAGAAGATCTATGCGAAGTTCTTGAAATGAGAATTTTGGATCAGAAGAGTCAAATTTATAGGTCACATGGTTAGCGAAGAGGGAATCCACATGGACCCATCCGAAACCAAGGCCATTGAGAACTGGTCAGCACCGAAGACGCCTACGGAAAATTTTCAATTTCTAGGCCTCGCTGGCTACTATCGCAGATTCATACAGAACTTCTCACGAATTGTTAAACCTCTTACAACATTGACCTAGAAAGGCGTGACCTTTGACTGGGAAGAGAAGCAAGAAAAATCGTTTCATATGCTAAAGCGATCCTTATCCATCGCACCAATACTATCCCTCCCTGAAGGGATAGAAGACTTAGTTGTATATTGTGATGCATCAAACCAGAGGCTCGGGTGTGTTCTGATGCAATGACGTAAGGTCATCGCCTATGCCTCAAGATAGCTGAAGACACACGAGGTCAAATACACCACACATGATCTTGAGCTATGAGCAGTTGTGCTTCCTCTAAAGATTTGGAGACACTATCTGTATGGTATGAAAAGCACTATCTTTACAGACCACAAGAGTTTACAACACATATTCGATCAGAAGGATCCCAACATGAGACAACGATGGTGGGTCGAGCTACTCAATGGCTACAAATGCAAAATTCGTTATTACCCGGGTAAAGCTAATGTAGTAGCAAACGCCCTAAGTTGGAAAGAATATTCTAGTCAAAGGGTCAAATCATTGACCATGACTATCCATTTTCATCTGTCCACACAAATTAAGGAGGCCCAACTCGAAGCCTTGAAACTTGAGAATGTGGCGGGTGAATCCCTTAAAGGAATGGATAAGAACTTAGAAGTCAAGAGTGGTGGAGCCTTATATCTCATGGAACGGATCTGGACACTGAAACACGGTGGCTTCAGAGACTTGGTAATGACCGAAGCGCACAACACTAGATATTCCGTCCACCCAGGTTCGGATAAGATGTATCTGGATCTTAGAAAGTTATACTAGTGGCCTAACATGACAGCAGAGTTTGCTACCTTCGTGAGTAAATGTCTTACTTACGCGAAGGTCAAGGTCGAATACCAGAAACCCTCCAGCTTACTACAACAACCCGAGATACCAGAATGAAAGTGGGAGCGGATCACTATGGACTTCATAGACAAGTTGCCCAAGACAACTGGTGGACTTGATACCATTTGGGTCATCGTCGATAGATTGACCAAGTCGGCACACTTTCTACCTATCAAGGAAACTAACAAGATGGAGAAGCTTACAAGAACATACATTCAGGAGATCGTACGAGTGGATGGTGTTCCTATATCCATTATCTCTGATAGAGACAGTAGATTTACTTCTAGGTTCTGGCAGTCGCTACAAAGTTCCCTTGGAACAAGGCTTGACATGAGTATAGCTTACCATCCGCAAACTGACGGACAAAGTGAGAGAACTATCTAAACACTTGAATACATGTTGCGAGCCAGTTTGATCGACTTTAGGAAGGCATGGGATACTCATTTACCCCTTGTCGAGTTTTCCTACAACAATAGCTATCACACGAGCATCAAGGCTGCTCCATTTGAAGCCCTCTATGGCCGAAAGTGCAGATCCGCTCTGTGTTGGGTTGAGGTGGGTGACACCCAAATAGCTAAAGGATGAGTTCCTGATAGCACTCTGACAGGTCCGAATATCATTTGGGAAATAACAGAGAAGATCGTTCAGATTCGTGAACGATTGAAAGCCTCTAGAGACCGACAGAAAAGCTACGCAAATAAACGAAGAAAACCTTTGGAATTCCAGGTGGGAGACCACATTCTTTTGAAAGTCTCACCCTGGAAGGGCTTGATACGACTCGGAAAACGTGGGAATCTCAATCCAATATACCTAGGGCCTTTCGAGATTCTCGCTAGAATCGGCCCAGTCGCATACAAACTCAACCTACCCCGCAAGCTTAGCAACGTAAATTCTACTTTCCACGTCTCAAACTTGAAAAAGTGTCTGTCTGACGAGACTCTTGTAACCCCACTCGATGAGATCGAGATCAATGAGAGTCTCAACTTTCTGGAAGAACCTATAGAGATCATGGATTGGGAGGTCAAGCAAACTGAGCAAAGTTGTATCGCGATAGTGAAGGTTCAGTGGAATGCCAAGCGAGGACCTGAATTCACTTGGGAGCACAAGGATCAAATGAAACTGAAATATCCTCATCTTTTTGCTTAGTTAAATTGTAACTAGTTATTGCTTAAACTCTAATTTCGGGATGAAATTCTCTCTAACAGGGGGATGATGTGACAACCCGAAATTTCTATATGTTCAATAGATCAATTCAATCAAAGTTAGACTCGTTTTGCTATCTTTTAACACTGTTTAAGGTCTATTTGAGTGTTCTAAACCTTGTACAATCAAGGTAGGAGCCTAGAAATGGGATAACACAATGCATATCAAGCAAAATCGGGCCAAACACTCCAACACATGGAGTGTGCGGCCGCACACCCATCCTAGCCACACACTCCCACCTATATATATCGTACCCTTAGTCATTTTTGAACACGTTTTCCCACTCCTTGAAAGCTGGAACACGTTTTTCTCTCAAGTGTCATCCAGATCTTCACCTTGATCTTCATAAAAATATGTAACGCTTCCTTTTGATTAGTTAATACATGACCTTAACTAGCTTTCCCTCTACTTTGATCCCTGAAAACATCCATTTTAGTCAAGAACACGAAGAGCATATACACTAGTTTTGGGACCATAATCATCCTTTCAAGCCTCTATAACATGTATACACTTATCATAACTTGTTTTAGGCCAAGAGAACTTGAAGATATACTTGAAAAAATCCAGTTCTCATGATCATCAGGTGTGTACGGCCGCACACACCATGTGTACGGCCGTACACACCATGTGCAACCATACACATCCTTTTTAGGGCGTAAAATGTCAATGAACTCCATGCATGGCTAGAGCATGAAGTAAGAAACCTTCCTAGATGTGTCCTAAGGCCTTAGAATATGGTTTGACACACTTCCTGGGGAGTGTGCGACGCACACACACCCTGCCCGCACACCCTGTCCCCCCCCCCCCACACACACACATACACATGTGGTGTATTTTGACCATACACTCCCTTCTATAGCCATATACCGCTTATATACAATCATGTATGGTTGTAACACTTCAATATAAGAGTTTACTAGTCCCTAAGGTGGTCCGAATTCAATAGTTAGTTGTTGCAAGCACTAATTTTATACAAACATATATATATATATATATATATATATATATATATATATATATATATATATATATATATATATATATATATATGTCGTTATATGGTTAATAGGATTCGTTTGTGCTCAAGTCCGCAATTGACACTCAACTTCCTAAACCGATCTTACAGTTGCATCACCCACTATAGGTGAGTTGCCCCATAATCGGCCTTTTAAATGATTTTAAATACTTTTATGGGGTAATACAAGTTGAACATCATAGTTATTATATCAATCACATGTGATTAATAACTATCAATCAAATGGATTTACTATGCTTTTAACTTTTTTATCAAGTAAACTACTTCAACTGTTTATCAAACTCTTTAACATGTTAAACTATTTAATAAACTTGTTTTTATAAGTCAAACCTTTTCCTTTACAGCTTTCAAACTTATATATTGTTAAAACATTGTCTAATACATATATAGTTATATAGTTATATAAATAAGCTTTCAAACGACTTCCTCCACCCCAGAACGTTTTCTGTCGTTCTGGTTTTGGGGTGTGACAATTTCTAAGAAATCTTGAATAGTTTTTCACTCCATGCATATGTTAGAAACTAGATTGTAGTGCAAATCCTAGTGCAAGATTAGGTTCCAAGGACTTCATTACATCAAGAATGAAACACTCAATTTTTGGGTCTTGGATAAACCTAGATCTATGACTTGGATAAATGCACACCGAAGCTTCTTGTTCCTCTGTAAACTACAATATGCTATCCTTCATTTTCTACCAAAAAGAATATGCATGTTTTTCTTGGTAACATATAACCCACAGCGGCACTTTAATTAACCAAAGATAATATGCATTCTGCCAGAAACATTTGTTCAGCTTCGGACAGCCATATCTCACTCACTACTAAACCAAATCATGATATCATTTTTCTAGAGACTAGTTCCCTGAGTTAAATTTTGAACCCAATTGGCCTTACTATAAAACACTAAGAAATTGAGTTTTGGGGATTTTTACAAAACAGTTGCGCAAACAGCACTTTTTCTGTGATCACTAGTTTTGCATTACATACTCAAAGGCCTTAAAAACCACAATAAAATCTGGAGAAAACTATTTATAAAGCTGACACATTTATATCATAAGAGCTAAAATTCCATGAACTAAAACCTTATAGAAGTTTCTACACAAATTCTCGAACTTCCAACTAAATTTGGAACTCATGCACTAGTTAGTGCTACATTTCAAAACTGATTGGGGTTAAATACCCCAATTTAGCATCGAACTTATTTTGAAACAAATTATTTTATGAAAGTTCATGTTTTTAAGAGGTGTTCTATGAAACCCCAAGTGCTTAAACAAAATCCTTATATTTCTACAAAAATAAGAATTTAATGGCCATAACTTTAAAATAATCATTTACAGATGAGATAAAAATCTGAAAAATTATAGAACTGATGTATTAAAAAAATATGATCCACATGTAAATTTTAACAATTTTTTCACTGTTTGGTATTTTATTCAGATTTTTCATTGAATTAAAGTATGAATTTACAAAATTGGGTCATAAGACTCAAGGTGTCACACCCCCGAACCAGAATGGCGGAAACATCTGGGGGTGGATGACGTCATTGTACAGTATCATAAAAATTGAATATAAATAAATCAAAGAATTACAACCATTGCATATAATATTTAATAAGTTTATATTGCGCTCAAACATTGTTTACATGATATCAATGCATGTGACAAAAATGAATAATGTGATGTGATGGTGCCTCATCCTCCAAAAATGCTTTGTTTACCTATTTACTGATATTCTGAGAATACAAGTGATTTTGAAAAGTATCAACAATTAAGTTGGTGAGTTCATAAGCATTTTGTATGAGAAGAATTTGTAACTGTTTTGAGTAAAAATATAGTGTATACATCAAGAAAATCCGATATTTTCTCTATAAATGAGCTGTAAGTATTAAATCCAAAGACTAAAAATGTAAGTAAACTATACTGAGAAGTGGAGTTATGAAGTTTTATCTTTATATAAACCTACTTGAATGTATGTTAATCTATAAACCAAATGTGTTGTTAATACCCTATGTGAGTTATTATAACCATATTAATGCGACTAGTTTCCTGAACGACGTGCTTTGGACGTCATAACTGTTACCACATTTTTCACCCCCAGACCTACCGGTATAACTGTAGCTAATAATTTAGATGCAGGGTTGTCAATCCCTTATAGATCTATACACAAGTGTCACGCTCTCCCTACAAGAGACTCTGGTTATAATGCAGTTCTTAGTGTGTGTACTCTGCTAAGTACGGTGAATCCAAATGTCTCACAACCAGTATCAATCAATTTACATGAATTAAAAACTCTTTTTTCTTGTAAATGAAATAATTATACCATTAAATAATTTTATGTTTCTTCTAAAATGATAGTGTAGTTTTGTGACTCCAAAACTATATCAATTATAGTTTATCTTGTTTGTTTGTTGAGACTATTTACATAATCTTTTATATAAATACAAAGTTGTTATGTTGACTGGTGTCAAAATGTATGGTCAAAACATCATTTTTGGGTTGTAACCCACCAAAGTGGTGAAATAACTATAATGTAACCCTTTTTGCTAGAAAAACTATATTTTAGTAAAAAGCTTCAACAAAACTTGTAGTTTTACAAATCATATTTTTCTTATGATTTTTATAATATAGAATATGTTTTGTTTTTGTTAATTTTGCATTTCAAAACTAATATATCACAAATAATTGTATAAAAGCTAGTGATAATCAGATCTAGTGCAAAAAATGGCTTATACTTTATTATAAAGATGAAACATGCAAGTATTTGTGTGATAAACCAAATTTTACTGCTATTCACTCCCCCCCCCCCCCCAAAAAAAAGAAAGAAAAAATGAAAAACTCTAAAATATGGGGGTATGAACTCACCTTGAGTGGATTTATGGGTTGTTTGAATAGATGATTCGAAGATTTTCAAGCCTAAACACTTGAATGTGATTCATGAACTTCCTTGCAAATGATCTTATACTAAGAGTTTTAACACATAATAATGTGTATAATTAGGATGAAACTAACATGAAAGTGTATTAAACACTATATTAACAAGAAAAGCTTACCAAAATACTAAGAACAATCTTGGAGAATTTAAACTTGGAAGATTTTGACTTGGTTCTTTGAGAGAATATGGAGTATCGGGAAATAAAATGGAAATGGTGGGGTTTTTGGAGGTGATCTCGTCCGAAGACAAGGAGTAGAAATTGATGGGATATTTTCTTGGTTAACTGTTGGTTAATTACGTTGATATATGTTGGGTATTGTTTTGCATGGAAAAAGGGTGGAGCATCAAATCATAAAGTCAACTTCTTATCTATTTATTCCCACCGAAATCACCTTAGGAAGGATCAAAGTGGTGATTTCGGCCAAGGCATGATCGAAATCACCTTGTATATCATGTGATTTCAGTCCTAATCCCTCTACAGTGGTGTTTTTGGTCCTAGTGGCTTTGATCTTGGTGTTTTCTCAGCCTAGGCAAGTGATCTAGGTCCACCACAACTGAAATCTTATGTTCTTGGGTCCCCAAAAGCAAAATCTCAAAGGCATGGCATAAATCATGCATCAAATCCTAACTATTTGACTTGGCTTGACTTTTAAGTGTTTATTATGCATACGATTTTCAAAGCATATATATATATATATATATATATATATATATATATATAGTTATATACTTACAAACACTGCCCTTTTGGCTTTCAAAGTTGTAATGCAACAAGGTTACATTGTGGTTGTACTTAGGCATAGATACATTTAAAACCATGCTTAATATGAAGTTTTTCCGATTGTCACATCATCCCCCCATTAGAGGGAATTTCTTCCCGAAATTAGCATCTTGGACGGGTTCTTGCAACTAGCAGAAAAGTTGTGGGTATTTCTATTTCATCTGATCTTCTCGTTCCCAAGTGATATCAGGACCTCGCTTGGCGTTCCAGCGGGCCTTTACTATTGGTATACCGCTTTGTTTTGTTCTCTTGATCTCCCTATTCATGATTTCCACAAGTTCCTCTATGAAGTGTAGACTCTCATTTACCTTGATTTCATCGAGTGGGACCACAAGAGTTTTTTCGGACAGACACTTCTTCAGGTTGGACATGTGAAAGGTAGGGTGTATGTTACTGAGTTCCTGTGGTTGTCGAAGTTTACCATCGGGTTGATTCTAGCAAGGATCTCGAATGGCCCGATATAACTAGGATTTAGCTTTGCATGTTTTCCAAAACATATCATTCCCTTCCAGGGTGAGACCTTCAACAGAATGCAGTCACTAACCAAGAATTCCAAGGGTTTTCGTCGCTTATCAGCATAGCTCTTTTGCCAATCTGGGGATGCCTTTAATCGTTCACGGATCTGAAGGATCTTTTCTATAGTTTCCCGTATGATCTCCAGGCTGGTGAGAGTGCTATTAGGCGCTTGTCCTCTTGCAAGTTACGTGTCACCCACTTTAGCCCAGCACAGAGGTGATCTTCATTTGCATTCGTAGAGGGCTTCGAAGGGCGCAACTTTGATGCTAGTGTGATACTTGTTATTGTATGATAATTTAATGAGTGGTAAGTGGGTATCCCAGTCCTTACCAAAGTCTATCACATATTCTCTCAACATATTTTCCATCGTCTGAATGGTCCTTTCACTTTGACCGTCTGTTTAAGGGTGATAAGCTATACTCATGTCAAGTTTGGTTCCCAAGGACTGTTAGAGTGATTTCCAAAACCGTGAGGTGAACCTACTATGTCTGTCGGAGATGATGGATATTGGCACCCCATGTAGTCACACAATTTCTTTAACGTACGTTCTTGTGAGCTTCTCTATCTTGTTAGTCTCCTTTAGTGGTAACAAGTGTGTGGCTTTGGTTAACCTGTCAATGATCACCCAGGTAGTGTCAAGTCCACCCGTTGTATTGAGCAACTTAGTTATGAAGTCCATGGTTATCCACTTCCACTTCCACTCGGGTATATTCGGTTGCTGAAGCAAACCTGAGGACTTTTGATATTCTACCTTGACCTTGGCACAAGTCAGACACTTTCCCACATAGGTAGTGATCTCTGCCTTCATATTTGGCCACTAAAAAGTTTCTTTAGTTCCAGATACATCTTTTCTGATCCGGGATGAACCTAGTATTTTTTGTCTTGTGAGCCTCGTTCATGACAACGTCTCTGTACCCGCCGAATCTTGCTGTCAAGATTCGATGCATGAAGTATTGAACTCTGTCATCCTTAACTTCAAGGTTTTTATCTAATCCCTATAATGCCTCCCCTGTGACGTTCTCGGGGTTATTGCCTCTTGTTGCGCCTCCTTGATTTGTATGGATAAATGGGAATGGATGGTCATGGTTAACGATCTTAACTGGCAGCCTAAGTATCCCTTCCGACTTAGGGCATATGCTACTACGTTAGCCTTGCCCGGATGATAATGAATTTCGCATTCGTAGTTATTTAGCAGTTCAACCCATCGTCGTTTTCTCATGTTGAGCTCCCTTTGATTGAGAATGTGTTGAAGACTCTTATGATCGGTCATTGGAGGATATTGTCAAAATCTTTGCTACTAGCACTCAAAGCTTCCAACACGAAACTAAAGCTAGCTTAAAAATCTTGGAGCAACAAGTGTCGCAACCTGATGTATCCGTGAGTAGAATGGAATCACAAGGCAAGCTACCATCTCAAACCAATAAGAACTTGAAACACAATGCATGTGCCAGTACCTTAAGTAGTGGAAAAAATTATGATGGAACAAGAAGGCCGAATGAAGAAGAGGAAGAGATGGAGATTGAAGTGGAGGAAGCTGCCAAAGAGAATGAAAAGAGTGATAGTCAAAGCCAAAGAAGCCAATCGATATCAAAGCAAAAGTCACACCAGCCTCAATTCCTTCAAGGCTAACAAGCACAGAAAGAGAACGAGAAGATGACGAGATCATGGAAATGTTTCGAATGGTTGAAATCAATATATCTCTTTTAGATTCTATTACCCAAATTCCTAGATATGCTAAGTTCCTTAAGTAACTTTGCACGCTTAAGAAAAAGCTCAAAGGACATCAAACGGTGAAAGTAGGTGAAAACGTGCCCACCGTGTTACAAAGACGGCTACCAAAAAAATGTAAGGATCCGGGTGTACTCACAGTTCCTTGTAAAATGGGTAACCTTTTTGTGCCACATGCCATCTTAGATCTGCGGGCATCAAATGATGTTTTACCTTATTCAAGCTATAAAACAATGGGAATTGGACCTTTAACAAAACCCAGAGTTATAATTTCACTTGTCGACCAGTCTTTAGTACACCCAAAAGGTGTAATGGAGGACGTGTTAATTCAAGCCAAAAACAAAAATAGATGCAGCCAATGGTACTTTTTCTATGTAGTTCGATGGTGAGGTGATCAACTTTAATTTCTTTAAAGCTATGTGCTATCATAGTGATATTCATTCCTTAAACTTCATAGAGGTTATTGTTTCATGTACAAATGATTGCTTTAAGTTGTCAATCCAAGATGTACTAACCACCATCTTGAGAAACCATTTTGATGAGATAGGGATCAAGAATCTAGCTGAGAAGTATACTTTGGAGGATGAGTTGATTGAAGCAATCAACTCTTTGGAAAAAGCACAACATATGAGAGCTGAACCACCCTGCATGAAGCTCAATAATTTCGATCTGAAACTCCTTCCTTCCATAGTACAGCCACCGATTCTTGACTTGAAGACTCTTCCTGACCATCTCAAGTATGTTTATATTGGAGATGAAAAGACATTACCGGTAATAATCTCAACCAAGTTGTCAGAAAAAGAAGAAAAAGAGTTGGTTGACATCTTGAAGAAGTACAAGGAAGTCATTGGTTGGACCATCAAGGACATAAAGGGGTTGATTCCATCATTATTCATGCACAAAATATTTATCGAAGAGGAATTCATGCTAACCCGCGAAGCCCAATAGAGATTAAATCCACCCATGATGGAGGTGGTGAAAAAAAATATCATGAAGCTCTTAAATGTAGGTGTAATATATCCCATTTCTGATAGTAAGTGGATAAGTCCCGTGCAAGTTGTCCCAAAAATTTTTGGAGTTATGGTTGTCAAGAACACCGAGGGAGAACTGGTACCCACCCATGTGCAAAATAGGTTGAGAGTTTGTATCGATTAAGGGAAGTTGAATGCTTCCACCTACAAAGACCATTTCCCTTTTGCCATTTGTGGATTAGATGCTTGAAAGATTGGAAGAGATGTCCCACTATTGTTTCCTTGATGGTTTTTTTGGTTTTCATCAAATTCCAGTCACCCCGAAAGACCAATAGAAAACCACATTTACATGTCCCTTCGGCACCTTTGCGTATAGACGCATGCCATTTGGTTTGTGCAATGCACTCACAACTTTTCAAAGATGCTTAGTGAGCATATTTTCAGAATATGTTGAACATATCATAGAGGTTTTAATGGATGATTTCACTGTTTATGAGAATTATTTTGAAGAATGTTTGCAAAATCTCACCAGAATCTTCCAAAGGTGCATTTACACAAAACTAGTCCTTAATTATGAAAAATGTCATTTTATGGTTGATAAGGGCTTGATACTTGGACATGTAGTGTCACAAAAAAGGATTAGAAGTAGACAATGCCAAAATTGATGTCATTATGAGCTTACCATACCCGAAAAATGTTCAGGAAGTACGCTCTATTCTTGGCCATGCAGGTTTTTATCGGTGATTCATCAAACACTTTTCCAAAATCACAGTGCCGATGTGCCAACTTCTACAAAAAGAGGCCGAGTTTGAGTTTAGTGATGCATGCAAAAGTGAATTTGATCGTTTGAAGGATTTGTGATATCCGCCCCCATCATTCAACCACCAAATTAGGATCTTCCATTCGAGATCAAATGTGATGTTAGCAATACCGTGGTTGGGGCGGTTTTGGAAAAAAAAAGGTGGACCAAGCATTCCATGTCATTTACTATGTGTCCAAGACCCTTGATAATGCACAAATAAACTAAACCACAACAGAAAAAGAGTTGTTTATTGTTGTCTTTGCACTAGAGAAGTATCGATAATATCTCCTTGGGACTAAAGTGATCACCTATTCGGACCATGCAACGATAAAACATTTACTAACCAAGAAATATTCGAACACGAGCTTAATACGGTGGATGTTGCTTCTGCAAGAGTTTGATATAGATATTAATTTAGTTGCAAATCACCTTAGCTGTGTTGTATCACCTGGAAAATGGTACACCAATCCGTGACATATTTAAGAATGAGCAATTATTCGTCACCAAAGAAATACCATGGTATGCGAACATTCTCAACTACTTGGTAACGAATAAATTTCCCCCGCAATCCACACGCTGGCAAAAGGACAAAATAAACGAAGGCAAAGAGGTATGCATGGGATGAGCTATACCTTTGGAAGTATTGCGCGGACCAAATGATTTGAAGGTGTGTTGAGAAAAATGAGGTATAATCCATACTTAACTTTTGCCATTCCTATGCTTGTGGAGGTCATTTTGAACCCCAAATGACAACTAGAAAATTCTTCGATAGCATATATTATTGGCCTACTATATTTCAAGATTCTTATGTGCTATGTTCACATTGTGATAAGTGCCAAAAATCCAGGTCCATAAATACTAGGAATCAAATGCCCCTTACCCCCATCTTAGTTTGTGAAATATTCAATGTGTGAGGTATAGACTGTTGGATTAGTGTCTAAGTCCATAACTATTTTGGTATGTACTTGACCCGATGGTGCATGGTCCTTTTGGGTTGCCTTCACCAAAGCAACTTGATAGGATGAATTATGGAGAGAAAGGATTAAATATGATTTATTAATATATTATGAGAATAATATATTAAAGGAGAAATCATATTGTTTAATTAATATTAGTCAAGAATTAATAAGAATAAGGTTTCCTAGTTGAAAACCCTAATAGTCTACATGTATATATAATACCCTTAAGTCCCAAAACGTGGTGAACTGGTTCTCTAGGGTTTCCACACATTTTGGGCAACCTCCTCTCTCCTTATTCTTCATCCTCTTGCTCTTGGTGTTTGTGAACCATTAGAGGAGTGCAATTTATGACTCTAAGTTTTCTAAAGTCATCACAAGGAGGAATTGTGATTGTTATTGCTACATAACAATCAAGGTAATATCTTAAACCCATTATTATGTTAATATTGATTATCATATGATAGAATTAGGGTTTATAGTCTTGGATGAATTGCATGTACAATAGAGAAACCTAGATCCAAGCATTAGGGTTACATGAGTACATAAGATGTTCTTATGACCAAAACCCAACATAGACTTCATGGGACCATTTCCACCCTCTTTTGGTTGTTCATATATTTTGTTGGTGGTCGACTATCTGTCCAAATGGGTGGAGGCTAAGGCCACCCGTACTAATGATTACAAAGTTGTTGTGGATTTCCTTAAAGCACAAATTTTATCTCGGTTTGGCACTCCAAAAGCTCTAATAAGTGATCGTGGGACTCATTTCTGCAACCGAATGCTTGAATCCATCTTGAAAAAGTATAGGGTGACTCATAAAGTCTCAACAACCTATCACCCTCAAACCAAGGGGTAAGCAGAGGTCTCTAATAGGCAAAACCAAAGAATCTTGGACAAAACTTTAAATCCACACTATAAGGATTGGAGCATAAGGTTGGATGATGCCTTATAGGCATACCGAACCGCTTTCAGGACTCCTATTGGTATGTCTCCATACCGGTTAGTGTTTGGGAAAACATGTCGTCTTCCAGTAGAGCTTGAGCACAAAGCATTTTGTGCTGTGAAGAAATTCAACTTGAATAAAGATAAAGCGGGCAACAAAAGGAAGTTAGACATTCAAGAGTTGGAGGAGATTAGAAATGATGCATATGAGAATGAAATGATTTACAAAGAGAAGAAAAAGGAATATCATTATAAAATAATTTTCCGAAAGACTTTTTCAAAGGGTCAAAAAGTGCTTCGTTACTACTCGAGGTTCAAGTTGATATCAGGGAAGTGAAGATCAAGATGGTTTGGTGGAAATCACAAGCCAACAAACCAAGAATACTTTTAAAGTCAATGGGCATAGATTAAAAGTGTATTACGAAGGATTCAAAGTGAAGAACGAAGATCTAGAAGTGGTTGAGAACCCCACATACTAATAATGAAGCATATTCAGGGGCCAAGTCGAGCCAACGACTAAAAATAAGGGCGGCTAACCAGCCCGTGGTATTTTTGTCTTTTCCATCAAAACATTTATGTTTCTTTGAAATTTTTGGTTTTTAATGTTCCAAATGTGTTACAACATGCTTTCAAACCACAAAACGAATCTCGGGATGCAAAACCATTTTTTAGATGACTTGGGATTATGTGGGTTCAAAATTGAGAATTGGCATTCAAAGGCAAACATGGGTCATGTTCATTTTCACCTAAAACTCAACACGAGTCGTGTTCGTTTAGTGCACACATACCATTCAAAAATTCGTGCATGTGTCATCTCTCTGTGAGTTGTAGATCCATCACTAAGTCCACACCTTTTTCTGAAACATTGGCTGGAAAGGGTTACTGCAAGTCCATGAACTCAGCTACAAA
Organism: Lactuca saligna; assembly: GCF_052625555.1. NCBI lineage: Eukaryota > Viridiplantae > Streptophyta > Magnoliopsida > Asterales > Asteraceae > Lactuca > Lactuca saligna. Next base: position 48,557,539 of record NC_136419.1, read on the forward strand.
ATCCCAACAGCTGAGTTTTTGTCCTCTGTCTATTTGGACCACGGTGTCCTTAATTTCCAGCTCATGAACAATGATTATACCCGCTTGTAATGCCTGGTTTCTGGTATGTATTTAAAATCATAATTTATGTACTTATATATAGGAACTCGATGAGTTGGAAGCCCTAAACTCATCAAGTAGGAATTATTTGGGATGCGGGTTAAGAAACCTACTCGACGAGTTGAGAGGCCGCAACTTGACGAGTAGGTTGGCAGAAATGAAACCCAAATTTTCAGGGTTTTGCACCCTAGTTAAAGGCCTTATTCTCTCATTGTGGCCTCCCTCATCGTCCCCTCAGTCCTGAGCAAACCCTAATCGTGCCTATTTCCCCATTTTTAGTGTGAGTGAGCCTTAAGAGTGTTCTTTGGTGCTTTTCTTAAAGGAGTGTGAAGTTGGTGGTGCAAGGTTGAAGGGAGAATCTTTAGATCCGGCATCTTCGATGTTGTGGCAACTATTTGAAGGTATAAAGTCGATACCTTGACTATTTATTTGCTAGATCTCTTCTTTGAGAAGTTTATGGTCTTAGTAGCTTGTTTTGGTGTCTTTTATGGAGTTGAACATATTATGAAGTTATGACTTCATATCTAGTCATTTCATGGACTATTAAGACTTAAAGTTGCCAGCTTTATCAAGTCTTGGTCCTCCTCCATGCCCTTAGTCCCTTATAAAGCTTAGTTTTAGGGTTTTTAGCCTCTTGATACCATGCATTGACGTAAAGTTAGCAAGTTTACGTGGTATCTCAGTCCAAGGGGACCAGATCTATGGTTTGGAAGCATTAGCCTCGCTTGGAAGTGACTGAATGAGTTAAGACTAAGGAACTCGACGAGTTGTTTACCCAACTCGGTGAGTTGGATCATGGTCCCCGACCTTTTTGATTACAGAGTAAACTCGGTGACTTTGCTAGGGTTTTCTTGGCTTCTTGAAGACAGAAGGAACTCAACGAGTCAACAAGGGGACTCAACGAGTTATACTGGAAGGTCCAGATTCTATCAAGAAGGAGAAACTCGGCGAGTTGAAGGGAAACTCGATGAGTTGGATTGTGATTTCACGATTTTATGATTTATGGGAACTCGGCGAGTTGAGGAGTGAACTCGACGGGTTGAGTCAACTCGGAGCGTTGACTTTGACTTTGAATTCGACTTTAACCTTAACTTTGACCAAAGTTGACCCTTAATGGATTATAAGTATGAAAGGGTAATTAAAGGGAATCTTTTAGGTATTGGAGTTTGAGTGGGGTTGACTTCAGAGCCATGGACTGTTCAGTTATTTTACAACATTTGAGGTGAGTTACCTTCCAGTAGAAGTGGGTCGAAGGCACCAACGCCAGCCCACTAGTACTTGATTATAGTAGAGGTGATTGTCTTTGTGATAACTGTATGGTATGCCACTATCCGTTATGGTTTATGTCCTAGTATGCTATGATATTATGTGATAGTGTTAGGAGGGGTGTGATAGACCCCGTAACCGGTCGAATGAACCGAAGGGGTAGGCCATCATTGAGATATGCTAGGCCATATATGACTTATATGTTTATGTATTAGGATGGTATGTGGTAGTGATAGGGGTGAGATAGTCCCCGTTACCAGTTGAAAGAGACCGAAGAGGTAGGCCACCACCCAGATATACTAGGCAGTTATCGGTTGAAAGACGGAAGGAGTAGGCCACCACCTAGATATGATAGGCAGTTACCAGTTGAAAGAGACCGAAGGGGTAGGCCGGCACCCTGATATGCAAGGTGATTACTGGTTGAAAGAGACTAAAGGGGTAGGCCAGCACCCGGATATACTAGGCAGTATGTTATTGTATGGTATATGGTATGATGGGGGAACTCACTAAGCTTTGTGCTTATGGTTTTCAGTTTTGGTTTTAGGTACATCCTCTTTGAAGGGAAAGGAGCCGACATGATCGCAACGCATCACACTATTTTTTCCCACATGAGATCTTTGGGAGTTATAATCTGATGTTGTTTTATCATGACATGTTTTAACTATTGACACATTGGTTTTTATATGAGTTGATTCTATTCATGTTTTCACACAAATGGTTTTATAATTATTAGATTTAAAATGAAATTTTTGGTCTTAAATTTTGGGATGTTACACCTTTCCTTGAACCAAATCAATGCCATTGTTAGGGCCCTAACTGAAAACACTTTTGGCCCCACTGATCCAATTGTGGCATACAATGAACTCACTTGGTGGTCTCAACTTACCCATCATCATCCTTATGTCTCAAGTGCAATAAAGCCTCATATCTCATCCAACATGTGATGAAAGTGGCTCATCGGATCATTGTTTCGCTCGTCATCCCTAGGGAGGAGCGAAGCACCATTAGAGGTCTTGAGCTAAAGATCCTCTATGTTATGGCTCACCCGGATGATAACCTCATACCTCACTCTGGTTCATTTCTTTCCAACAAACTCATCCGTGTCAGCACATCCTAATCAGGAAAAATCTATTATGGTGTCATTGTTAGCATGTTTGCCAAAAGTGCACCAGTTCGGGCACCATATCTCGGAAATCACCAACCACTGCTCGGTGAGCCTTATCTCACCACGACAATGCTCGAGTCCATGAGGTTGTTGCGATTGATGGACAGAAATCATAATTGGACCGTGGGCCAAAACCATGACCTAAAGCTCCTTATCACACCTAATAACCAAAACGTTCTTGCCCTCAAACGTCCTACCAACCTCACCGATTGGCAAATCACCCAGTACCTTTTCCCTATCTCCACTTCGGGTGAGGAAGATGAGAAAGGTCAAGAAAGTGAGAAAGATGATGCTGATAAGGATGGAGAGGAGGAACCATGAAATCTTCCTTCCACATATGGAGCCAGCTCATCCCATGATGCTAGACACCTATCATATCACCAATGATACATGGATTAGTTCCAATCAATTCATACCCACCTTGACATCTACCATAAAGACTTCACACATCTAACCTAAAATTTATCCTCCTTCACCACCCAATATGCCCGAGATCAAGAATGCCAATGCAAGCATGAGGAGGACTCTTGGACTTGGACCCGAAACCTCAGGTACTATCCTCCTCCTTATCCTCAATAGGTTCTTCCGCCCTTTCCAAGCATTAGGGATGATGCATATATTCAAGCTTGGGGAGCGGTAGAGTTGTACATTAGGATCATCTCCATGCATTTTGATTTTCATGCATTTCATAAATATAAAAATTTTAATAAAAATAAAAATAAAAATTTTAATAAAAAAATCCAAAAAGATTTTTTGTTTATGTTCTTAGTTTCCAGTTTTCTTCCTAGTTTCTTTTAAAACAAAACAAAACAAAAATACCAGATGAGGACAATCTTTACATACGATAGCTCCGCGAAGTGGGGAAATGAAAAAAAAAATCCAAAGAAACTGAATCATTACTGGAAGTATAGAATCAGTTGTCATAACTAGGGGACCCAAACATCGTAATTCGAGACCCTAACTTTAGATAATAAAAAAATGGCATATTGAAACGTTTTTTGTGAGTGGTAATAACAACTTTGGGATGATTTGCTTTTGAATGTTTAAAAAAGAATCTTTATTGACAACTATAGACCTACAGAACACGGACCTATTTATTGACAAGTGTTACCCTTGCGGTAGCAGAGAGCTTAAGTATCAGATCTACACAGTCAAAAAGGAAGAAATGGTATAACTGTCATATCCAGTACCCAAACCAAAATTCCAAGCACTCGATCGAAGAAATTTAAGAAATTCAAAATGTTGATTGAAGAAATCAAGCTCAAAAAGAAGTTACAAATCCAAGTTCAATCAAATCAGTAGTCATCTCAATGTCAAATATGGCGAATGAATAATTGTGTGATATGATACTAGTGGCTCTCGAAAAAGTGAAAGCATAGGATCTGGGCCCCTTCAGGTTGGCTCACTGCTTTAGTGAAAGCTAATTTGTCGTCACGGGTCTTAAGGATGCGTCAATTCTAATTCTTGACTATCTAGTTTTAAGGACATGAGATCCTAGACTATGTTATTTTCTCTCACAAAGATAATTAAGGTATAAAGTTTAAATAAAACTATGGTTGGATTATTAGGTTACACCGTTTTGTGGTCTTCCTCACTTTAGAAGTATGTGGTACATGAAAGGAAGCAGGATGGTCACCTAGGTATTAGTGATTGAAGCCCCCATCGATATAAAGTCTGATCGTATGAAAAAACAAATTTGTGTTTTTGAAATTTTCTTCGGTTCATTTTTCTTAAGCTTCTTTTGTACATATATTTCTTTTTCATGGTTTTCTTTGAATGCATTCGTTCTTAGCTTTCAGGATCTTTCTGTCCCTTTTTGTTCTATGTTTCTTTTTTCCATCTAGAAATCGTCATGTTTCGTCTGATTCTTGTTATTTCTTGAGGACAAGAAATGTCTAAGCTTAGGGAGATTTGTTAGGTTCATTTTGTGCACCTTTTTACACACATTTTAGTCCCTTTGTGCATCCAATTAGCATAGTTGTTTTTCATTTTATCATCATGTTAGTCTCTAGAACAACTTTATCTGCACACTTTTATGGTCTTTTCAAGTAAAACAGAGGTTGAAACGCACTTTGGGAGGTGCCGGGAAGCATGGGTGAAAATTCCAGGATGATTGGATGCAAAATGGAAAAGTTTGAAAAATCAAGATTGGACTTAGAAGCAGGAGCGAACATGGGGCGTGTTGGATTTGTACTGAAAAGTGAACATGGGTCGTGTTTGGCCAATAAGAAACTGTTGACCATGCTGAACATGACCCGTATCAGTTAAGCCTATTTCGAAACGGGTCGTGTTGGTCTAGCTGAGCATTTTTTAGCATTGTACTTTGGTAGAAGACCTAATGATGGCTTGCATACTCCCACCCAACATGACCCTTGTTGATTTACTCTATATCGATACGGGGAGTGTTCGGCTAAAAAACTAACTTTTGGTAGTTTTCCTATCTTTCATATTACAGGATTGGGGACATTACACAGGGAGACTTCACTTTTCAGAGCATGAGAGAAGAGCAATTTCGAAGGTCTTTGCAAGGTTTCGATTGTAATCATTTTGTAAATATTTTTCGTTGGATTTGTAAGTCTCGTATGTAGATTATTTCATCTTTTCTAGACTTGTTGATTGTTCTAGTAATGTGTAGCTAGAACCCTAATTTCTCAAAGTTTATGTCTTCACTTTTAATTGTGATTTCAATCATATGATTTGATGTTGTTTCAAATTTCTATCTAGAGAATTTGATTTCGTTTCAATCGAATGTTTGATTTTAATTGTAGTTCTTATTGGCCGTTTGAATTAGGATTAGATCATTAAAGTTATTTATTTTTCAAAATCCGTAATTGTTTTATGAAATAGAGAAAGTAACAAGCACTAAATTAAATTCTTTTGAATAAATCTTGTGTAAATCATATTCACACATCCTCACGTTCTCGAGCTTGTGAGGAGTATTGAATGTTTTTTTTTTGGAACATTCACATAAAGTTTAATGCAATCTTTAAATCTAACTCTAGCAGCTTGTTTAGATTAGGTTAGTGAGGTTAGGGTTAATCAAAGATCTTATTTTGGTTAATTAATATGGCGAATGGAAAATGTTAGAGCTTGCTAACACTTTCAAGTACCAATTGGGTAGAATTGAACAAATATCATGTCATATTGGAATCACATTGCTAAGTCATTATACATAGAGTTTGAGTATTTAAATATTATGAATTTACTTTAATTAGTTAATCATATGTTTGTCCCTTGGTTTACTTATTTGAATTGTTACATACTACCCCCTTCCTTTCTTTTTGTTCTTGGTGACTAAATTACCTTACGCAAAAAGGTATAGACATTAGCCCTGTGTCTCTATGGATCGACCTTGCTTATCATGTGCTACTTTTTAGTGCAATATAACAGTGTTCTTTTAGAGTATATTGTACCCCTATCATTTGTTGGGTTAGACAGCCTAACAGTTACATGCCAAGAATTTTCTAACAACAATCTGGATAAGAATGATGGATGATGATTCATCAGGACTCGAGTCAAATTTAATTTCATCTTCATCAACAACTTTTGTCACCAAATTGTCCTTAATAGTCGAAGTTGAATCCCTAGAAAATTCTTCTATTTCTGTCAACTGATTTGTGGAAGTTTTCTCTCCGATGATTACTTCTGAGTTGAGAATAGCATATTCCAAGTTATTTTTATCATCAGACCAAATAGAAAATAAAATTTGTAAGCAAAAGCAATCACAAACATACCTATCCTTATTGGTGGATTCAGAAAGAGCAACCCTTAATTATTTATGGTCTTAAGGGGACAAAAAAGGCAGTTGGCCTTTAAAAGAACCAGATAGTAAGATTAACCCGATTAGGAGAGAAATTGAGGTATTTAATGTATAAATTGACTTCCATTTAAGGTTAAACCACTCATCTTCATCAACTTACTAACCGATGAACCACAACCCTAAAAACTAAAATTTTAACCAATTCAACAATGGCAACCTTTCCAAAATCTTAACCTCACTCTAAATGAATGATCTAAAGGAATTTTAGGTTGAATACAACATATAAATTGTTCGTTCTCACTAAAGGAAATTCATCGAACACTTGGTGTTCGACTTATCAAGTAGGCAAAAGAAAAACTTTGAAAAATCGTTTAGGATGCAAATGTAATAGGTGATGAACAGAAAATAAAATATAGATGATATACGTCTTACCACTACACTCTACAACCTGAATGTGATTTTGACCAGCACTAGGCTTTATGAGCACTGTAAGGGACGGTTTGGGGCCGATGGATACCAAGGAATGCCAATGGTCGGCATTCACTAGGTACGATTGGGACATCAATCAGTGGTGATAGAGGAGGACGCATATTATAAAAACAAATCCTAAAATCAATTAACCTTATAGAAACCGCCTTCGAGACCTGAAAATGTATCAGGCAGTCGGTTAGAGTTCTTGTGTTTATAGGTCTCGATCGTTAGGTCTCAAAGGGAGCTACTTGAAGCACTTGCTAGCTTGATCGATCGATGGATCTTGACAGCGAAAGGGATATGATGTTTATTGTAGTAGGCAAGAGAGAAGATATTTAAAATAAAATTGGGAAAGATTAATAACACATGACAATTACAACGAGATAGACATTTAGAAAGAATCTGTTTTTTTTTTTTATCAATTTAGACAAATATTTTTCTATAAGACAAAGTTTTATAAATTAAATTTTGAGTTCATTTTCATAAAACAATACCGGGTTTTATGAGGATTCAAGGAATGATCATGTATGTCGTAAACCCAAAGAAATGATAGACTTTTATGACTTAAATTTTGTACATTTTTCTAGTAGTGAAATGAAATTTTTTGTTGATACTTTCTTTGGTTACTTTATTTGATTTGAAAAGAAATAAAGATTGATAGAGAAGAAAAAGAGAATCGAAATGATATGCAAATCCAACATCGAGTTTCTCTTAATAATTAATATTAGATTCCAAAATATGATATTCTTTTGTAACAAAAAATAATTCGGTAGATCTATCTTGAAGAAAGGATGCGAAACTATTTGTGCATACTTATGCCTCAATTAGGGTGACCATGTGAATATTTGAACAATAAGCGGTCTTCTTAAATGGTATAAAATATACACGCTTAGTTCATGTAAGGGGTTATGAACTTTTGCAATTCCTACTTAAACTACAGAATGGCCAAGAAATATACAATTTTATCACAAACTGTTTAAAAATGTTCTTTTAGTACAATTGGACTATAGTCTATGCACGTGAATATGCTCAACGCCTTATGATTTTGAATTTATGTAGCAATGAATTAAGATCCCATGAATTTGATGTGCTGATGATTAGTTATATGCTAAGGGGCATTTTCTTTACTTACTACTTATAACAGGTTAATTAATCGGTTAATTTGGATAACTATACATAGGAATTTCTTTTTATTTAGGTTATATTTGAATATTAAATGAAATTTTAACTGAGGCTAATCGATAGAAAATGATATTTGGTAAACCTAACTAAAATAAAATTTTAAATTTTTTACAACTAATAAATAATATATTTAAGAGAATTATAGAAAAGCTCAAGGTAATAAATATGTTTGGATAAAAAACAGCTTATACTACTATTAAACTACTAACAAATCGTTTTTTTTTTTTTTCATTAGTTAATCAGCAATAAGGTAATAAACAATAATTTTTTTTGCCAAACACCCTCTTAATGTATATATATATATATATATATATATATATATATATATATATATATATATATATATATATATATATACACACACACACTATTGTTAAAATTGTATTTACATATATATTATCATAACACCATCCAATGTAAACTTATTATCTTTAATTTATTGTTAATAATTTTAATTTTTATAATACATGCATTTGATTTTTATAAGATAAAATCTGTTTTCGCGTTTTCGCAAAATATTTATGTTTTCACGTGAACCTATATATATATATATATATATATATATATATATATATATATATATATATATATATATATATATATGATAAAACTGCAAAAATGGTCTTTATGTATGCAATTTTTTGAGGTTTTAGTCCAAAACATGACTTTTTTGGATTGGTGGTCATTTTGAGGTATTTTGGTTGTGGTTTTGATCCCTTGCTAATCTGAAATGATTAATATGCCCTCTTGATATTTTTTTAATCTTTTCTCTATTTAATTTAATGTTTTATTAAATTAAAATCTCTCTTTCTCTCTCTCTCTCTCTCTCTCTCTCTCTCTCTCTCTCTCTCTCTCCTTGATCGTGTTCTTCCTCGAAAACATATATGGAATCTGATGAATGATTATTTTCCTCCTAAGAGAGAACATACATACACAATCAAGAATGTATATGTATACACGCATTAACACATATAATCAAGAACATACAATCCCTTCCCCTTGTTCTTCCTCCTTGCAACCCAAACCCACCAACAACGATTTCATTAGCGTTCTCCTTCTTTTTTCTGAATCCATGGAAGAATATAGAAATGAAAAAAGACGAAGCTAGTGAGGAACAAGGTCTGAGCATACCTGATTGAAGCAAGTACTGTTCATCATCTTCTACAATGAACCCCCTTGTAAAAACCCTTTGATTTTTCATCCAATTTAGCACTTTGTTGGCTGAATCAACATGATTCACGTCAGCAATGGGGTACCCCTGTTCGTCAGAATTCTCTCAAGATGGAGGGATACAAATACGCGCTTATACAACATGCCAACAACCATTATATATTCTTCAAACATTCCCTGGAATTATCGATTCTTAATAGAGGCATACAAAAACAAGCAAAACCTATGTTTTAGAATCTTTTTTCGAATCAGAATTAGTTCTTCTCCTCTCCTCTTTCTATCAAACAAAAAGTTGGACAACCCAATCCCTTCGGCTATGGGAACAAACGTCTTGGCCAAAACGATGATTTTGGTTGGGTTGAATATCTTCTTCTCAAAGCCAAACTCAATTCTGATAACAAAAATCTAATTATCTCCATTTTTCAAGAACACCCAGAAAAATTCCAATGAGAATCCATTAATAATGTGTAATCTTGGAGCTTATTTTTTCTCTATCTCTATATGGTATGAAATCTTGGTTTTGATTTGTTTCTGTAGAAGTCTTGTGAATGATTACGTTACAGAAGTAAAGATCATGGCATGTGATATTCTTGAATTGTTACCAGATGATCTGATGGAAACATGGAAGACGAACGTAAGGTGTTTGATGAAATGCTCAAACAAGATACTGATGTTTTTGCCATTGAGACACACATGACGAGATTAAAATTGATTCTAGAACACATAAATTTGTTGAATTTTTTATAGTTTAGTAATGTTTATCATCAGAGAGAGAGAGAGAGAGAGAGAGAGAGAGAGAGAGAGAGAGAGAGAGAGAGAGAGAGAGAGAAAGGCCCTTTGTATTTTATTAAATATTAAAGTAAATAAATTAGTATTAAATATAAAAAAGAAATGAAAGAAAAATGGAAAATAAATACCCCAAGAGTATTATAGTCATTTTAATTTTTAGATGGACTATTTTCACATACAAGCTAATCCAAACGGACCACATAACCAAAAAAGTCGTGGTTTAAATTAAAACCGCAATAAAATGCATACCATAGGGACCATTTTTGCAATTTCTCTCTCTCTCTCTTCCTCTCCCCCTCTCTCTCTCTCTCTCTCTCTCTCTCTCTCTCTCTATATATATATATATATATATATATATATATATATATATATATATATATATATATATATATATATATATAAACTCAAAAGAATTGTATTTATATTTTTGTATTAAAAGATGTTTTATGTTAAAAAAAACAACTAACTAAATTCACGGGTTCTATATAACATTTTAGATAGACGATTATAAATTAGTTAAATTATATATTAAAAAGATATTAGAAGATGTTAACTATGGGATATGTCATTTAATTAAATGTTAAACTTTGTGAAATAACGACGCGACAAAAATTTTGAATCATCATAAACCGTTTAAGTTGCTTTTATATATAAATTATAAAATATTTCATCCAAACAGCATCAATAAACATTCAATTTTATTCAAACACCATCATTACACATCCATTATTTTATTGTACATAATTGTACATAACTAAAATGATTAGAATATCCACATCGCGGTCTGTAAATATCTTTTACAATGTCACATATTTCATTTTAAATGCCATCTGCAAATAATATTTAATATTAAAATAATGTTTCTCTTTTAATACTTTTCAACTTAATCATGTTTTTATTATATTATACATACTATTAATTTCCATAACGTTGAGGAACATTAACTTTTATACATTTCAACTTTTGCTACCACTTTTTCAAATATGTTAATTGTGGTCCCTATTAGAGTATCAGTTTCCCCTGATAAATTGAATAGTATATATTGTGTATAAATTCATCTAACCGACCGTACCCGCTTTCTTCTCCCCTTTCTCATGCTTTCCAGAAACCTCCTCCACCGCCATCTTCTACCGATTGAATTGTCTCTCGACCAGCATTAGAATCTACCAATGCCTCCATTTATCTCTCAACATTGCCTAATTATACTGGTTACCAACGACTCACACCATAAGAACTTGAACATCGCCGGCCGATTTTCGCCGCCAACATCACCGACCATCCTTCCCGACTCATTGGTGTTGAGGCGGCGTATATAAACATTGTTTATTTTGTTTTCCAATTTTCATTTTATTTGTGTTAAAGTTAACTTCAATTTTAAATTTAATTATTATTTAATTAACAAATATTAATAATTATATTTATTTAAAAAATATAATTGTAAATATTAAATTAGAATGAATACAACTATATAATTTAAATGTAAACCATAAAATACATAAAAATGCATAAATAGGCTGAACCAGTGGTAGAACCGATTGAACCCGAAACTGATCACCAGATCGGTTCAACTAAAAAACCGATTTTTAAAACAATGATTTATACCTCCTTTCTCAATTAACAAATATTAATAACTATTATTTATTTAAAATATAAATGATCATAAACATATTAAATTAAAAGAAATACAATTATTTAAACATAATTGATAGAGTGCATAAAACTCACATTATTTTCCATTTAATAACATATCGAGTTGCATTTCATACAACTTTCTATGTTGTTCTAACAATGTTAATGGATCAATTTCTAATAATTTCATCGCTAGTTTACTCTTTTGACGTCCATCTTTTTTCATATCATGGTCTTTCAAAGTTGTGTATTCTTTCATTATCTTCATTTTTTCCATCTCAATATTAATTTGGGTTTGCATCGTATCTTGTATACTTTCAAGAGAGGTGCTTGACATTGGTGTTTGTTTCCCTTTACCTTTAGAAGCTTTCATTCCCACTGGACGATGATTTGATATTGGCTCATTAACTGATATGTTTGTATTTGAGGATGATGATGTGTATTCGTCGGATATATTATTTTTAGTCCTCTTTGGCACAATAGATTCCATTTCGTTGGCATCTCTTTGTCTTTCTTGTATACTGGTACACCATTTCTCCTCATCACATAATGCCATCCAAGCGTGAAAAAAAGTGAATTCGAAACCCTCTGATGAAATATATAATGCTACAGCCCAAATTATTTTTGTCTTCTTCATTTAATCTACTTTCACGCCTATGTTGGATTTGTTCATAACATCTAACAAAATTAGAAACAGCATGATTCAGTCTGCTCCAACGATTCTAAAGTGCCTGACTATTCCTCTCCGCCTGTGTACTTTTATTACGATACATATTGTAATATTCGGCTACACGACACCAGAAATATGATCTATGTTGATCAATACCAATTGTTGCATATTTGCCTCTGTTAAGCCATGAACTATACAACAATATGTCATCTTGTGTTGTCCATCGACTATTCTTTCTTGTTTGCATAGTTTTTCTTTTACTATTGTTTGGTTTCTCTTGCATCGGATGTGGTTGAAAATTTGGTATATACGGGTAAAATGGCATTTGAAAATTTGGTGGACCAAAACCGAAACTAGGAGGCATTTGATAACTAGGATTCATCATTGGATTATTGTATATAAGCACACGAGGATTTGTGTCTTGACTATTATCGCCAGGGATATAAGATGAATCTTGGGGGAAATTGTGACATCCAAAAATTGTACGCCAAATTTAAACTTTTTCAATCATAAATAAAATTAAATAGAATTTTTTTTAAAACATGTTTTTAAATCATTGTTCATTAGAGTGTCCAAATAACTAGATCAAAAGGATGAGGAGCGGTACGGTCACGCATTCGCCTTGTCATGATCTTCTCAATTACCTAAAACAATAAACTGAAACTGTAAGCCTGAGGGCTTAGTGAGCTACCCCCAAAATACCAATACCACACCAATAATACCATATCAATAACAGACAATCAACAACATGCATACTGGGCCATCGGCCTGACTGGACTGCCTTGCAGGGCTTACAATCTATCTGAATCTGTCCCGAGCCTTTGGCATAACTAGACCGCCATGTGGGCCTACAGTCTCCCCGGACCGCTCATAGGGTGTTTTGTCCTTTAGCACAAAGCAGGACCGCCTCAACCCAAACAATAAGCAAATAACCATGTGTTCATAACTAGCATATACTGGCATATATAAACACAGACATATATCTATCTCACTGATCATCAATAATAGCAATCTCTCATAACTAGAGCATCGACCTAGCAAGTCACTATCATACCAATCCCTACAGATTATAAGAGCATAACATACTGTCTATCCTGATTCTGATCTAACAGATCATAACCATAGGTAGCATACCATAACAATAACAACTAAAGGGTCGGCCTTGGTGCCTTAGAACCTATTGATATAGTGAGGATAACTCACTTTGTAGATGTCGACTTGGTAGATAAACTTCAACCCTCGGATCACCTCCCCAAACTCCACCACTTGATACCATAGCATAATCATACTCATAAGTTCCCAACCTTTCAAGGTATCTCATAATCCAACTAATCAAACCCTGATCAAAGTCAAAGTCAGTAGTCAAGGTCAACAGTCCATGTTAACCCTAACTCGCCAAGTTCCTTGAAGTACTTGCCCACTCGCCGAGTCACCGGAGTGACTCATCGAGTTCCTTCGGTTTATGATCGAAACCTTAGGTCCACTCGTCGAGTTTCATTCTCGTAACTTGATGGTTACACACGCATACATAAATCAAGGAAAACTCAACCGACTCGCCGAGTTGTTCATCCAACTCGTCGAGTCTACAACAATCTTCATCGGACTCGCCAAGTTGTTCATCCAACTCGTCGGGTCCAGGCTCATCTTCATGAGACTCACCGATTCAACCTTGCGACTCGCCAAGTTCCTTCAGTCCTTAAGCCATACAACTCTTTTAAGCAATGCAGTGGCTCCAAATTACAGATCCAAGCTTCTAAGGCATGATTTTCACGTAAATTTGCAAGCTTTACGTGTATGCATAGCTATAAAGGCTCCAAATGTCAAATCCAATCTCACAATGGGGTTTCATACTTCAAAGAGGCTTTAAACATGACCACATTCGGGGCTTTATGACTCTAGAAACCAAGAAGGGTCCAGATCTGAAGTTACAACTTCAGATTTAGCTCATATCCCACATTATCATCTCAACCAAACCATAAAAACCCTAGATCTTAACCAAAAGAGGTCTAGAAGAAGAATGAAGTATAGGTGACGACTTGATACCTCCAAATGATGCTACTTGAGGTAGATTCCTGATTTCCCACACCTCCTTGCCCCTAGCCTTTTGTCCTCCAAGGTCTTCCTCTCAAAAGATTTCCTCTCCAAAGCTTTAGACACACAAGGATGAAGCACCAAACGAATTTGGGTTTTCTGAGCTCTCAATGGACTGCAAAGAGGCCAAAGGAGGCTTATGCTTCCTTAAATAGGGCGCAAAATCCCAGGATTTAGGGTTTCATCTGCCAGCTCCTACTCGTCGAATCCCTTTATGGACTCGACGAGTAGGCCACTAAATACGCGATCCCACCTCGCTGCTACTCGACGAGTAGGGCAACAAACTCTTCGAGTAGGTCCTAAAACCAAATAACTTTCATTTAAACCCATACCTGAGAATCGGGGCATTATAGAAATTAAAAATGGATTAAATTGAGGCTTTGACGGATCCGTATTATGGAATTAAATTAGTGTTGGTTGTAACATGTACGTGTATACATGTATATATATTAGAGCTAAATGCTTAAAATTTGGGTATGTGTTCCATAAGATAAGTTACTATACAATTATATGAATAATAGATAAGTTACTATACAATTATATGAATAAGCACATACTTGATGCGGTAATGATGTTCGATGCATACTTTCAAAGTAATAGAGATTGCACGGGTAGACAAAGTCTATCATCTATTCAGAAATGCACTGTCGCGATGCGTATGTTAGCGTATGGTGTAGCTGCAGATGTCGTTGATGAATATCTATGTATTGTGGAAACCACCACAATAAAATGTGTCAAGAAATTTGTAAAAGCTATCATTAGTGTATTTGGGGACGAGTACTTGTGAAGACCAACTGTTGAAGACCTTCAACGGTTACTTCATCTTGGACAAGAATTAGGGTTTCTAGGTATGTTAGGTAGTATTGATTGTATGCATTGGGAATGGAAAAATTGTCTAGTTGCATGGCATGGGCAATATGCTAGAGGAGATCATAAAAGTCCAACAATAATGTTAGAAGCTGTTGCATCACAAAATTTGTGGATATGGAATGCTTTTTTTGGTCTTCCAGGTACATTAAATGACATCAATGTGTTAGACCGTTCTCCTATTTTTCATGAGGTGCTAGAAGGGAAAGCACCAAATATTATCTTCCACGTGAATGGTAACAATTACAACTTAGGTTACTACCTTACGGATGGAATTTATCCTAATTGGGCTACTTTTGTAAAATCAATACCATTATGTCAAGGACCAAAACATGCACTATTTTCAAAGAAACAAGAGGCGGCTAGGAAAGATGTTGAAAGAGCGTTTGACGTATTACAAGCAAGGTTTGCTATTATTAGTGGATCATCGTTTATGTGGTGCAAGGAAATAATTGGAGATATAGTGAGAGCTTGTGTCATTATGCACAATATGATTGTGGAAGATGAACGTGATTCATATATTCGTCAATTTGATTATATAGATAATGATGTTAATTTTAATATAGTTAGGTCTGAAATTTCCCGAAATCGTCTACCTTCATATGACATGTATCTTCGGAGTCATACAAAAATTCATAATGGATCCATAAATCGAAAACTACAAGTGGATTTGATTGAATAGATTTCGAACCGATTTGAAGACGAAGAAAATGAGGAATAAGATTGTAATATTTTTTTTATAATTCATGTTTTTTGTAACGTCTTAGTATTTAAATAATTAATAAAGTAAAATAAATTTAATATTTATTATTATTTTGTTATTTTATTTTAAAAATACTATTTTAATTATAATGATAAAGTTTATGTTTATTTATTATTAAGTATATATATATATATATATATATATATATATATATATATATAATAATAATAAATAAACATAAATTTTATTATTATAATTAATATAGTATTTTTAAAATAAAATAAAAAATAATAACAAAATATTAAATTTATTTTACTTTATTAATTATTTAAATACTAAGATGTTACAAAAAAACATAAATTATATATATATATATATATATATATATATATATATATATATATATATATATATATATATATATATAGTAATTATTAATGTGACAGTGAGAACCACTTTTGAATGATGAGTGTTACTGTACTAATCTGACTAATCATTGTAAAAGTGATGTGTCACAATTAAAATATTAGTGACATTGAATTGATGTTGATGACTTTTAATAGTCATTATTATTAAACTGGTATTGCTTACAAAATTTTGTTAATTAATGACGGTCTATCTATAATTATAAAATCTTAACAATTTTGGCAAATGTTAATAAATTGTTAAACCACAAGAGTAAGTGAATAACATGTATGTATATATCTTATACAAAGAATAGGCCGTTGAGATTTAACTCCAAATGATAATTCATAGCTATAATAATGTACTAATGGCAGGCCATCCTTGTTTAAAAGAAAGCATAGAATATGTGCGTGCAAGAAAGTATATCATATATAGCTTTGCATTCGTGCCATTAAAATAGTATCTTGAGCCTCAAAGGAACTTATTACTCTATAAGTTGATGTTAAAGATGCCAAACAATGGTGCGCCGAACTTTACTAGCTATCAGATCTCGATTTCAACCTGTAAGGACTTGATACGTACCAAGGAATGCATATATTCCGACCATAGTGTTACTTTTGAACAATATAGGAAACCCACTTCTAGTATGATTCTTATGATTAAAGAGCAACATTATTAATGTATCATGTGATAAGTATGACAAAAAAAATACAATAAAAGACCTACAACAAAATATTCACTTAGTCTATAATTATAAATCTACAACAAAAATACAATAAAAGACCTACAAAAAAAAAATACAATAAAAAAATACAACAAAGTATGACAAAAAGTTTCAGAAAAATATCTTGCAACAAAATATTTTGTACTTTTTATATAGTTTATAATTATAAATCTAACATAAGTTGAAATATAAAATAAATTGTATTTTCAGAAAAACTCTTAAGTTTGCTGGCTGTTTAAGGTTTTAAATTATGTTGATTTTTTTTTCAATTATACTCCGAAAATTTCTCCTTGACTACTTAAAAGTTAAGTATATTTCTTACTTACTTTCTTTAGACAAGTTAAGTAATAGATTCTCTAAAAATGGTTGAGTTAAATTTTCCATTTAGTAATAACTAGTATTTAAGTCGCCACGCGTGCTCCTGTGGTGTTCTTTGTACTTCGTATATATAATATTATTTTTCAATCGTCAAGTACGTATAGAACTATGACGATGATACTATAGCAAATGAATTACAAAAATATAAAAATAAAGTCTCGACCAAACAATTATGTTTGTGGGAGGAGAAAGACAAAAATAAGAAAATTGACCATAAATGATAATTCATTAAGAAATTATAATAATAATAAGTAATATTAATAAAAACAAAAAGTATAGAAAAATGATGTAAGGGACCAAAATTATATATATATATATATATATATATATATATATATATATATATATATATATATATATATATATATATATATATATATATATAGGCAAAGTGAATATACCTAACAACTTTATATAAGCTTAGGTACCTAACTTCATAATACTACATCGGTTTGTATCATATTTACAATGTAATTGCCTATGGTTCTTAAATTTCAACCCCATAACGTGATTACTTTCAAAATCTTTGGACTTTCACAAATATCTTTCGTTTACATCACGTCTTTCTATCGAATACCACCAGATGGGCTTCATATCCTAGCGCTACAAATGAAAGGATGTAGGAGAAATATAATGATGAATTTCCAAAAATTTTTAAAGTAAATCAAGTTTAGGGATGAAGTTTAAGAACCTTGGATGATTGGAATGAAAATTTAATGCAAAATAATGTATTTTGATGAGGTTAGGTACATAAGCTTATATAAGGTTGTTAGGTATATTCACTTTACCCTATATATATATATATATATATATATATATATATATATATATATATATATATATATATATATATATATATATATATATATATATATATATATATATATATATATATATATATATGGAGTGGTTCAAATAAGAACCAAAAAAGGTTAATAACCTTAAGAAACTTCATTTTATTAGTAAACATGTATTGTGAGTATCACTAAATATGTTAAAATCCTTATTTTGTCTTTTTCGTAAGAAAAGGGTAAAATCGTAATTTATATAGTCTAATAATTTCATTCATACATTCATTTTCCTTTTAACATAAAATTTTTATAAAATACAACTTTATACAGTCCATTTAAAGTTTAGTACATAAAAAACTCACAACTTAATACAATCTATTTTATAAAAATTCACAAATTTAGAAAAATCTAACCCAAACTCTTCCAATACCACCAACACCGCACACCGCCACCAACCACTTGTTCTAACGTCGCGACCATCTTCTTTCCAAAACAGATCTATACTTAAAGTCATACATTGACAGCTTAAAATACTACATTCAAAGTTAACAAAGCTATTATTCACTCATTTTAAATTTAATGCAAAACAATTATAAAAGCTAATGCATTGTTACGTACTTATACACATAAAAAATAAATATATTTACAAGAAAAATAATACAATAATTCATACATGAATCATTCATATTTTAACACAAGTTTATTATAAAAATCACAACAAATGCAGTCAGTTCACAACTTAATATAATCTATTACCATTTAATACATAAAGTTCATACCTTAATATACTAATTAATAGTTTAATGCAAATAATTACATATTCTTAACTTAAAACATACATTTATACTTTTACATCCTGGGTAGCACTTATTCAAAGTTTAATTTAATAATATTCAAAGTTTAAATTGTTTGTAATTTATTTAAAATTAAAGAATATCGTATATATTTATAATTCTTCTTTCTTCTCATAGAATCAAAAACAAAATCCATTAAAAAAATTCACAGGTTAATACAATCAATTCAAATTTTAATACAAAAAATTCACAGCCTAACATGATAAATTCACAGTTCAATACAAATAAAAATATATGTATTCACAACTATATTCTCAACTTAAAACTTACATGTATACGTTTATATCTGGAGGCATTATGTTTATTAAATTATGAATTTATTATATTAAATTGTGAATAAAATTCACAACTTAATACACAAAGTTCATAGTTTCATACAATACATTCAAAACTCATTTACAAGTATAATATCATATTTCAGTGTACTAAACAACCCATTCACAGCTTAATATATTTAGAAATATCTCATATTTCAGAAGCCAACATAAAACAAATATATATATATATATATATATATATATATATATATATATATATATATATATATATATATATATACATGAATCGTAAAAGATGATAACTTATCTGAAATCAACGACGAAGATGATTGAGAACTAGAAATATCCTTACTCTACCACCACCAGCAGCATCAACACCACCGACTACCAGATGTCGCCATTAACCATCACCACCACCAACAATTTGTGCCAACACCGCCAACATCCTTCCCCCAAAAACCAGATCTGGATAAAAAAAAAATATAATTCACAATTTAATACACCATTTTCAGACACTAAATCACATATTAATTCAATATTTCAGACACTAATTCACAACTTAGTGTATCAAAAAACACACATTCACATCTTAATAACTTAAATATTCACAAATTAATACATTAAAAACACATATTCATAGTTTAATAACTTGCTGAATTTGGTTGAGATATTTCATCAAGCACTTGGTGTGCACCACATACAAATATCCATAATCATCATAAAACATCATATTTAATCAGATCTATAAGAGTCACATCATATCTGACATCGGGTAGCATTGTTTGGTTCTCTGGAGAGGTTTGATGGTGGTGGTTTAGTGGTGAAAAATGATCCAGATCTTGATAGGAAAAGCAACAAACAATTTCAGCATATTTGAGATTAAGAACACAAAACCAGGTGTGCGACTTGAAGAACACAAAGCCAAATATCTTCAGAACTCCTTTAATCTCGCTGAAGCTCACAAGTTTGAACATTGATGGTGGCGGAAATCATAGACCTGGACCGGAGCTCGCAGATCTGAACATCGGTGGTGGTGCAAATCATACATCTGGACTAGAGCTCGCAGATCTGGATGTTGGTCAAAGTAAAAATCAAAGATTTGAATCAGAGCTTTCAGATCTGGATGACGGTATGACAGATCTGGTGGTTAACGATTGGAGGTGGTCGCAAATTTGAAGGCGAAAAAGAGCTTTGTCAAAGTAGTGGTCGGAAGTTTAAGGTTTTCCGGTAGATCTGGACAGTTCAGATTTGGAACGAAACATATTTGTACACCGAAGAAGAATGGTGGCGTGGTTGTCCGTGACGGTGCTATTGTTTCGGTTGGAGAAGTAATCAGCAGCTAATAGAAGCTCATCAGAAGGAGACGATGATTGTTGTAGGTAGTAGATGACGTATGGCTTCAGATCTGAGAGACTGGAGAGATGATATTGGTGAGTTTTGTCGACGGTTTGAGGCGGTGGTAGAGCAGAAACTATGGAGGGAGACGACGGTTGTAGGTGGCTCTGGCAGGTTGCAGCGGAATATGGTGGAGGTAGGTGGCGATGATACGTGGAGGAGGTGGCATTGGGTTTATAAGTTCTTAAAGTTAATGAGAGTTTGGAAAGAGTTTGAAAGTGTTTTTGAAGTTTGAATCTATCAGATTTAGTGTTTAATTGTTGAAATATTAGAAATGGATATTGGTAAAAATTAATGATTCTTAGGGTTCTTAAAATTTAGGGGTTCTCATTTGAACTCTCTCTCTCTCTCTCTCTCTCTCTATATATATATATATATATATATATATATATATATATATATATATATATATATATATATATATATATATATATATATATATATATATATATATATATATATATATATATATAGAGAGAGAGAGAGAGAGGCTTAACATCGATCTTGACCCAAATTATTTATAGGTTAAATTTGTTCCAATCCCAACAATCAAAATTCTATTTTTTTTACCAACTAATAACAAGCCTAATACTTTTCAACTTAAATTTTTAGTATGTTACAATTATCTACCATTTAAAAAGCTCAATATTTTTCAACTTAAATTTTTTAGGTGGTTACCGTTATCTACGCTTTAAAAAACCTAATACTTTTCAACTTAAATTTTTAGTTGGTTACAGTTATCTACCATTTAAAAAGATTTTGTTTTCGGAATCACTAAAATGAGAATAAGTTCATTATTCATTGAATAAAACTTAATCTTAAAGTTTCAACTTCTACTCTTAGTCACTTTTTTTTTTTTTTTTTTTTTGGACAACTTTACATTCTCACATTTCTTTTACAAATTTCATAATCACATATTTGAAGTTTGTACAATGTCCTCGGTCATTAGGAGTTTGACTTTAGAAAGCCAGCAGCCCAGCACATGATATGGTCAACCTTTTAAATTACATCCATCTTATACTCGGGTATATTTGTTTGTTTATATTATCTCTTTTCCGATGGTTGAGATATACCATTGTTTCGATTGCCAAAGTTTTAAACTTTTTACACAATTCAGTATTCTACTTGTAATATGACTTAGTTCTCAATTGTTACACTGGTCCGCATGAGTTTTTTTTTTATCATCATATATTTTTTAACTTAGCTTTATTAGATTAGTCCCTTCAAAATAATAAATTACTTTTCTATAAGCCTCGTCGCTATCCACTAAAGTATTTAAACCCTAACAGCAAATTTTATGAATCCAAACTATTTCATTTGGTCATCAATTCTCACTTTCTTGAAGCTATTTTACATCTTGATTGTAACATCCCATATTTCCAAAGATGGATTAGATTAGTGGGTATGGGCAACTAGTTAAGGAGTGTTATCACATCTAAAAATACATGTTATGTCATTGTGATGTTATAATACCAAATGGAGAAAATTGGCAACTAGTGATAATATCTTTAACTTACTATGTCATTATTTCTTTTTAAAATTTTTTTCGATTTTCAATTTAATTTACTTTTGATTTTTTTTCATTATATTTTTTTAATCACATTGGATTAATTAAAAAAAACGAAACATGCAATTTAATTAACTCATAAGTTAACCATAACATTAAAAAAAACATTACACACAGAAATATATATATATATATATATATATATATATATATATATATATATATATATATATATATATATATATATATATATATTGAAGGCAAAAAAAAACACCAAACATCCTAAAAAACTAAAACCAATCAGCTAGTCACCCAAATATTGTCTTTCAAATTCCTCCTTCAACTTTAGGAGCACTAGCACTTCTCGTGGTCCCATATTTGCTTTGCTGGTCTAGAGAATGATTAAATTCTT
The DNA here is from genome assembly GCF_052625555.1 of Lactuca saligna. NCBI lineage: Eukaryota > Viridiplantae > Streptophyta > Magnoliopsida > Asterales > Asteraceae > Lactuca > Lactuca saligna. Next base: position 48,580,145 of record NC_136419.1, read on the forward strand.
CGCCATCTGATCTTTCTTGACTTGCTTACAAAGAAACTCCAAGTGCTCACGTTGCACATCAATCTTTTGTTGGGCAATCAGATTGCGTTTGTCGAATTTTGCTTTCATTTTTGCAAACTCTTTTGCCCTTCTATCAATTTCGTCTGCATGACGTTGAGCACATTTCGCTTTGTCTCGTCCGATCAGTCGACGTCAGAAGGAGGGGGGGGGGGGGGGGAGTTCTATTCGATGTCGTCACGGATATCATCAGTGTCTGCATTGAGGTCGACGTTTGTTCGTGCGTCGGAAACGTCAAAAGAACTAGAATTTTGGGACCTCTTTGATTGTGCCTCCCCTGATGTCAGCGTCTTATTCCATTTTGGATCTAGCCTAACAATCTCTCATATTTTTTCAAACTCAAAAGCGTGTCCCATTTCCACTAGATATTGTTCCCTCACGGCTTTGTAAACATCAAAATCATTCGTACCACTTTTCCTTTACGATTCTAGTCTTATGAAAATGCCATTAAACTTGGTGCACCGGCGACTGATCGGAGTCTATTTGCTGCTAAGCATGTCGATATTCCAATATGGTTGTTTCTTCATAAGTGTGTGGAATTTGCCGAGCACGACTTCCCAAAACCCAACTCTTCGCATATCATTTTCTATGGTTGGATTCTTTGAAGTCACACACCACGTCACCACCAAAGCATACTCCTCCTCCGATGTCCACCATAGTGGAGTTTTTTCTTCCGTATCTGTAACTGCCTTCCCTTTCCTTTTCCCTTTTCGTTTTCCTTTCCCTTTCCGATTGCCTCCTGCTTGTGTTTCAGGAACAACTTTTGGTGGTGGTTGTGTGGCTGTTTGTTGCATGGAATTGAAAGCATTGAAAATGTTTTGTTGGAGATATGGTTTTTACTGCATGTAAGTGGATGTAGGAAATTGCATTGGGGGTGTGGAAAATTGCATTGAGGGTGAGTTTGAGGTGAGGAGGTTCATATAACTTTTGTATTACGCGAAACCCATCGGGATGGATGTGTTTGTGTTTAGAGGTGGGGTGTTCGGGCTTTGCTACATAGTTGGTTGAAAGAAAAAGTGGTTTTTTTTTTTGTGAAACTTGAAAATAGAATGAAGATGAAGATGAGAAAAGGTTGTGATTAAAATATTATATTTGTATATGTATTTATAGGTGAAATAAAAAAAGGTTAATTTTTTTAAAACTTATCAACAGTAAAAAAAAATGGACTGTTTAACGCGTTATGGGAATTTAAGAGGGCAACGGGCATCTTGACAACGACTAATAACGAATGGGGGAGTGGGGTGTTTCGCGTTACCACGCCGTTAAGTCACTTGACACGTCACAAAAACGGTTATGGGCGTTGCTCACACCTTTCAGTCTTAAATAACAAACTTATCTTCATCATCTTTTAAGATTAATTCCAACAATTAACTATTGACTAAAAATAATAAAAATAAAATAAGGTCTTCAATTGAAGGGCTTCGGATGTTACGTCCTTGCGGAAGTCCTTTGTCATCTTCTTGATCAATCGTTCTCATTTGCCTTTTCATTACCACTTGTTAAATAGTTTTATGGGTTGCATGCATTTAAAGTTTCTAAATAGATACGACTAGGACTTAGAGTTTGTGTTGCATATATATGTCTATCACTTGAAAAACAACAAATAGTTTTATCGCATATTTTCAATAAATCGTACAACAAAACATATCACATAATGACAAGATTTAGGGAATGATTAATTATTCAAAGAAAAATCAAATGCTCGTTTCCCTTCCCCTTGGCACAACATATTTATTGTACATAAGTATTTTAAATATCGAAGGAAATGAGTATAAATCTTAATTCTCATCTTAACCGATCACACTCATCCGTCATGCTAACGGCCATTAGACACCCCACTCGTTTCCATTAAATGCGTCATCCAAAAAAAAGTCACACGGTAGATAAACAAATCCAAAATAACATTTACATGCAATTATATTTATCAAGAAACATACCGTCAACAAATAATAAAAAACCACATACAAATCACATGATAAACATTTATGTACGCGCAATCACATAACATGAAAAAACTCACATCATTGGCGTTAGGTCTTAACCGAATCTTGTTACGTTACTCACACCTACACTCCGCCAACAACTTTTTCTAAGGCAACCATCCTAAAAAATATCATACGTGTCCATTTTGGTTCAACTATCTACATGCCTTGTTCGACCAACTAATAATCGTTTGGTGATTATGTTCAAATAGTTGTATAAAACTTACATGACATTTATTTCTTAAAAATAATAATAAATTTCCAACATCTTAAATTTGGTATATAGAAAAATAAAAATTGACAATGATATATATTTTTTCCATAATTTTATAAAGTCATTTAAATTATTTTTTGATTAAAGGTATGGAGGGTCAGCAGGACATTTCTAAAGGTTTTAACTATTCATTTTTTTTCGTGGAAACGATTTTAAATTTATATAATAAAAATATTAATAGCCATCGTTATTAGAAATAGTACATTTTGTATGTCTTAAGATTTTACCACAATACTTCATATAATTTCATAATTTTAGTCCCTTTGTGTATACTTTGACAATTTTGATGGTCCTTGGCCTATAATTTGACAATTTTGGTCCCTTTGTGTATACTTTGACAATTTTGATCCCTGACCTCTTGTAATTAGAGATTGGCTGCATGTCTTTTAATATTTGTCACTTTAAGTCCATTTGACTATTTTCGCCTTCATTTTGTCCCTTTTTCCGTCTTATTACTTATTTTTCTTTACAACTTGGACATATGTGTTTTAATATTTCTCACTTTTAGTTCCTTCAACCATTTAACATTTCTTTTGTCCCTTTTCCATCTACCTATTAGTGCTTCCGTTTTGGGTTTCGTTTTGTAACTGTTTTCTCATCTGATCATTTTGACCTTGATTTTGTTCATTTTTCGGTCTACCGATTTGTGCTTCCGTTTTGGGTTTCGTTTTGTCATCGTTTTCTCATCATCATTTTTTATGAATAAAATAAAACATATTTCAGTAATATCAGGTTCAATAAACGTACAAAAACAACCACAAAGGTGACATGTGGTTCACCACGGGCTCACCTACTAGTTTAAAGGATGAAAAAAATGGCAAGTTATTAAAGTTTCAGGGTTTGAATTTGAAAAGGTTAAAAAGAAATTGAATTGGGAGCATGGAAATTGAACCCGTACCTTATTCGTAAAATATTGTTAGCCTACCCACCTAAAACAGTTAATAGGTCATCTTGTTTAATATTGTCAAGATGGCTCATGTGGTGGAGGAGGTTGGAAGTGACATCTCTTCAGTTTTTCAATTTCATGTTGGTTCCGACAATTCTACCTTGTTTTGGTTAGACAATTGGACTGGTTATGGTTCATTGGCTGCGCGATTCCTTACTCTTTTTGCCCTTGATAAGAAAAAACCATGTTATATCGAGGAGAGAATCTTGAATAATAGATTTGTTGGGGCTTAGAATAGAATTCCTAGTAGCTATAATGAAATTGAGGAATTGAGAGGTTTACGGGGCTACACAGATGAGATGGTTTTGAGTAACGAGTCAGATGGTTGGAAATCAAAGCTCTCTCCTAATGGAAACTTTTTCGTACATGATTTGTGTGTCATAATCGATTCTAAGCTTATTGTTCCTATGCCTAATCTGATTGTTTGGTTAAGGCTGGACCTATTGAAAATTATTGTCTTTGTTTGGAGGGCTATTGATAGGCTTCCTTTGGCTGTGGCTCTTGCTCGAAGCGGTATTTCTGTCTCGAGCATCTCCTGTCAGTTTTGCAATGGTGGAATCAATTATTCCAATCATTTTTTCTTTGTTTTCCTCAGGTGGATGATTCTCTTAGGTGGATTTTCAATTGGTATAGTATCCCGTGGCAGAATTTTAATTCAGTTGGGGAGCTTGTGTAATTTGCTGCAACTTGGGGAAATTGTCTAAAAAAAAAAAGAAAGATTTTGTTGGCCATACTATATGGATTCTTATGGTGTATTTGGAAAGCGAGAAATGACAACATTTTTAATAATATAAGGGATTCTCTTTCTACGTTGGTGGATAGTGTGCTCGCTATGGTGTTTGGTTGGATCAAACATAGGGGTAATTACGAGAATTGTAAATGGGCGGTTTGGGTTTGTTCTCCTTTTTGATATCATGTAATCGTTTTGTTTGTGCTTTGTTTTCTATTTCTATTTTTGTTTTCTTTGCCTACTCTTGTTTCTGAATACAATGTGGTTTTTAATAAAATTTCGTCATTTCCAAAAAAAATAGGTCATCTTGTTTGTCCTATATAATTAATTTAATATTTCTGCCATTTTAATCATATCAAAAACTTCACAATTTATGCAATATAAATTTGTAAAATTAAAAATTATCATCTCTGCTTCTTACTAATACATATCTAAACTAGTTTTTGAATTAGTCATAACAATACTAGATTAAATTCATCACTTTATACCAAAAACTCAGTATTTCTTTTTCTTTTTTTTCTTTTAAATTAACAATTTCATTGATGGAAACAAAGACATAGAATCAACTCCTACCATGAGACACATAACATTAGGCTATTTATGCAACAAATTTGAACTTAAATCAAAGAAACATACCTTGAGTTGCAAAAACTACAAAAACACTTCACAACCTTACTTCACCAATTTCTCCCAGGATTCTTAATCTTTTCTAGCAATTCCAAAGGGGTTTTCTCTAGAAAGTTCTATATCTATATAATGGCGAAAGTTTCATCGGTTATAATCCACTCAATTGCTCGAATTTATGCCCTAATCATAAATGATTGTTTCTAGGGTTTAGTTGTCATAATTTGCTCTTAATTACTCATTATATTTTGAATTAAGTATTATATTATAATAATATAATCAAATATTATATATATATATATATATATATATATATATATATATATATATATATATATATATATATATATATATATAGGATTAGGTTCATGTGAGACGGTCTAATTTTGTGAGACCGTGAGATGCAATCCTAGCCACTCATTTTATAGATAAAAAAACATTTTTAAAATGCAAAATAGTTGAAAATTTTCGAAAAAAATAAAATATTATTTTTGTCATTTATATTTTCAAAAAAAAATTAAAAAAATACCAAAATAAATAAATAAAACCATTTTTACATAATCTACTACAATATTAGAATATTTTAAAATTATTTTTAGATTTGGTCTCACGGTTTTCATATGAGATGACCTAATTTTGTGAGACTGTAAGATGCAATCATAGTCATTCATTTGTTAGATAAAACAAAAAACATTTTTAAAAGGCAAAATAATTGAAAAATCCAAAAAAAAAAAATCAAATATTATTTTCGGAATTTCTATTTTCCAAAAAAATTTAAAAAATTTAAAAAAAATTATAAAAGAAATACATTTTTTACATATTCTAGTAGAATAAATAGAATATTCTACATATCTGAGAAATCAAGTATAATATTCTAACATTTTAAAAATCACATTAGAATATTTATAGTGTAATATTCTATTAGAATATATCACGTATTTAAAAAAACCGTAATTTTTTAATATTATTATTTTTTATTTTTTTTAGGTAATTAAAGTTCCGAAAATTATAATTAAAAAAAGTATTTTTGGATTTTTCCTTTTATTTTGCATTTTAAAATTATTTTTAGATTTGGTCTTACGGCATTACAAAATTAACATGGTCTCAAATGAACCTGAACTTATATATATATATATATATATATATATATATATATATATATATATATATATATATATATATATATATATATATATATATATAATGTCCTTCTAAGCACATTCTTTCATTTGATTACTATGAATTCTATAGAAACTAGATTATGACCCGCGTAAAAGTGGGGAACATATAAAAATATACATATAAAGGTATAAAAAAACTTACACTATAAAAAAAAAAAGATAAAGTAACAAAAACAGACTTAGCATTATTGGTATCATTGAAATGTTTGAAAAAAAAAACAATGAAACACTTGAATATCTATAATCGTTGATCGACCACTTTGTAGAAAAAAAAATTGTTGTATTAGTTAGATGACATCCTTCGTCATATATGAGTATCTTCAATCATTTTTCACACATGACGCAAGAAACAAGAAACATATAACTGAAAATGAGTGAAGACGGGCCTACGCAAGTGTAATCCAACATTTGATAATTATTGTTATTGACTTTTGTTAATAGCCATAACATAATAAACAACTATAGAGAATTTCATCTATTGAAAACGAAATGAGATTCTTTTATTAGATGGAGTTAAATTCATGTAATGTATATAAGTAGTCTCGTTGAAGAATCTAGCATATATGATTCAGGCTTCAATGACGTGTCTTCTAAAGGTAAAATCTGTAACCTAGTACCATTGCATGGTCCTTTGGTTTGGTTGATATTATGAAGTAACATGAGTGGAACACCTTTTTTAGTGTAAGTTTATGGTTGGAAATTCTAGATGCCTTAAAACCATTCAACTCAACTGAAGAGTAGATTGATTCCTCAAAAAAATCTAGTAACTCTGTCTCACATAAAGAATTTGAACTCATATATTTTTTCCCTTCATCTTTCATAAATTCTAAAATGCAGTCATTAGTAGCATCGAATTCTTCATTTGTAGGGACCAAAATATGTTTATCTTGAATATATGATGACTCATCAAGATAGTTTTCAAAGGATGGCTAAATGGTGGTCAAAACTAATGAATATGGTCACTTACAGAGCGAATGACAACGTCTTCTGGAAATTCAACTTCAGCTTCACCATCATTTGGGCCACCATTATTACCTTCACCAATTTTAAGAATCCATTCATCAAATGCTTTTGTCTCATCCAAATCATTAATTAGACAACCAAACTAAAGCCTCATATTTACAGTTAAACGTAAAACCATACATTTACACAATAATCCGAATGAATATGATGTTTGCATAATATCCGAAAGATTACCTCTTTGTATTGCTAAAAAATGTCTAAAGTCACCTCCAGGTAAAATGGTCTTGCCTCTAAACGATTCTGGAAGATAAATACATACAGAGCAATGATATCCTCTTTGTTGACCATATTTGATGTATAGACTTCACTTTCATTGAACTGTTCGTCAGAGTTCACTAATACTTTTGTATTGATATGTGATATCCCTCTAGACAATGCCATATAAAGTTGGTCATGCGAGAAACTTATTTTGGGAGATAAATACTTGCATTTGCAATTGTTTGTCCCTGAGTTTTATTGATTGTCATCGCGAAACATAATCAGATTAGAAATTGTTTTCTTATCATCTTGAATGGGAACATGTCATCTTCATGCGGACATAGAGGAATCCTTAGACCAAATCTCTAGAATAGTTTATTTCGACTATTAGTGGTACAGCGGTACCAAATAGTTTCTTTCGATGGTTAGTTTCGTACGATTATTTAGGGGTTTAAGGTTTAGAAGGAGGGTGTGCTGCAATAAATATTAGCAAATTCATTAAAAATGGGACTTATTTATGAACGCAGATTTGTATATGTTCTTAGCAGGAACATGTTATAACTTAAAAAACACATAATATATTGTTTTTGTATCATCTCCTATTCATATATAAGTATAAATTAATTTTAAACAAAATAAATAGTTAATTTTTTAAAATATATGTTTAAAAACTAAAATAATATGTGAAGTTTATTTTAAAACATGTTGATGCTAGTACTCTTTTTTGTAATATGATTTTCATATATGAAAAACATAAACCATGATTACTTTTATAATTTGACAAATTAAAACATTATTACTTTAATATATTTAGACAAAATTTGCGTATAACAAAATTTTAGAACATAATTAACCGTTTAAAGATCATAATGAAATAGAGAATCGATTAATTGGTTGTTATCTTATATTTATTTTATAAGGTGGTAACCACATTGTATCTTATTTATAAACTTTTATATATATATATATATATATATATATATATATATATATATATATATATATATATATATATATATCCGTTTATGATTTCTCACATATGTAATGCAATTTAAATTTCGTTTATGATTTTTTGAAATAATTTATTGTTACATAAAAGATTGATTGCGATTAACAATTTGAAAATTGTCTCTAACTCTTACAATTCCAAACACTTTAAAATCATAAATTTAGATCAAAAAAAATATTATGACATATTGAATAAGCATAATCAAAATGTGGTAATTATGTTGTTGACATAAAAGGTAATAAATAATTAAACAAACAATTTATATTAAAAGGACCAAAGTCAAAAATATTCGTTTGTACTCTTTAATAGAGTGTAATATTTAAAGAGTTATCAAATTACCCATGATCCTAGGCAGGGGTGATCAGACCTTGTAGCCATCGCACGTACAACATTTAAAAAATTTATACAAAAAACGTTATAAAAAAACTATTATTATGATATCTCTTCTACGGTACATATGATTATTGAAATTAATGCCAACAAAAATCTTCAATTCAAGTTGCTCTAAATACAAATACTCTCCAGTTTTAGGGCCATTGACTTCACTCTACTCCCAAGTACAAACGATCCCTCAAATACTCAAAAAAACCTAAAAGATTAAAATATACACACAAAAAGATGAAAATGTAAAATGAAATTTCAAATATAATAATAATATTTTATAGACAATACTACAAACAAGCTAGAAACATGCAAATACAGACGAAAGAACATCATAATTAGATTAACATCATACACTCATTTAATATTATCTTTCTTCTTCCTTTATAGGAGTTTATAAAACATTTTCTATTTTATGATGGATTTCTAAATTACTTTTTTGAGATATGTGATGTTGCAAAGAATGGAATAACAAAGAAATGACATGGATATGTAATTGATGCGGGCCCTGGTGTGTAGGATCGGGCCCTTGCGTTCCTAGAGGCCCACGATCGTGTGACTAAAGGGGCTTCACGGAAATGGCCATAACTTTGGCTACGGATCTCCTTTTTGGGCCTACGACTAATCAAATTGAAGCTTAAATCAAGGAGCATGTCTATATAAGTACCTGGAGGCGACTTACCCGTTCTTGAGTCCAGAAATCGTTTTCTAAACTGGACTTCTGGACATTTTTGTGATTTTTTCATAATTTTTGGACTTTGTTTTTGGGTTTGTGTTTGGCCCATGTCTCTTTAGGGTTTCTTTTAAAATTATGCTTCTTATTTAACTCTTTCTAATGTAATTTGGATGGTCATTGATCAATTTAAAGAACTTTCATTTTTCTCTCAAAATTTTGTATGTGTTTACCGAATTTTGAAGCCAATCCCACGATATTCATTGAATCAACGTGGTTTGGGCAAGATTATCCTAGGTGCTCTTTTAGAATCAATAGTTTTGATCGTGGGTCATTTGTGCACTGCATCAGTTGGTATCAGAGCTGAATTCTTGGTTCATAATGCCTCCGAGAAGAAATAGGACACCCGCCGGTGTTCATGAGCAAGAACTGGAAGAACGTATTATGGAAAGAATGAAGGAGGGGATAAATCAAATAGTTGATCAATTTATTGGCAGGATGGCCGAACTGATGATCCGAGGAGGTCAAAGGTCTCAAACTCGTTCGCAAGTGGAATATGGTGTCACAACTAGCATTTTTAGATAGGAAATTCTATTCTCATATAAACATCATCTAGTGTAATAGCTTTTACTCTGAGAGAATGTCATACTCTATGCTCGTTCAAATACATCTCATATATTCAAATAAGGGTTGGAAACCCTAGAAATCTCGACTCAAGTTCATTATGGACTAGGATTCTCTTATTGGGTCTAATGGACCAATAAATCTCCAACTTCACTATCTTGGGCCTAAGAACCCTAATTGGGCTCTAAATGGACCACATTCATAAATCTGTAACATTTTGGGACCATTTGAGCCTTGAATGACTCATTCTAGCCCTAATGGGTCTTATTGGGCCAAAACAACTCCAATCACCCTAAAGAGCCATAAGACTACCTAATGGACTTTTATTTGACCATGAACACACCTAAAGGACCAATGGGCCGAAAACCTCCTTAATGGGCTTCATGTTTTCGAGCATAACCAAGATTAGGCCCAAACTAAATAACTCTTTCTTTCCTAAAACCCAATATTCGGCCCATATATGTGTAAAAAAAAGAGAAAATGGGGATTATTTTGCAAGTGCCTCCTCAATGTTATATGGTGGTCATCCATGCAAAATAACCACCATATAACAATGCATGTTTCATATATCTAGACAACAATTTCTCTCTCTTCCTCTCCCCTCTTCAAACTCACGGCCATATGGCCTTTCTACCTTCACTTTTTTCATTTTAAAACCCAACATTTTCTCTCATCATTCGTCTTAAACACTCTCAAGAAAACCACTCTTCTTTCCTCTCAATTTTTCGAGATTTTAAGCATTTCAAGAAGGTTTTCCCACCAAGATCATCATCTTTGGTAAGGTTATACTTGGATCTATAGTTTAACTCCTTGATTTCCTTAAGAATCTCTTCTTAAACCATAACAATTCATGAAAAATACATCTTTTCTTCATAGATTTCGAAAATCCTTCAAGGATCTTGCTAAAGTAAAGATCTTCACTTCATTCTACTTCAAAACCAAAACTTCAAGCAAATGTGAGTTCATACCCCCTTGTTTTCGGTTTTTACATGATTTTTGGGGGAGAATATAAGTAAAATGTGTAGATCTATGTGTATATGCATGAATATGTGTGTTTTTCATGACTTATTTGTTGATTATGTGTTATATACCTCCTAAATCTAAAAATATGTTATGAATATTATTTTTTTCACTTGGATCTACAAGGAAACCTTGAGAAAAGCATGTGTTATCACATATAATACATGTAAACTTGTATATCTGGGATTTATACACTTAAAATAGAAAAAATGAGTGTTGTGTATTAAAATCCATAAACTAAACTCATAAATCAGCCCTTGACAGAAAAGTTTTGGTCCAATCTCGGACTGTTTTGACCAACTAAATGATAATATTTTTCAAAACACTTTTACATGCAAAAATTTCAGGTCTATACCTTTAAAATGACTACTCTCACGTTTTCATACGATTTTTGTACAATTCTTGGTGAATTTTACAAAACTGTCTATCACATTTGAAATAATTTCGGACCAACCTGTGAAGGTGATACATTTAACACTAGTTTGGGGCCATTAAAAATTATTAGAAAAATTGTGAACAAAGTAGATAAATTTTCCAAACTTCCAGAGTTTACGGATCCAAAATTTCCAAAACTTCCAACAACCGGATCAGAAAAGTATAAAAAAAAATTAAAAAAAAAAAAAACCAGAAAAATGTGTGTTTTCACAAAAATCAAGCCAAAAATGACATTTTTTTTTTACAAAAATTGGTTAAAATTTATATTTTTACCAAAAATAGCCATAAAAGCAAGTTTTGAACATAATGGAGACTAAAGTGTTATTTTTACTAAGATTGAGCCTTAATTGTATATTTTTGGCTTATTGGGCCAAGAGTATCATTTTTACAAAAAGTGGTCTTTCTAACACAATTTGGCAAATACTTGGTATAAAACGAACAAAACAATAAGAAAACGGGTTAAACACGCTATTTACTTTTGTATTGGACCTGGAAATAATATACAAGTTTAGCGGACATTAGTTGTCCCTTTGCAAGTATATTAGGTCTTGAAATACTCATTCACTTTTGTATTGGGTCTGAAATATAATATACATGTCTAGTGGGCTTTTGTGTCCTTTTACATGCTTAGTGGGCCTTAGTGTCCTTTTGTGTGTTTAGTGGGCCTTAGTATCCTTTTACATGTCTATTGGGCCTGGAATTTACATTACATGTCATTTGGACCCTTGATGTCTATTTACATGTCAATTATTCCAAAAGTTTATTTATTATGTAATTCCATATTCACATAAATTTTGGTAAAGACTCTAGTGAGAAATGTCGGTTGGCACTTATTGAGTGTATGGTCGTAGCATGTAGTTATAGCCAGAGTCTCCTGGAGGGAGAGCGAGAGTTTGTGTATGGATCTATACGGGGGTGACACCCCACACCCGAGCTGTTCGCTACAGTTAGACTAGGCCAGTCTAGGGTGACAAACTTTATCTTATGATTCTTCGGCGTTTATTAAACGTCACGACAGGAGAAATTGTCATTATTATGTATGGTTATAGCGACTCACCTAGAGAATAACTCCATTATAAAGTTACGGAATACTTCATCAATGTAACACGGTCTTTGGCGATTAAGACTGCTTCATTCTTTATAATTAGAAAATATCAGATTTTTTGGGGAAAACATTCAACTAATCAATATATTTTACTTATAACAGAAAATATAGGATTTTCTGGAATGTACTTTTTATACCTTAACACACATTCATTAATACAAGATCAAACACCATCTTCACAACTCATTTTTTAGAAAATATCGGATTTTATGGTGTTACAAAACTGTTTACTTAAACATGCTTATAAACTCACTAACATTATATAGGTTGACCTTTTCAAATTAACTTGTATTCTCAGGAAACCTCTAAACAGGTGGAATTCAAGAATTTGACAACTTTTTGTACTTGTTTTGCTATTATGTACATTCCGTGTTGACATGTAACTTATAACCCACTACTCGATGCAAGAAATGATGGTTGTAATTTTGAATGTATGATGATAGTGTTTGTTACGTTTCATTTATATATGCTGTAATGATATGCCAAGATAAAGTCACCCAACCTCCGAACATTTCCGCCGTTCCGGTTCGGGGGTGTGACAGATGGTGATTTTCGTAACCCGTTCGACATCAGTGAAGGTTCGTATTCTGAAGATGTAACATCCTGTTCGAATTGTCTGTGATTAGTTTCCGTGGGCCACAAGACGGGCATGAGGAGGTCTTGGGTTGCAGCGAGATGCTAAAAGTGTAAGGCATCTCATCACCTTTCCTTAGATATGTGGATCTTTCGAACCAGAGTTATATCAAAGAAGCTATGGTAGTTTGGAAGATATGGCAAGTTTAGTCCTTATTGAGAAATGGGTGGCAATCGGGTACATTGGGCATAAGTATGGGTACGCTTAGTGTACCTATGAGTGTGGGATGGATGCGAGGACAACCTAGTATGTTGGGCGTATTAGGCATAGGAGGAAAACCCTAATTCAAGTAGTGTCCCTATATAAAGAATGAGATGGTCTCATTTATGGCCACCTTCCTCAGTCAATAAACCCTCTCAAACCCTAATATCCGTTCTTGAGCTTATGTGTGTGGCCATGTGGAGCTTATATGCGTTCTTGTGGGATCTTTGGAGTTAATAAGAAGCATGGAAGAGAATGGAGTTGAAGTCCAGACCTTGGATCTGAGCTTTCCTGGGGCTAGAGCATCATTTGAAGGTATAAAGCTTAGAGCTATTCCATTCTTTTTTATTTATGCTTAGTATGGTCCATTTTAGGGTTTTTGGTCCCAAAGCTTGAAGCTTTGTGAGTTGTTAAACTCTAGATCCCTATTATCCGTCCTTTTGAATTTTTTGATGGAGTAGTTTCATAAAAATGAGATCTTGGAGGTTAGAATCAAGTCGTGCATGAGTGGAGAGCCTAATGAGTAAAAAGAATGAGTATTTTGTGTGTTTGTGATCACATCAGCCATGCAAAGGCTTAAAGTCCCTGGCTTTATGGAGTAAGGATTGCTAGGAAGTCTAGATCCAAGAGATGAGTTAAGGTCTTAACATGTTAAGACCCAGAAAAGCAGATCTGGCAAAGCTGAGCGTATGCCTAGCGTAATTTCAGTACGCCCCGCATACTTTGTTGAGGTCCCCGATCAGTTTCATGCACGCTTGAGTACGCTAAGCATACCAAAGGGTTACGCCCCGTGTAACCCCTCTGTGGGCTTTTGGGTTAGACTTTGTTGTGGGCCTTTAGATGTTGGGCTTGAATCTTTGGGTTTGTGTAATTGAGACTATGAGTAGAGAATATTATAATTAAGCCTTGGGCCCTTGTGTTGGGCTTGTCATGTAGATTGAGGTTTGGGCCTCGAGGAAGCCCATTTATTATTGGGCCTAATAGGTTTAGGGCATTGATGGCCTAGCAGGTGGTCTATCTTTAGACCTAATAAGTAAGAGGTTGGACTTAGCTCCTAATTGAGATAATTGTTAGGTTGGCACAAGTTAGAGGTCGATGCGTAGTAGCAGTGTCTATAGGAGCTGTTCTTCATCCGAGGTGAGTCTTCTCACTATACTTTACCAAGAGTGGTAATTAGAGTTATGTGACAGAGTATCTTGTATGCTATTTATATGATGTGATACAATGCATTGTTTCTATGTGATTTGTGCTATGTATGATTCAGAGTTTACAGAGTTAGGACCGGAAGATCCACAGAGTTAGGACCACAGGGTCCATAGAGTTATGGGACTGGAGGGTCCCACTGAGACACATTGACCAGAGGGTCATACAGCGTTATAGCCTCGAGTGGCTAATATGTGTTGTATGTGGTATTTTGGGGGAACTCACTAAGCTTCATGCTTACTGTGTTATGTGTTATGTGTTTCAGGTTCTTATCAGGATCGCAGGAAGGCGGCAACATTATTGTACATGCAAAGAGAAAAGAGTTGTAAATGAAGACCCTGGATTTTGATAATGCTTTGAAAAGTTTGTTGAGTATTAAATAGTGTTTATTTAAAATGACATGTGTTTTACGAAATTAAAAATGAAAATTTTGGCTTGAAAATTTACATTGTTACAGAAGACGATCTAGAAAGGTGGCCAAGGCGTGAACGTGGGGGTGAAAATAGGCGTTGGGAGGCTGGAATGTGAATTGATATCCCAAAATTCGATGGGGTTATTTTGAATCCGGAGCGGTTCATCGACTAGTTGGCTACTGTTGAGGAAGTTCTTGAGTTCAAAGAAGTCCCTGAAAACAAGAGAGTGTCGTTGATTGCTTCTAGGCTATGTGGTAGGGGATTTGCATGGTGTCAACAATTAAAACTGACATGAGAGAGGCTGGGAAAGTCAAAGGTTGTCACTTGGAGGTAGATGGAGAAGTATTTACGATCTAACTTTCTTCCCTATAATTTTCAAAGGTTGATGTACCAACCCTTGCAAAATCTAAAGCAGGGTGCCAAGTCAGCTGACGATTACACAACTGAGTTCTACCAATTAATTGCCCGAAACCATATCTAGGAGACAGAGGAACATCTCGTTGGTCGATATATTGGGGGTCTATGGGTCCAAATCATGGACTCCGTAAATATGTTTGATATGGTGTTTGTTTCTGAAGCACACCAATGGGTATTGGGTTTTGAGAAACAAAGTCGTTGGGTGGGCAGTTCGTCTTCGACTGCCATTATTGGAGGAAGTTCCAGGATAGGTGGTATGGTACCCCGTGTTGTGCCTAATCAACAAAGACCATCATCTAACAGTACTGGACCAACTCCTAGGACAACTGGTAGTAGTAACTTGAAGTGTTTTAGTTGTGGGGAGACAGGTCACCAAAAATCAAAGTGCAAGAAGGTCGGAAAGCATCATTTGTTTTCTGAGCAAGATGATTGGAAAAATAGTGATGCTGGTGAAAATTACGAAGATTCCCCTGTGTATGAAGAAGAGCTTCAATTAGAAGAGGAGGTTGTAACTAGAGATGTGGGGGTGAATTTGGTGGTAAGGCGCTCTTATTTTACACCAAAAGTTGTTGGTGATGATTGGATCAAACACAAAATCTTTCAGGCGAAATGTACTATTTTGGGAAAGGTTTGTACTTTTGTTATTGATTCAGGAAGTTGTGATAACCTTATATCTGAATAAGCAGTTCAAAAGTTGGCTTTGAAAACAGAAAACCACCATAAGCCTTACAAGTTATAGTGGCTTAAGAAGGGTGGTGAGGCCACTGTATCTAAACGATCCCTTGTTCAATTTTCTAAATGACTAATCTTACTAAACGAAAGTATAACTCGAATCGCGTTCTTCAGATATGCGTTTGGCACTTGAAAACCTCTCAAAATCATCTCTCATTCATCTGGCATCACGAATTAGGTTACTGAGATCTTTTTGGAGGCCTTTTATTCGTCCAACAAAGATAACACCCACACATGCGATCGCCGGTAGCCACATATGCGATCGCATATTTTTATGAAAACCCATGGTGACCCAGTTTAATGAAGTGCATTGTTATTCTGAGACTTATTGGCAACATCTGATCACAGGTTAGGTTATATACGATCGCATGAATTCCTTTTTTTTCTTCCATTAGAATTGTTGACACGAAAAATCCTCGAAGCTCCTTTGCGACCAAACCTGCAATCAACTTATGATCGCATAAACAGTATATGCAATCTCATATTCATTATTTTGTCTCTTTTTGGTCGCACTTCTTCCTTCTAACCTAGTTTTGATCATTCCTCGACATCTTTCCTTAGATTCATCTCTAATTGAGCTCCAAAGCTTCCAATAATGCATCTCGAACTCATGTATTCGTCCATGTACTCCAAATGGCCCCGAACATCATAACAAATGTGAGTAGTACGGGCATTCTGCAAATATAATGAAAAACACATAATTTATAATAACATTAGGGAGATTGTTAGCTTTTATAGATAAATACCGAGAAAAATGTGTTAAAAGATGCATATAAAATGCTTCTAAGACTCGTCCTCCGGATCAGGAGACAGAGGAGCATCTCGAGAAAAACCCTCAGCAATTGTGTTGATCAACTTTGGGTCATCCTACGCATTGTACCCTTGCGCTATAGCACCACCAGGACTAGCAAGAGCCATAGCACGATCCGCACCGACCGGTGGAGGAAGAGTCTCCACCAGTGGCACTTCCCTATGTTGCAAATTGCCTTGGAACCTACCCCGTAGGACCATCTCAAAAGGAATGATCTTCTCGCGAGATGCAACAAAGAACAAATCACATATGTAAGGATTGGTAAAGCCCTCTCTTCACCAAGATTAAAATAAAAAATAAAGGGCGGGGGGAGGAGATGCACATTTACCATCCTTCTCCATAATGAAATGGGGCATCCTCCCGCATGCCTTCCAGGAGACGCTCATCCCGACGGCAGCCAACAAATAGTCCTCCCAATCCTCCCCATTGAAGGTAAAAGTTCTTAACGCCTGCACCACAGTCTCGCTGAACCCCTAGAGTTGGGGCGTCCGGTCGGTGAAAGCGGTCCTATGAGGATAGCCAAAGCTGACCAAGTTGTGGTTCACCCACAACAATTTATCCTGCCAGTTCTTCTTGGGGGCCTGCTGGCTTATGATGAATGCATGAATGATCTACCGTTGAGAGAATGTGTGCATATCAGATTGAGTAGAGGAGTTGAAGAAGTACTTGAAAGCCCATAACTGAGGGAGCACGCCCAAAGCCAGGGGTCAGATCGTCAACAGAGAAGGCGTAGTGAAGCATGATCTCATCGAAAAAAATCGTTTGTAAGAAGCTGGAGACCCACCTTGATGATTAGGATTGGGACTCCAACCTTCCCATTAGGCGGCCCGGAAATGTGCACTCCCCCTCGACGATATTTCACCCCATGCTCAGGAAGAAACCCAAATTAGGCCTACATGGACTCAAACTCTTTTAGTTTAGGTTCGATTCCGGTGATCGGTGTCGCCATTGCTTACTGCTAACACATGCAAGACGAAAGAGAAAGGAAACGAAGAAAAAAAGAGACGGTTGAAGACCAGTAGAGTGAAGAAAAGGAAATCGTCCCTGATAAGGAAAGCTTTAAATGAGAGGCGGGAAATTCGAACAATTGTAATGATGAAACCGTCTGCACAGCCGACTCTGTCACATCAGCAGATGTCCAAGCCATCCTCGCCAAACACGTGTCTTGAGCTAAGCTAGAACAACCCGGCTACCCAAGGCTAATGCTGACATATGCTATCCTAAGCGATTTGTTAATGTATCCCTATGAGAATATGCCAAAGATAATGGCATGATTATCAAAAGGACGGCCTAGCTGATAGTCATTACCCAATGTAAGTGCTAGGTTCGGGCCCTCACCCTTGCAATCTCGTGTTTAGGCCCCGACGTCTTAACACTAAGGCCCATAACATGCCAAAATAGTACCAGACTACTCCCAAAACGACAAGTGTTGAGCTCAGAGCGCCACTCCTCAGTAATTCTGCACCAATAACAGATAACTAGTAGTGGTGTACGACTCACAAATAGGACGCCTACATGTCCTAACAATCCAAACAAGGCAGAAGGTGTTGTTGGGGACATTCTCCACGAGGTATAAAAGGACCCGTCTTCTTTAGAAGGGATCACCCTCTCTCCATCTAATACAGAACCCTAATTCTCCCATAAACATACTAACTAGACCAACAGAGACTCGTTCCAGGACCCCTTCCCGGACGACGACTAACTTCGGCTCTTTCTTTGTTGTGATTCTTAGGCTTAACCAAACGACATGATCCACCAACGGTGTTAAGCTCTAAGACATATATATATATATATATATATATATATATATATATATATATATATATATATATATATATATATATATATATATATATATATATATATATATATATATATATATATATATATATATCTTTTACCACTTTACACCATTTGGTTTTCTCCATCATTAAAATCTTTCTTAAGTATGTAGGTATGTCGAGAACATTGGTGCCTCTGACAACTAGCAATACAAAATATCAATATATATATATATATATATATATATATATATATATATATATATATATATATATATATATATATATTACTAAATTGAGTTTGTGAGGTAATTTTACTGTTCATTTGAACCTTATATTCAACAATTGGATATTGGCACCGCATTATGTTTGCTTTCTCTAATTATCACACATATATAACAATACTTTATCTTATGTGTTATGTTCTCCTTTCTACTACTTTTCCACCTCCTATATAACATCTCAAATCTTTTATTGTCTCTATATTAAGAAAATGAGGACTTCATTTTCACTCTTATCGTCTCTCGTTCTTTCCCAAAAATCAGATCAAACCTACACTCATAACAAGAAAATCAAAAATCAAAATTAGAAAACCCAAAATGGAAGAATTCTAAATCAAAAAATCAATATTTATGTACCATCAACATCAACATCATGGTAGAAGGGATTTGTTATACATACTTTGAATATCATGATTAATGGTATAGATTGCCATCGGAGCTTCATGTGGCTTGAGTTTTCTCTCATACAATGTATGGTTCGGAGAGTATTTTAGTTGTAAGGTGAGTAGTGGTTGAGTGGTACAGAAGTTGATGATGAAGATGAGTCTGAGTTGTATGTCGGCTCTTCTTTGACGAGGCATCTCCTCCTATTCTGTCATTATATTATGTATCATAATATTTTCCATAATGACATGATAGGTCCCTATATTTAAGTATATGTAGCATTAACGCTTAGGTCACATTTCATATATTAAACTAATATGTCTCATAATACCCGTTCTATTGTAACTTGACTTCTCAAACTTCAATATATGCACTACATTTATAAAAAGGAATAAGTAAATATCCACAAGCAATCTAAGATTACTAAAGTTGATCATCACCAACACTAGTGGATCTTTTCCAACGGACATAAGTAGTCATAAATCATATATACCTTTTCATAACTATTCTTGTTACATCTATTTGTATTCAATAAATAAAAAGTCTAAATCTCCTAAAAAAACTTAAAAAAACCTTTAGGTCTGGAGTTGAAAATCAGTTTGACCGAAAAATAAAATTAGTGAGATCAAACATGGGTGATGTATATTATGTTAGACATACAAACGTCGGTAAAGGAAAATGAATTATTTTTAATTTTGTAAAGATCATAAAATAATTAACTAATACATCATGTAGGTTACTCCTCAATGAAACAATGTATCTTGTGGGACGAAAACAACCTTATTACACATGGTGAAAAATGTGCCTATAAACACTAACTTACCTAAACACTTATGAACCAATGCATTAAAAATGGCAATCTGTATCTTCAATATATTTCCTTAAAATCAGTTTGAGATTTAGACATAAAGGAAACCAAGCCTGATGTATTTAAAAACTTGGAATAAAAACCATAAGTTGCTTCTCAATTGGGTTTCCTAAAAGGTCTAAATGTTACTGATATGTTGTGTTACATAGTACTTGAATTGTTGAAATGAAGCATGCCTAATTTCTTGAGAATGCCAAAATCAGATGGAGTGGTTTATCGAGCGATTTTTACCTCAAACATCTAATGAAGAGACGCTTATATTTCAAGTGTCCATTATGCTTAGCAGTTCATTAGGAGATTCATGATATAGGCGTTGAAACCCATGATATTTAATAACCTATAAGAGATTGGCATTGAAACCCATGATATTTAATAACCTCATAAAATGATACCACATAAGAGATTGACATTGAAACCCATGATATTTAATAACCTATAAGACATTTTCTATGATATTGGCGAGCGATAGCTTTTGATAATTACATGTGGCCGATCTTGACATAGGTAAGGAAAATGACCACATCATGTATAGTGATGCAATAACTTTTGATTAGTCAACTTAATAGAATAAAGCCATGATTTACGATCTTAATTCCATTGAAAAGAATGGTGTTTGAGAAATTTGTTGAATTTCAAAATGGTTATAAACTCGTAGGATGCAAGTAGGTCTGTAAGATGAAATTAGATCCCAATGATTAACATCGAATGAGATAAAGTTCAAATGGTCGCTAAAGGGTATTCACAAAAAAGGGTATACCAAGAAACGTTCTCACCCATATCTCGAAATTAATTCCTTAGGATCGTAATGGCCATTATAGCTCTTTTTTTAGAGCTACATTTTATAGATGTTCCTCCATAAAGCACAATGTTATTATACTAGGTCTATCCTAAGAATTAAAACCTTTCATAATAGCATTGTGATTTAATGGAACTTTTAATTTAAATTATTCAAGTACTTGATTATTATTCCTCTATAATATGCAACTTTTCTATATAACTAACTTTTGCACAATTACTTTCTATATAGACAAATATGTTAATTACCACTTAACTCTAATGTCATTTGGCTAAAATAATCGTAAGTTTCATATAAAACACTAAAGTATGATCAACGGGGGTCCCGTGTCTAACAACGACATGTTAGGTTATACTTTTATGCTTTTAGTGTTAATATGAGACAATATTAACTTAACTTGTACAAAGAAATAATAAACACATACATACAAATAGTCATTCGGCCAAGTGGGAAAATGTTGGAAAATAACCCATTAATATGGCCATCAAACTATTTTGGAATAATTTTTTTATATGTTGTTACAATTATATTATGTACCCAAACATTTTCCATAGTGATATAACATGTCCCTAGATGTAAGTATATGTAGTATTATGGATATAATAATTTGTCTATAACTTAGGGGACAAAATCTATGTGGTTCTATAACTTAACCATAAGATGTAATTGATAAATTAAACGCATAATCATGAGAGAAAATTATGAGTGGAATATCAATTGATTCTTCTCCTAAAACATAAATGTTTTTCTCTCTAAAAAAAACCCCACCAATTCTATATGTGTAATCCATCTATCAGATTAATCAATAAGATACCATTATGAGAATTGAGAAAACATCATAAATCATCATCTTCAGTATTAAGGGGATGTCATCTTCTCCATGTTACCGTTCTTCATTACATTTAAGGTTTATCAAGTTTATGTTGAATTGATCCTTTGATCATGCCTATAAATTTAACATTTGAGTCATATCACAACTCCAACACTACTATTAGTGAGCTTTTCCTAGCCAAGCATTCGGGTTTGCTAATTGGGTTTATATTTAGGACCAGATACCTAATTGAAGAGAATCATTCCACCTGTTTCTAATTTAACTTTTCACAGTCTTGAATTTATCAGTTGGAAGATATCATCTTTCTTGGTTCTTCTATAAGTAAATGTAATTTTGTAAAATTCTCTTTCAACTACGTTTAGATGATGCCTTCAAAAGATAGGAATAAGATCTTTAATTTATGGTCCTTAGACTAAGTAAAATTTTGGATTACCTGCTGAAATATGCAACACTAAATGTTGAAATGAAACTCAAGTTTGAAACTGACTAATGTGTATCTATACTTTATATGGAGGTTACTATCGGACATGAGATTGAGATTTGATAAGAGTGATATGGAATAGGGGCATCAGCCCTGAAATCCATATGATTGTTTAATTTAGCTCTAAGATGGTTGTCAATGTTATCTCACCAAAAGAAAAAAATAACATCTTTTATGCAGATTGTAAATCAAATTGTAAATAGAAATCATTGTTTTAAGTGTTGTTTTAATGATGAAATTAAATATATGATGTCTTTAAATATAAATTCTGATGATATATTTAATTGAAATTTGGAAAAAAGAACTTTAAATATATAATATGGTTAGTTCAAAATTATTGCTTAGTGATGCGACATCGACTCCGACCACCTGCTCTGAGGGAGTTCTTCCATGCCGACGACGGATCTACGAGGTCACAACAGACAAGCCCGTTAGAGGCGCCCCAGGGACTGTGCCCCGGGAGCGGACTCCGACGGTCAAGTTAGATCATCAGGTAGATCTGAGATCAATCTATTTAGCTAGAGAGAACCATCTTGGTGCTGGTGGTGGTGTGTGGTGGCTGACGGTGGCGGGTGGCGGTTGAGCCACCCGGCCGGAGTATAGTGTGGCAGCTGAGCCAAAGGGAAGATCCCCCATCATGGAGGGGATACTATTCATTATATAGGGGACAATTAGGTCAAGGGGAATTAGGCCAAGACTTGGGCTAGCCCAATTCAGGCCCAGCTAGCAAGGAGCTCGGCGAGGCCGCCAGGAGGCGTCGGGCGAGGTTGGCGGTTGTGCACCAAGCAAGGCTGGCGGGCGCGCACCAGGAAAGGGTGGAAAGGGAGCGCCAAGCCAGGGAGCACCAGGCCAGGCCGGCGAGAGAATCCCCAGCAGGGCTGGCAAGGAGAGCCAGGTTGGGCTGGCGGGAGAGTCCCCAGCAAGGCTGGCAAGGGAGTCCCCAGCAAGGCTGGAAAGGGAGCACCATGCGAGGCTGGCACGCCAAAGCTGTCTAGGCCATGCTAATGGACCATATATCAACAAGTCCCCCCAGTCCGATCTTATTGGTATGCGGCCAATGACATTGGATTGGACTAAGTCATATAAACCAACAGGAGAGTCCCCAGTGAGGTTAGCAAAGGAGTCCCCGGCAAGGTTGGTAAGGGAGTGCCAGGCCAGGCCGGCGGGAGAGTCCCCAGCAGGGCTGGCAAGGGAGCGCCAGGCGAGGCCGGCACGCCAGAGGTGTCTAGGCCACAATAATGGACCATACATCATCAAGCCCCCCCCCCCCCCCCCGCCCCCCTCCCCCAGTATGATGTTATTGGTACGCGGCCAATGACATCGGACTGGACTTAGTCATATAAACTGTGTGTCATCAAGTCCCCCTAGTCTGATGCGATTGGGTTGCTGCCAATCAGATCGGACTAGATAAAGCACCAATACATAAAATAATAGAGAGAACGACCAAACCTCAGCCACGAGAGTCGTGGGGATGCGCAATGAGCCAGACAGTGTTGGTTGAATGACCTTTCCTTGCTAGGAAAATGATCCAGCTCATATGATACAATGTAGTTGTTGTTGCGATCATGCAGAGCGAGGTTGTTGACAATGTTATGCGGAGCGGGGCTGCTATGTGACAATGGAGTCGGTACAACATCGGGTCAAGGTAGCCATACAGTATCTAAGACTGTTATTCGATGCAGATGGAATTTCACCAATAGCCATCTAGATAGTCTTCCTTACCCGAGCATTAATAACCATCCTAAAGGTATCTTCAAACTACACTATACCCAACTAGACTCCCCCCAGTCTGGTGTGGGTTGCGTTGGTAGCCAAATCAGACAATGACAGATAAGGCAAGGTTGTTATACCAATAGACGACGAAGTTGTTGGCATAAAAAGTAGAAAACTCTTTGTTCGAGATGGATGTTGTCAAACCGATGAGTCGTAAGGTTGTTGACCGTAACATAGGTGGCTGAGATTCCGAGACTTGGGCGATTAGGTTGCTAGCGAGGGTCATATAATGAGACTATTGTCGATAGCCAAACAACAGAATTCTTGAGGAACAGGTAGTGAGGCTATAGGTAGGAAATATGCAGTGAGACTGTTGCCTAGAGTCAGGCAGCAGAGGTGCTAAGGGATAAGCGGTGAGGCCAGAGGTATGGGTTGCGCAGCAAGACCGTTTCCGAGGGCCTGACAACACTGATGTTGAGGGATGCGCAGCGAGGCTACAAGTAAGGTTGCATAGCAAGACCGTTTCCAAGAGCCAGGAAATAGAGATGTTGTGGGATACGTGGCGAGGCTACAGGTAAGGTTACATAGCAAGACCGTTTTTGAGAGCCAGGAAACAGAGATGCTGAAAGGTAGTAGGTAGTAGGGCCGTTGTCGGGATAACCTTCTTGTTGGAGAGTAACCCCACTATAGCAGGATGTATCGCCCGAGCACAAGAGAACCAGGATGACTGTGAGAGAAGAAACACCGAGGGTGTGGTGTTAGGCGCATAATAAATTGGTGGTACGCGACTTATGGTGTGCGACGATGCGCTACTTATGTTTTCACGACTTAGAAGAATAGTTTGGGCTTAGTAGTTAGCGACCATGGAGTTGTCACGCGGGAGAGGACCATATATCAACACTTAGAGTGTTGGATGCCTGGATTACAACTAGATTGAATAAGGAGTCGTTTGATAGTTGCTGACCGAGTTAGTGTTGACTGAGTTAATGCAGACTGAGTTAGAATTTCTGACTGAGTCCACATCTGATTGAAATCATTCTATTTGATTATATCTCTAACTGTTTGTGATGAATGATAAAAAATGACCATATTACCCCTTGATGAAAAAATTTATATTACACCAAAAATAACAAAGAATTTTATTCTTGATTCTAGAAAAAGCAGTGAACTTTGATCAAACCAACTAATAATTAAAAGAAAAAGCAATGAACGTTGACGATTCATACATATTTGTAAAGAGAACATAATAAAAAAAAACATGAATTACTTGTTTCAATCGAATTACAAAGCAATTTGTAGCACCAACTTTGACTTTTAATTCAATACGTCATAATTTGAATCATCCTCGAATCATCTCCCTGAAAAAGAAAAAGAAAAAAAAATTAAGTCAATAATAAAAAATCTTTGTAACAAAAATCACAACATATATTAACATAAAAAACAGTAAGACCATTTATGCATTCATAAGGTTCTCCTGCTTCAAATTTCAATAGGCACTACTTGAGAGATAGAGATTAACATATATATATATATCATGAAAACTGTGAATGTTTAATCTGTTGAACAAGTTCAAATAACATAACATATTGAAACAAGATACAAGATTTATTTAATCATAATACAAAATCTCTATATTTTCTTACATATGATGTGATTTTGTGAATTTATAAAGCAAAAGAATGAACTTACAATAAGGATTCGTAACTTTGGCTTTTCTTCAATCTCATTCATATACTTGTAAATATCTCCGTCTGTTGAAAATTCAAAGAGTCAAAATAAACAAGTGTGTTAAAGGCATCACACTCTTCCATTAATGTGGCACTTGAAACAGAGCAAAAATAAACAAGTGTGTTAAACGCATCACACTATGTACAGAAATCGATAGAGATATTATGCAATACAAAAAACTCACGGCATAGTAGAAAAATAGAAGCAAACACGTTCTCCTTCTCTATCTTTCTCCCAATCGATTGATCGTCTCTCTCCTGAAAAAAATCATCTCCCTACTGCAAAAGTTAAAGGAATAAGAAATCGATTGAAGAAGAAATCTGTTACCTACAAAAATTAAAGGAGGAAGAGAGCGCCGACGGAAGGAGACAACGAAGGAAGGAGGTTGCAGGCTAGGAAGGGTCGATGGAGGGAGAGAGCGTTTTGTCGTTGACGATGAAGGGCATTCATAGCTTCAAGGCAATAAAGAAATTTTCCAGTCAGGCTCTCTTTTATGAATGACCGAATTTTAGATGACCAAGTAAGAGCATTGGACTGGATCAGATGTTTTTAGCCCTTTATCAAACGAACCAACTGGACCGAGTCAGCCAAAATAGCTAACCGGACCCAGTCAGTTACTTATCAAGTAGGCCCTAAGTGTTATTTACAAGTGTTTAAACATGCAAATGCACGAAATCAATACAAAAAACACAACATATAATCCAAAACCAAGTTTTCCAATTCCATGAGTGTGTTGATATGTTAATCTTATGTAAATATGCATTGAAACAAAAATAGTTACAAAAAAAAAAAAAAAAAAAAAAAGCTCAGGAACTTAAACATGGTCAAGGGGTCAAGCAATCATACAGAAATTGTCGAATCGCTTCATAATTCATATCAGATGATGAATCATTACACATTAAACATAAACACTCGATTATTCACAATAAATCTGATCTCATCATCTAACCAAAAAACAACAAACAAAAAATGAATAATTTTTTTCCTCAATCATCTTTAACTATTAAACATTTTCATCTTGTGGTGCAGCAGTTGGAGTCACAGTGGGTGCCGGTGCGGGTGCTTGGGCTGGTGCGGGCCCCAAAGAAGATACGGTCAAATGCAACCCGTTTCTTTGACCCGCTTGCAGTACAAAAGCAAATTGGGCAGCCGCCAATGCTGCCGCCTCCTAAAATTTTACAAAAAATTATTTTTTAAAATTAATCCCAAAGAAAAAAAAATTAAAATGACTTCCATGCCCTCAAATGTGGGGAATTACGAGTTTGCCCTAAACCCTAACCTGTCTTTGCCTTCGACGCTGCAAAATGTTGATGGCCCAGATCATGATGTAGCAGGGCAAAAGAAATCCCGCAATCCGAAGCAAGAAAAGCTGTCAAAGTCAAAACAAAGAAATCAATCAACAAATTTTTAAATTAAACAAAGGGTATTTTGGTCTTTTTACTAATTGTCACGCTTCCACTTACGGTTAAAAACGTGGATGCGTCTTCATCCCCATCTCCATCTCCTTCAGAATCAGGCACAGATGACGCGTGTCGGAGAAGCAAAAGAGCCATTAACTGCAAAAACATTATAACAATTTAATAATATAAATCGTTAAAAGTGAGAAAAAAATAATAATAATAATCAATATTTAATAATCGAAGGCATTTTTTTTTATAAATTTAAGGAGTTTGGAAGCGCTTACGATTAAAACAACCGAACGACAAAAGGCTGCCCCGCTGGCATTTGTGGAATTATAATCATCGTACTCTGCTTCAAGATATTGACGATCAGCTTCTGAGATTTGCCATGCTCCCCTATTCAAATCACAAAAACGTAAATTTAAAAAATTAATTTCACAATATTTGTAAATTGTTTTTGCTACACAAATTATGAAACCTTGTTTCAATCGATTGAATAGGTTACATGTAAAATGTAACTTATCCCTTTTAGTCATGGATTTGCACATTTCGTCTAGAAAACAACTTTCTTGCTTTAATTGAGTAAAAAAAAAAAAAAAAAACATTGTAGCATAAACAAGAATTTAATTTTTTTTTTAATGTATATAAAAGGAAGAAAAGATTACCCAATGTCTATGGTGGTCTCTTCCATGCAAGGTCGGGGAGGTGGAGCAATATATCCAGGTTGATAAGGCTACACATAATAACAAATTCACATTTTAATTTTTCACATAAATTACCAATTCCTAATTATAATTCAAGATTTCATATATTTGTCAAGATAACAAACCTGATGGCATATCTCACAAGTAATGTCACCCTTTTCATTGCACCAGTGTTGAACACACTTCCTGTGAGCATACTGCATTAAAAGCAAAGTTATTGAGTACATTACAATTTACAGTTTCAAAGATTCAATGTATTAGTATTGGATAATTGGATAAAGTGGAGGAAAGAAGCCATTAATGTACCTTAAGACTGCCATTGCAAGTGCAGGGTGTCTCTAAAGCATCAATGGAATCTTCCTCTTGGCAAATACGACACTCTGCCATTGTTAATAGAGGTGCTTCCTCATCATAAGAAGCCCCATTTTCATCTTCTACAAGAGCTTCTGTATTGGAAGATGAAGGGACTTCCATGTCTGCACTCCTTTTAATGGGTTGATTCACATCTAGAACCGAGTGATCACCCATCTATTTACAATGGAAGCCTGTGAAACAACAGAACGATAAAAGGGTTTAATTAGAAACGGAAAGTAGACAAAAATCGATATCGTGTGTAAATTATAACCAAAGATCGAATTTTGGAAACAGATTGAACAAGAAAAGATTCAGATAAGTAGGAAACTGGATCGAAACAAGTCATGAGTCCAGAGAACAGCATAACCGTAAATACACAAAGTCAACCATGATCACAATACACTAAAATGGAATCAGAGGGAAATCATATCACGAGATTGAACACACCGACTCAGTAGAAATCAAGACTCGAATTAGTCTGATTGTCATCATAAATCCCTAGAACCAAAACAAAAACAGAAAAAAATTATAAAAAATAAAAAAAAGATCGAATTTTGATCCAGGTAACCGATACCCATACGTCTGAAAAGCGAATTGGAATTTGGAGGAGACACCGATACGTCTACTTTTACCATGACCTTAATTCGAAGAACCCTAGAAGCTGGATTATAGGGTTGCATTCGATTCCCCCAATCACAAATCAAAATCAAATACAAAAATCGCATATAGGGAATGAATTAAAACGAGAGAAATGAATCACCTGAGAATGAAGGAGGAAAAAAATGGTTGAGGAGGGTAGAAAATAAGAAGCGCGTGATCTTTGTAATGGAGTATTGTTTCTCTCTCTGAAAACAAGGTTACTATATTTGCTCAACACCGCGTTCTATTGTGGAGTTACGAAGTAGAAAAACGATGAGAAGATTTAGAGGCGTCGATTATAAATAGGATGTTTGATTAGGGTTCGTGGATTGACGATATAAATTGGGTTCAACGGATGGAAATTTCGTTTGGGGCGACTTTTCCCATGAACAGACAACAACTCTTTTTCTTGACAATGACGAAGGATCTGAACTTTTCCAAAGATGGGTTCCAGTCTTCCAGATAATTCATAATATAATAAAGGATATTTTTTTATTATAAACTTAGATTATATAATATTTTATTAATTTATTTATTTATTTCAAGTGTTGTCATCACTATAAAATAATAATAATTTTACTACTTGTTATCAGATGATTTTTTCTATGCATTTCGAAATTCTGTCAGAATCTCACAGATCTATCATATTACAACAATACAACAGTATTTTTTCGTAACTTATCATAAAAAATATCATATGGCAAATGTAATTTACTATACATTGCGGAATAAACGACCTGAACTATATAACGGTCGTTATCTTTGTTATTTAAATAATATGTTGTTTCTAGGAGCTTGTACTTTAACTTGTTACATGTAAACATTATTCACAAATAATTGTAAGCCATTAAGCAATGAGCAGCATTTTAGCCTTTTGTCTCAACGTACAATCCATAGGATTGCATCTTTCATAGATGATATATTTGTCCAACTTAATACTTGATTTAAATAAGTGTATCAATCAACAAGAACGTTCTAGATAGAACCCCTCTTTAGACATTATACTTTACCTCATAATATATCTACATACAAGCCCATTCCAAATCATTATTGTTTGATAATTAACAGCTCAATTGAACTCATGACTAATACTTTTAACATTCTCTCATTATATCATTTCCTCACAAGAATATTCAACTCATTCTGTAACATCCGGAATCTTGAGGAATAATTGTTAGGAATAAATCCCGATTCTAGGGTTGGACACGACATGTTGGAGGAACGAATACAGTGTATCTAGATTTGAAGAAACGAGGTTTTCATTAAGGACAACACAGGATGTTATGCCATTACGCGGCCTTTTGGTGAATGGTGGAGAAAACCCTAATTTTTAGGGTGTTGCACCCTATATAAAGGCCTTAAGTCCTCATGGTTGGCCTCCTTACCAGCCTCAATTGCCACTAAAACCCTGAAATCGATCTTTAAGTCTCTCGGTGGTGTTCTTGAGCTAGTAAGAAGCTCTTGGTGCTCATTTTTGGTCTTTGTGAAGGAATAGGAGATCTTGAAGTTGCTTTGCTTGGTGAAAAGGCTTTGAATCTAGAATCATCATCTTGTGGGAAAGCTTTCTGAGGTATCAAGTTTGCATCTTGTCTTGTATATGTTTAGATCTCTTCATAGTTAGTTTGTTGTGCTTTAGGTCCCTTTTTTGGGTTAATGGATGAATTAGGTCGTTTAAGGGCTTTTTCTTTCAGATATGAGTTGTTTTTGTATCCTTGAGCATAAAGGTGCAAGCTTTATGAGAGTTTTGGTGTCATGCATGCATTAAGTCAATTATGGACGTAAAGTTGGCAACTTTATGTGGTTTTCCAGATCAAGGAAGTTAGATCTATGTTTTGGGGCTATGTATTTATGGATTAAGTACTTATTGGTTAAGCCCTTGCACTATTAATCTTTATGGATTGAGTTTGGAACCTTTTTGGGTAGTCACAATGGATAAAGTTGGAACCATTATCCTTCTGAACCACATGAGGGGCTAGATCTGAGCTTTGGAGCTCTTGGTATCGGAGAAAACAACTTAATGTGTTAAGCAGTTGGATCTTGGGCGAACATTGTGTGTTCAAGGGGCAACACGGTGTATGGCCGGGATTTTTCCGACTGATTGGATGCTGGCGGAACATAGTGTGTCCAAGGGGAAACACGGCGTGTTTGGTCAACATGGGCTGTTAATTTTGACTTTGACCAGAAGTTTGATCAGGGTTGACCATGGGATATTTTGGGCCACGTTTGGGCCTTAGTCTTAGGCCAAGCTATATAAGGGGTAAATTCGTATTTTTAACCTAAGTATGGATTGAAGGATATACATTTGATTCCAATTGTTAATTAGGTGTTATTTGATATTGATAGTTCAGAGGATTGGCGGTCAACCTATCAGGGATTATCAATGTGATTCAGCAGTGCGAGGTAAGTCTCCTCGCTATTCTATGGGTCGAAGGCACTAATGTCGGCCCTATTGGTTTACATATTATAGGAAGACCAGGGGGTGTGTAACATCCTGACTCTCAGGTAAAATATTAAATTATTTTACATTCATAATGTCAGAGCAACTTGACGAGTTGGATGCCCCAACTCGCCGAGTATAGGAGTTAACGATCGCATGAATGCTAGAGTCTACTCGACGAGTTAGAGGACCCCAACTCGACGAGTAGGAGTTGAGTGAGAAAACCTTAATTTTCAGGGTGTGTGTCCTATTTAAAGGACCTTAAGCCTTCATTCATCCACCCTTTTACCCAAATACCCTGTGAGAAACCCTAATCGTGTGTATTTGCTTGTGTGTGTGTGTGAGAGAGAGAGAAAGAGAAGCTAACTTTGGGTCTTCTAGTGCATATTTGGAAAAGGATTGAAGAACATCAAGCCTTGGAACAATAATAGGCTTTTGGATCAAGTGTTTTTCTATGCTAGATTCAGTTTGAAGGTAAAAAGCTACCACCTTGAACATTTCTTTTGATAGATCTTCTTCTAGGGAGTTTTAGGGCTTTTTTCCCTTAGCTTGTGGTTCTTGAGTTGTTGGAGCTTGTCATGGAGTTGAGACTGGAGATCTGGATAAAAAAGAGGTCCCATGAGCCCAAAGATCCAAGCTTTATCAAGATTTGGTCAAGTCTCCATGCATGAAACCCTTTATAGAGTCTGTTTTGGCATTTTGAGCCCTAGATGTCATGCATGAACGTAAAGCTTGCAACTTTACGTGATAAGTGAGCCTTAGAAGGTTAGAGTGTGACAACCCAAAATTTCTATCTTGTTCAGTTATTCAAATCAATCAAGGTCAGACTCATTTTTGCTATCTTCTAGCGTTGTTTGGAGTAAAATTGAGTGTTTAAAGCCTAGTATAATCAAGGTGTGGGGCTAGGGATGAGTGTATTTGAGTTCAACACCTTTCAATGGAGCCAAACACCCCTTCATGAGGTGTGTGCGGCTATACACATGGGTGTACGTTCGTACACCCATCCTAGTCGTACACTCTCATGTATAAATGAGAGTCTTAGCCTTCATTCACTTCTTTACACTCCTAAGACAAGAAATCAACTTTTTTCTCTCAAGTATCATCCGATGTTTCATCTAGATCTTCAAGTTGTAAGTGTTTCTTCCTTTGATTTATTGATTCATTACACAATCTGGTAAGGATTCATGACTTCATCCATGAAATTACTCCTTTTGTTTAGATCTTCAAGTGTTCTCCCAGAACACCAAGAACACCTACTAAGTTTTTTGACCTCAAACACCCCTAAAGGCTTCTATATCGTAAGTACCACTCCTCATGCTTGTTACTTACTAGTTATGCTCCTTAGAAATCGTCCAAACCATGATCATCAAGGAGTGTACAGTCGTACACACCCCATGTGGCCGTACACCCCTTTGTTTAGTGCTAATTGGCTTCAAACTCATGTTCTATGATAGCACATGATCAAGAACACTTAGGGGATGTAAGTTAGAGACTTGAGATACATTTTTGACCATTTTTACATGATCATCAAGGGTGTACGGCTGTACACTCCTTGTGTGGCCGTACACACCCTTTTTGAGGTCCAAAATGGTAATAAACTTCCATTAAGGCTAAGCATTGGTCAAAACACACTTCCTAGATGCTTGTTAAGACTTTAAATCACTCATTGGCATGTTTCACCATGAGTGTGCGGTCGCACACCCACTTGGTTCGTACACTCTGGCCGTACACACACATGAAACACACCATTCTGGCTGTTCACACCGATGTGTGGCCATACACCCATTATATGCAACCCTTGGTACTTCTAGCACTTCAATATAAGTGTTTCCTATGTCCTGGGGTGTTTTTCCTTGCATGATTAGTTGTTTAAACACTAACTATATACATATATGTTCATTATATGCTTATTAGGATCCGTTGTGCTCAAGTCTTCGCTTGACACTTAGCATCCTACAAACCGATCTTTCATTTGTATCACTCACTGCAGGTGAGTTCATACCCCTTAATCTACCTTTTAAATGATTTTAAAAGCTTTTATGGAAGGGGGGAATACAAGTTGAAAACATTATAGTTATTATATCAATCACATCTGATTAAGAACTATCAAACAAGTGGATTTCATATACTTCAAAACTATTTACCAAACAAACACTTTAAAACATTTTATAAATTGACATCAAGTCATCTATTATTTAAATGGTTAAAACTCCTTTTATGTCAACTCTTTTATGCTAAAACTCTTTATTAAACTCTATTAAACTTATATATTGTCAAAATCATGTCTACATAGATATAGTATATAAGTAAGGTTGAAAGGACTTAGGACTGATAACTCGCTTTATTTCATGTTCCTTGTTTGGTTGTGGACTTTGAGTATCCGGTTGTTTGTACGAGTGTCGTTTGAATCTTAGTTATATATTATGTATATGTATATAGATATAAGAACTTTTATCTTTGTGCAACACACTCAATCGTTCAAACAACATTACTAGTAAACTATAATAGGTAGAGTTTAGGATATTACTACTTAATATTTCTAGTACAATGAAACATACAAGAGTCAGTTCATTCATAAGTCAATAAAAACTTACTATTATTAGAAACATAAAGAACATACTATGATGAGAAACTAAGAGAACATACACTATACTATACAAGAGAACATACAATACACTAGTATAGAGAGAACATACAATACACTAGAACATACTATACAAACACTAGAATACTATAACATTAATGTGAGCCACTACTTCATGGCATGGCAATCTACTGCTATGTCACGTTTTGTAACCAAAGTTGAGTTAGATTTCCCCGATACTTTGTAGAAGATGAAGGAACTCAACTAGTCACATAGAGGCACTCAACGAGTTTAGTCAACATGGAATATTGACTTGAGCATTGACTTCTAGGGTTTGGTCAACTGTGGACTTTAGAAGCCATGGAGGGGTAAAATGGTCTTTTTCACCCTTTTGAGATTTAGTGGAGGAGTTAGTTTAGCATTGAGGAGTGGTTATTACAAATTTCTTATGAGATAATTATATTATGTAGGCGGAGTCTAGATTGTTCGTGGGGTGCTAGGTCTACCTGCTTATTTTCTGAGGTGAGTCTTCTCACTATACTTACCTGAGTGGTAACATTGTATGACCGTAGGTCTTGTATGCTTATAGTGAGTTATGTGATATCACACATTATGTTTATGTGATTTATGTTGTTTATTATTCTGAGCTTTATTGAGATAGGACCGGAAGGTCCAACCCGAGTTGTGGGACCGGAGGGTCTCCACTGAGACGCATTGACCGGTGGGTCTTTATTGAGATATAGCCATGAGAGGCTAACGACATGTGTGCGGAATTTTGGGGAACTCACTAAGCTTTGTGCTTACCATTTTATGTGATATGTGTTTCATGTATTCTCAGGAACACCGGAAGGCACTGGCTTGATTGTGCACACGAGATAGAGTTTATGTTTTAGAGGATCCTGGATTATTATCAAACAATTATTGATTTTGTTTTGTGATAATTTAAACAATTGTGATTTTTGAAAAGTGATAATTTGACATTATGTGATTTTGAAAATGAAAAATTTAGCTGAAAATTTATAGTGTTATCGGGTGGCCCTTGGCATTTGTATGAAAGATTCAAAGGTGGCTCCTGTCAAATCTATATGCAAGAACAGAGTGTGGACTCTGGTAGTTCAGTTGATAAGTAGTTGTAGATTGTGTGCTAGTTGTCTTTTTGATGCTTGCATAGAAGACTAGGAGGTGGCTCCTGGCACTTGTCTTTAAGACCTAGGGTTTTGGCCCCCGACCTGGCAAAGAAGACCATGATACGACTCGTGGTATAATGGCAAGACTATGGTTGGCACATAGCACCTCCTATCGCATGTTTGATATTTATGAGATGTATGGCCCGTATGTTATGTTTGGTATATGGTATTTTGGGTAACTCAGTAAGATTTGTGCTTACAATAGTTGTTTATGGTTTCAGGTGCTTCTGGTTCAATGAGGAAGGGTCCGACTTGATCACAGCGCATACATCCATATTTTCCACAACTCAAGATTTTGGGATTGTACTTTGATAATTGTTTTAATGTGAAACATCTTTAAGTGTTTTAGTAAATGATAAATGAATGTTTAGGTTGTTTTAAAAATGAAATTTTTATCTTTGTTTTTGGGATGTTAAAAGTTGGTATTAGAACTGGGGCACATGTCGATGTGTTCGAGGGGGACGTCGAACCTAATAATGGGGGGTGAAGGTGGGTTGCACCTAATTCCACATTAGCTTGGAAGGAGAACGAAACATTTCCTTATAAGGGATGAGGATACCACAATGTGTTTTAAAGTTGTGAGCAGTTAAGCATGTCCGCGCGAGAGCAATTCAGGGATGGGTGACCCCCTGGGAAGTTTTCGTGTCGGGATCCCAAAACGGACAATATTGTGATAAGTGTCGGAGAGGGATGCTACACATTCACATTCATTATATACATCTGCTAACAAGAATATTAAACTCATTTATTCAAGGGAAATATAATCAATTTTCCACATTAATCAAATAAATAATATTCGACTGGTGTCTAGTATTTGTTTAAATTCAACTACTAACATATCATAAAAAGATGTTTATTTGCTTCTGTCATCTTTTCTTTGTTCTCTTCACTGTGTGCATATCTATTATTTCGGTGATTCTCATTCGATCCTAAAAATATCATCGTTTTTTTTTCAAATAAAACTTGGTTATTTAATAAAAATTAAAAAAAACTCTTTTAACTTTCAAGTATTTGTAGCTTTGTGTTTTTGTGTCCCATATCTAATTCACATTAACTCCTTTAATCAATGTACAATTTATTTACAAGTGTATTTCTTAACCTGTTTTATGTAGTGGCTAGCGCAAGACCACTTTGAGTTGTTGTTATCTATAGCATGTTTATGTATATATGTTAGGATACATTTGTAATATTATATCAAGTATATTGAAAGTGATTGCAAGGAACTCCAATTTATAGGTTCTTATATGAAGGTTTTTTGGATTGTGTATGATTTGATTGGTCATCGTGAATTTTCCTATAATGTTCAATGGAGTATGTTGGCAACCTTCAATTTTTGTATTCATCTTTTGTTAGAAACCCACTAGGTGGTACTAGAGGTTACGTCTTTGTTTTCTTGATCGTTGTCATGAAAAAAGTAGACATTAGATTCAGAGCATCAACAATTTGATCTGTTCAATACATTCTTCATGGTGATTTTATGGTTTTGCATTCATTTCGGATGGTAATGGTGTAACACCCCGAGTTCAGAAGTGCAAGTTCAGGGTTCTTAGTGTAAATAAGGAAGGCCGACTCTGCGAGTCAATGGATAGACTCGACGAGTCGAGTCGCGATTCTGGTCACACGTTAAGTGACCAACTCGGCGAGTCGGAGGATGGACTCGGCGAGTTGGTGCTGAAGAGAGAATAACCCTAATCTTCGGGATTGCACCTTATTTAAAGGACTTAATGCCCTCCCCTCAGTCCCCTTAGCCCCTTTGGAAGTCCACAAACCCTAAATTCGTTTGTGAGAGCATTGGAGAGTATTTGAAACCTTGATAAGTCTTTGGTGAAGAGATCCTTGAAGAGAAAGAAGATTTGGAGCAAGGGGCTTTGCAGAAATTTGGTTCATTTTTCAGTGGGAGCTTGCATTGGAGGTAAGAGATCTGTTCTTGAGCTTTTGTACATATAGATTTATCAATTGTGGGGTTTTGGAGCATAAATGAGGTCCATCTCGAGTTTGGTGTAAGATTTGAGGTTGCTACCTCAGATCTAGGCTTGTAATGATCCAAGGAGCCATAAAGTCCATGATCAAGAGATGTGGCCTTAGCCCAAGAGTGTATTATGCTTAGATCTCTTTGGATTCACATAAGGTTTGAACCTTTACGTGAGGAATAGCTTGTAGAAGGGTAGATCTATGGATTGAAGCCCCTGCATAGCTTGGAAAGCCACTGTATGGATTAAGAACTAGAGGTACTCGGCGAGTCACATGGGTGTACTCGGCGAGTTGGATGAGGATAGGAAGGAACTCGACGAGTTGGAAGAACAACACGGTGAGTCTGTTGAAGATTGCCTTGGACTCGACGAGTCTGTTCTTGGACTTGGCGAGTCTGGTCGCAAAGTCCTAAGCTTGTTGGTTGAGTTGTGAATCGGTGAGTCGAGGGACGACTCGGTGAGTTGAGCAGGAAGTGACTCAGAGTTCGTGGGACTCGACGAGTCTTGGTGCGAATCGACGAGTTGGGTCGCGATATGGGAGTTTTCAGAGCATAGGGACTCGATGAGTTATCGGGCTGACTCGGCGAGTAGAATCAGTCAGGAAGGTTAACTTTGACCAAGAGTTGACCGGTTGACTTCCAGGGGTAATTTGGTAACTTGGTATTTATTGAGTTCAGTCTTTTGGTATTATCAGTGGTGGAGTTCGTGTCGGAGGTTGGAGCAGCGTGATCTTATGTCTTCAATCAGCAGTTGCGAGGTGAGTTATCCTCACTATATCGACAAGGTCTAAGGCACCAAGGTTGGCCCTTTATCGGATTGTAATCTGAGTATTGTTGTTATGTTATTGCTTTGCTATGTTTGCATCCTGGTAGTTAGGATGGTATATGTTAGAGACCTGGTTAAGGTCGGTATCCTGGTACATAGGATGAGGCTATATTAGTGACCGGTTAGGTCGGTATCCTGTTTAGAGTATGCTATGTATATGATCTACTAGATCGGTTGATTGATGA
Source organism: Lactuca saligna (assembly GCF_052625555.1). Lineage (NCBI taxonomy): Eukaryota > Viridiplantae > Streptophyta > Magnoliopsida > Asterales > Asteraceae > Lactuca > Lactuca saligna. The sequence goes on from NC_136419.1 coordinate 48,617,967, forward strand.
TTAATTGTTATATGGTTATATGTTTATGTGCACATGGTTGGTTGACTGTGGTTGGGTTGAGGCGGGTCCTGCTTTGTGTTGTAGGCCAACATAACTAGGGTGGACCGGATATTCCAAAGGCCCAGCGAGCGGTCCGGATAGGCTGTAGGCCCCACGAGGGCGGACCAGACGTGATGAGGCTCGGAGAGTGGACCAGGTTGATGGAAGGCCCGGTGTAGGCGGACCCGTCATACTGTAGACTCAGAGAGTAGACCGGTGGGTTGAAGGCATGGTGCGGGCGAACCAACCACACTACACACTCGATGGATATGGCTAGACTCGGAGGGTGGACCAAGTGGACTGAAGGCCCGGTGCGGCGAACCAATCACACAGTAGACCCGAAGTGCATGATTCTGTTATAATATGTTATGTGTATGGTATATGTGGTTGGTATTTTGGGGGTATCTCACTAAGCTTTAGGGCTTACATTTGTGGTTTAATGTTTTCAGGTACTTCAGGAGACCGTGGCAAGACGAAGGCGTGATCTTACCGCTCCTCATGTTCTTGTTTTATGATATGGTTCTGGGAATACTCTGATAATAAATGTATTGAAAACCTTTTTGTAATAACTTAATGAAATTGGGTTGTTTTTTAAAAGTTTAAATTGGCTTGAATTTTTAGAGTGTTACAAATGGAGTACATCTGACATGTATCATTCATAATTGTTGGTGTTTGTCACTTACTTTGAGAACAAAACCATGTGCAGATCTTTGAAATCATTTTTGTTTTCTTTGCAGGAGAAAAGTTTTTCTATCACTCAAGAAGGTTCATTTCAGTCGGTTCCATATAACAGTTTGTAGATAATCCATTTTTGTTTGAGCATAGTGGTACCAAAATGTATTTGGTTGTAAAACTGGAAATACGTTTAAGCCAAAAGGCATTTGAGGGATAGACGTTTTTGTTAGGATGTAAAGTGGATAACTAGCAAAACTATAAGCACACAAGACACAGTATTTACGTGGTTCAATCAAGGTGACCCGCGTCAACGGGCAGGAGGGGAGTATTCTTTTATTTCAAAGCTCTCAAACAGAGGTTACAAGTACAATTACACAGAGATTTTCCTATTACTTTAGAATTCAAGATACAAACTGACCTAGCTTGCATCCCAATTTATACTTGAGGGATCAAACCAAAAACCCTACTGAGCCATGCCCAGTGGGCCATAGGCTCATAAATGTTGGCAACCTATCATATTCCACCATACATCATCTTCTAGAACATACTTCCATGGCATACAAACCCATGAGCATCAGCAACACACATGATGGACCACCTTGACCATAGTGGGACAACATGATGCAAATGTGGCGCATCATGAACACTAATGGCCCAACATCTATAATGGTGGCACAACATGATATAATCCTTGAGAAACACCAACTTCTAAGCATCTATGAACGACCGTGAGCATCATAGAGGACTTCATAGCATACTTGGCTCATTAACGACCAAGATTGTCCAACTTGCACCATGATGGCGCAACAAGTGTATGGATGGCGAAACAGGCTTCAAATGTGGTACAAGAACATCAATATTGGAGCAACAACACCACCTTGGGTCAACAGGAACATACATGGCACAACAAGGCCATGAATGGCGCAAGAGCATACTCCATGACTCAACAGGAGTACCCCATGGCTCCATTGAGTTCCAAGTGCTCCAAATGCTCCATGAACATGATCCAAATGCTCGACTCACATTTAACACATTTTGTTGTACATTTGTGTTTGGTTCAAGATTAATATATTTGGTTTTATAAGGTATGCATTTGTTTGGCTTCGACCATATTAGGACATAGTGCAAGTGTTATCTAAGTGATAGTTATGTCGAAGCTCGAAGTGACATTTTTGCTATTTGAGTTTTAAACATAGTCTAATTTGACTTTTGGGGTACCTTTGGTGTTATATTGGATTTCTAGATTCTTTTGGGTAGTGAGTATGTTAGTATCTTTTCTAGTTTTTTGATACTTGATGTTGTCTATACACAACTATGTAAACATCGCTCAAAATTTTGGATTATTTGTTTCTCGTGTTGTGGATGCATTGCTATGAAGGTGGAGTGTTGTTTTGGTGATACACAATGCTTGTTACACAACCATTAGAGAAACTATGAAACAACTTGGGGAAGATTTGTTAACCTAATGGTACATGCTACTTTGTCTCAGCCTCACAAGAAATAGTTGACAATGCAAAACGACGACAATGTGGTTTTTTGTTTCACTCTGATAGGTGTGGGCTGTTTGGGCCTTGGTCTCATAAGAAATAGTTGAAAGTGCTTAGGCCTCCTAACAATTTATACCTAGTGTTCATTTTAGGCACTAGTGTTTGCTCTCATCTTCTCTCGAACGATTTCTAAGTAGATTAGGCTCTTTGTTTCTATTTTTGTCAATATATTAGTGTTTTATAACCCTTTTGATTGTTGATCACTATATATATATATATATATATATATATATATATATATATATATATATATATATATATATATATATATATATATATATATATATATAATCCGTTCGTTTCTCTCAATGGATGTACACCAACTCCTTGATGGTGAAACTACATTAACTACTTGTTTTCCGAAGGTTATTAGCTTGTCACTTACATTTGTTTAATCTTAATATGTGTTGCCCTCATTTTCAGTCATCTTGTGTTTGTACATCCTACTTTGTTACCTGTAACTCGTTAGTGGGGTGTTCCACTTATTTATGAGCCAAATGTTTGATATCTCTTAGGGATATTTTTTTATTGTTAATTGTTTGGATATGCCTTAGCATCTTTCAAAGGCCATATACATGCCAAGTTCTTTTAAAAAGGATTGTTTGCATGAACTCCATGGATTAATAAGAATTTAGAAAAATATAAGTATTTTTGTTAAAGTTGGTTTGATAAAAATAAATAAAACTACTTAATTTATTAGGTGAGAAAGAGACATCGCAATTGCGCGTCAAACACTTTATAATACGTAAGTTTCCATGTGCAGCTATTCTCTGTAGAAGACCTTGCATATGCTACCATGTAATGCCCAAAAAAAGAAATGGACAAAAAAAAACCTTCACGTGGATTTAACGATGATAACTAGATCATTTATCATTTACAATTATACACATATATTTAGAAAAAAGTGTTTAAACAAGTAAAAATAATTAACTTTATATATATTTTAGGGTTAAAAAGGATTTGAGAATTTTGGAAAATCCCAATATAATAAAATGAGTTGATATATCCGAATTTGAGTATACTCAACAAGACTATGTGCATAACAAAAATAAAGCAAACAAGTAGAACCATATAGGTAAATATATACCAACGAGGTCTTATTAGGCTAAACGGTATGAAGCATTAAACCACACGTGATGTCTGTGGCACATCAAAAGACGCGTGAACACCGCTCCTAGGCTTGGTGGGTTGGTTGTAACGTGGTGGTTGGGACGGAGGAACACGCCCAACAAAAATGAAGAAGGCTGTCGACTGTTTCTTTTTCTTTATATCCATTGAAAACAAACAAACAAACAAAAATATTATTTTATTAATTAATTTTCAAATATAAAAACACAACCTACAATTATAAATACCATCCATTTTTTATTCATTTCACACTACAAAAACATATAACCTCTCCATGCGCTCTTAGGAAGGGAAATGGAACGAACGTACTACTTGGTCAATGCAAAATGGCGTGAACTACAAGCGGCTTACATAAAAGTTAATGACATATTTGAAAATCTTAAAAATATACACAAAGTAGTAGCAATGATTTTAATATTTTATCAACCGCATTATACCAATACAAAGTTAGCAACAATGGTAAACAATTCGACAACCAAAAAGTGTGAGGAGTTTATCATAATGATCCAAAATGGGTCCTTTATCCGGATGTGGCGCATTCCGGATATACCACCAGCTCCAACAAAATACCAAGAACTTTCGAGTCCGATGTGGTTTTGGCCTCGACCTCAATGATGACTTCGACGACACCGAGGGGGAGGGTCCATCAGAAGTCCAAATTCGACAACCACTAGGAAGGGACAAATTAAAAAAGGCAGCGTCTTCAAATGGAAAATGTGAGTAGCGAAGATGTACTTACGGAAAAAATAGACAAAACTCTAAGTTTTTAAGAAAAAAAAAATGAAGCAACGGTGGAAGCTTGTTGCCGAAAAATAGCGCTTACGGATGCACCTCCGAGTTCACTTTCCATATGTTACAAGCATTGTTGTTCCCTTATCGAAATAGACAACTTAGAGACAACAAACAAAAGACCGTAAGTTGATTGACCAGGATGTGATCCTAGGACAACGCTCTGATGATTAAGTTAGCAAGGGAGATTGCATTACGATAAAGGGGGTTTCAAACAGTAAGGGAACGAAAGTAACAAGGGTAAGATCGACTCAGAAGTAATCCGATCGAAATGCGCGTACCTTAGAGTGTTCGTCGTACTGTATTTATAGCTGATATTGAGGGGTAATACCCTCTTCCTACACTGATCAGGTTTACTATTGTGTCGCATTAATGACCATACCCCCGAAGGTACAATCGCATGTACTTGTTAGCTGTTTTTACATAATAGTTCGTTGGTTTAAGGACCCATCAATCAAACATCCATATACATGTTGTTTTCTGTGAGTTTCTATGTACTGTTACACTGTTGTGATGTGTTATAGTACTTTGTTCGTTATTTTACATGGTTCGACACAAGCATGGTATGACATATGGCTTGTTCGGCCTACCAATGGTCCAGGTATATACCTGGTCCAATATGCGAAAGGTTCGGTAAGTAAAGAAAAAAAGGATCGTGTGTAACTCCTAGTTTTCAGATGATTCTATTATCGGAATAGCATGTTGTAAATTGATCAAGTAAAGATTTTGGGTTACAAGGGAATTGAGTTTATGTAGCACTTCTCGCATGGGAATGTTTCGTTTGTGTACTGGGTGATTAAAATGTTGAAAATAAGGATTTTTAGATGGTTATAATGTGATGGTGGATGCACCATGATGCGGCCATTGATGCATAAGGCGCACATTCATTTTAGGCGTCACGATGTGACAATGTTAACCCTAATACACACGCCATCCTATCCAATCATACACCATTTTAGCTTTACCTTTTCATCATTATCACATTATAATCATTTAACTAAAGTTTATACTCTTACTTCATTATAATCTAGTCATTATTGACTTTATTATTTAATAGTTACGTTTTTATTACTAACTTTATTAATATCAGTAGTTTTAAACTTATTTTTTAATAAGATAAAAAATACAATAATAATTTTGTTTTTATAACATAATAATATAAATAATATTATAAAAATAAAATTCTAAATAAATTTTCATCAATTTTTTATCTTAGTTTTTAGTGATAAACCAACAAATTTAATACATTTTTTTCTCATTTCCATGAATCTAATATCATTGATGGTAGAAACAATATATATATATATATATATATATATATATATATATATATATATATATATATATATATATATATCCAATACTAATAAAAGAGTAGTTTTTTGTCATGTGTCACCATATTAGACATTTTAATTAATGTGTTGCCACTTATCAATTCATTAGTTCTCCATTTTAATTTTATTAGATATCCTTATTAATGTGATGCTTTTTGTCAATGTATTTATTCTCTATTTTAAATTTAAATATGAATTTTATACTATTATTTTCATTAATTTACAAATAAAAAATATTTAATATATATTAAAAATTAATTTTACAAATTTATTTGAATCAATGATTATAATTTCACATAACTAATAAAAAATATCTCTTAAATTAACAATTTAATTAAAAAAAAAGATTAATAATTTTAAGTTTTTAAAAGTTTAATTAATATTATAACCGCGGTTCCCACGGGTTATAAACTTGTATGTGTGTGTGTGTGTCTATATATATATATATATATATATATATATATATATATATATATATATATATATATATATATATATATATATATATATATATATATATATATATATAGAATAAGAAAAAATTCAAACAAATCTTCATCATTTTTTTTTTAATTTTAAATATTACATAATAAAAATATGAGATAAAAATAAGCAACAATTAATCATATATAGTAATAAAAGATCTTTCAATATGTTTGAGTTGCTTATAGAATTTTAAACGCGACTTATACATAGTTTGTCATTCAGTTGTGAACGAGATTTTGTGGCGGATACATAGTCTGCATAAGCTTGCATGTATGCAATCGGTGTCGTAGATTCGATTATTTTCTTGCACTTTGGATGAAGAGAATCATAAGTCTTTTGTGATTGAAATGTGACCTACAATACTTTGTTATACTCTTGAATATATGTCGCCTACAAAGTAAATGATTACTTTTATGAAAAAGCATCTTTGCACGCTTTCATCGACACCAAATCTCTATCGATGACGATGACAAGAGGAGAAAAAGAGTCGTTAGTCGTTAATCGTTATTTCTTTAAAAAAATGAGTATATGAGTTAAATAATAGATATATTTTTTAGAGTTAAATAGCAGTAACTTACAGAATATATGAAGTGACTAAATAAAAACATACAATAGTTGCAAACCATTAACACTAAATACTACTATTTGGTACATTGTATTCTAGCTTAGTTAGTGATCTTTATAAAATCAAATTTAACACTAGTCATTTTTATTAGATTTGCTCCTAAAAGTATCAAACTTTATCATAACACACATTATTTTTATTCATATAGCATTAATACACAAAAATCAAATTCAATCCATTCCAATATAGATAGTTTCAAATTTCCATAATTTTAGTAAGATAAAATTTAAATACTACTATTTGGTACATTGTATTCTAGCTTAATTAGTGATCCTTATAAAATCAAATTAATCCTAATCATTTTTAAAAGTATCAAATTTTATCATAACACACATTATTTTTATTTATATATCATTAATACACAAAAATCAAATTCAATCCATTCCAATATCAGATAGTTCCAATTTCTATAATTTTAATAAGATAAAATTTAAATACTATTATTTGGTGCATTGTATTCTAGCTTAATTAGTGATCCTTATAAAATCAAATTAATTATATTCATTTTTAAAAGTATCAAATTTTATCATTACACGCATTATTTTTATTCATATATCATTAATACACAAAAATCAAATTCAATCCATTCCAATATAGTTTCAATTTCTATAATTTTAATAAGATAAAATTTAAACACTACTATTTGGTGCATTGTATTCTAGCTTAATTAGTGATCCTTATAAAATCAAATTAGTTCTATTCATTTTTAAAAGTATCAAATTTTATCATAACACACATTATTTTTATTCATATATCATTAATACACAAAAATCAAATTTAATCTATTCCAATATCAGATAGTTCCAATTTCTATAATTTTAATAAGATAAATTCAAATACTACTAGTTGGTGCATTGTATTCTAGCTTAATTACTGATCCTTATAAAATCAAATTAATTCTATTCATTTTGAAAAGTATCAAATTTTATCATAACACACATTATTTTTATCCATATATCATTAATACACAAAAATCAAATTTAATCCATACCAATATGAGATAGTTCCAATTTCTATAATTTCAATAAGATAGAACTTCATAAACTGTCTTTTGATTTTACTCTATTTATTTCTTTGTTATCAAATGATGGTTCCTGCCGTTTAAAAACTTTTCATAGACAGGTATCATAGTTAATACTGTCTATTTTTTTCTGTTAAGTAGGAATATGTGCAAGACATGTGAGAGCAATAAATAAACGTTACTCGTGCCCCAAACTCACTCGCATGTAAGGTTCACAAAATCATTTTCTTCATTTTCTTACAGACGACACACATGAAAAAACTTTATGAATGGAGCGTGTGATGGTAAAAGATGATTCACATGGAGAAGAGGACGATGATGGGTTGGGGTGGGTGAGGTTGGAGGAGGGATAAAGTTTAAGGGTGGATGAGGTTGTAGGGAGGGATAAAGTTTATTTATTTAGAACTTTATAAATGGAGTATGTGATAGTAAAAGACGATTCACATGGAGGAGAGGACGATGATGGTTGATGGTAAAAAGAGGGGATGACGCCCTTCTGAGTTCAGCTTAACGAGGGAAAGGAAAGAAAATAGATGGAAGTGGGAAGAAAGTAAAAGAAATTGGTGTTTTCAAGTTTCATTAAAGGAAGAAAATAGAAGGAAATGAAATCATTATTTTCCCTCCTAACTTTTCTTCCGATTTGAAACGATTTGGAAATAAAGAAAATAAATATTTAATTTTCCTTTCACTTCTCTCCAACTCAGAAACACAAACTACAAATTTCTTTTCATTTCTGTTCTTTGCTAAAACTCGGAAACTAGGTGCAAGAGAAATGATAGGATAGTGTGAGACTAGTCATGGAGGAGTTTGCTCTTTCCTAGTCCATGATCTCAAATAGAAAGGTTTGGAGGGTTAAGATCCAGGTATATGAGTAGACTAGCACTATTGTCAGGTGTGTGTTTTTTTTTTTTTTTTTTATTATTTTATATTTTTTATTTTTATTTATTTATGTATATACTTTCTCCTGTATACTTGTCTTCTATTTTATCTTTTTTTTTTCGGCTTATATTGCCCCACTGCCACTGCTTATCTCTTTAGTAGGTTCCAGAAGTTTTTTTTTAAATGATTTTTCTTTGTATCTATTTTATTGCTCACGTGGACTTACTCCCTCTTGTTGTTCTTTTTTTCCTCATTTACAGGTCATTGTCTGCTTATGATGGAGGTATTCTTTGCGACATAATCGCTCTTCTCCCTATAGAGAGACTTCGATTGTCGGCATCTACCTTCTCCATGTCCTATTATATTGGGATCCGGTGCATAGGGGTGTCAATCTTAGACATGACACAAAATAAAAGTGGGACAAAATCGAAATTCAAATACATGTTCGTGTTAAGGATAAAAAAAACAACGTCGCGTTCAAAAATTGACACAAAATTGACACGATTTAGCATGTGTTTGTCGTGTTATATATGATTATGTATGAATTAAAAAGACTAATAATTGTATTATGATATATTTGTTGTGTTTGATGTGTTTTAATCAACTTGTTTTCATTTTAATAAAAATAAACTCAACATTGTATCATGTCATATTCGTCTTACATAAAACAATATTGTATCATGTTAAACAAAAAAACACAACATGGTAGCTCAATTTGACATCCCTAACCTCAAGGCATGTGTTCTGACTTGATAACCATAAAAATTGTCTATGGAAACCAAGGAATCAAGGATCTAGGAAACCACATAGACCATTTATGAAGTTTTGTCTTTAACTAAAATGGTAAACAAATGCATTTCCTACACTAAATCATTTACTAAATTAAAAAAAAAAAATGGAAGGGTGTGGTCACAATCGAACTATAAAGATTGTACATGTTTCAAATTAACAAAACCAAGAATAACATGATATTTCAGTTACATAACCTTCTACAAACAACTCTCATGAATAAAGTTATAGTAAAAAAAAAAAAACAAAAAAACAAACCCTATGAGAATCTACCTACTCGAGTAACTATATATTTCCCTTTCTCTAAATCATATATCGTCTTCACATGAGGCTTCCTCCATTTCGACACAAAATACACAACAAACAACAAAACAACAACAAAAACCAAAAACCCTAAAAAAGTCAAAGACTCATTCCCAAATATTGACCTCATGGGGTCAAAATGGTCAACACCCATATCATTAAAACTTTGTAAAATGAACGCCCCCAAAGCCCAATCAAGTGGAATATCATTCACCTTATTAGCATATCCAATCCTGTTCAAATAAACATAAAAATCAAAACATCTCTACTTAATCCTTAATACACAAAGAACAATTTTATACAAGATACGATGCTTTTTGACTTTATTACATCATAACTTTTTACAAATTTGTACTTCTTTGTTTTTTCTTCCATTTCCCAATATATTATATAAAGTCGCTTTTTTCACATATTTTATTTATCCATACATCACTTTATCCAGACAGACAGTATCAGTATCAAACACAGTACCTACCTTGTATCATCCAAGGCGATTCCAAGGGAGTCATGAAGTAAAGCAACAATGTAAGCAGAAGAGAAGCAATAACGATGCAAGTCTTCTTCATGGAAACTCGGGTATTTGACTTTTAGATTTGACCAATCTTCTTCACAGAATTTTGGTCCAGCCACCATAAGTTCAGAAAGAAATGTTCTTGGGGACAACCCAAAAAACTATAAAATTTTAGAAAAAAGGTAAAAGTATTAGAATATATGAGAAAAAAGAGTTAAATGATTTAGTAAAAAAAAAGTCGAGTGAACCTTGGATGTATGGAAGAAATTTTCGGTTGCTAAAAACTTTCCTTCAAGTTTGGGTATAAATGTTGAACCAATGTAGCATTTTTCATATGCACATTTGTCTGCATTTGAAGACATGTTTTGGATTAAGATGAAGGGGTAAAATGGTAATTCAATGAAAGTAAGTTGCTTTTTCAATTTCAGCACACCTTTGTCTTTCTGCAAGAAAGATAAGGAAGCAATTCTACACTCTGAGAAGTTTCCAGATGCATGTAGATCGGATAATTGCTCATATTTTAACAAAGTAGGAGTGAGTTTCTCTTTCCTAGTCATCACATTGTGTTCATAGCCTTTTGGAGAACATGGATCAACTGGTTTCTTGCAATCAAAAGAGTTAGTAATACACCCAAAGTTTCAACTTTTTACCAAATTATGCAAAACCAATAACACATAAATTGTTGTAAGCATCACATAGAGCTCTACCTACCCAAGTTAGGACCTTTTGCAACAATAGACTCCTGAAGTAAGTCAAATGCAATATTCTGTAAAATTATTACACAGCTATTCAGCATCCCATATTTTTCCCATAGTTTTAAGTGTAGCATAAAACAATGTTTACCTGACCAAAATGAAGTAAGCTATGGCTGTAAAGTGTGTAACTGATCTTCCCAAATTTGACTGTTTGCAAAAATTCAGAAGGTATTGACTCTCTTGAGACAAATGTCACCTGAAAGTGATAAACATATACTGAAGATTCTCATTGTAATGGGAAAACATTTCAAAATCTGTTATTCAGAGAAAAGAAGAACAAATAGTCGATTACAAACCTGAGCAGAAGCACCACCGAGTTCTATTATCCCTGTTGTTTCTTCAGGATCGCCTCCAAGAGTTCCAAGAGCATAGTTAGCCACAACCCATGCATAAACTCCCTCATCCGGCCCTAAAACGACAACCCAAAGTTGACATTATCACCTCCAAGAGGATCAGAATCATTGATGACTAGCTCTATAAAGCTTTCATAATACCTGAAATAACTGAAGCCCAATCATCATTGAACTCAAATCCACAACGCCTTAGAACTTTCCTGCAAGACTCCAGAATCTGCTCCTGTACACCCAAATCCAGCATCCTTAAACCAGCCGTTGCCATCAATCTGACCTCCGTCTTTCCCCATTCCTTTTCTGGAACTCTCTTCCTCGCAAATGCCAACAACTCCAACAGTGACACACCAGCCGAATCTGGATCCTCTGCAAATGATGATAAACCCGGGGTAATCCGCATGGAACCCAAGCTGTTCTTACTACCAAAATCGAAAACCGGAGCCCCGTCTTCAATCACATACTCAAATACATGGATTCGACTCCCCGTGCTCCCTCCATCGATCACGATTCGATATCGGTTTTGTGTGGAGTGTCGTAAGTTAAGATACACATAACATGACAATACACAAACTAGGATTAAGAACCCGATGGCAAGGATTTTCGATTTCGAATGGTGATTTTGTTTGTGGTTTCTGGAAAAGAGATTTGTGGGTCGAAGGAACTGACTGGAGCGAAATTTGAGCTTTATCGAGTTATCCATCTTATTATGGTCTGTATTGAGATCAGAATGATTGACTGCTGCTACTGCCACACGAGCATTCGGCCTTCGCATTCACAAACAATTTATGAACCATATGGACATTGTTTGGAAATTAAACACTCGAGGTTTATGGTCCCAGTGTGTTTCTTGATTGAATTGGAGACGAGAGAGGGCTAATCGGCGACGGAATTTTGCCCTCTCTCTAGATCTTCTGGCTTGATTGGGGAAATGATGACGTCGATGATGATTCGACCTTATTTTGGTTTCAGTATTAGACCGGGTCTGAATTTCGATTTTGACATCGACCGGCTCTAGACCGGATTAGTTCATTTTTATAGCTTCCTGTTTTTAAACTATCAAAGTTTGCCAAAACCCCTAAAACCCTATTTGGTTGTGTGGTTGGAAGGAATAAAACCCTTAGAATCCTATTTGGTTGTGTGGTTGGAAGGAATCCAATGAAATTCTAAGGAAAATAATTCAAATTCCTTTGAATTTTTATATTTGGTTCAACTTCAAAGAGGAAATCCTAAATAAAATAAACATTTCTTCATAAGAGGGAAAGTACTTTCAAGTTGCAACATGTTGGAAGAAAACATTGGTGTGCCGGGTTGGTATGAACATTCAAATGCTGCAAGGATTGGAATTCAATGGTTTATTTGTATTAAATCGAAGACAATTACTTCATAATATTTTGATAGAGATTAGATATGATTAGGGATGCGTATCGGAACCAGGTACTTGTTTTTGGAACTCGAACCGCCTCGGAATTGCTGGTTTTGAAACTGGAATTGTTGGTTTTGGAACTCGAATCAGTTCCGGTTCCGGTTCCTAAAGTTATGGAACCGCCTTAAGCGGTTTCGGTTCTGATTCTAATTTTTTCGGAACCGTTACCTGCTGAGTACCCATTGAAACCAGTTTATATATATATATATATATATATATATATATATATATATATATATATATATATATATATATATATATATATATATATATATATATATATATATATATATAGGAAGTGATTCAAATGAGAACCAAAAAAGGTTAAGACTGTAAGAACCTCTAACCTTAGATGTTTATAAAGGGTTTAGGGTAACTCTAAACCCTAAACCCTTTATAAACACCCTAAACCTTAAACCCCAAACCCTTTATAAACATCTAAAATTTAAGGTTCTTACGGTTCTTAATTTTTTTTTGTTCTTATTTGAACCTTTATATATATATATATATATATATATATATATATATATATATATATATATATATATATATATATATATATATATATATATATGCGAAGGGAATGAAGGGGCTATCGGATGCCTAGCCCCCTCCAATATAAATATTTGTTTGATATATATACTCAAAGCACAGTAGACCACCGTCTAATTTATAAATCCATATAATAATATAAACTCTCTAAATTGAAAACCCCCTTTACGATTTGTTAATCTAATAAATAATAACTACAAAATCCTATGTAATATCTTATTTTAATTTAATTGGCATAAGTGCATTGTGGGGTTTAAAATTAAACCTAGCCACAAAGATACATATGCCATATCTCCATTTAATCAAACTAAGTTTGAAGACTGGTCTCTTTCTTTTTCTACCGCTATAGTAATTAATCAAGGTAACATTTAATTTTTATTACTTTGGTTTTTTTTGGTAATTTGTAATTGATAATAATTTCAATTAGTAAGTAGCCCTTTGTTTATAAATAATATTTTTAATCAATTATTCATCAAGAGTTCAAGACAATTAGTAGTTATTTTAATTTATTGAGGAGATTAATTTCCAATTAATTAATTATTTCCAGCTATACTTTTGAAGATTAGGTTAATAGAGACAAATTTTTAATTATTTGCGATTTTTTCTTTTAAAATTGTGAACCTATTACTTTATTTGTATATAACATTATGTTTTAATATATTATTATGATATAATGTTGCATTCATAGTTACTTTTATTTGTTAAGGAGGTTAATTTTCAATTAACGAATTGTTTCCAGCTATATTTTTTAAGATTTAGGTTAACGGAGAAAAAAATTTAATTTTTTGTGATTTTTTCTTTTAAAATTATAGATCTATTATTTTATTCGTATATAACATTGTGTTTTAATATATTATTGTGATGCAAGGCTTTAGCCCCTTTTTTTTTTCTAAATCCTAGCTCTGCTCCTATATATATATATATATATATATATATATATATATATATATATATATATATATGTGTGTGTGTGTGTTACTTAGACCAGTGTATAATATATTCATCTTATTCTCTCTCTCTCTCTCTCTCTCTATATATATATATATATATATATATATATATATATATAGTGTGTGTGTGTGTGTGTGTTACTTAGACCAGTGTATAATATATTCGTCTGATTCTGTCTCTCTTTGGTCCGAATTGATTCGATTTAGATTGAATTAAGTTGTGGTTTTATCGACAAAAGTTAACAAAATTAATGTAACCGTGCTCCCCAAACTGGAACCGGAACCGGAACCGTCGGTTCCAGGACTAATTCCAAAAATTGAGGAACCGCTTAGAGCGGTTCCGATTCCGGTTCTAACTTTCTAGGAACCGCTGGTTCCGATTTTGGTTCTGGTTCTCGCCAAATGAGGTGGGTAACTACCTATGCTCATCCCTACATATAATGATAATAAGATAAATGTTAAAATGGCAAATTGTATTATTTTAATGTTATTGGAGACATAATACTTATGATGGTTTGTTAAATGCTATTTGGTTACAATTTATAGGATTAATTAGTTGAAGATGCTCGATTGTTTTATGCTATTGAGAATAAAAGTTGTGAAGTCTCAAAACCAGACTTATTAAGACATTATTATTAAAAACATTTGAAAAGCATAAACACTTTTAAAAATTTACTTCTATTTTATGTTTAGTATAATCAAACAAGAGAATTAATTTTTAAAAACATTTTAATGGTGAATTCCTTGTTGTACCAAACAGTGTAATGAAAAAAGAAAATTTTGTCATTTTAACTGAATTTCAATTTCATTTTTTGCGTACCAAACAAAATATGAAATTAATTTCAACTCCATTTTCTTCCAACCAAACAACATATGGAATTGGATTCAAATTCCTGATAGATTCATTTTATAACATCTCAAAAATCACAACAAATTTGAATTTTTCAAAAACAACCCATTTACTTAAAAAGTGTTTACATAACCATTGTTTCCAAAACATTATTAAAAATCAGAGTCTCCCATGTCCATCAACATAAAACCAAGGATGTGTATGGTCACACATTCGCCTTGCTACAGTCATTAGAAGTACCTAAAACAAAACTAAAAATTTAAATCAATGCTTAGAGAGTT
Source organism: Lactuca saligna (assembly GCF_052625555.1). Taxonomy (NCBI): domain Eukaryota; kingdom Viridiplantae; phylum Streptophyta; class Magnoliopsida; order Asterales; family Asteraceae; genus Lactuca; species Lactuca saligna. Next base: position 48,633,254 of record NC_136419.1, read on the forward strand.
CCCCCAAAGTACCACCATATAAACATAACAAACAACATCATGCATACGGAGCCTTCAACATGACTGGACCGCCTCACCGAGCCGACAACCTATCTGGACCTTCGGCCTGACTAGTCCACCTTGTAGGCCTTTTGTCTATCCGGACCACCCTATATATCTTGGCCTCCAGTTTATCCATTGGTCCACCTTAACCAGTAACCATAACATATCAATGCATAACATTATCAATAAATAACAGTAAACACAAGTAGTCCTACAGATCAACCATCCTAAATACATAACGCGTACCACATAACTCCGCATAACAACATACAACAAATCAGGATATATAATCCAATGGGCCAACCTTGGTGTCTTCGACCCATAAGTACAATTAGGAAAACTTACCTCGCAGCCTGACGAATAGCTGAACAATACATTGCTCCGAATATCGGCTCTACAAGTCACCTATTTAAACAGACAGAGACCAAGGCTTAACTATAGCTCAAGATACCCAAAATACCATTTAGTCAAACTTAGTCAACCCTATCAAAAAGTCAAAGTCAACGGTCAAGGTCCAAAATTCAATATTCCTTCCCTAGCGGAGTACACCCTATGTGTAACACTCCATTTATTAAATAAATAATTAAATAGTAGCCCTAAATGTGAAATAATTTAGCAAGGCATTGGTTTTTGGGATTCAAAACTCATCATTGAGAGTTAGGGGAGCCAAATGTTACAATTTGGATTATTCGGGGGTAAAAATGTAATTTCTGGATTAGTTTCTCAAGAATTTTGGAGGTGGAGGGTGGTTTGATAAATTATGGATTTAAATTAAAATTAAATCTTGAAGAGAAGGGCTGAATGGTAAATATTGGATTAAAGTTGAAAAGATTTTATGGAGGTAAGGGCTAAAGGCTAATTTTTTGGCTTAAGTTGAAAAGAATTTGATGGGAGGGACTGAAATCAGATTATGGCAAAAGATCTCATGTGATTGGGTATAAAACCCATCACCTTCTCCAAACCCTAACCCTAGGGTAGTCAGCCACTACCACCATGTGAACCCTCTTTACCCGCCGCCACCTTATCGCATGCTGCCTCGTTTGTGACTGTCACCCTTCCATCAGTTGCTTCGTTATCGAAGTGCCACCACCACACCTTGTTGTCGGCGACGTCATGCACGGACGAAAGGACCACCTTGAGCAATGCCAAGGCTGCTAGAGGCGACATCATACAGTGTTGATGGTGTTCTCGGATGTTCCTCTTTCTTCTTCTTCTTTTTCTTCAGTTTCACCGTTAGCCACATCGCCGCTATAGAGAGTTCCTTCGCCGTTGTCTTCCTCCTCTATGTTAGATGTATTTATGTGCGGTGGGTGTTCTGTCCGTGGGTGTGTGCATGTTTCAATACTTTTGGTGTGTGCTAGTTGGCCAGAAAACCCGCGGAAACCACCATGGTGGTTGCTGTCGCTAGTTTCTTTTCTGCCACCCTTAACCGCTGTGTATGGGTGGCTATGAGTGTGAAGCACTGGTTGTGTGTAACACTCGATAATTGAGGTATTAGTTTTATTTATTTATTTTATAAATTATCTTGGGCCTAATAGGATAAAAGGTTTTTGGTTTGGACCTAAGTTTATGGACCAAGAATTTGGGCAGTCCATAAGACATACGCTGAGCGTAGCCTTGGCGTATGTGGGGCGTAGAGTCGCGCATAGGATTCGGGGGGTGCGCACACATACGCGCAGCGTACCATGTTTACGCACAACGTACGTGAGCAGGAGCCAGATCCTAATTTTTAGGGTTTATGACATATAAACACCTAGGTATGTCAAAAAGTCCCGTAGGACCCCGAACCCGTGGGGCCTCGATCCCGAATGGGGAATATTTGTTTAAAAAATCGGGCGGGGGCAATGTTAACCCCCATTTTAGTTTCAGGGGCTGGGGCGGGGGTAGGTAGTCTCGTCCCGAACCCCTAATGGGGACCCCGTTAATATATTATTTATATTAATAAGTATTAATTATAAAAATATAATAAATAATAACAATGATTTTGAACTTCCAAAATTCAATTAAATATCATGTTTTTAAGCTTATAGTATAACATTTTTAAGATGTTATAATATTTTTATTTTAAATATATAAACTTATGCTATAAATAACTATTTTTATCCAAAATGGTTTCTTTTAGCTCAAAAAATAACTTCTTTTAGCATAAACTACACCTTCGTTCGCCCAAAAAAAAATTCAACCCAAACGGGGGCGAGGAAACGGGGGCGAGGGTGTAACGCCCGTAGATCTGGGCTAGTGAATTTAGAGGCAATAGGGGTCGAAAACGACTTTTTGACAAAAGATTATTTAAGATAAATAATCTTAACCAAGTTGTAGAATATGTCTCAAGGTTTCCGTACATATCAAGAACACCGAAATCCGAGTTATAACGAAGAAGTTATGACCCGTTGAAGTTTCGCGACGGAACCGACACGATACTGGGAAGCGTAAATAGTGAATTTACGATAGAGCGAGATTTAGTCTTAGCAATCTAAACGAAATTTGTAGAATATGTTCAACTAAGAACATTGCTAAAAAGAATGACCAAATCTGACTTCGTATGAAGAAGTTATGATTTTTCGAAGTTTCGGATTAGCAGTGTACAACCCGAAATTCGAATATTAGATCGAGCGGTTTTCAGCTGACATGACCTAAACAAGGATCGAAGATCTCGTTAAGAGTAGCGTAACGAGAAAAAGATGGGTGAAAACGGACGTCGGATGAAGAAGTTATGAGGATTTAACGGACCAATCCTATCCCGGTCTGTTAAAAATATAAAATTTAAAATCGAGTCAAAATTAGCCGATGAAGTCTAAACGAAAGTTGTACAGTACATTCCCACTTTCGCGTGGATATAAAGAACGTCGAAAACGGAGCTCGTATGCAAAAGATATGATTTTTAGAAGTCGGAGTGTAAAATTTCGAAATCTACGAGAGGTTGATGACGTGGCCGCATCTGAGCCGTTGCTTGCTGACCAAGGCTTCGCTTCGGATCATGCCACGTCGAATCGCATCTACGCCCCACGTCCGAGGCAGGGTACACCCAGCGTACTTCGGTTCTTATCCCTTCCAAATGCGAGACAGATGGAGGCTCGCTGGCACCCTTATCCGAGCATTACGCCCATCGTAGCCAAGGACTACGCCCAACGTAATCCGAGGCCTTGATGGGTATAAAAGGGGGGCGAGGGTCTCCAACGTTTTCACACATTTTCTCACTCTCTCTCTAAGAACTTTCTCTCTCTATCTCCTTTTGAGTCCCCTAAAGTCTAGGTGATCCCCTAGCACCCGAGGGAAGCCCCGAGGCTCCCCGAGTCCCGAGAAAAATGGTCTTTCGGTTTTGAAATGCTGCTCCAAATAAAGTTCCGGTTTTCGATAAAATTCGTTGTAAGTGAGCTACGCTTACGCAATTTTTAATATAGCTTTCGAATAATTATAGAAATGTTATTAGGTACTTAAAATAATTATTTGGGCTATTATTATGAGTTATATTGAGTGTTATTAACGCTTATATAATAATAATAATAGTCAGACTAATTAATTTGTCGCGGTTATCGTTAGACTAAACCCTAGTGGTATTGGTACTAGGTGTTATCGAAGGAAATTGTTTTGAGAGTATCGAAGCGCTGTCCAAGTGTTGAGTCACCACCTTTCAGGTGAGTGCATAGTTACTTTCATCTTACACATAGATATGAAGTATTTTATATAAATTACATGCTATGTGTGCATATTATCTGAGTACTTGTTGTCTATGCTAAATAAACGATTTTATACATGTTTTAAATGATTTAAATTGTATATGTATTTTATATCTACGATAATGTTGGGGTAAACATGGGTAGATATAATAGATGGAATATGAGTTGAATGATGAGTTGAGAGGTGTTATAGACCACGAGGTGAGGGTGAGAGGTGGATGATGTGAGAAGCCTTTTTCCCAAATGATGGCTCCATCATTCAGCAGAGTATGGATGACAACCACAGACTATTCTAGACAGTCTAGTGGAACACTAGCAGGCTCGCAACCTGTAGGTGTTATGAATGATGTGTTCACCCGGTGTACTCTAAACCCTGGTGATCATGCAGACTTGATGCCTAAACCCTGGTGATCATGCAGACTTGATGCCTAAACCCTTTTGATCATGTAGACTTGATGCCTAAACCTTGGTGATCATGCAGACTTGATGCCTAAACCCCGACGACTATGCAGACTTAGTGCCCGTTGTAAACTGTAGCAACGATGGACTTTGTGCCGATTCCTTAGGATGATCCTTAGGAATGAATGAACGAGGAATAGCTGATTCTTAGGGTAGATCCTTAAGATTAAAGAAGATAATGGGGATGGGTAATTGGGTTGATTGTTTGATTGTTTAAACATAATAATTATATTATTGTAGGTTGAAAACCCTATGTACTCACCATGTTTCCCAACCTGACCCACTCAGTTTATTTATATCACAGGTGTTGATATGAAGTCACATTACATTGATAGATTTAAAGAGATGTAGATCACTAGAATAAATAAATGTAAGTTCTGTTTATGCTTATGTTTTTGTATTAACGATGACATCCCAAACATTTTGAAATGAATAAAATACGTTTCTTCGAAAATGTTTTAATAACGTATTTATCGTATTTTTCTGGGAACAAATTCCGCAACATTTTTATTAAAAGAAGAACTCTGATTTTTATAAAGCATAAACAAAATCGGTCTTTTCTGGCCATGAAAATGGGGATGTCACAGTTGGTATCAGAGCATTAGTTTAAGCGAACTAGGAATATGGATTTATTTCTAGACTTAAACTTATAATGCTAAGTGATGATTGTGAGGAGTGTGTCAAATAGATTTAGGTAATACACCTGAATAGACACAAGCATTAGCTTATTTTAGGAATGATGCCTAAATTGCTTTTACGTGCTAAATGATGCTATAGTTTGATCGGATCAATGGTCTGTTGCCAATGGGATCTGGTAACCTTATGTGTTTAGGATTCTAAACGTACAAATACGATATTAGAACTAGCATATAAACGTTTCGGAGTGATAAGGATGATTTAAACGTCAATCCTAAATAAAGATCTAGATTCACCTTATTCGATGTATAGATCAAGATGGCAAGGACCCATAGTGGAAACGTGAATGCAAATGGGAACCGAAACCAACCCCCAGTGATTGAGCAAATACCGGTTGTGGTAGCCGCTGTTGAGCCTATAACAATGGCATGAGTGCAAGCGATGATCCAGGCGATGTTGGATCGTCAAATGGAGGAAACCAGACGTTTGCTCCAGCAAAATCGAGAGGAAGCGACCATACAGATTGAACAACCCGAGTTGAACGAAGGGCAAACTGAGGAAGGAAACTACAGTGGGACTGTTGGTCAAGCCAACCCACCGATAGTTAGGCAAAACCACCAGGATGGAGGAAATGATGGACGTGGAGGCAAATACAAGGATTTCATGGTGTCCAAACCACCGAGTCTATCTGGAAGCCCGACACCGGTGGAAGTCATGAACTGGATCTCTGAGATGGAGATGATGTTTGAGAGTTTCGAGTGTAGCAACAGGTAGAAGACCGCTCTCGCGGTTCCTTTGTTGAAATCTGGAGTACTAAGCTGGTGGAAGCTACTAGCCGATTCGATGCCCAAAGGAGAAGCGAGCAAGATGTCATCGGAGGATTTTCTGGTGCAGTTAAAAATGCAGTACTGCTCTGAGTAGGATCTTCTGGAGATCAACAACGAGTTTCAGAATCTAAAGAAGGGAAATATGAGTGTCATCGAGTATGCTGCAAGTTTTACAGAGAAAATGAAGCTTGTTCCTTATCTAGTTCCAACTAAGCTCTCCAAGGTCAATAAGTTTGCCCATAGATTATTAGCAGACTTTGGACCAATGGTCAAGCAAGCAACCAATTTGAAAGGAGCCATCTGGACAGCCAGGAATGTTGAGACCCAGATTAGGGAAAAAGGTCTGGAGAGAGCTAAAGTTGGCGAGAAAAGGAAGCATGAAGGATCTTCAAAATCCAACAAGGAAAAGAAACTCTCAAAGACTGAAGAAGGAGGAGGAGGTGAAACCAAATGGTGCAAGAAGTGTAAAAAGAAGAACTTTGGGAAATGTAGCGAGGAGGTGACTTGCTACAAATGTGGAAAGACAGGGCATTATGCCAGCAAGTGTGCGTCCAACAAGAAGGTGTGTTATGGATGTAACAAGGAAGGGCATATTTCTAGGGACTGCCCGGGGAAAAATAAAGCAACAAGACCAGAAACGCCACCGAGACCACGTACATTCCACATGATCCTCGACGAAGCAGAAAACCATGCGAGGAATCAAGGATGAGGACTTCATATCCGAAGATCGAGTTATACAGTAGCCATAGTATCGTATGATGTAGCCTATTAGAGGCATAGTCTAGGGTGAACTTGAACACCTATGTAATAGTTTCAAGAAATAATAAAACCTTCATTTTGTTATCTGATGTGTTAAACTGTTATGTGATTTTCTTGTATGGTGACTTGGGGACTACGAGACAATACTTGGGACGAGTATGAGTAGGTGTGAAAGGTAGTAGATGCATATACTACCGGAAGCACAGGACTCACGCTTGGATCAGGGAAAGTCACAAGGTTACCAAGAAGCTAGTAATTGATTTCGTTTTCTTCAAGTATGTCGTTACCATTGTTTCGGTAATGACCAAGAAGATTGTTGATATTCCGACCCAAGTGGTCATATCGAATTGAGTCCGACTACGATAAGTATGTTTCAGAGAACCAAGTTCGATGTAGCACTAACTTAAGCCATAAGAATTAATCAAAGCGATTAGTAGAAGTATCGCAGCGGTTACTAGAAATGCTACCTTTTAAGATGTGATTAGAACATGAAGGAAGGTATAGTCTGTTCCGGAATTTGACTCTAAACGACCTGAGTCCAAGCAATGCATCACACGATGATAGGTCATTAGAATATGACACATCGTTCCATTGTAGTAATGAAAGAACTTATCTTAAGATCGTATAAACTGAGCATTGATGTTGTGACTTGAAGGTCATAATTTGGAGTCTAATGTGAGATAGAGGGCGGATGCAGGATCGAGCACCGCCTGTAGTCAAGGAGTCTAAGAGTTAGATACACGTTCGAAGAAACATTGAAGTTATGACTTAGGATGAATAGATAACGAATGGAGTCATCATGTGAGCCCTGTTTCGTTGATGATTCTGGGACGTAATCATCCTAAGGGGGAGATAATTGTAACTCCCGTAGATCCGGGCTAGTGAATTTAGAGGCAATAGGGGTCGAAAATGACTTTTTGACAAAAGATTATTTAGAATAAATAATCTTAACCAAGTTGTAGAATATGTCTCAAGGTTTCCGTACATATAAAGAACACTGAAATATGAGTTATAACGGAAAAGTTATGACCCGTTGAAGTTTCGCGATGGAACCGGCACAATACCGGGAAGCGTAAATAGTGAATTTATGATAGAGCGAGATTTAGCCTTAGAAATCTAAACTAAAGTCGTAGAATATGTTAAACTAAGAACATCGATAAAAAGAACGCCCAAATCTGACTTCGTATGAAGAAGTTATGATTTTTCAAAGTTTCGAATTAGCAGTGTACAACTTGAAATTCGAATATTAGATCGAGCGATTTTCAACTGACACGACCTAAACAAGAATCGAAGATCTCGTTAACAGTAGCGTAACGAGAAAAAGATGGGTGAAAACGGACGTCGGATGAAGAAGTTATGAGGATTTAACGGACCAATCCTGTCCCGGTCTGTTAAAAATGTAAAATTTAAAATCGAGTCAAAATTAGCCGATGAAGTCTAAATGAAAGTTGTAGAGTACGTTCCCACCTTCATGTGGATATAAAGAACGTCGAAAACGGAGCTCGTATGCAAAAGATATGATTTTTAGAAGTCGGAGTGTAAAATTTCGAAATCTGCGAGAGGTTGATGATGTGGCCGCATCTGAGCCGTTGCTTGCTGACCAAGGCTTCCCTTCGGATCACGCCACATCGAATCGCATCTACACCCCGCGTCCGAGGCTGGGTACACCCAGCGTACTTAGGTTCTTATCCCTTCCAAATGCGAGACAACTGGAGGCTCGCTGGCACCCATATCCGAGCATTACGCCCAACGTAGCCAAGGACTACGCCCAGCGTAATCCGAGGCCTCGCTGGGTATAAAAGGGGGGTGAGGGTCTCTAACTTTTTCACACATTTTCTCACTCTCTCTCTAAGAACTTTCACTCTCTATCTCCTTTTGAGTCCCCTAAAGTCTAGGTGATCCCCTAGCACCCGAGGGAAGCCCCGAGGCTCCCGGAGTCCCGAGAAAAAGGGTCTTTCAGTTTCGAAACGCTGCTCCAAATAAAGTTCCGGTTTTCGATAAAATTCGCTGTAAGTGAGCTACGCTTACGCAATTTTTAATATAGCTTTCAAATAATTATAGGAATGTTATTAGGTCATTAAAATAATTATTTGGGCTATTATTATTAGTTATATTGAGTGTTATTAACGCTTATATAATAATAATAGTCAGACTAATTAATTTGTCGCGGTTATCGTTAGACTAAACCCTAGTGGTATTGGTACTAGGAGTTATCAAAGGAAATTATTTTGAGAGTATCGAAGCGCTGTCCGAGTGTTGAGTCACCACCTTTCAGGTGAGTGCATTGTTACTTTCATCTTACACATAGATATGAAGTATTTTATATAAATTACGTGCTATGTGTGCATATTATCTGAGTACTTGTTGTCTATGCTAAATGAACGATTTTATACATTTTTTAAATGATTTAAACTGTATATGTATTTTATATCTACGATAATGTTGGGGTAAACATGGGTAGATATAATAGATGGAATATGAGTTGAATGATGAGTTTAGAGGTGTTATAGACCACGAGGTGAGGGTGAGAGGTGGATGATGTGAGAAGCCTTTTTCCCAAATGATGGCTCCGTCATTCAGCAGAGTATGGATGATAACCACAGACTATTCTAGACAGTCTAGTGGAACACTAGCAGGCTCGCAACCTGTAGGTGTTGTGAATGATGTGTTCACCCGGTGTACTCTAAACCATGGTGATCATGCAGACTTGATGCCTAAACCCTGGTGATCATGAATACTTGATGCCTAAACCTTGGTGACCATGCAGACTTGATGCCCAAACCCCGACGACTATGCAGACTTAGTGCCCGTTGTAAACCGTGGCAACTATGGACTTTGTGCCGATTCCTTAGTATGATCCTTAGGAATGAATAAACCAGGAATAGCTGATTCTTAGGGTAGATCCTTAAGATTAAAGAAGATAATGGGGATGGGTAATTGGGTTGATTGATTGATTGTTTAAACATAATAATTATATTATTGTGTGTTGAAAACCCTATGTACTCACCAGGTTTCCCAACCTGACCCACTCAGTTTATTTATATCACAGGTGTTGATATGAAGTCACATTACATTGAGAGATTTAAGGAGATGTAGATCACTTGAATAAATAAATGTCAGTTCTGTTTATGCTTATATTTATGTATTAATGATGACATCCCAAACGTTTTGAAATGAATAAAATACGTTTCTTCGAAAATGTTTTAATAATGTATTTATCGTATTTTTCTAGGAACAAATTCCGCAACATTTTTTTTTTTAAAAGAAGAACTCTAATTTTTATAAAGCATAAACAAAATCGGCCTTTTCTGGCCGTGAAAATGGGGATGTCACAGGGGGCGGGGGCGGGGTTAATCTTGGGATTTGGGGGCGGGGGCGGGGATGGGTACGCTAGAGATTTCGGGGGCGGGGAAATAGGGAAATTTCGGGGGTGGGGGAGGGCGATGCAATCCCCGCCCCATTTTCCCCCGTTGACATCCCTATAAACACCTCATTATAGCCACACCGCTGGTCTACTTACTAGCCTCCACCCTTAGAAAACCCTAATACGCCTTTCTTACTCCATTGATAAGTGTGTTGACATCTTGAGCTTGTGTTGAGTATATGAAGGCTTGGGAGAAGTAAAGAGAAGTTGTAGGAGAAGAACCAAGGTGCAAGGAGCTCAAGGATCTGGAACTATTTCCTCTTTGAGATCACAAAGAAGGTATAAAGCTTTAAACTTTCCTCTTAGAAGTGTAGATCTAAGAACATGGAGTTTTGGACCTTTATAGGTCCAAAGGATGGACCTTTATCATGCCATTCCGTTTTTGAGCTTGGGATTGCCATCCTTGAGGCTCAAAAGATTCTTTTAGCATTAAAGTTCCAATCTTTGAGGCTCTTTTGAAGCCATGCATGAGATCTAGCCACTCTTATGAAGTTAGTTGCCATTATTCTATGTTTGGGCTCACTTGGTTGGTCGTAAACCACCAAGTGATCGACTTTAGGAGTTAAGACATCAAAAAGGACTTGGATCAGTAGTTATAGCCTGTTAAGTGGAGTATTATGTGCTTAATGGAGGTATAGCTTTACAGGGTGGTACACTGGGCGTACCAGCATATACGTGCAGCCTACAGACCATGCAGCGGGTACGCGCTCCGTACTTAAGAGTACGCCCCTCGTACTCAACAGTATTTGGCTTTCATCTTTTTGGGCCTCGGAATGGCGAGCTATTGGACTTATTATCTATTGGGCCTTAATGGGCCATCAGGGGTCTGTTTATAAACTATGGAAGTCTTTGGGATGCTTTAGGCCCATTTGAGAAGCTAGGCCCAATATAGAAAATTCGGCCATTAGAGGATCTTTAGTTGGACCGTTAGTGGACTCGGAAATATTAAAGGGATTTGGGCCTTGGATATGAACCACATCATAGCAGGGGTAGAATGGTCATTTACCGATAGAGAATCTCCAGTTTTTGATAAATGTTTATTGGTATGATAGTTGCAAAGTAGCTAGAACAACAGTCAATATTACCTCGCACGAGTTTCAGCAGATTTGAGAGGTGAGTTTTCTTCCAGTAGGAGAGGATCTAAGGCAATAAGGTTGGCCCATTTAAGTAGTACAGTATGCCGGGGATAGCCCGATGCAGTTTATGTGTTTCCGGATTTCGGTCTGATGCCGGGGCGGTCCCGAGAAGTAGTTATGTATGCTTGATGTCTTTGTGATTCATGCATGTTTTGTTATGTGTTTCGGACTCCAGTTCGATGCCGGGCAAGCCCGATGAATATTATGTGATTATGTTATGTGTTTATGATATATGTTATGTTGAGTATGTGCTGGGGTAAGCCCGATGCCGGGGTAAGCCCAATGCCCGATGCGGTTGGATGCTGGGGTGAGCCCGATGTCGGGATTCGTCCTGATGCAGTTGGGAAGAGTACCAGAGTTATGTTAATTGTTATATGTGTTTTGTATGGTATGTGATAATTTGGGGGAATTCACTAAGCTTCATGCTTACAGTTTTTAGTTTTGATTTCAGGTACTTCAGCTAGTAAAGGGAAGGGCTCGAGCTGCTGGCATTGCACCCAAGTGTGTTTGAACTAAAACTAAGGAACTGGTATACAGTTCCCAAAAGAAAAGTGTTTTTTAGAAAAAGCAAAAATAATTTCTTGAAAAGAAAAGGGTTTTGGAAAAGAGAAAAGGGTGCGGTGCATGCAATCAGTCGAGTTCAAGTAAGTACACCCAAACTACCCATACAAGTCATGTTGTGTATGATTAAGAACTTTATTAGAACAACATGCTAGATTAGGACTAAGGATCTAGGGAGGATGCCTTATGTGCCTCTTATGTGATTCAACTTTATGAGAACTACATGCTAGTACAGATTAGTCAGGGTAATAGCCTGAGTAGTATATGCTTGATTATGTGTACTCAATGCGCGAATGCTGCTTGCTTTGTGCTTTTAGGAGTTCTAGTTGTCTTTCACTAACTAGTAAATAAATATGTTAAGTTACATATTGTGAGGACTAAATAATTTCAGAAGGTTAGGTCTAGCTCTATTTCGCAACTCTTATTTAAGTCCAACTGTTGTAGAGTAGGATCTCTCATTCGAAGAATTATCTAGTTTGGGTAATATGTAATAGTATTCGCGAGCTAGTTAGGGGAAGAAGACAGGGACTTCATGTGCAGCTGATGGTGGAGAGTAAGTTGGTGAGTATCCTAGAGCAAGCCTAGGATGAGAGTAGTAGAGAAAACTAGCAGTAGAAGGGACTTGGTGGAGTCAAGGCAGTTCTTGAGGAAAATACGGATATATGTGGAAGGTAGTATGGGCCAGTACTATCGAAAGCAGAGGATTCGTACTCGAATCAAGGAAGGCTGAGGCAAGACCATGGAACTTGTAGTAGAGATGATCCCTCGAGTTATGTTAGTATTCTGACATTGTCATTATGTGTTTTCAAAATGGTGGTTTTGCGCCCTAGACTAGCAGTTGGCAGTTCAGGTGTCGGGGAGGGACCATGTTCAGGCTCTGGAGTTGAGCACTTGGATGAGCAGACTAGAGAGTTCATCTCCTCAAAGATCACTCATAGCATACTTGAGCAGACTCCTGTGATCTTTTGTTCGATCAAGGAGTGTATTCTGGAGCTTATGGATGAGAGGTTCGCTGCGTTTCACACTAAGGGGGCGGCCATGATGGGGTCATGCACGCTCATGTTCAAAGAGTTCAGGGCATGTGGAGCTCTTGATTAAGAGGGGGCTCGAGACCCCATTGCTAGTACTAGATGGTTGGCGAACATTGCCAACACATTCCGCACTAGCAGATGTCCGGAGGGGGACAAGGTTAGGCTAGCATCCTGTCTTATGAAGGGCAGGGCACGTGACTGGTGGGAGGAGGTAGGGAGAGCTATTGGAGATGACACTGTGTTGGATGCTATGACTTGGGGCGATTTTACGACCAGGTTCATAGCCGAGTTCGCACCTGTGATCGAGGTGCAACAGTTAGCTAGGGAGTTTTAGGACAACGGGGGGATGATGTGACAACCCTATATTTTTCCAAATCAATGTAACACTCAAAAGTCAAATACAATGAACTATTTGGAATCAACTAAATTAACTTCAAAAATAAAGTGTTCAAAAATCTAAGTTTGGGATGCATCAAATGTTAGATATCGTGCCAAGGTTTCCAAAAACATAAAGAACGTTCAAAACCGAGTCATAATGAAAAGATTATGACCACTTGAATATTCACAACACACCCGGTAAAACATTATTAAACGTAAAAAGTGAAATTCCAATAAAATGCATTTTAGCCTTAGGTATCTAAACGAAAGTCGTAGATTACGTTAAACCGTGAACGTGCATAAAAATATCGCCCAAATTGGACCTCGTATGAAGAAGTTACGAATTTTCTAAGTTTCGGAACAGCAGTTAGAGCTAAAAACTTGAATTAAAGATCGAACGATTTTGATCTAATGCAACCTAAACGAGAATTGAAGGTCTCTACAACAAGAGTACGATGGTAAAAAGATAGACGAAAACAGACGTCGGATAAAGAAGTTATGGATTTTTTAACGGACTTTAGCAGTCCCGCCTACTAAAAACATACTATTAAAAATAAATTCAAAACTAGCCGACGGAGTCTAAATGAAAGTTGTAGAGCATGGTCTTACCTACGCGTGGATATAAAGAACGCAAAAAACGAAGCTCATACGCGAAAGTTACGAAATTTAGAAGTTGGGAATACGAGTTATGCCCTGCTTAATTTAAGAGTACGCCCAACATACTCAGATGCAGGGTCGTGTCCCAACGGCTAGCAGACTAGCTAGGCTTGAGTCGTAAGCTCTGACAACTGCAGAGTACACCCAACGTACCCCTAGAGTACGCCTAGCATACGGGGGGGGGGGGGGGTTGCAATATAAATAGAGTGCAAAAGCCCCGGGTTTTAGCACACAAATGCCAACTTCACTTTCACTCTTGCACTCTCCTAAGCTCCAGAGACTATCCCGAGACCCTCGATCCCATACCCGAGCCCTGATGTAGGTTTTACGCTACTGAGACCCCCGAAGAGTCCGAAGACGCAACTTTTCGCAGTCGAAGTTCTGCTCGATTCTAGTCTCACTCTCTTCAATCCAAACAAGTGAGTTCATACCCCTACTTTTCACGTCTTTTCATGTTTTAGGGGGGAAATACAAGTGCAATACAAGAAAACGTATCACTTTATATAGATTTAAATACAACTTCTATATTATTATTATGTTTCGATATCAATATTTTACTTTGCATGAAAAGTTAGTATTTCATCAAGTTATTATCACCAAATGGAACACACTTTCGGAAAAACTATAATGGGTATAATTTGGGAGTTATTCATACATTCTTACGTAAACATTTTGAAAAACGAAATACTTTCATTTGAAGTGAAATAAAGACTTTCTTTTCATAAATCTATTTATACTAAGTGTTGTGGGATATTCAACTTCAACGTACTCTCAAGTATGCATTTCAAGTCTTGTATTATAAACCATAATCTCTTGGAGGGAGAGCGTGACACTTGTGTATAGATCTATACACGATTGACAATCCCGCACCTAAACTGTTAGCTACAGTTAGACCGGCAGGTCTAGGGTGACAAATGTCATAACACTACAACACCTGAAGAACGTTATTACAGGAAGTCTGTGTCAATAGCATGGTTATAAGACTCACACGGAAGTATAAAAATAAGCTTGATTTATGAGACTCATGAACACATTCAGTATTTACATTATTTTGAGTATAAATTTACCTTCATTATTTAGGTACAAAAGATACTAACGCCCACCAACTTTTGGGACCTTTTCAAATTATATGTGGAAAATATTGGATTTTCTGGAAATCACATTCATCTATTTTCTTCTGAAAAGACATACTTTTTCAGTACAAAAACACTTATGAACTCACCAACTTTATTGTTGACACTTTTTCGAAACTACTTGTATTTCTCAGGGAATCAGTAATACAGATAACCACTAGCTTTTGAAGAAGGAACGCTAAGGCGTCTATTATTAAAACATTTTAAATCATCATATTTGTAATATTCTTTTGGAAACATGTATTACACAACAATGTATGTTTTTGTTATATATATGATGGTTGTGTTACTTTCTTTACGATATTCAATTGTTATGGTACTACGTGAAGTCACCCACCCCCAAATGTTTCTGCCATTCTGGTTTTTGGGGTGTGACAACTGTCCTTTTTCATTGCGTAGAAAGTTCGCAATTGCCATGTTGATTCTTTATCCTAACAAGTATAGAGTCGAATTATTGCTATTTTACAAATTAAAAAGAGTAGGACTCTATGGGAATCGTTTGTAAACGATTTTGAAAACGATAAACTAACCTATACATATACATAGTTGGAACTAGAATTTTGAATATTTTACAGCAGAAAATATACGATTTTCTGGAGAAAATGATTTTTCTAAGAGTTCGATAACGATAAAATAGAACGCACACTCAATTTTACTAGAAAAGAGGAACAAGATTTTCAACCATATTTTCCTTTCGAAAATTAGGGATTTTTATTGAAATGACTGACTATTACTATTCAAAAGAACCATTCTCATACACAGCTCACTTTTACAAATCACACTACTTTTATGGTCACTTCTTATAAGGATGAACAAAAGTGATGACATACACACATATATCCATGATTTTCAAGGCAATACTTCAAACGATTTCATAGAAAATATCGGACTTTCTGAAAATACAATGAAAACGATTCTAAAGAAGTGTAAATGATTTTATACAAAACAGCTTATGAAATCACCAAATTTTTAGATGATGCTTTTCAAAATGACTTGTATTCTCAGGGATATAGTAAGCAATTATCAAGGGATGCTGATGCAAGACCATTTAGATGTAGTTTGGATTATTTTCTATTTATGTATATTTTGTGTAACTCGAAGAATAAATACAATATGTAAACCATGTAAGTTTTTTATCTCAATGTATAATGTTTGGATTACTATGTTTCATTTATATTCAAATGTTATGATACTGCACAATTTGGCCATCCGCCTCTGGACGTTTCCGCCGCCTGGTCCGGGGATGTGATAGATTACGCGCAATATCATTGACCAGACTCTTGTGATCCTCAGTATGATCAAGGATGGCATTATAGAGGTTTGTGATGAAAGGTCGAGTGCAATGTGCACTGAGATAGTAGTCATGATAGGGACCCATATGTTGATGTTTCTGGAATTCAGAGTTTGTGAGGCTTGGGATTGTCATGGGGGTTAGGGACCGCATTGTTAGCAGCAGATGGTTGGTAGATGTCACCAACACTTTTCGTACCAGACGTTGTGTCGAAAGGAGACAAGATCTGACTTACGTCCTACCTCCTGAGGGACAAAGCACGGGATTGATAGGAAGAGGTTGGTAGTGAGTTGAGTGATGAAGCAGTTGATGCTATGTCGTTGGATGACTTTTAGACCTGATTCTGGGTAGAGTGTGCCTAGGCGATTAAGGCGCAACAGTTGGTGTGAGTGTTGTTAGATCTCCAAAAAACGACTGAGATTGTGGCAGTGATCACCATCAAGTCTCGGGAAAGAGATTTTATGGTACCGTAATATGCAACAGAAGAGGAAGTGAGTAAGGTAAGAATCAAAACATCCTATAGAATGATTGTAGGGAGATTGTGAGTATCTCGGGGTGCAAGACCCTAAATGATATGACTTTTAGAGCTTGAGAACGGGATATGGACTTGGAGCACATTGGTAAGAGGGAAGCAGATCAGTTGCTTATATTGAGTGGTCTCGAGAAGAGACTGTAACACCCCAAAAGTACGAGCCAAAAATTTCATTTTTTAAAACATAAGTTTAGCAAAACATTCGAATTAAAACGTTTACTGATCATAATATTTTAGTAAGATATCGCATGTCTGGAAAACATTTCATAAAAACATAATAACGTCAGAGTACAAATCCCCAGGAAGATCTCATGATGTGGAATATGAAGCATGTGTGTGATGGGCCGCTACCGCGCCAGCTCCTTCCCCTTCGAAGAAGAGGTACCTGAAACCAAAACTGAAAATTGTAAGCATGAAGCTTAGTGAGTTCCCCCAACCTACCACATACCATACAATCACATAACATGCATATATCGTCAGGCATATCTGGGTGCCCGACCTACCCCTTCGGTCCTCTTGATCGGATACTGTCTAGCATAACTGGGAGCTTGCCTCCCCTTCGGTCCTCTCGACCGGATACTGACTAGCATATCTGGGTGGTGGTCTCCCCCTTCGGTCCTCTCGACCGGATACTGGGGACTATTTCACCCCCTACTACTACCACATAACACATATATCTCGTAATCTATCTAGCATGGCTGGGCATGACCGCCCCTTCGGCCCTATCGACCGGTAATTTGGGGACTATCTCCCCCTACTGTCACTAGCACATAGCATCATATCATACTAGCACATAAACATATCACAGGTAGTAGCAACCTTAGATGAATATCACAAAGACAATCATCCATCATACAACTCCTACTGGTGGGCCGGCATTGTGGCCGTAGACCCACCGCTACTGGAAGGTAACTCACCTCGTAGTAGTTGCTGATCTGTGTGGTAATAGTCTTTCTATCTGCTGCTGCTGCTCCGGAAATCCTCCGGCTGTAATTCCCACCAAACACTTAGTCAAATACTGCTAACCGCCCTCAGGGTAAATTGCCCATTTACCCTTAACAAGTCATGAGTCAAATCACAGTCAACTGTCAGTTGACCAGACTCGCTGAGATGGCTTGCCGACTCGCCGAGTCCCTTTCTCTATACCTAAGTCTAATAGTCCTTCATCCTACTCGCCAAGTTGTATGAACAACTCGCCAAGTTCGCCTTCATCTGAAGAACACTCTAAGTTATGACTCGCCGAGTTGTATGAACAACTCGTCGAGTTGTTCTTGAGACAAGAAGATTGCCATAAACTCGCCGAGTCATGGCATTGACTCGCCGAGTTACTTCATGAGTGAGTCTAGCTTCCAACTCACTGAGCCATACCCTATGACTCACTACTCCAACTCGCAGACACAAAATGGAACAACCCTGGGACTCGCGACCCGACTCGCCGAGTCAGATGAACGACTTGCCGAGTCGGCCAAATGCAAAAAACATACATGCGATTTTGCTTGGATCCAGCTCATACCATTCATAGATCTGGGTTCCTAGAGCCTGGTTTACACGTAAAGTTTCCAACTTTACGTGTATAAATGCATAGCATGGGGATTAGGGGTGAAATAATGGCTAAGAAGTTAGATCTAGGACATTCCAACAATTTACTCCCATAAAGGTTATAGATCTGAACTTCTGGAGCTCAAACATGACTAGTTCTAGCGGATACTCAACCTATTACGAATTCTACTTCATGCACAAGCTTGGAAAAGGTTCAAGGAGAGCTCAAAAGGTGCTCTAATGGGGTTTTAAGCATGCAAACATATTAGAGTAGAGATATACCTCAGAGAACTCTGAAATAGCACCAAGATATCTGGTCTCCTTCTCCTCTTCTTGCTCCACTCTCCTTCTTCTCCCAAAGACTTCAAGGAATCACTCTAATCACTTCAATCTCACAAGAAACGAGTTAGGGTTTGATGTAGGGCGCTCTGAGGGTGAAAGGGGGCGAGTTTGGGTCGCACAAGCTAGCTTAAATAGGGGCAAACCCTTGGAATTAGGGTTTCATCAAATAGCGGTGACTCGCTGAGTCCAGGATATGGACTCGCCGAGTCGCCAACTTAAGCGTGCCCCCGGAACGTGTCCCTACTCGGCGAGTCGGACCTACAACTTGCCGAGTCCAAGGCTAAAATGACAATTACTTAGATAAATTTTTACGTACCAGGAACCGGGTTCTACAAATGTCCCCCACTTATGTTAGACTTCGTCCTTGAAGTCTGTTGCTCGATCCTGAAACAGCTCAGGGTAATGCTCCATCATTTCTTCCACCGGCTCCCAAGTCCACTCGGACCCTTTTCGGTGCTGCCACTGTACCTTCACTAACTCCACCCTCTTGTTCCTCAGATCCTTCAACTTCCGGTC
Organism: Lactuca saligna; assembly: GCF_052625555.1. Classification (NCBI taxonomy): domain Eukaryota; kingdom Viridiplantae; phylum Streptophyta; class Magnoliopsida; order Asterales; family Asteraceae; genus Lactuca; species Lactuca saligna. The sequence goes on from NC_136419.1 coordinate 48,652,194, forward strand.
GAGGATTGCGACTGGGCGATCAATGTAATTCAGGCTGTCATCAACCTGTATATCCTCTAATTGTACCACCGTTGAATTATCCACGAGACACTTCCGCAGCTAGGAGACATGGAAGGTGCTGTGGATCTGGCTGAGCTCGACTAGCAGATCCAGCCTATATGCCACCTTGCCCACCCGGGCTACAACCATGAACGGACCAATGAATCTCGGAACCAACTTGCCCTGCTTCCTGAATTGAATGATGCCTTTCCAAGGCGACACCTTCAGGAGAACCATATCCCCGACCTGGAACTCCAGGTCTGATCGACGCTTGTCGGTGTAACTTTTCTGCCGACTCTGTGCAATGTGAAGCCTACTCCGAACCTCCTGGATTCTCTCGGTCGTCTTAAGCACCACCTCGATGCTCCCCATACCCTCTGGACAACTTCACCCCATCATATTGGGGCCCTACACCTCCGACCGTACAACATCTCGAATGGGGGACGGTCAATACTCGCGTGGTGGCTGTTGTTGTACGAGAACTCAGCCAAATGAAGATAGGTATCCCAGCTACCACTGAAACCTAATACGCACGCCCGCAACATATCCTCCAAAGTCTGGATGGTCCGCTTACTCTGACCATCCGTCTGCGGGTGAAAGGCGGTGCTAAAATGCAGACGAGTGCCCAACTCATCATGAAACCTCTTCCAAAACCTGGAAGTGAACCGCACATCTCGATCTGATATCACTGACACTGGAACCCCGTGCCGCACCACTATCTCCCTGATATAGATATCGGCCAAATTTTCGGCCGAGATACTCTCCGGAATCGGAATAAAATGGGTGCTCTTGGTCAACCGATCCACGATGACCCAAATCGAATCTACTCCTCGCACCGTTCGTGGAAGCTTTGTGATAAAATCCATTGTAATATCCTCCCATTTCCACAACGGGATATCCAACGGCTGCATCTTGCCGTGCGGTCTCTGATACTCGGCCTTGACCTTCCTGCAGGTCAAGCACCGCTCAACGTACCATGCCACATCCCGCTTCATGCAGGGCCACCAATAGTCCAGGCGAAGATCCTGATACATCTTCGTCGCCCCTGGATGAATAGAGAATCAGGATTTGTACGCCTCCTCCATCAAGATCTGGCACACGCCTCCATGATACGGCACCCACACCCTACGGTGTAGTGTCAATAACCCCCGACTATCATAGTCGAAGGAGGTGACTTGTCCCACTATTTGCTCACTCTTCCGATGCTCTTCCTTCATAGCCTCCTATTGAGCCTCCTGAATCTGCTCCAACAGGGGAGTCACCACAGTCATCCTCATGCAAACATCCTTGATCGGCGCCGCCTTGCGGCTAAGCGCATCGGCCACCACATTGGCCTTCCCCGGGTGGTAAAGGATCTCGCAATCATAATCCTTCACCACATCCAACCACCGACGCTGTCTCATGTTCAGATTCGGCTGATCCATGAGGTACCTCAAAATCTTGTGGTCTGTGTAAATGGTACATTGAACCTCGTAGAGGTAATGCCGCCATATCTTGAGGGCGAAGACCACCGCCCCCAACTCTAAATCATGCGTCGGGTAGTTCGCCTTGTGGGGTTTCAGCTGCCTCGAGGCTTAAGCAATGACATGCCCCCTCTGCATCAACACTGCGCCTAAGGCTAAGATTGACGCATCGCAATATACCACAAAATCCTCCACGCCCTCGGGCAGGGCTAGGATCGGCGCCTCGCACAATCTCTGCCTTAGAGTCTCGAATGCTGCCTGATGCTCAGGCCCCCATCGAAAGACCACGACTTTCCTAGTCAACCGTGTCAGGGGTACGGCTATCTTGGAGAGATCCCGAATGAACCTCCGATAGTAGCCTGCTAATCCTAGGAAACTCTGAATCTCAGATGGAGACTTCGGAACCTCCCACCTCATCACGGCCTCCACCTTGGCCGGGTCTACTGAAATCCCGTTCTGGTTGACGAGGTGCCCAAGAAACTACACCTCGCGCAACCAAAACTCACATTTGGAGAACTTGGCATTCAAGCTCTCCCTCCTCAGGGTCTCCAAAACCTCTCTCAGATGCTCCTCGTGCTCCTCCTGAGTCTTGGAATAAACCAAGATGTTATCAATGAAAACTATCACAGACCGATCCAACATTTGCCTACACATGCGGTTTATAAGGTCCATGAACACGGAAGGACCATTGGTGAGCCCAAACGGCATCACCACGAACTCATAATGGCCATAACGCGTCCGAAACGCGGTCTTCTGAATATCCTCCTATCTAACCCTCATCTGATGATAGCCTGAACGCAAATCGATCTTGGAAAACCAAGATGCTCCCTGCAACTGATCAAAGAGGTCATCAATCCTCGAGAGTGGGTAATGGTTCTTCACCGTTACCTTATTCAGCTCCCGATAATCTATACACATCCGATGCAACCCGTCCTTCTTCCTCACAAATAGGATCCAGGCTCCCCAGGGTGAGCTACTCGGTCGAATAAATCCCTTGTCTAGCAGCTCCTGCAGCTGCGTAGACAACTCCTGCATCTCGGGAGGAGCCAACCGATAGGGTGCCTTGGCTATTGGAGCTGTACCAGGAACTTGATCGATCCTGAACTCCACCTGACGTTCCAGAGGTATTCCAGGAAGCTCCTCCAGGAACACATTAGTGTAGTCTCGCACCACTGGAACCTCGCTCACCGTCGCCTTACCCGTCTCCCGGGTATCCGTAACAAACACGACATACCCCGCGTATCCGTGCTAAAGGTAGTGCCTATCTCTCGCTGCTGAACATACTATAGATCCACGCTGTGGCCTCTCTCCGTGGATCACCAACTCTCCGCCGCTTGGGGTTCTGACCCGCACTAGCTGCTGTGCGCAATCTATCACCGCCCCATTAGGGCTCAACCAATCCATGCCTATAATCACCTTGTTCCCCCGCAACGGTGTGGGAACCAAATCCACCAAATAGCGCTCCTCAAATAACCTCAGAAAACAATCCTTGAACACTGCTGATGCTCGCACCAATCGATCATCGGCAATCTATACCTCTAAAGGGCAATCCAACATGCCCGATGACTCAGTGAACCTCTTGCTAAGCGCAAGGGAAACAAATGACCGGGTGGCACCCGAGTCGAACAACACCTGAACTGGAATATCGTTCACATGGAACGATCCTAATGCATATACACAGAGCACATATCAATAACATAACATCATAAAATAAAGTAGAGGGAAAGAATCATACCTGTCACCACATCGGGTGCGGTGCGTGCCTCTTCTGCAGTCAACTGAAACACCCGGTTCCTCACCACTGGAGCCTCTGCCTTGCCCTGCCGGCCATCTGTAATCCGCAGGGTAGTTGGAGCTGGCGCCTTAACCGGCGCTGATGATGTCAACTGGGGGAAATTGTCTTTCTTGTGGCCCCTCTGGTTGCAGTGGAAACACAACAACTCCGATGTTTGAATCACTGGTGCAGGGGCGGTACAATCCCTGCTGAAGTGCCCTAACTTGCCGCACTTGTATGACGATCCCAACTTGCACGCTCCCTCGTGTGTCTTGCCACATTTCCTGCAGCGGCGCCGTCCCTATTGGACTTTCGGCCCCGCATCTGATCCCTTTGGCTTCTTCCCCGAAGCCCCCATAACAGGCCCCTCCTCCGTCTTCCTCTTCCGGATGTGCTCTAGATCTATCTCCCTCTCCCTGGCCCTGGAAATCATAGAGTCCAGGGTAGGGAAATCTGAAAAACTGACATGCTCCCGAATATCAGCTCGTAGCATATCATGATAGCGGGTCCTCCTCATATCCTCGTCACCCGCGTACTGGGGCACCAGCAATGCCCTCTCCCGAAACTTGGCGGTGATCTCCGCCACAGTCTCCATCGTCTGTCTCATATCTAGGAACTCCCTGCCAGCTGCTGAAGCTCGACAGCCGGCGCAAACTCTGACCTGAACCTGGTCACGAAGTCCGACCAGGTCATAGCCTCGATAACCGAGGCTCCCAACGAGTCACCGACAGACTCCCACCAATCCCTAGCTCGATCTCTTAGACATCTTGCTGCATATCTCACCTTCGACCCCTCAGGGCAGAAGCTGGTCAACTGTGCAGACTCAATGTCTGCAATCCATCGTCTGGAAGCTATGGGGTCCTTCACCCCATGAAATTCCGGTGCACGACTACCTAGAAAGTCCTTGAAGGACAGTGTGCGGGGTCCTGACTGGCCAGATGCCATGTCGCTCCTGAATGCTCGGATGCGATCCTCCATCATCTCCAATATCCCTTCCTTGATCGACCCGAAGATAATGAGGGTCGACTTAAGGATGCCTCTGGTAATCTCTGGCGCGATGAACTCGCGTAGCCCCTCATCTACTGGCTCGGAACCTGATCCCGAACCCGATCCCTCTCCTGTACTGCCAACTGCTGGCCTCGGGCGTAGTACCACCATTCTGAAATACAATGAAATAACAACTGTTAGCGATACTGATACCTCTGGAGGGATCACACCCACTACAAGTTATGTGGTCTTATCTTAGCCTTCCTCGATTCGGGTACGAGTCCTCTGCTTTCAGTAGTACGGGACCATACTACCTTCCACATCTATCCGTACCTTCCCTAAAGATCGCCTAGACTCAACCAGGTCCCTTCCACTACCGCTGATCACTGCTACTCTTATCCTAGGCTTTCCCTAGGAAACCTCTGACTCCACCCAACCCAGTCCTCAGCTGCTGAAGGCCTCTTGGTGATGCCAATTAGCTATTACCTGAATACAATCACATGTGACGAGGCTCGGATAATCCTTCGAGTAAGGGACTCATCCCTACAATGGTTAGGACTCAAACAAGAGCTACGCAATAGGGTCAAATCTAACACTCTGAGATTATTCAACCCTAATCACATGTGACTTTAACGTATTCACCTAATAGTTAACTCCCATCACTTCAAAGCCCACATAGCACAAAGCAAGCAACATTTGGACATAAAGAAAACAATCTCAAGCCACTCTATCCTCATAGAGAAAACTGAACTAGCATACAATGCTAAACTCGTACTATCAGGAATAACCTAAACAGGCTACCCTACTGCTGTCTACTTAACTCTAGCATGCAACTCTTTCATATACAGAAGCACATAAAGCAGGCACATAAGGCATCACTCCTAGATCCTTAGTCCTATTCTAGCATGCTGTTCTATAGAAACTGATAAACATAAATAAACTTGTATGGGTACATTGGGGAATACTTACTTGAGCTCGGCCCATCGCGCACATCACACACTTTGTTCTTTCTTAAAACCCCTTTACTTAGCCTTTTAGAAAACATTTTCGCTTTCCAAAATCTTTTAATCCCTCAATTTGAGTTCCAACACCCCCGAAGGTGTGTCTAAATCCCTCAAACCAGGGCTCTGATACCAACTTGTAACACCCCAAAAATACGATCCAGAAATTTCATTTTTGAAAACGTAAGTTTAGAAAAACATTCGAATTAAAACCTTTACTAATCATAATATTTTAGTAAGATATCGCATGTCTGGAAAACATTTCATAAAAACATAATAATGTCAGAGTGCAAATCCCCAGGAAGATCTCATGATGTGGAATACGAAGCATGTGTGTGATGGGCCGCTACCGCACCAACTCCTTCCCCTTCGAAGAAGAGGTACCTAAAACCAAAACTGAAAACTGTAAGCACGAAGCTTAGTGAGTTCCCATAACCTACCACATACCATACAATCACATAACATGCATATATCGTCAGGCATATTTGGGTGCCCGACCTACCCCTTCGGTCCTCTCGACCGGATACTATCTAGCATAACTAGGAGCTTGCCTCCCCTTCGATCCTCTCGATCGGATACTGACTAGCATATCTGGGTGGTGGTCTCCCCCTTCGGTCCTCTCGACCGGATACTGGGGACTATTTCACCCCTACTACTACCACATAACATATATATCTCGTAATCTATCTAGAATGGCTAGGCATGACCGCCCCTTCGGCCCTATCGACCGGTAATCTGGGACTATCTCCCCTACTGTCACTAGCACATAGCAGCATATCATACTAGCACATAAACATATCACAGGTAGTAACAACCTTAGATGAATATCACAAAGACAATCATCCATCATATAACTCCTACTGGTGGGCCGGCATTGTGGCTGTAGACCCACCGCTACTGGAAGGTAACTCACCTCGTAGTAGCTGCTCATCTGTGTGGTAATAGTCTGTCTATCTGCTGTTGCTGCTCCGGAAATCCTCCGGCTGCAATTCCCACCAAACACTTAGTCAAATACTGCTAAACGCCCTCAGGGTAAATTGCCCATTTACCCTTAACAAGTCATGAGTCAAGTCACAGTCAACTGCCAGTTGACCAGACTCGCCGAGATGGCTTGCCAACTCGCCGAGTCCCTTTCTCTATACCCAAGTCTAATAGTCCTTCATCCTACTCGTCGAGTTGTATGAACAACTCACCGAGTTCGCCTTCATCCGAAGAACACTGTAAGCTGTGACTCACCGAGTTGTATGAACAACTCGTCGAGTTGTTCTTTAGACAAGAAGATTGCCAAGAACTCGCCGAGTCATGGCATTGACTCGCTAAGTTACGTCATGAGTGAGTCTGGCTTCCAACTCACTGAGTCATACCCTATGACTCACTAATCCAACTCGCAGAAACAAAAGGGAACAAACCTAGGACTCGCGACCCGACTCGCCGAGTCGGCCACATGCAAAAACCATACACGCGATTTTACTTGGATCCAGCTCATGCCATTCATAGATCTGGGTTCCTACGGCCTGGTTTACACGTATAGTTTCCAAATTTACGTGTAGAAATGCATAGAATGGGGATTAGGGGCGAAATAATGGCTAAGAAGGTAGATCTAGGACATTCCAACAATTTACTCCCATAAAGGTTATAGATCTGAGCTTCTGGAGCTCAAACATGACTAGTTCTAGCGAATACTCAACCTATTACGAATTCTACTTCATGCACAAGCTTGGAAAAGGTTCAAGGAGAGCTCAAAAGGTGCTCTAATGGGGTGTTAAGCATGCAAACAGATTAGAGTAGAGATATACCTCAGAGAACTCTGAAATAGCACCAAGATATCTGGTCTCCTTCTCCTCTTCTTGCTCCACTCTCCTTCTTCTCCCAAAAACTTCAAGGAATCACTCTAATCACTTCAATCTCACAAGAAACGAGTTAGGGTTTGATGTAGGGCGCTCTGAGGGTGAAAGGGGGCGATCTTGGGTCGCCCAAGCTAGCTTAAATAGGGGGCAAACCCTTGGAATTAGGGTTTTATCAAACAACGGTGACTTGCCGAGTCCACGATATGGACTCGCCGAGTCGCCAACTTAAGCGTGCCCCCGGACCGCATCCCTACTCGGCGAGTCGGACCTACAACTCGCCGAGTCCAAGGCTAAAATGACAATTACTTAGATAAATTTTTACGTACCAGGAACCAGGTGCTACAGAGACCCTAGATTTCAGATCAACTTTTGAGGTACTAGAAGGGTTAGATTCAGTACAACACATGTGGGAAACTGCACGATGGAGTCTTTCGTTCCAAGGGTTTGAGTAAGTGTAACCCTGAGTTATCCTCTGTTTGTGTTCGAGTTATATTTTCAAGAGATGTCATATGCCAATTGCATACTGAGAAGAATTAGCGAATAGTGATAGAGCATTTCCCAAATTGCGGGATTGGGAGGGTATAACATCATCTTGGTTTATTCCAGGACTAAGGAGCAGCACGAGGAGCACCTGAGGGAGGTGCTAGAGACTTTGAGGAAGGAGAGACCTTTTGCAAGGTACTCCAAATGTGAGTTCTGGTTGCGCGAGGTGCAATTGCTTGGGCACCTTGTCAATCAGAAGGGTATTCTAGTCGTTCCGAACAAGATAGAGGCTGTGGTGCAGTGGGATATTCTGAGGTCTCCAATTGAGATTCAGAGCCTCCTGGGTTTGGCGGGTTATTACTGGAGAGTTATTCGGGTTCTTGGAGGTGGTGTGATCTTTTGGACAGGCTTGAAACACTAGCAATGGTAAGCATGGTTTTCAGCAGATTGGGCATAGAATGGTGGGAAGGATTGAGAATCCTTCCAGTATCGTGTGTTGTAAGACGTTAGATGACTCAAAATAGGAGAGAATCATCCAAGGTTTCAGAAGTATGAGTAGTTTTGAAACTGGGATAAGTTTCGCATCCTTGTTAGGAAGATAGACCGCTCAAGCGGCTGTATGGTTTGAGGATAGTGTGAGAGGGAAGTTCGGGAAAACTTACCAATAAGGAGATCGTGTTCCTGTAATGTTTGCTAGCAAGCCTTGGGGAATCAGGTTTGGTATTCCAGTCAGGACACAAGTTCTGTTGAGTGCGAGTCAAGCGCGTGTTTGATCCAGTGTTAGAGTGTTGTAAGTCTGCAGGTGTAGCCGTAGCATTCACTAGCAGCCATATAATGTTAGAGTGTTGTAAGTCTGTTGGTGTAGTCGTAACATGCACTAGCAACCAAATAGTGTCAGAGTGTTGTAAGTCTGTGGGTGTAGCCATAGCATTCACTAGCAGCCAGATAATGTCAGAGTGTTGTAAGTCTGCGGGTGTAGTGATGGCATTCACTAGCATCCAAATAATGTTAGAGTGTTATAAGTCTGCAAGTGTAGCCGTAGCGTTTACTAGCATCCAGATTGTGATTGAGTGTTGTAAGTTTGCAGGTGTAGCCGTAGCATTCACTAGGTTGGTAGATAGTGTGAGTGTGTTATTAGGATGCGGAAGGAACAGTAGTATCCATCAGTTCAGGTGTAGTAGTGAGGATATGGAAATCCAAGGATTGTATTTCGGAATTACCTAGATGGATTAGACCTGGTCGAGCTAGTGATGAGATCATAGGAATGCCACTACAATTATGAGATTAAGGAAGCAATGAATTGCTTAAGGTCATTTGTGATATAAGGCTCCCATTGGTCGTGTAGCAACCATCTTTAGCCTTGGATTTGGTACTGTCAGGATCCGACGTATGGACTCGATCAATTAGATCAAAAAGTTCTTAGAGTCGTAGTGCCATGATAACTAGTTACAATTAGTTCCAGAGAAGGATTTTGTTTAGAAGTCGCGTGAGGCGACTAAGTAGGGAGTCCTTTGGATCCGCAGCCGGACCAGAACTTGGTATTTTAGATGTCTGGTGAACGAGTTGAGACCAAGGAGGTCTCGGTAGATTTCGGAAGGCAGCCAGGGCGCAACATATTGTTTCAAACAGTTCAGTGATTCATGAAGTTCCATGCTTCGGATAGTTTCAGTGTCTCAAGCAGTAATGGTATTTTGGAATTTCATGTATGGTTAGAGTCACAGATAGCTTGGGTTATGATAAGTCACTCACTGTGGGACTATTTGAGCCTTGGCCAAGTATAAGTGATGTGCAAGGATAATTGGGTTTGTAAACTTGTTTGTAGTAGAAACCTCGAGTTATCATAAGTTGAGTAGTCAGTTGAGTGATGAGTGGACTAGGTTCAATGGTATTAATTCAAAATGAACAGAGTGTCAGGGAGTCAGATCATCTCGAGACAACAGATTTTAGACAAAGTAGACGTGGTCATGTTGCGAGGTATTTGTTCACCCTTGGATTTTAGTGCTTTGTGAAGATTAGCCATGGCTACCCTGGTAAGGCTGGGGTGTGCCCCGAATGGTGACCATGTTACTAGAGTGATTGGGCATGTAAGGAATGGTAAGAGATGATTTCGAGGAAGAAATCTAATTTAAGTGGGGGAGAGTTGTAACAACCAATTTATTAAATAAATAAATAAATAAATTGATGAGCGTATAGTTTCCCTTAAATAATTAATTATACAGCAAGGCGTTGGTCTCAAGGGGTAATTGTTACAATTTTAAAAGTCGGGGGGTTAAAATTGTTAGTTCTGGATTTAGTTTGAAGCGGATTTCAGAAGTCAGGGTGCGTTTGGTAATTAACGAACTTAAATTGAAAAGATTTGAAAGCTGAGGGGGTTAATCGGTAACTTTGGGACTTAATATGGACGGAATTATGGAAGCAAGGGCTAAAAGATAAATTCTGGATTTAAATTGTAAAGATTTTTGGAAGTTGGGGGCTGAATGGTAAATTTTGGATTAACATTGAAAAGATTTCTGAGGGGCAGGGGTTGTTTGGTAATTTTTGGGCTTAGTTTGAAAAAGATATGGTGGTGAGGGACTAAACTTGTAAAATGGAAAGGATGTTTGAACAGGGACACGAGAATGAAACTTGATACCCTTCCTTCCCTCTCGTTCAATGAAACAGCAAACCCTAAACCTAAAGGGATTCAACTGCCACCATCCTTGCAGCTCTCAGCCGCTGTTTACATCGCAGGTCCGACGCCGCCGCTGCAAGGCCGACGAACCACCATCAATACGACACCTGCTGCCGGAGACGTCACGGGCAATCAGAAGGTCGTTGATGACCGAAGGGGGGCTGCATCATCGTCATGTGAGGGTAGTGATTCGCCGGAACCGCAAGGTAGGTCACCCTCAACCAATCCTTCCTCTTTCCCTCTCGTTCTTTTGTAGGTTTGATGTCGTGTATGGCGGCTGTGGTCGTCGGTGGTCCTTGAACTACCGTTTCAGCTTTCTTTGACAATAGCAGCCTCCTAGCGGCTGTTTGGAGCTTTGTCCTCGAGTCATTTCGTGTATATATTGCTGCCACGAGCTGAATGCATGGGTATGTTTGTTTAGCTAGAAAACCCACACCTCATGGTGGTGGCTGCCACCGTGTTCTGCCGCCCATTTCCGCCACCAGCCACCATAGGAGGTGGCTGTGTGTGTGTACATTATGTGTGAAGTGATATATGCTATTTTTGTGTCAAGATTTCAATCTATTATCAATAATAATGGTGGTCACCGCCATGAGTCGCCGTCGGTCACCACCGCCTGAGGTGGCAGTGGGTGGTGTCCGACCTAGTAGGACCCTGATGGACCTAAAAGCCTAATGTTGGACTTGGTTGGTTCGTTAGTGGTCTAAAAACCCTAATTAGGGTTTAGAAACCCTAATTGTGAATTTTTTGGATTGGGCCTATTGAGACCTACGTTTGGACCATTGGACTGAAGTTATGACTCATGCCGATTCCATTGTATGATGACTTAATGGAATAATGGACATAATGGGTTAAGTGAGAACACTTAACCCTAATCATCATTTCTTGTGAAAACCCTAATTTGTTGGGTTTGGAGTTGGGTGGGCCTTGAAGATTATGAGGTATTGGACTATTAGATTGCCAATTGTTTGGATCAAAATAAATGGTTGGGCCTCTAAAGTAAGACCATGTGAGAGATTTGGGCCTAATTTAGAAAATTGGGCAATAGTTGGGCTTTAGTTGATTATCATACTATTGGGCCTTTGGATTGGGCCTTGGGCTTAAATCAAGCTAAGTTTGGGGTAAAGTAGTCTTTTACCAAAGCAAGGACTTATGGATATGTATATGGGATCCAATTATTAATTGGGTTTATTTCGATGTTGACAACTTGATGATCTGTCAGCCACCAGCTCGGAATTTATTTGCGGGAATTCAACAGTGTGAGGTGAGTCTTCTTTCAGTAGGAATGGGTGTAAGGCACCAAGGCCGACCTGTATATGTGTGATACATTAGTATCTAAGTGTGGGCGGGGCCCATACCTGATTATTATGTGAGTATAGATATCGGTCAGATTATTGGATTACTATACTTGTGTGTGTTGTTAGGAATGTGAGTGTGGGTGGGGCCCATAGCTCATAGTAGCTGAGTATGGGCGGGGCTTGTATATCATAAATAGCTGATATGGTACATACTTATATGCTAATGATACATGTTAACTGTTTAGAGCTTGCATGTATCTTCACGATTAGTGAATGTGGGTGTGGCTCGTATCTCATAGTAGCTGAGTGTGGGCGGGGCCCGCATCTCAGAGTTGTACTTGATTATGATATATGACTAAATGATAGATAACTTATACATGTTGTCTGTGTGATACTTGTATGTTTTGGCATAGCAGCTGAGTGTGGGCGGCACGTATCTCACAGTAGTTGAGTGTGGGCGGGGCCCGTAATTCGAAGTAGCTGAGTGTGGGCGGCACTCGTATCTCAAAGATAACGGAGTGTAAGCGGGGCCCGTATCTCCTAGTTAGCAAAGTGTGTGTGACATCCCCAATTTCACGGCCAGAAAAGACCGGTTTGTTTATACTTTATTTCAAAATCAGAGTAACCTTTTAATAAAAGAATTGCGGAATTTGTCCCAAAACAATAATATGATAAAGATTTATCAAAAGCAATTCCTTAGAAATGTATTTCATTAAAAGACTCGGGATGTCATGTTCGATAGAGTACAAAAGTATAAACAGTACATTATAAGCCTTACAACAGTTATTTACAACTAATGCCTATAATTCAAAACTCCCTCATCATCATCATAATTATGCTCTTAGTCCACTACCTGTAAAACAGAAAGCTGAGTGGGTCAGGCTTGGGAGCCTGGTGAGCATATAGGGTTTTCAACCCACAAATAATAATAAATTTATTAATTTCATCGATCAACAACAAATTTATTAATTTCATCAACCAACAATAACCCTGATTACCCATTCCCGTTATCCTCACTTTACGTCCCTAAACACCTATACAAGGGACCTAGTCTAAGGATTTTATCATCGGGATGGACACTACTGCTAAGGGGGTTCCTCAACAAGAAATGTCATAAAGGCAACCATGAGGGGGATGGAGTACACCGGTGAACACATCGTTCACACCACCTACAGGTTGCGAGCCTGCCAACGTTCCACTGGACTGTCTAGAAGAGTCCGTGGTCGTCATCCATACTCCGCTAGATGACTGGAACAACAACAAGATTGAGGCCTCTCATCATTTTAACACACATCAACTATTTTGTCTACCCATGTTCTACCCATCATATTTGTAGATAAAATACATATACAGTCTATAACTTGTATAAAACATTGTATTCAACAATCATCTCAAATAAACAATCAATATAATTACACATAACACATATTTTATATAAAATACTTCATATCTATGTGTAAGATGAAAGTGACTATAAAATCACTTGATTTGATGATAATCGGGCAGCAATTCGTTCCTTAAAATGATCGTTTCTGATAAAACCGGGAGTTTTATTGAGAAAACGAGCTCTGCGAGAGTTGGAGCTTCAAAACCGAAAAGATAACATTTTCCGGGTTTTTGGGAACTTCAGGACGTATTTCGGGCTTTAAAAGTGATATCGGGGCTTCGGGGGAAGTCAAAATAGTCAAAATATAAGTTTAGAGGTGAAAAATGACAATTGTCCAAAGGTAGTCGGGAGATCTCGCAGCCCCCCTATTTATAGGGTGCGAGGCTGAGGTCTTCGTGGCTGAGGAGCTTCCATGTAGCACCAGCGAAGTTCGGACACGGAAGGGAGATGCGGCAGTGAAGGGGCGAGGCGCGTGGCAGCAGCGAGGCGAGACGCGGAGGTTGGCTACGAGGCTCGGACGTGGCCCTATGAGATTCGGACACGTGGCGGCCACGATGCATCTTCTGATTGGCCAAGGCTTCGGTCCGAGGGAATAGAGACACGCGTCGATACTGGATTCGGCTACATCCTTGGTGACGCAGCAGCTTCGGCGAGGTGACGTGTCCGGTTACTGTTCATGCGAAATTTTTCGAATTTTGAGCCTCGAACTTCTAAAATCCATAACTTTCGCATACGAGCTCTGATTTTGACGTTCTTTATATGCACGCGTAGCTAAAATCATGCTCTACAACTTCTGTTTAGACTTCGTCGACTAAGTTTGACTTTAATTTTAATATTATTATTTTTAACAGACCGGGACAGGAAAATCCGTTAAAAATTCATAACTTCTTCATCCGACGTCCGTTTTCGTCAGTCTTTTTACCGTTGTACTACTATTGATGAGACCTTCGATTCTCTTTTAGGTTGTGTTGGCTAAATATCGCTCGATCTTAAATTCGAGTATTTAGCTGTCTACTGCTAAGCTAAAACTTAGAAAAATCATAACTTCCTCATACGAAGTCAGATTTGGGCGTTCTTTTTATCGAACTTCTCAGTTTAATGAATACTACGACTTTCATTTAGATTGTTAAGGCTAAAAAGCACTTTATCACAATATTCACTTTTTACGCTTCCCGGTGTCGTGGCGGTTTCGTCACGAAATTCAACAGGTCATAACTTTTTCGTTATAACTCGGATTTCGGCGTTCTTTATATCTCCGAAATTCTTGTTTTGGCAACTACAACTTTCTTAAAAGATATCGGCTTTTTCTAATATTTATTTTAAATGCTTATTTTTATTATTAATTAATTAAATCATAATAATTAAGAAAATAAGCATATAATTCACATAATATTCACATAATTCCTCTTTATTACTTCAAAATGAGTTACAAAGGTTGACTTAGACTATTACAACTTTATTAATGCTTTTAGCCCAAAAACACGGGCGTTACAATTCTCTCCCCCTTAGGATGATTCCGTCCTCGGAATCACACATCAGCAAACAAATACGGGTAGCGACTCATCATGTCACTCTCCGTTTCCCAGGTGAGATTTGGCTAATTCGTATGTTTCCATTGGACACGCACTAAATCGACCATATTGCGTCATAACTTTTTAGTCTTACGGTTAACGATTGCCTCTGGTTCTTCGATTAACCTCTTGCTTTCATCCAGTCTTAACTCAGATATTGGAATTATGTTGGGAACATCTCCCATGAACTTCCTTAAAGAACACACATGGAAAAGTGTTATGAATACCATCTAGTTCTTCTGGTAGTTCTAGCTTGTAAGCTTGATTCCCAATCCTCTGAAGAACTTTAAATTGTCCAATAAACCTTGGACTCAACTTTTCCCTTTTACCAAATCTTATAAGTCCCTTCCACAACGAGACTTTAAGCAAAACCGAACCACCAACTTCGAATGTTATCGGTTTTCTTTTCTTGTCAGCATAGCTCTTTTGACGATCCTGAGCTGCTAACATTCTTTCCCTAATCATTTTCAACTTTTCAGCAGTCTGATGGACTATCTCAGGTCCCATAAACTACTTTTCTCCAGCTTCAAGCCAACAAGACGGTGTACGACACTTTTTTCCATACAAAGCGTGATAATGTTCCATCTTTATGTTCGAGTGGAAACTGTTGTTGTAGGAAAATTCTACTAAAGGTAAATGTTCATCCCAGTTACCTTGGAATTCTAGGGTACATGCTCTCAGCATATCTTCAAGTGTTTGTATTGTTCTTTCGCTCTGACCATCAGTTTGTGGATGGTAAGCTGTACTTAAACACAACTTGGTACCCATTTCCTCTTGTAGACTTTTCCAAAATCGTGACGTGAAACGACTATCACGATCTGATACAATTGTTAGAGGAACACCGTGAAGTCTCACAATTTCCTTCACGTAAGCATTCACAAGCTTATCCATAGACCATTTTTCATTGGCTGCTACGAAGTGTGCACTCTTGGTGAAACGATCCACGACCACCCAAATCATGTCGTGACCGCTCTTTGTTCTGGGTAGTTTAGTCACAAAATCCATGGTGATGTCTTCCCATTTACCCATGGGTACAGGTAAAGGTTCTAAACTTCCATACGGTTTCTGATGCTGTGCCTTCACTCTTGCACATGTCACACATTCGGCCACATACTTAGTAACATCGAGCTTCATCGTTGGCCACCAGTAATAGGGTTTTAAATCCCTATACATTTTCGTACTGCCGGGATGAATCGAGTACATGGTCTTGTGAGCTTCTTCCATCTAGACATCTCTTACTCCTCCTGTCTTAGGTACCCAAATCCTATCTTGGAATACCTTCAACTCTTGGTTGTTTGTACCGAATACTAATGTTTTGCCCAGACGTTCTTCTTTTCGGTCATTCTTCTCTAAAGCTTCTTTCCAAGCTTTCTTTATACTCTCCACAATTGTTGAGACAACCTCAATTCTCAACGCTCTTGGCCTTTTCTTTTCAAGGTTGACTTTCCGACTGAGAGCATCAGCAACAACATTTGCTTTACCAGGGTGATAAAGTATCTCACAGTCGTAGTCTTTGAGTAATTCCAGACAGCATCATTGCCTCATATTTAGTTCCTTCTGATTAAAGAGATAATGAACACTCTTATGATCAGTGAAAAGTTTGCACTTCGTACCATAGAGGTAATGTCTCCATATTTTTAGAGCGAAAACTACCGCTGCCAACTCCAAATCATGAGTAGGGTAGTTCTTTTCATGCTCCTTTAGTTGTCTTGATGCATATGCTATCACATTATCTCGCTGGGTCAGAACACAACCTAACCCAACTCCAGATGCATCACTATAGACTGCAAAGTCTTCAACTCCTTCGGGTAAAGAAAGAATTGGTGCTTCACATAATTTCTTCTTCAACTTCTCAAAGACTTCCTTATGCTTTTCACTCCAAGTATAAGTAGCTCCTTTGTGGCTCAAGGATGTCAATGGAGCGGCTATCGAAGAAAAGCCTTGGATAAACCTTCGGTAATATCCATCTAATCCTAAAAAGCTTCCAATCCCCGTAGGACTTTTTGGTTGTTCCCACTTCATTACAGCTTCAATCTTTGCTGGATCAACCATTATTCCTTCTTGGTTAATCACATGACCCAAGAATTGGACTTCTTGAATCCAAAATTCACATTTGGAGAACTTTGCATATAACTTCTCCTTTTTCAGGACTTCTAGCACTTCACGTAGATGCTTTTCATGCTCCTCTTGGATTTTCGAGTAGATGAGAATGTCGTCAATGAACACTATCATGGATTTATCGAGGAATGGTTTACAAACCCTGTTCATCAAATCCATGAAAGCTGCTGGGGCATTGGTTAGTCCAAACGACATAACCAAAAATTCATAGTGTCCATATCTTGTTCAAAATACAGTCTTTTCGATATCCTTCTCTCTCACCTTTAGTTGATGGTATCCCGACCTAAGATCGATCTTCGAGAAATAGCTCGAACCCTGTAACTGGTCGAACAGGTCATCGATCCTTGGCAATGGGTACTTGTTCTTTATTGTTGCTTTGTTTAGCTCTCTGTAAGCAATACAAATTCTCATGCTTCCGTCCTTCTTCTTTACGAATAACACCGGAGCTCCCCAGGGTGATGAACTAGGTTGAATGAAACCGCTGTCCAACAGCTCCTGAAGTTGTGTCATGAGCTCCTTCATCTCTATCGGTGCTAATCGGTAAGGTGCCTTTGCTATCGGTGTTGTTCCTGGTAACAAGTCTATACGAAACTCCACTTGCCTATCAGGTGGTAATCCGGGAAGATCTTCGGGAAAGACTTCTAGATATTGACATACAACTGGTATATTATGCACCTCTTTCTTCTCCTTCTTAGCATCGATTACGAATGCCAAGTACGATGCACATCCTTTGGACAAACATTTCCTAGCTTTCATCATGGAGATAATTCCAGAATTCACTATGCGTTTGTCCCCGTACACCATAAATGATTCGCTTCCAGGTGGGTTCACCCTTACAATCTTCTTCTTGCAAAGAATCTCAGCATCGTTGGCGCTAAGCCAATCCATACCCAAAACGATGTCGAAACCGTTTAACTCTATGGGTAATAGCTCTTCATGGAATTCGTTTCCGTTTAGGTCAATGACGATGTTCCTAATATGATTACTAACAAGTACGAATTTGCCACTGGCAACTTCTACAATCAGGGCATTATCAAGTTTTTCTATAGGTAATGCTAATTTCCCACCAAATTTATGCGACACAAAGGAGTAGTTGGCTCTAGAATCATATAGTATGTTTGCAGGCAAACCATTTACAAGAAAGGTACCTGAAGCGACGTCTGCTGCCTCCTTTGCAGCCTCGGGCATCATCTGGAAGGCTCTCGCCTTTGGCTTTGGTGGTATGTTGGGTCTTCCTACTTTCTTCTTCTTTGGGAAATCCTTTGAAATGTGCCCCTCCTCGTTGCACTCATAATAGACCTTTTTAGTGAATGTGCATTTGTTGGCATAGTGCCCAGGCTTTACACATTTCAAACAAGTGACCCATCCGTCACACTTCCCAGAGTGCTTCTTCTTACACTTGTCACACCATTTCGCTTCTGATCCTCCTCCTCTCGAACCAGACTTCGAGAATCTACTCTTCTTGTTGGACTTTGAGGATCCATCGAACTTCCATTTCTCACCAACCTCAGACCTTTCTAGACTTGTTTCCTTTTGTTGGGTCTCCACATTCTTAGCTGCTCGAACGGCTAATTTCAGAGTGGTTGCCATCTTGACAGTTGGGCCAAAGTCAGCCGGTAGTCCGTTTGCGAACTTCTCAACTTTGGAAAGTTCAGTTGGCACTAGGTATGGAAACAACTTCATCTTTTCCGTGAATGCAACAACATAGTCATCGATGCTCATTTTTCCTTTTTTTAAAATTTGGAACTCATTGTTCAGATCAATCAGATCTATCTCTGAACAGTACTGCGCCTTCAATTGTTCCAAGAACTCATCCCACAACATTTTCAGAGCTTCTCCTCGCGGCATTGTATCTGCCAATAGCTTCCACCAGCTCAAGACTCCAGTTTTCAATTATCTCACAGTGAAGACAATCTTCTGCTTCTTGTTGCAGTCGCAACTTTTAAACACCATTTCCATCTCGGAGATCCAGTCCATGATCTCAACAGGTTTTGGGCTTCCTGAGAGACTTGGTGGTTTCGCACCCAAGAAATTTTTGTACATCCGCCCATCCTTGTTGTATCTCCCTTCTGGGCCATCCCTTTGCTCACCTTGAATCCCTATTTGACTCACTTAGCGGTTGTAGTTCCCCTCCTCAGATTGCTCGGGAATTGGCTGCATCGGTTCAACATGTAAGGTAGATTCGTCCCTATTCTCGTGGAGAATCTGTCTCATTTCTTCCCTTTGTTTAGCTAGCATAGCCTGAATTATGGCTTGAACTCCAGCCATGGTGACTGGCTCAGGTGCAACTTCTTCAACAACAGGTATTTGCTGAACCACTGGGGGTTGGTTCCTATCCCCATTTGCATTTACGTTTCTGCTACGGGTCCTTGCCAACTTGATCTATACACCGAATAAAGTGAATTTAGATCTTTATTCGCTATAGACTCCGAAACGTTTACATGCTAGTTCTAATATCGTAATCATACGCTTAGAATCCTACACACATAAGGTTTTCCAGATCCGGTCGGCAACAGACCATAGATCCGAACAATAATATCATGTATAGCAAACACATAACATTTAGCACATAAAAGCATTTTAGGCATCTTTCCTAAAATATACTACTGCTCACACCTCACAATCATTGCTTAGCATTCTGAGTTTAAGTCTAGAAATCCTACAAATTCCTATTTCGCTTAAACTAGTGCTCTGATACCAACTTTGACATCCCTAATTTCACGGCCAGAAAAGACCGGTTTGTTTATACTTTATTTCAAAATCAGAGTAACCTTTTAATAAAAGAATTGCGGAATTTGTCCCAAAATAATAATATGATAAAGATTTATCAAAAGCATTTCCTTAGAAATGTATTTCATTAAAAGACTCAGGATGTCATGTTCGATAGAGTACATAAGTATAAACAGTACATTATAAGCCTTACAACAGTTATTTACAACTAATGGCCTATAATTCAAAAGTCCCTCATCATCATCATAATTATGCTCTAAGTCCACTACCTGTAAAACAGAAAGCTGAGTGGGTCAGACTTGGGAGCCTGGTGAGCATATAGGGTTTTCAACCCACAAATAATAATAAATTTATTAATTTCATCGATCAACAATAAATTTATTAATTTCATCAACCAACAATAACCCTGATTACCCATTCCCGTTATCCTCACTTTACGTCCCTAAACACCTATACAAGGGACCTAGTCTAAGGATTTTATCATCGGGATGGACACTACTGCTAAGGGGGTTCCTCAACAATAAATATCCTAAAGGCAACCATGAGGGGGATGGAGTACACCGGTGAACACATCGTTCACACCACCTACAGGTTGCGAGCCTGCCAGCGTTCCACTGGACTGTCTAGAAGAGTCCGTGGTCGTCATCCATACTCCGCTAGATGACTGGAACAACAACAACATTGAGGCCACTCATCATTTTAACACACATCAACTATTTTGTCTACCCATGTTCTACCCAACATATTTGTAGATAAAATACATATACAATTTATAACTTGTATAAAACATTGTATTCAACAATCATCTCAAATAAACAATCAATATAATTACACATAACACGTATTTTATAGAAAATACTTCATATCTATGTGTAAGATGAAAGTGTCTATACACTCACTTGATTTGATGATAATCAGGCAACAATTCGTTCCTTAAAATGATCATTTCTGATAAAACCGGGAGTTTTATTGAGAAACCGGGCTCTGCGAGTGTGACAACCGTCAAATTTCGGTTAAGTCAAAGTCAACTAAAGTCAACAAGTCAAACTGTTTGACTCAATTTTCCCATGAGTACTAAAATTCACATTATGAAACTTCTACATAACTCTCTATGCTAATGAGAAATCATAAAGCAAAAAGTGCGAACATCTAGATCTCCTTAACCTAAAACTGTGCTACGTGGCGAGCCAAACTGATAAAACAATGTTGCATACTCATCGGGAGTGTGTAAGATCCTAAAACAAGGCTTAACAGGGTTTACAAACCTTGCCTTGCAAAGCTAGACACTCACAAATACCACACTCGAAACCTCTCTCAATCGTTATCACTCTACCTCTCTCTATTTGAAATCTCTCTAAGTATGTGAAACCTCTCCCAAAACTCTCTTTGTATGAGAAATCTCTATAAGTATGTTAAATCTCTCCCAAGTCTCTCTAAATATGTGAAATCTCTCCCAAATCTCTCCAAGTATGTGAAATCTCTCTCGAATATCTCTCTGTATGACAAATCTCTCCAAATATGTGAAACCTCTCTCAAATATCTCTTTGTATGAGAAATCTCTCCAAGAATGTCAAATCTCTCCCAAATCTCTCTCAAAAGCTTCCCGTAACTTTTTAGAATCATTCGGGTCATTCCGACCCTTAACCGGGTCAAAAACGGCTTAAAACGGGATAAAAACGAGAAAAATGGACCTTAGGAACCGAAACCCTCTTATAAGAGGCGAAGTTCCTTAGGACCCGAAGGTCCTCTTAGGGACCGAAAGTGAGAGGACCGAACCCGAGCAAGGAGAAACCGAACCCAAGAAAAGGAGGAACCGAAAGTACTGTTCACCCGAACCGAAGGTACTGTTCACCCGAACCGAAGGTACTGTTCACCCGACCGAAACCTCTTGAGCCGAACCGAAACCTCTTGAGCCGAACCGAAACCTCCTGAGCCGAACCGAAAGTACTGTTCACCAAACGAACCGAAGGTACTGTTCCCTACTGTTCACTACAGTCCGTTCGGTTCGCACGTTCTCGCCTCTTATTCCCGAACCGAACCCCCGCCTTCTCTCGCTTCTCGCTCTACCTCTTCGCGCCCTCTGTTCTCTCCTCCCTCTCTCGGTTCCTTCCCTTCCCTCTTCTTCTTCTCTCGGTTTCTGCCTCTCTCTCTCTCGGTTCAGCACCAGAAGGCCGAGCCTTGGCCAGAATTTCGCATATTTGCCACTTTTAGCCCATTTTTGATATTTTTAACATTTTAAGCCCGTTTTTCGTGATTTTAAAGCGGGATTTTCTCCAGAAATTATATTTTAACATAATAAACTCTAAATATTCATAATTTAAACATATTTTGATGAAAATCATTATTTAAATAATAAAAATCAAATGGGTGAATTATTAAAGGTGGAGTGTTGACTTTGCCTTATCCAATGTCACAAGCAACCACCCCACACCCACTCTTTGACTAACCACACCTCTCCACCTTACCTAGGTCACATCAATGTTTTTTCCACTCAATTATCCCTCTTTCCCACGTTTTTGAGGGCTGATTATTCATCCTCTCTCCTCACTTCTCTCATTTGCTCTCATTTCACAAGAAGATCAAACTCTTTCCTCTCCCACTTTCTCTCCCTAGAAATTCGAGATTCAAGGGCTGATCTTGAGTTTTTCCTCCACATTTGGTAAGAATAATCCATTCTCTTTATGATTATCTCATTTATTTCCACTCAAATCATGGATATCTTAGACAAACTCTCTCATAATTGTGTTAGATCTTCGAATATTCAAGTGATTCTTCAAGTGTTCTTGGGTTGAACACTTTCCTTCTTCAACACTTACCTACTGAAATCACTCAAGGTGAGTTCATACCCCTACATTTTCATGTTTTCTCAAGTTTTCAGGGGGGGAATACAAGTTAAAACACTAGGAACATAACTAAATTTTTCTAACAGCCTTCATCAGAAAAGTTCAACTCCATTCACGGACTGTTTTGGGCATCTTAAACATTTTTGTTTTCAAAACTGTACAAGGTGCAAATAGTTCAAGTTTTTAGCTTTAAAATGGCTACTTGCACATCTCCATACGATTTTTCTACAATTTATGGTGATTTTTACAAAACTGCCTATCATGTCAAACAACAATCCGGACTAGTCTGTGATTTTGGACTTTTTCACCCAAGTTAGAGGTCATATTAATTTGTGATAAAAATTATGAGCAAACTAAACACATTTTGTGAACTCTCAGAATTTACGGATCTAGTTTTCGACTTCGTATGATTTTTCTATGATTTTTCCAAAACAGGGCAGAATTGCTAAATTTTGCCAACAGCATGTAAATATCATAACACTTTGTATTATGTTGAGCAAAGTGTATAATCATAAGTTTTAGTATTTGAATGTATTTCCTTGTTAGTTTATCATTATGAACTGAAACTAAGACATTCATATTAAATATTATTCATTCATTTTGGAACACGTATTATTAAACTATAAAAAAGTATAGTTTGATAAATTCACAACACTAATACATTTCCATAAAAGAATTCATACATATTACATACATTTTAGATAAACTATAATAGGTATAGTTTATGATACATCACTCTACGCACTCGTACAAGAAGGGTACATTCATACAAGAAATATTTATATTCACACACATTTCACGTAAACTTGTTATCCTATATTGTGAGTTTCTCTATTTTTCTTTCTCTCTCTCTCTCTCTCTCTCTCTCTCTCTCCCCGTACGTCCGAGTGCGGGATATAATTCCTGGTAGTTATAATCAGAATCTCCTTGAGGGAGAACGTGATACTTGTATATAGATCTATATTGGGATTGACACCCCACACCTTTCTGCTAGCTACAGTTGGACCTGCAGGTCTACGGGTGACAAATGTCATTTTATTTTTCGCGACACTGAGAACGTCGTGGCAGGTTCACATAGTCATAGTATGATTATAACGGCTCACATAGGGAACAATCCATAAGTTTACGGGATTTTATTTTTAAAACCTAAATGAGTTTTATGTCGATTTAAAATCACTTTTTATCTCTATGGGTACAAATACAAAGTGCCGGGTCTCTATACAAAGTTATATTGATATTAAAACTATTCTTCCTCTAGAATTGTTAGACTTCAACTATAGTCGCTGAGTGTATATGTTTGAGTCATATAAGAATTTAGTCTTGGTTGGCCTAGAATTGGTGGTGCCCGCCTCATCTCCTGTTCCTCGTTGGGTTGTGAACCTAGGGCAGACCCACTATATTCAACGTTTTATCTAATTTAAATCTTATATAACTTATATACACTGGACGATTATAGAGGAACTCTACGGGTCATTCTAGGGTTCATTAATGCATCATATAGGAATATTTCTATTCATACTTAACTAAGAAAATATTGGATTTTCTGGAAATCAAACTATATCGATTTTTCAAGGAAAAGCGGTTTCTACTTCAAACAAAACTCTTATGAACTCACCAACCTTTGTGTTGACACTTTTTAAAACTACTTGTATTCTCAGGAAATCAGTGAAACAGGAAAACTTCATCGCTTAGAGGATGGAACGCTAAACCGTCAACAATTTATTTTGTCATCATAATGTAATTGCTTTTGAAACATATAAACATATACTTTGGTGTAACTTTTGCATGTAACACCGATTTTTCAAACAAAATTTTCAATTTTTATATAACATAATTCCACTAATATTCATAAAAACACCCATTTTACTTGTTCAATAAAACAGTACAAAATCCCAAGATCAACATGTAAAACTTCAAGCGTGTGTGTACGGATCAAGCCGGCGCCTTCCCGCGGTCGTCGCTAACACCTGAAACAAATAACATCAACACTGTAAGCACAAAGCTTAGTGAGTTCCCCAAAATACCACATAAAACACATATTAGCCACTCGAGGCTATAACTCTGTGGGTCCGTGCACCCAAACTCTGTGAACCCTCAGGTTCTAGCTCTGATAAACATGCACCACATAAATCACATATAAATCATGCAGTACAACACATAACATACATAGCATACAAATACTCTAACACATAACTCTGGTTACCTACTCAAGGTAAAGTATAGTGAGGAGACTCACCTCGTGTGTCTCGGTAACTCGTAACCCTAAAATCACTAAACACCCGATCCGCTGAGCTGTAGTCCCCCTATAGCACAATACATCTCTAATTAACACTCTCCCAATCTAGAGTTGATCACACTATAACAATTCACTCTTGGTCAACGCTGGTCAACGGTCAACGGTCAACTTTGACCGGACTCGGCGAGTGCACTATGGCAACTCGGCGAGTCCGTGCGCATGCACCAACTTCCCTGGAATCCTCCCTTGACACGTCGAGTATTTCCCCCAACTCGATGAGCTCCACCTGGCACGAGTTGTGGGGCCACCACGACTCAACTCGCCGAGTCTCAAGAACAACTCGGTGAGTCCAGTTTGACTCGGTCCACCTGTCCATCCTGACTCCCCCTTTGACCCACTGAGTTCACTCATCCCAACTCGGCGAGGCCACTCACTGAGTGGTCGTGCAACATTCAAGCTACTCGCCGAGTCTGTTCTTCGGACTCGGCGAGTCCATGCCATGCACTGACTCAATCTTGCTCAAAAGGCCAGATCCAGTCCACTAATCCATAGATCCAGTCCCCCCATGCTTATTTGGCACGTAAAGTTACAATCTTGATGCATAAATATCCTCTACATGACCACAAATGATGATTTTGACTCTATTACTTCAACACAAGGCCAAGGACTCCATTTTCACCCATAAAGCTTGATGAGTGAGGCCCTCTGGACCTCTATGGATCCAGATCCATGGTCTCAACTCAAAGAGGGAATGAAAAGGACACCAAATCACCCCAAAAATGATCATAATAAGCCCTAACTTGCATCAAGTTCATCAAACAGGAAATGGTCCGAAAATAATACCTCTAGAGTGATGATCCAAGCTCCAAATCCACGAAATAGCAACCTCCTTTGCTTCCTCTTGCCTAGAGCCTCCTTCTTCTTGCTAAACAACACCTACAAGGTCAAGATTTGCTCTCAATCCTTCACCAAACGCTCAAGAACTCTAGGGACACACTCTGGGGGTTGGATGAGCGCAAATGACGGCCATAAGGCCCTTTAAATAGGCCACAAACCCGGAGATTTAGGGTTTCACTACACAGCGTAGACTCGCCGAGTCCATACCTTAGACTCGCCGAGTCCAAGCGCGCACCTTCGCTCAATCCCGCGTCTCTACTCGGCGAGTCTGAGCCCCGACTCGCCGAGTCCCTCTACAAAATAACATAATTAAACTTTCATTATACCTGGTAAAAATCCGGATGTTACAACTCTCCCCCACTAGAACTGGACTTCGCCCTCGAAGTCCCGCTCTAAAACAGCTCCGGATGCTGCTCCCGCATCATATCCTCCGGCTCCCAGGTCATCTCTGATCCCTTCCGATGTTGCCACTGAACCAATACCAGAGGTACCTCCTTGTTCCTCAAAACCTTGATCTTCCGATCCCTAATAGCCACTGGTCTCTCCGCATAGTTCAGGCTTGCATCAACCTGAATATCCTCAAGTGGAACCACTGCCGACTCATCGGCTATACATTTCCTCAACTGCGATACATGAAAAGTGTTGTGAATCTGTCCCAACTCTGCTTGTAACTCCAGCCGATAGGCTACCCGGCCCACCTTGGCGATCACCCGAAACGGGCCAATAAACCGGGGTCCCAATTTACCCCTTTTCCTGAACCGGATCACTCCTTTCCAAGGAGAGACCTTCAGGAGAACAAAGTCGCCGACTTGAAATTCCAACTCGGACCGGCGCCTATCCGAGTAACTCTTCTGCCGGCTCTGAGCGGTCAATAACCTCTGCCTGACCAGCTGTATCTGCTCTGTCGTCTGATTCACGATCTCTGTACTGCCCATTACCCTTTGCCCAACCTCTCCCCAACATATGGGAGTCCGACACCTCCTACCATATAACAGCTCAAAGGGCGGCATACCAATGCTCGAATGATAGCTGTTATTGTAGGAAAACTCCGCTAGAGGCAAATACGAGTCCCAACTACCCCCAAAATCCAATACACAAGCTCGAAGCATGTCCTCGAGTGTCTGTATCGTCCGCTCACTCTGACCGTCGGTCTGGGGGTGGTATGCGGTACTAAAATGCAACTTAGTACCCAATTCCTCATGAAATTTCTTCCAAAAACGGGAAGTGAACCGCACATCGCGGTCTGAAACAATCGAGACCGGCACCCCATGCCGAGATACAACCTCTCTCACGTAAATCTCTGCCAATTTCTCCGCTGAAGAACTCTCACTGATGGCCAGAAAATGAGCGCTCTTTGTCAACCTATCCACGATCACCCAAATTGCATCAACTCCTCTGGCAGTCCTCGGCAATTTGGTGATAAAGTCCATAGTGATCTGTTCCCACTTCCACTCGGGAACCTCCAATGGCTGCAACTTGCCATGCGGTCTCTGATGTTCGGCCTTTACCCTCCGACAGGTCAAACACCTCTCGACAAACCATGCTACATCCCTCTTCATACAGGGCCACCAATACTCCTTCCTTAGGTCCAAATACATCTTCGTGGCCCCGGGATGGATCGAAAATTTCGATCTATGAGCCTCCTCCATCAATGTAACACGGGTACCGCCCACAAACGGTACCCAGATCCTGCCCTGATAAGTCATAAGGCCTCGACTATCCGATATAAACTCAGAAACCATCCCAACAACCCGCTCCCTCTTCTGCATCTCCGGACGCACGGCCTCGGCCTGAGCCCCACGAATGGCGTCCAAAACTGGAGCTATCACGGTCAGTCTCAAACATACATCTCGCAGGGGAGCACTCTCCGCCCTGCGACTCAACGCGTCGGCTACCACATTAGCCTTGCCCGGGTGGTACAAGATCTCACAATCATAGTCTTTGACCACATCTAACCATCTCCTCTGCCGCATATTTAAGTTAGGCTGATCCATCAAATACTTCAAACTCTTATGGTCCGTGTAAATCGTACAACGAACCCCATACAAGTAGTGCCGCCAAATCTTGAGGGCGAACACCACTGCCCCCAACTCCAAATCATGTGTGGGGTACCTCGTCTCGTGAGGCTTCAACTGCCTCGATGCATAAGCTATCACATGGCCCTTCTGCATCAATACCGCTCCCAATCCTAGGATCGATGCATCACAGAATACCACAAAACCTTCCATACCTTCCGGAAGGGCTAATACTGGGGCTTCACACAACCTTTGGCGAAGTGTCTCAAAGGAGGTCTGCTGCTCGGGACCCCATGCAAATGCCACACCCTTCCGGGTCAACCTGGTGAGTGGAACCGCAATCTTGGAGAAATCCTTAATAAATCTCCGATAATACCCCGCCAACCCGAGAAAACTCCGTATCTCAGAAGGTGACCTCGGCACCTCCCACCTCATCACTGCGTCAACCTTGGCCGGATCGACCAATATCCCCTTCTGGTTAACGAGATGTCCCAGAAACTGGACCTCCCGTAACCAGAAATCGCACTTGGAGAACTTTGCGTAAAGCTTCTCTGCTCTCAAAACCCCAAGCACCTCCCTCAGATGCTCCTCGTGCTGCTCACTAGATCTCGAATATACCAGAATATCATCAATGAAAACAATCACCGACCGATCCAACATCGGCCGACATACCCTGTTCATGAGGTCCATGAACACAGCCGGGGCATTAGTGAGCCCGAAAGGCATCACCACAAACTCATAATGCCCATAACGTGTCCTGAATGCTGTCTTCTGGACGTCCTCGTCCCGCACTCTCACCTGATGATAGCCCGACCTCAAATCAATCTTAGAGAACCAAGATGCTCCCTGTAGCTGATCGAATAAATCGTCGATCCTCGGCAGCGGGTAACGGTTCTTGACCGTCAGCTTATTCAATTCCCGGTAATCAATACACATGCGATGCGAACCATCCTTCTTCTTCACAAACAAGATGGGTGCTCCCCATGGCGAGCTACTCGGCCGAATAAACCCCTTCCCCAGCAACTCCTGAAGTTGCGAGGATAACTCCTGCATCTCTGGAGGCGCAAGGCGGTACGGCACCTTAGCAATAGGTGCAGCCCCCGGAACCAAATCGATGCCAAACTCCACTTGCCTCGCGGGAGGCACTCCTGGTAACTCTTCGGGAAATACATCAGGAAACTCCCGCACCACCGGAACTTCCTCCACAGAGCTTGGTCTCTCGGAGATCACTCGCGTATCCATCACATACGCTACATAACCCTTACAGCCCTGCTGTAAACTCTGCCTCGCCCTAGCAGCCGAACAAAAGGCTGATCCAGAACGTGTACCCTCGCCGTACAATGAAAGAACTCCCCCACTAGGATCTCGTACAGTCACCAGCTGTCGCTCGCAATCGATAACCGCACCGAATCGGCTCAACCAATCCATGCCCACTATAACACAAACATCACCCATCGCAATCGGAATCAGGTCGATCGGAAACTCGACCCCGAATATCTCCAATACACATCCCCGGAAGACCTCTGTAGCACAAATCACCCTGTCGGCGGCTATGGAAACCCGTAGAGGCCGACTCAATACTCCACGACTAACACTGATACGCTGACTAAATGCCAAGGATACAAAAGATCGACTCGCACCCGAGTCAAATAACACTAAAGCAGGTACAGAATTCACAAGGAAGGTACCTAAGCATAGCATGATATAAGCATAATATCTCAACACCATAAACAATAATGAAAAGGAAACATACCAGCCACAACGTCGGGCGCGGCGCGGACCTCTTCCGCAGTCAGCTGGAAGGCTCTCCCCCGAGCCCTCGGTGCCTCGGCCTTCACGGGCCGACTCTCTGCAGCAGTAGCTCTGATGGCGGCGGGAGCAGACCCCTGAGATGCTCCGCGCAGCAGCGGACACTCCGCCTTCCGGTGTCCAGTCTGGTTGCAGTGGAAGCACACTGCAAATCCCTTGGGGCAGTCCTTAGCCATGTGCCCCTCCTTGCCACATTTGTAGCAAGACCCTGCCCGACAGGCGCCATCGTGACCCTTGCCGCACTTCCCACAAGTGTGGCCCTTCTGGCTCCCGGGTCTGGGATCAGCGGGCTTGGCCCGCTTGGCTGCCGGCTGGGACTGTGCCGGTCGCCGATCCCTCCCCATAGACTCCGCCTCCTCCCTGGCCTGAGTCTCAAGCTCAATCTCCCTCTTCCGAGCATTTGCCTGAAGCTCGGCAAATATCCGGTACGAGGAGTTCGCAGCAAACTCCCGAATATCCCGCCTCAAGATGCTCAGATAACGGCTCATACGTGCCTGCTCGGTGGACACGTGCTCAGGGCAAAACATCGCCCTCTCCTGGAACATCCTCGTAATCGCTGTAACCGACTCGGTACCCTGCTTGAGGGTTAGAAACTCCTGCGCCAGACGTTCCCTCTCCACCTGAGGAACATACTCATCCCGGAACATGGAAGTGAACCTCTCCCAGGTCACTGCCGAAAGCTCAGTCGGTGTGAAATGCGCAGTCACAAACTTCCACCAGTCCTTCGCTCCCAAGCGAAGCTGGTTCAATGCGAACCGAACCTTCAAATGCTCAGGGGACGAGCAAGTGAAGAAGCATCCCTCCATATCAGATATCCACCTCATAGCTGCCACCGGGTCCTGCGTACCATCAAACTCTGGTGGCTTGGTGTTGCTGAACTCCCTGAACAACATCGCATCACCTCCCTGGGGTCTCGCCGCAGCAATCGTTGCGGTAGCTGCTGCGACCGCAGCCTCAGAAAGAGCGGCATAGCGCTCGTCAAATGTCTCAATCAAGGCGGCCTTAATAGACCCGAACATCTCTGGTATCTCGGCTCTGATGACCGCAGCCACCTCCTCATGAATGATCTGCCGAATGTCCTCATCACTAGATCCGGCATCCTCAGGCATGTGTCGTGTCCTCACCATGATCAACCTCTGAAATACAACATGCGATAATTAGAATTCACTCGAATACTCTTACATTCAACAATCCTTCCCTCCTTGATTCTTGGCATCCCCAGATTCTTATTTGGACTGTGTACCGCACCGGTGCTTTGAGTAGTACGGGCCCAATACTACTGTCCGCACCGTCTCAGTACACACCCCAAATCGTCCTCTTCGGATCCCAGTCCCCAAGTACTCTATCATACTCAAATCACTCTGGAACAAATCTCACACAAAGCCCTAGCTGCTACCTAATTACTCTTAGCATCTCATAGCAGCTCACCATTCCCTAAGCTAAGGCATCACAAAACAGGCCACTCTAGTCCTATCAGCAATACCTAGCCTGCTCTAGCATGCAAACACATCACAGTATTAATTATTTCATAACAAAAGGTATTTTGGGAATTCACCGTTCGGGCGCTGACTGATCGTACACACGTTTCTTCCTGGAAAACCCTTTACTCTTAGAAAATTTTTAGTTTTTATTTTTGAAAATATCCCTTTAATTCCTCAGTTTGAGTTCAAATACTCCCGAAGGTGTACCCGAATCCCTCAAACCAAGGCTCTGATACCAATTTGTAACACCGATTTTTCAAACAAAATTTTCAATTTTTATATAACATAATTCCACTAATATTCATAAAAACACCCATTTTACTTGTTCAATAAAACAGTACAAAATCCCAAGATCAACATGTAAAACTTCAAGCGTGTGTGTACGGATCAAGCCGGCGCCTTCCCGCGGTCGTCGCTAACACCTGAAACAAATAACATCAACACTGTAAGCACAAAGCTTAGTGAGTTCCCCAAAATACCACATAAAACACATATTAGCCACTCGAGGCTATAACTCTGTGGGTCCGTGCACCCAAACTCTGTGAACCCTCAGGTTCTAGCTCTGAGAAACATGCACCACATAAATCACATATAAATCATGCAGTACAACACATAACATACATAGCATACAAATACTCTAACACATAACTCTGGTTACCTACTTAAGGTAAAGTATAGTGAGGAGACTCACCTCGTGTGTCTCGGTAACTCGTAACCCTGAAATCACTAAACACCCGATCCGCCGAGCTGTAGTCCCCCTATAGCACAATACATCTCTAATTAACACTCTCCCAATCTAGAGTTGATCACACTATAACAATTCACTCTTGGTCAACGCTGGTCAACGGTCAACGGTCAACTTTGACCGGACTCGACGAGTGCACTATGGCGACTCGGCGAGTCCGTGCGCATGCACCAACTTCCCTGGAATCCTCCCTTGACACGTCGAGTATTTCCCCCAACTCGACGAGCTCCACCTGGCACGAGTTGTGGGGCCACCACGACTCAACTCGCCGAGTCTCAAGAACAACTCGGCGAGTCCAGTTTGACTCGGTCCACCTGTCCATCCTGACTCCCCCTTTGACCCACTGAGTTCACTCATCCCAACTCGGCGAGGCCACTCACTGAGTGGTCGTGCAACATTCAAGCTACTCGCCGAGTCTGTTCTTCGGACTCGGCGAGTCCATGCCATGCACTGACTCAATCTTGCTCAAAAGGCCAGATCCAGTCCACTAATCCATAGATCCAGTCCCCCCATGCTTATTTGGCACGTAAAGTTACAATCTTGATGCATAAATATCCTCTACATGACCACAAATGATGATTTTGACTCTATTACTTCAACACAAGGCCAAGGACTCCATTTTCACCCATAAAGCTTGATGAGTGAGGCCCTCTGGACCTCTATGGATCCAGATCCATGGTCTCAACTCAAAGAGGGAATGAAAAGGACACCAAATCACCCCAAAAATGATCATAATAAGCCCTAACTTGCATCAAGTTCATCAAACAGGAAATGGTCCGAAAATAATACCTCTAGAGTGATGATCCAAGCTCCAAATCCACGAAATAGCAACCTCCTTTGCTTCCTCTTGCCTAGAGCCTCCTTCTTCTTGCTAAACAACACCTACAAGGTCAAGATTTGCTCTCAATCCTTCACCAAACGCTCAAGAACTCTAGGGACACACTCTGGGGGTTGGATGAGCGCAAATGACGGCCATAAGGCCCTTTAAATAGGCCACAAACCCGGAGATTTAGGGTTTCACTACACAGCGTAGACTCGCCGAGTCCATACCTTGGACTCGCCGAGTCCAAGCGCGCACCTTCGCTCAATCCCGCGTCTCTACTCGGCGAGTCTGAGCCCCGACTCGCCGAGTCCCTCTACAAAATAACATAATTAAACTTTCATTATACCTGGTAAAAATCCGGATGTTACAACTCTCCCCCACTAGAACTGGACTTCGCCCTCGAAGTCCCGCTCTAAAACAGCTCCGGATGCTGCTCCCGCATCATATCCTCCGGCTCCCAGGTCATCTCTGATCCCTTCCGATGTTGCCACTGAACCAATACCAGAGGTACCTCCTTGTTCCTCAAAACCTTGATCTTCCGATCCCTAATAGCCACTGGTCTCTCCGCATAGTTCAGGCTTGCATCAACCTGAATATCCTCAAGTGGAACCACTGCCGACTCATCGGCTATACATTTCCTCAACTGCGATACATGAAAAGTGTTGTGAATCTGTCCCAACTCTGCTTGTAACTCCAGCCGATAGGCTACCCGGCCCACCTTGGCGATCACCCGAAACGGGCCAATAAACCGGGGTCCCAATTTACCCCTTTTCCTGAACCGGATCACTCCTTTCCAAGGAGAGACCTTCAGGAGAACAAAGTCGCCGACTTGAAATTCCAACTCGGACCGGCGCCTATCCGAGTAACTCTTCTGCCGGCTCTGAGCGGTCAATAACCTCTGCCTGACCAGCTGTATCTGCTCTGTCGTCTGATTCACGATCTCTGTACTGCCCATTACCCTTTGCCCAACCTCTCCCCAACATATGGGAGTCCGACACCTCCTACCATATAACAGCTCAAAGGGCGGCATACCAATGCTCGAATGATAGCTGTTATTGTAGGAAAACTCCGCTAGAGGCAAATACGAGTCCCAACTACCCCCAAAATCCAATACACAAGCTCGAAGCATGTCCTCGAGTGTCTGTATCGTCCGCTCACTCTGACCGTCGGTCTGGGGGTGGTATGCGGTACTAAAATGCAACTTAGTACCCAATTCCTCATGAAATTTCTTCCAAAAACGGGAAGTGAACCGCACATCGCGGTCTGAAACAATCGAGACCGGCACCCCATGCCGAGATACAACCTCTCTCACGTAAATCTCTGCCAATTTCTCCGCTGAAGAACTCTCACTGATGGCCAGAAAATGAGCGCTCTTTGTCAACCTATCCACGATCACCCAAATTGCATCAACTCCTCTGGCAGTCCTCGGCAATTTGGTGATAAAGTCCATAGTGATCTGTTCCCACTTCCACTCGGGAACCTCCAATGGCTGCAACTTGCCATGCGGTCTCTGATGTTCGGCCTTTACCCTCCGACAGGTCAAACACCTCTCGACAAACCATGCTACATCCCTCTTCATACAGGGCCACCAATACTCCTTCCTTAGGTCCAAATACATCTTCGTGGCCCCGGGATGGATCGAAAATTTCGATCTATGAGCCTCCTCCATCAATGTAACACGGGTACCGCCCACAAACGGTACCCAGATCCTGCCCTGATAAGTCATAAGGCCTCGACTATCCGATATAAACTCAGAAACCATCCCAACAACCCGCTCCCTCTTCTGCATCTCCGGACGCACGGCCTCGGCCTGAGCCCCACGAATGGCGTCCAGAACTGGAGCTATCACGGTCAGTCTCAAACATACATCTCGCAGGGGAGCACTCTCCGCCCTGCGACTCAACGCGTCGGCTACCACATTAGCCTTGCCCGGGTGGTACAAGATCTCACAATCATAGTCTTTGACCACATCTAACCATCTCCTCTGCCGCATATTTAAGTTAGGCTGATCCATCAAATACTTCAAACTCTTATGGTCCGTGTAAATCGTACAACGAACCCCATACAAGTAGTGCCGCCAAATCTTGAGGGCGAACACCACTGCCCCCAACTCCAAATCATGTGTGGGGTACCTCGTCTCGTGAGGCTTCAACTGCCTCGATGCATAAGCTATCACATGGCCCTTCTGCATCAATACCGCTCCCAATCCTAGGATCGATGCATCACAGAATACCACAAAACCTTCCATACCTTCCGGAAGGGCTAATACTGGGGCTTCACACAACCTTTGGCGAAGTGTCTCAAAGGAGGTCTGCTGCTCGGGACCCCATGCAAATGCCACACCCTTCCGGGTCAACCTGGTGAGTGGAACCGCAATCTTGGAGAAATCCTTAATAAATCTCCGATAATACCCCGCCAACCCGAGAAAACTCCGTATCTCAGAAGGTGACCTCGGCACCTCCCACCTCATCACTGCGTCAACCTTGGCCGGATCGACCAATATCCCCTTCTGGTTAACGAGATGTCCCAGAAACTGGACCTCCCGTAACCAGAAATCGCACTTGGAGAACTTTGCGTAAAGCTTCTCTGCTCTCAAAACCCCAAGCACCTCCCTCAGATGCTCCTCGTGCTGCTCACTAGATCTCGAATATACCAGAATATCATCAATGAAAACAATCACCGACCGATCCAACATCGGCCGACATACCCTGTTCATGAGGTCCATGAACACAGCCGGGGCATTAGTGAGCCCGAAAGGCATCACCACAAACTCATAATGCCCATAACGTGTCCTGAATGCTGTCTTCTGGACGTCCTCGTCCCGCACTCTCACCTGATGATAGCCCGACCTCAAATCAATCTTAGAGAACCAAGATGCTCCCTGTAGCTGATCGAATAAATCGTCGATCCTCGGCAGCGGGTAACGGTTCTTGACCGTCAGCTTATTCAATTCCCGGTAATCAATACACATGCGATGCGAACCATCCTTCTTCTTCACAAACAAGATGGGTGCTCCCCATGGCGAGCTACTCGGCCGAATAAACCCCTTCCCCAGCAACTCCTGAAGTTGCGAGGATAACTCCTGCATCTCTGGAGGCGCAAGGCGGTACGGCACCTTAGCAATAGGTGCAGCCCCCGGAACCAAATCGATGCCAAACTCCACTTGCCTCGCGGGAGGCACTCCTGGTAACTCTTCGGGAAATACATCAGGAAACTCCCGCACCACCGGAACTTCCTCCACAGAGCTTGGTCTCTCGGAGATCACTCGCGTATCCATCACATACGCTACATAACCCTTACAGCCCTGCTGTAAACTCTGCCTCGCCCTAGCAGCCGAACAAAAGGCTGATCCAGAACGTGTACCCTCGCCGTACAATGAAAGAACTCCCCCACTAGGATCTCGTACAGTCACCAGCTGTCGCTCGCAATCGATAACCGCACCGAATCGGCTCAACCAATCCATGCCCACTATAACACAAACATCACCCATCGCAATCGGAATCAGGTCGATCGGAAACTCGACCCCGAATATCTCCAATACACATCCCCGGAAGACCTCTGTAGCACAAATCACCCTGTCGGCGGCTATGGAAACCCGTAGAGGCCGACTCAATACTCCACGACTAACACTGATACGCTGACTAAATGCCAAGGATACAAAAGATCGACTCGCACCCGAGTCAAATAACACTAAAGCAGGTACAGAATTCACAAGGAAGGTACCTAAGCATAGCATGATATAAGCATAATATCTCAACACCATAAACAATAATGAAAAGGAAACATACCAGCCACAACGTCGGGCGCGGCGCGGACCTCTTCCGCAGTCAGCTGGAAGGCTCTCCCCCGAGCCCTCGGTGCCTCGGCCTTCACGGGCCGACTCTCTGCAGCAGTAGCTCTGATGGCGGCGGGAGCAGACCCCTGAGATGCTCCGCGCAGCAGCGGACACTCCGCCTTCCGGTGTCCAGTCTGGTTGCAGTGGAAGCACACTGCAAATCCCTTGGGGCAGTCCTTAGCCATGTGCCCCTCCTTGCCACATTTGTAGCAAGACCCTGCCCGACAGGCGCCATCGTGACCCTTGCCGCACTTCCCACAAGTGTGGCCCTTCTGGCTCCCGGGTCTGGGATCAGCGGGCTTGGCCCGCTTGGCTGCCGGCTGGGACTGTGCCGGTCGCCGATCCCTCCCCATAGACTCCGCCTCCTCCCTGGCCTGAGTCTCAAGCTCAATCTCCCTCTTCCGAGCATTTGCCTGAAGCTCGGCAAATATCCGGTACGAGGAGTTCGCAGCAAACTCCCGAATATCCCGCCTCAAGATGCTCAGATAACGGCTCATACGTGCCTGCTCGGTGGACACGTGCTCAGGGCAAAACATCGCCCTCTCCTGGAACATCCTCGTAATCGCTGTAACCGACTCGGTACCCTGCTTGAGGGTTAGAAACTCCTGCGCCAGACGTTCCCTCTCCACCTGAGGAACATACTCATCCCGGAACATGGAAGTGAACCTCTCCCAGGTCACTGCCGAAAGCTCAGTCGGTGTGAAATGCGCAGTCACAAACTTCCACCAGTCCTTCGCTCCCAAGCGAAGCTGGTTCAATGCGAACCGAACCTTCAAATGCTCAGGGGACGAGCAAGTGAAGAAGCATCCCTCCATATCAGATATCCACCTCATAGCTGCCACCGGGTCC
This sequence comes from Lactuca saligna, assembly GCF_052625555.1. Taxonomy (NCBI): domain Eukaryota; kingdom Viridiplantae; phylum Streptophyta; class Magnoliopsida; order Asterales; family Asteraceae; genus Lactuca; species Lactuca saligna. The sequence continues at coordinate 48,689,096 of NC_136419.1, forward strand.
TGCGTACCATCAAACTCTGGTGGCTTGGTGTTGCTGAACTCCCTGAACAACATCGCATCACCTCCCTGGGGTCTCGCCGCAGCAATCGCTGCGGTAGCTGCTGCGACCGCAGCCTCAGAAAGAGCGGCATAGCGCTCGTCAAATGTCTCAATCAAGGCGGCCTTAATAGACCCGAACATCTCTGGTATCTCGGCTCTGATGACCGCAGCCACCTCCTCATGAATGATCTGCCGAATGTCCTCATCACTAGATCCGGCATCCTCAGGCATGTGTCGTGTCCTCACCATGATCAACCTCTGAAATACAACATGCGATACTTAGAATTCACTCGAATACTCTTACATTCAACAATCCTTCCCTCCTTGACTCTTGGCATCCCCAGATTCTTATTTGGACTGTGTACCGCACCGGTGCTTTGAGTAGTACGGGCCCAATACTACTGTCCGCACCGTCTCAGTACACACCCCAAATCGTCCTCTTCGGATCCCAGTCCCCAAGTACTCTATCATACTCAAATCACTCTGGAACAAATCTCAAACAAAGCCCTAGCTGCTACCTAATTACTCTTAGCATCTCATAGCAGCTCACCATTCCCTAAGCTAAGGCATCACAAAACAGGCCACTCTAGTCCTATCAGCAATACCTAGCCTGCTCTAGCATGCAAACACATCACAGTATTAATTATTTCATAACAAAAGGTATTTTGGGAATTCACCGTTCGGGCGCTGACTGATCGTACACACGTTTCTTCCTGGAAAACCCTTTACTCTTAGAAAATTTTTAGTTTTTATTTTTGAAAATATCCCTTTAATTCCTCAGTTTGAGTTCAAATACTCCCGAAGGTGTACCCGAATCCCTCAAACCAAGGCTCTGATACCAATTTGTAACACCGATTTTTCAAACAAAATTTTCAATTTTTATATAACATAATTCCACTAATATTCATAAAAACACCCATTTTACTTGTTCAATAAAACAGTACAAAATCCCAAGATCAACATGTAAAACTTCAAGCGTGTGTGTACGGATCAAGCCGGCGCCTTCCCGCGGTCGTCGCTAACACCTGAAACAAATAACATCAACACTGTAAGCACAAAGCTTAGTGAGTTCCCCAAAATACCACATAAAACACATATTAGCCACTCGAGGCTATAACTCTGTGGGTCCGTGCACCCAAACTCTGTGAACCCTCAGGTTCTAGCTCTGATAAACATGCACCACATAAATCACATATAAATCATGCAGTACAACACATAACATACATAGCATACAAATACTCTAACACATAACTCTGGTTACCTACTTAAGGTAAAGTATAGTGAGGAGACTCACCTCGTGTGTCTCGGTAACTCGTAACCCTGAAATCACTAAACACCCGATCCGCCGAGCTGTAGTCCCCCTATAGCACAATACATCTCTAATTAACACTCTCCCAATCTAGAGTTGATCACACTATAACAATTCACTCTTGGTCAACGCTGGTCAACGGTCAACGGTCAACTTTGACCGGACTCGACGAGTGCACTATGGCGACTCGGCGAGTCCATGCGCATGCACCAACTTCCCTGGAATCCTCCCTTGACACGTCGAGTATTTCCCCCAACTCGACGAGCTCCACCTGGCACGAGTTGTGGGGCCACCACGACTCAACTCGCCGAGTCTCAAGAACAACTCGGCGAGTCCAGTTTGACTCGGTCCACCTGTCCATCCTGACTCCCCCTTTGACCCACTGAGTTCACTCATCCCAACTCGGCGAGGCCACTCACTGAGTGGTCGTGCAACATTCAAGCTACTCGCCGAGTCTGTTCTTCGGACTCGGCGAGTCCATGCCATGCACTGACTCAATCTTGCTCAAAAGGCCAGATCCAGTCCACTAATCCATAGATCCAGTCCCCCCATGCTTATTTGGCACGTAAAGTTACAATCTTGATGCATAAATATCCTCTACATGACCACAAATGATGATTTTGACTCTATTACTTCAACACAAGGCCAAGGACTCCATTTTCACCCATAAAGCTTGATGAGTGAGGCCCTCTGGACCTCTATGGATCCAGATCCATGGTCTCAACTCAAAGAGGGAATGAAAAGGACACCAAATCACCCCAAAAATGATCATAATAAGCCCTAACTTGCATCAAGTTCATCAAACAGGAAATGGTCCGAAAATAATACCTCTAGAGTGATGATCCAAGCTCCAAATCCACGAAATAGCAACCTCCTTTGCTTCCTCTTGCCTAGAGCCTCCTTCTTCTTGCTAAACAACACTTACAAGGTCAAGATTTGCTCTCAATCCTTCACCAAACGCTCAAGAACTCTAGGGACACACTCTGGGGGTTGGATGAGCGCAAATGACGGCCATAAGGCCCTTTAAATAGGCCACAAACCCGGAGATTTAGGGTTTCACTACACAGCGTAGACTCGCCGAGTCCATACCTTGGACTCGCCGAGTCCAAGCGCGCACCTTCGCTCAATCCCGCGTCTCTACTCGGCGAGTCTGAGCCCCGACTCGCCGAGTCCCTCTACAAAATAACATAATTAAACTTTCATTATACCTGGTAAAAATCCGGATGTTACATTGCAATTATATATATGGTGGTTGTTTTTACTTTGAGCACTATTATACACGTTGTTGTGATACTGTACATAAAGTCCTCCACCCCCAGACGTTTCCGCCATCCTTGGTTTGGGGGTGTGACAGATTGGTATCAGAGCATTGTTTATAGTGAACTAAGTATATCGAACCACATAAGATATACAAACTATAAATGCATTGGGACTAAGGTCTCTGATTTTAAGATTTCAAAACCACTATACCATTAAGAATAAATAACTTTTGTTAAAAGTATACATGCATGCATACATACTAAGGTCAGCATCATTTTAGGACAAAACAAAAGTAATGATTGTTGGATATCACAGGTAAGCCTGGGGATGTATGGTCAGTCTTGGGAGTGGCATAGCCTGATCAACTATGCTGGTCCGAGGAGTGATTAGCATATGCCCAAGAATGGTTGTGATGTGGCAACAAGTCTAAAAACTTACCAACACTACCACAATGAAATACCATAGGGGTATTTTGGCATTATTAAAAATTACATATGTGAGAACTAAATAGATCTTTATCAATAGGTCAATAGTTGCTTAGTGGATACATTAAAATTTTATGTATCCAGGACGTCATAGACTTAGAATCTGTGGATCTTTGCTCTACTTCCTGTTCTCGTTGGATTGGGGATTTAGAGTTAGGGTCGCTTATTCGAAGGTCTATCCTGTCCCGAATACACATAACTAGTATGCACTAAACAACTTGTTGAAGTACCTGATAAAGATCATCGTATAATTAGCTAATTAGTACGTTTGCTTAGTTATTTCTTATATCCCCATTTCTCGCGAAGATATCATGGCTGGATTCCATCCACATGACGACCCGTACTACCCTAACCACGACAATACCAAATGGCTCGGAGAGGAGCCAGAGAATGATTACCCAACCCTTGTGGATGGTCACCAAGCTGAAGGCTATGCTGACAGTTCTGACTCCAACCTTGAAGTGGAGAACTTAACCCCGATGACTTTTGTTCCGAGTCCTAACCCTTGTCCAACTTTTCAAGGCTTGACGCCTCCTTGGGTAGAGTGCTCGGAAACCTGGAGCGAAGAACGAGACCAACATATGTCGTTTAATAGAGAACGAAGTTTCTACAACATAAACGAAGGAAGCTCAGCAGATAAAAATTTTCTAATCCTGGTCCATAGAGTTGCCCGAAACGAGATTCTGGGTAGAACAACTCTCCATAGTATCGCAGAGGTTGATGCAAATGCAAGAATATATACGATCCGCACCAATCGCCTTGAGCACACTCGTGAATTGTCTAAGAGAGACCCTGAAACCTTGCTGCGAGCACAGGCTGAAACACGAACCGAAGTTATAGAACTCTGAGTACACTAGAGGGTATACAAAAGGCACCTGCCTGATATGGAGTGGCAACTAGTTGAACTGAGGGTTCACCAAAGGGATGATCGCCGCTAGTAGTAGATGCCTTACTTCCTTTTCCCTGTTAACAAGAAAATTTTCTTTTCCCTATCTATGTCCTATGTGGCATTCTATATGAAACCATCTTGTACTGTAAGTACTTTTAGTTAGGCCTTGAGGCGGCCAAAACTCTCCTGCTCCGGATGTGATGTAAGACCCTCTCCAAGGTCAATTTTCCCCAATTTGCTACATCTTAAACATCAAT